>NC_138188.1:120644836-121244836 GCF_964194105.1 Spermophilus citellus | reverse complement strand
CAAATTGTGTAACTTTTGGCACCTACAACTAAAACAAATAAATAAAAAACATTAACCAGTATTGCTTCTGATTTTCTTGTTCCTTCTCCCTTAAGATGATGTCACAGCTACCACACCTTTTCATCTAAAGTCTGAAATGTAAATGCTGTTTGAATTTCACACATGAAAGTTCCACTACATCCTGCCTCAAGTCAAATCAAAATCCAAATAAACCACTCACTTGCCAATATACTTTTAAAAAATTAAAACATTAAGTTATAACCCTCACTTCAGATTATTTTCCACCTTAGAAAACAGCTCAATGTAAACACTGATACTCTAAATCACAGAATTATTAATATTCCTGTATTTTACTTATACATGCCAAAACAAATAACAGTGACATGTTGCAATCATCTCAAAATTATATGGAAAGAACAGATTTGTAGCACAGCTAGCCATAGCTGAGAACTATTCAAACTAGGTGATAGAACCAGATGTCTTAAATCATTTTTCTATTAATCCACATGGATTTGAAATTTCCCCACAATGAAAGGTTGAAAAAAGAATTCAATGTATAATTTGATATCTGAGGCTAGAAGGATTTACCTAAAACTGTAGTTACATATCTCCTATTTATACCATAAATAGCAAAAACTGTCCTTGTCTAAGCACTTGTCCATTAGTGCTTGGGAGTTAAACAGAAATCTTTTTTTTTTTCTTTTAATACAAAGTTAAATGTTTACTTACTTCCTTGGCATCATCTACATTTTCAAAATACACAAAGGCAAATCCTCTTGAACGCCTAGACTGCTGGTCATATACAATAGACACATCAGCAATGGGGCCATATTTAGAGAATACTTCTCTCAGATCTCTTTCTGTGGTATATAAGCTCAACCCAAATACTCCAAGACAACAGTTGGGGTCAGGATTTGCCTAGAAATAGAAAAAAGGGTATTAAACTTTGAAAACCTGTTTAGAGAAATAATGTGAAGGAACCCGTAAGATATATAATTAGACCAAATATCATTTAAAAATTACAAAACACTGCAAATATTTTAAAGAATGGGCACAAAGACCACAGAAGAACTTGTTGAGACCCTGTTTCAAAAGGGAGGAAAAAAGAAAAAGAAAAAAAAAAAAAAAAACAGGGCTGTAACTTAGTGGTAATGCAACCTGGATTTAATTCTCTGTAACAAAAACCAAGTAAAAAACATTCAGGCTTTTCACAAGAACACACATACCCAATGCTATAGTTATCACTTTGTCCATAGGCATTATTTCTATTGGCCCTGCCCAGATACTAAAGTTGGATGTTCAAATTGCTAGCACATACTGCTCCTACAATGAAAAACTTGTTTGCACATAACCTTCTTGTATACTGTAAATCATCACTACAAGGGCTGGGGCTCAATTCCCAGCACCAAAAACAGTATCAAAAAACACCACTATATTTCTTAATTGCCTACTAAAATGTACATGTCATGATGAAAAAATGGCACTAAAAAAAATTAGAAGTCAGCCCTCATTCATCGGTAGGTAAAAATTACAACTGTAGGGCCAGGGTGGTTGGTGGCTCAGTGGTAGAGTGCTTGCCTCACAAGTGTTAAGCACTGGGCTCAATCCTCAACACCACATAAAAATAAAGTAAGTTTTGTGTTCATCTTCAACTTAAAAAAAAAACCAGCTTTTGAAAAAATAATTACACCTGTACTAAAACAGACTTTTCTGTTATACCTTAAACAATTCGGTTATGTACCTATGAAAAAACTTGACTTAACAAAATAGGCACAGTAACAGTAATTATATGAATATGGTCTCAGCTGCTTTCAGATGGCGAAGTGAGTAATGGTGGGGGTAGCATAATGCGGTGTAAACATGTTGTACAAAGGGATGGCTCATGCCTTGCCTAGGAAACAGCACAGCACCTGATTACATCATGCTAGTGATGGAGTATTTTCTGGAAATCAGCAAATAAATGCAACCCAAGAGGATGTATACCAAACCATTTTTAACACGTATTAAGCAGTCTGCATTGATACAACAAAAAGACCATGTTACTAACTTTCCAGTTTCCACAATGAAATTACCAGGTTTCACTTTTATATATCACAATTTACTAGGGAAATTACATTCCATTTTAAAAACAAACTCCTTATACCAAAAATAAGTTTAAAATCAAATGAAAAAACTTAGGAGAGCACCTTTTAAAATTTATAAACCACGCCCCAGAATTATAAGTAACATCAGTATGGAACTGTATGTTATACTGCTAATAGCTCCACTTTCCATGTTAGTTTTTTATTGGGCAGTGGTAACCTACTGGGGACTGAACCCAAGAGTACTTTTACTAGAGTACTTGTTTTTATTGAGACAGGTTGGCCGTAAACCTGGGGATCCTCCCGCCTCATCTCAAAGTCACTGGGATTATGATTATAGGCAGGTGTCACAGGCCAGCTATAAAAACCATTTCTTGGTTGGGGGAGGGAATGAGATGGGAATAAATTTAGGCAGTACTGCTTAAAAAAGTTTTTCATCTTACCCGATTGCCAACATGGCGCCTTCGAGTAGACATGGGAGAATGACTGTGGCTGTGTCGTCTGCGATAATCTCTACTGTAAGACCTGCTACGGGAACGTCTATGGGAGCGGGAGCGGGAGCGGGACCTTGTATAATGCCTCCGAGAGCTTCTTCTGGATCTAGACCTGTTAAGACAAAGGCTTAAAGGTTATAATAAATAACTGAAACAGATATGACTTTCAATGCTTTTATTACTGGAGGTTAAACTCCCAAAGAGGGATACAATCTAGATATGTTAACATGATCACCAATTTAAGTGGAGTCCATTTTTTCTTCTTTCTATTCATTTCAACTTTGCTAGAAGTGTTGTCAAAACCACAAGCTATACCAACATTTCTTCAAATTAACAAAAGGTGAAATCAAATTTATACTCATCTTCTGAAAAAAAATCAAGGCATGCAGCACTTTACTAGCTTAGTTTATGCACATCTTTTGCTTTTAATACCACTCTATTTCTGTCTCCCACTACTCATTTTAACACAATCATAAAATCACCACCACAGGCAGTTTTTTTTACCAGTAGTTTATTTTTTAAAAGATCAATAAGTGGCTCTCGACTAGCATTACCACACAATCCAGGACACATTTGAGAGAAGAGGTGCTATAATTATGCCTGAAGAGGCATTAATAACCTGCGACTGTTCCAAGCAAAGCAGGATGCACAGCCTTCTCTTAACACACACAAAAGAGCTCCCAAACCCCTCCAACACTGTGGTAAGGTTTTTAATCCACACTGGACTACACCTATTTAAAAGAACTGCAATTAATGAAAACTAATGTTTTAATATTTGCCAAACTAACGAACAGTTTGCTTATAGTGAATCCTCACAACTTCAAAAAACTAATATAACTTGCCTTTTATAGATAATAAGCTAAAGTTGAAAAGTAAGTAAGTAATCTGCCCAAGCCAGCAAAAATACAGGTAAGATTTGAACCCTGACTCCAAAAGCCCAGGCTCTTAACCACTTAAAGTCTCTCTTCCACAACTTAGGTTGGTTTCTAGTACCAATATTAAATAAGCCAACAAAAGATCTAACCCTCTCTATCTTCCTAGTTTAACAAAGCACACACCAATTTCAGAGCTAAGAGAAACAGAAGAAAATCTCAAGATTGTCTTTCTTACCTAGATTCAGATCTGGACCTGGACTTTGATCTGGAACGCCTGGAATCTTCCTTGGAGCGAGACCTTGCAGGGGTATGCCTTGCAGATTTCCCCGATCCGTGAGCACTTCCACTTCTGGAAGCAGAACGGGATTCCTACACGTAGATGTCAAAAGTTTAATTTGTATACTTTCTGGGCAACTTCAAAAACAAACAAGCTGCTGTGAGGTAAATGGTGAGGAGAGCAATCCTCTTCCAAAGATAAGAAAACATAGGTAAGGGCAGGAATTGCATATACCTGGTATAATAGTTTCATTCCTCCAACTGACATAAGTCAATTAATTTGTCCTTTCTTCCACCTTTCTGGAGCAGGAATAAGGGTTACCTGATCCCACTCCCTGAAGAAAGGGTGGTTAAGGGAACTGTCCAAGGATTGTATTTTGGGAATGTTACTCCATAAAGACCAGGGTGAGAAAGAATCTTATTAACTATGAAATCTATAACTTATTTTTTCAGTTAAGTTACAATCAATTTAAAAACCCTACAGAATTTGCAAAACTTACTTTTAGAATGCTATTGATAGTTTTCATAAGACTTCAAATTTTCAAGAGTTGTATTTATTGTTAAATGCGGAAAGAGACAAGGACAATGATCTCATTTAAGTCCTAAAGGTGGAAACCTAGTGGAAAGCAAGGACCAGCCATATAGACATTAAATAAATTCTATAAGACCCTAGGTTCATCTAATGGTGGGAGGCTCCTAAGAAATTCAACGTAATCAGATGGAGCTATAGTAGAAAGGCAATGGCCTGTTAAGACCTAGATTTCTCAGCTACATGGAGACAGGACAGGGTAAACTTATAAGAAACTGAGAATAAGTAAACTAGAAATGTTATATAAAAAATACATATTAAAACCAAGACAGATTAAATCATCAACTACTAATCTAGGGTCCAGGAAGGAAAGATGATCAGGAACTACAAGCAAAAACTGAAGTCTAGATAATCTGTGTACTCTAAGCTTTCTCAATCAAAATTCAAGTAGCTGGCAGGTGAGTAGCACAAAAAAGATCTCAAAAAGAAACCAGCAAAGGATAATGTCTCAATAGGATATTTAATTCAATGAGTTAACGGCACATGTCAAACAGCAGAAGAGGCATGTGCAATATAGCTAGTAACAGAATTAGGGAAAAGTTCTGCAAATTGTACCAAGAAGATAAGAGACTCCAAGTCTTTGATAACTAAGCTCTCACCAAGCAAGACAGCATTCATTGTAGGTTTTCCAATTTAAGACCTAGAAATCCAAAATGAAACTCTACCTGAGACACAGCACAAATGGCCAGGTTGAAAATGAAGCAATTTTACAGTATTAAGTCACTGTAAAGTCTGAATCCAAATATAAGTTATCACAAGAGATCGCCCCTCTCTCTGCCAAACTTCAGAAAATTCTGGCATCTCTAAAAGGCTTTAATTACAGTTTAAAAACCTTTTAGAATACAAACTTTTTTTACAGGATAGTGGAAAACACTCAGAAGATCCTTTCTATGATGCCTTGGGAGAGGGGGGAATCAGGGGGGCAAGGGGTGTAGATAGCACCAAACAGATAAGATCAAGTTTAAGTTCAAAAATAGGGAAGAAAAGTCTAAGAAAATGAATTTGGGTCTCTACACCACAAACAACTTTTTGAAATGCTACACAGGCTTTCCTGTCTACCAATCCTCCTCTTCAATAAATGACTGCAAAGACAAGAAAAAGAACCTCAGATTGTTGTTGAGAAATAGATACCCTCAGGTTTAAAGATGTATTGCTATACTGGAAACCCCAATTTACAAGCCCTTAGATTTCTCTATTCAATGTTCCAACAAACATTTAGAAAGACATTTTATCTCTACTCTCAATACGCCTCAAAAATATGAGTGCAAATTTTACCATCTTCACTACAAGCAAAAGCTAATCTAGAAGAGAAGATAAATGAGGAACAAGTTATATAAATGCTTCTATTCCAGTGCTAGAAATATAACTTAATGGAATAAGCTTTAATAGAAACCAAATAGAACTACTTGCTCATGAAGGAGAGAACACCAATGCCTTACAGTTAACAGTTAAAATCTCTAAAGTTATAGCTAACAAATTTTTAACACTGGAACTTGAATATAAAGGAAGATCAGGTACAGAGAGGCAAGAACCCTTTTCACAAATTTCTTGGCTTCAATCAACAGAAAAGCTTTATTCCAAGCTGAGATGCTTTAGTCTGTTTCACAAGAGTTCACTCAGCCTCAGAATCTAACAGGCTATGCAAAATTTCATAATAATTTCTTATACCAAGAGTAAGGGGAATACCCTGTCTACTGCCATCTGGTTAACACCTAAATAGTACCTCTACTTTCTTTCCTATAAGGGATATTTTCTTGGAAAATTAAAGCCTTCTGCCACTTAGCTGGTTGGGAAGATATATGTAAGGAATTTAGTTTGTTTAAAAGAAATGAGACCTAAAAGATTAGCCAAATCCAAAGCATAAATTAAGTCTTAATACACAGGCAAATCTATAAAACCAGTTGGGGAAAAGCCCCTACACAGGATACTTCAAATTCCATACCCAGGGCAGACAAAGTTATAGGTGTCAATACATTAAAACCCTACCAAAAAGAACTGCTAAGGACACATGCCTTTAGCATCAATACAATAAAGCCAAAAATTCCCTGAAAAATGCTCAGAGAATCCTGGTTCTTATTGATTGGCTCTTAGTCATACATTAATATACAACCTACAAGAAATACAAATTTAAAAAAAATAATTTAAAAAATAAGCCTTCCAACAAAATATGACATCTCCCTATTGAGAACAGTGATAATCTAAAAAATTATTTGAAAGAGATGATAAAAACAGAAATAACCCTCCAATCCCTATATTATTCAAAAAACTAGATGCAGTATATTAGAACAAGAGCTCATAAACAAGAGGTATCCACTAAACCTCTTTAATATTTCAAAATACAGGGCCCTAGCCTGGAATCTATTGAGTAAGTCTGGAGTTGGGCACCCACTCGTTAAAATCAAAGTACACTTGAATATGATGCTAGATTAGTCTGACTCAATTTCAGAAGTTATAAGCTTTCTATTTGATCCCCCCGCCCTCCTGGAACCATGTTTCTATTCATCCCTAACATTTATCAACACTCCTGATTATTTTTCTTCCCTATACTGCCTGTCCCAGGACAAAGGCCTGTAACTTCCCTTGTCTCCCCAATGGCCCAGGGAGGAGCCACACTAATACCCAAAGATGACTTGGCCAAGAAGGAATAGATGTTGACAATCCACCAGCATTCAGCATCAACATTTTTACCTTAAGTCTTTCCAGTTTGGGCCACATAATTAAATTTCATACTGGTTCCGATAGTTTATGGGGCTAAAAGGCCCCTTTCTCTAGACTTTTCAGGTCTCTTGATAAAAGAACCCAAGGGCTTGAACAGAAATATTCATAATTTTTACCTCTGCTATGTGCAAAATCAGCATTATTCATGTCGTTATACTGGTTTATTTATAGCAAGTTTCACAAAGTAACAATTAAGGCAAAATGAATACAAAAACTCTTTATAAATGGGAATATTTTTCTTCTGTTTACAAAATGCAATAATATAAAAAGTACAACTTTCACACTGTGATAATAGGCCCCAAGTATCAAAAAAATGGATCCTGTAGGTTTCAGGGGTAAATTACTTTCTCCAAGAGCTTTAAGACCTACACCTGAAAGTTTTAAAGCTGCCTTCAGTTTATCCAAAAAAGGGGGGGGGGGGTATTAAGATGATACCCTTGGCATTCTAAATTGGGTAGAAGACAACTGTTGGGTGGTTACTAATTATTTTGATATGTGTACTTGTCCCATCCAACCAGGGGCAACAACATCACACCATCATCTGACTCTTCTTGGCTACAATGAAACACAGAAAGAGAAAAGACAGAACTTTGAGTTGGTTTCCTCAGGAAGTAATAGGGATAGCAGTCTAGAAAAAAGCTATTTTAGAATCTGTCTTTAATATCATAATAGCTAAACATTGATAACAGAAAATGGAACAAAGCACCTATTACTACTATTACATTTTGAATTAGCTATCCTGTTTCACTTGTATGACCCACCTCTTCCAAGGAAAGGTACTGTATTTTAGCGGAAACCTTAGTCATTTGGCTGGAACAAGCATTAAACAAAATTTGAAGAATCATTCCTATTTGGCACATATGCATCTGAATATTAGGGCCTAAATGGTTGCAGCTTTCCACTAAC
The DNA here is from genome assembly GCF_964194105.1 of Spermophilus citellus. NCBI lineage: Eukaryota > Metazoa > Chordata > Mammalia > Rodentia > Sciuridae > Spermophilus > Spermophilus citellus. The sequence continues at coordinate 121,236,897 of NC_138188.1, read as the reverse complement.
ACCATTTGGGAAAAAACTAATGCTTTCATTCCAAAATTTAACTATCCTGGTTCAATGCTTTGCTTGGATTTTGGGGGTTTGGCTTCATAACCATCCTGGTGACATTCTTTTAAAAACTTCCAACAGAAAAACATTATAATCATATATTATTTAGTACTGAAGGATAAAGGTCAGTGCATTAAGAGTTGGGAGGATGGAGGTGGCATATACCACCAGCAGTTCCAACTTGTAAGGTACTCATGTCCCAGAACAAGCTTAGTTAGATGAAAAATCTAAGGGACAACAGGAGGCCAACTGTTACCCATGCTGGAGAGCTTATCACTGCCTAGTATTTGACTACAAATGATTATTTTTAAAGAATTGCATTTCAATCATTTGACTAAGCAGTTAAAATTAGAATTACCTAATTTATACGTTTCCCTTGGAAGGCACTTCGTTACCCTGTATATATTTTCTTCTATTAAACAAATAATGCATGCATGTTTAGCAAAATATACAGGGACACATAAACAGACTAGTAATTACTTAGCGTAGTGCTTTCTGATTCCAGATTACTTCTTATCTTAACTTCATTTTTATTTCTTTTCTTCATTCTTCCGTTTCAAATTCTGACTTCTTTCATCTTCCCCACTTCACACAAATTGCTCAATATTCTACAAGTGGGACTTCTGGTCTGATAATTAGCATGCATTCTTTCTTTTATTTTTTCAAATTTCAGCTTCACTTATTCCTGAGCTTCAAATACTCATTTATAAAACTTGTCAAATGACGACTTCCGCATTTTCCTTCTTCAACATTAACCTTAATAGAAAAAGAACAGGATGAAGAATATTTTAAAACTCCGGGATAAAATCCAGTGCCAAAACTGAAACTAGAAAAAAAAATCCCTTGTCGTTTTGGATTAAAAAAAAAAAAAACTAGAATATGCAGTTCAAAAATCAGAAACTACAGTTTTCTGTTGTTTCTAGTATATGATAATCTCATGTCTACTCCAAATAGACTTATCATGCGTTTTAAGTTGAATGTGAAGTGCGCCACTGAACATTTACTGTTCATTTAACATTTTAGAACTGTTAATTACATTTCACACTTCTTAAGATTGTATTCATCAAGAGAAAATCTTAAGTGTCAAAAGCACATCTCTAGTCAAAAAGTGACACATTAATACAAAAGTGCAAGAAAGGAAAGCACGGACAATTCATTTGTACAATGATGACAAAGGCTCAGGGTTGAAGAGGTTTACAATATTGTGACTTGTCTAGATAGGATAAAGAAACGTATCTTATGTCACACATTTTTGTACTGTATATTTTAAAGAGCACTGTTAGACAATGTCAGGGAACCTGACAATTTGGAACTATAGTGTTCAACCCACCCCTGGGAAAGCTGCTCTATTGAAGTTTTATAGTATGAATCGTGTAATTACTAAATTTAGAACTAAAATCAGCAAAAATTAAGTCAACCTACTACTGTATGCCAGTAGCTATGAAGGAAAAGATCAAACCTGAGTCCAACAGTAGTATTTCCAAAGATTTTTCTGGTAATGTTTTCCCCTTGATGAACAAAGTATTAAAGTTTGGAAATCACGGGGAGCAAAATTCTACTTTATAAGGTGGCAATATAGAAAACTATAGCTCACCTCCACAGATGATGATTTAAAAGACTCAACTTAGCAGATTAGTGTAAACAAAATACTAATACTGCCTGCATGAAACATTCTGCATTATCATATAATCTTTCATTTAATGCCATTCATTTCCTCTCCTATATTTTCCTTTTGGAAAAAAAATTCTTAAAAGAAAAAAAAAAATCATAGGTAAGTCTTTACACCTATCTGGGTATAAAGATAACCATGGCTATCCTGGGAAGTATTTTCTAAAAAAGTAAAAACAATTTCCAGTCTAGTTTTACAGTCAATTATTGTTTATTTAATCTGGGAAAAGACAAATAGCTTTTTATTTAAGGGAATCATACTAATTGGTTTTCTTTTAATATCCATCACTAAAATGTAATGGGAAATGTTTGCTGGTAACACAAATGTAATCGTGGAATCAGAATGCCCAAGCAGGTTTCCTTAGGGCCTCCTAAAGATTATGTACAGATACAGGGCTTAGATGCTGAAAATACTGGAACAGAGGCCAAAGATCTAGGTAACAACTGTTTACAATACGGGGACACCTGGCTCTTATTTCATTACCCCTTTCCAATTTTCCTCCTATATTTTAAGAAACCAGACTAAATAACAAATATTATGCTTATTTCAACTCAGTTTCTAAGTTCAAGTGGCCACTTTATAAGCCTCCGGAGGGCAACAATTAGGCTAATGTTATATATTTGGTTAAGAGACCCTACTTAGAAAATAAACTTGTCCCATCAGCAATACAATTTGTTACAAAGTTTCTAGAGACTACAAACTGGAGTCCATTTAACATTACACATGCACAATCTCAGCAAGCTGACAAGGTTATATTTTATAATATTTTAATAACTGGAAAGGGCATTGGCAAAGAAAATCTAGGATCTTGCTAAAAAAAAAAATAAAAATAAAGACTTGCCTGAATCTTTTAGAAAATTTATTGCAAAAACACAACCCTTAAATTTGCATTCATTAAAGTACATTCAGCACAAGCAAATACAAGTATGCTTTTTGTTGTTTTATCTACAAGCACAAAAATTTTATGCAAGAGCCTCATCCAAGCTGCAGTATGTGACAATTTAGACTGACAAAAGTAACAATCTGAAAATAATTAACCTCCAAAACCCAATTCAAAGCAAAGATTTTTGGGGACTTTGAAGACTACAGTTTGCTATGGTGAATTTTTTTTTTTTGCCTTACAGTTTAAACCAATAAAAATTGATAATATCTAATTCTATGACATACCCAGAATACTAACCTGGGTAAACAGTTAAAATTCCTGAACATCAATCACCATTCTTTGTAAGAAGATAATAGTTATGTACAAGCTCTTGTCAACATTTACAAATTATTTCTAAGGCTCAGATGTACACAACTGTAGCTCTCTCCTTGTCTTGGGTAAAATATGAACAACTATAAAAGCATTAATGTTTAGGTTTGGGGTCTCAACAAAGGGGAAATGCTGTATAAACAAAGCAAATACCATTAAAACTTCTCTCATCATCTGAATTCCTCTTCACTTTTCACAAAACCAGCAGTACTTACCTTGTAAAATCACTTGTAATTTCAGTTTGAAAATGCCACCTTCTAGATCCAGACATTATTCACTCTATTAAAAACATTCTTATTTAAACCAAGGGAAAAGATTTCAACCTGGTTTCAACAGACATATCTAACCAGTCACAGTGATACAAAACAATGCAAACTATTTCCTCACACTTATTTTTAATTCAATCTTTTTTAAAAAAAATTTATTTTTTTAGGACACAATACCCTTATTTTATTTATTTATTTTTATGTGGTGCTGAGGACTGAACCCAGGGTCTCACATGTGCTAGGTCACAACCCCAGCCCCTTAATTAAACCTTTAGTAAAAGGAGTTTGGTGTGAGGACTTTAGACTAAAGAGTCTTCTGGAGATGTTTCAATTTTGAAAATTAAAATTTAGAGCAACAGGTTAAAAATAAGGAACAAATATATCCCAAGATTAAACAGAAAAACTGTAGAAATTTGAAAGGCAATGTGATGGGATAGAATCCAAACTATTCATCTCTTCACAGAGTAAGTGGCTGTCTCAAATACATTGCTTCTACAAAGTAAATACTCCATCAAATTATTTGTTTGGCCAAAACATTAAAGAGACTGGTTTGGCAAAAACTTAAAATACCCAGTCTACAAATAGGGTACAGTCCTTAGTTTCTGTATCCTTGATGTAAAGTTTCAAACTAGCCAAAATCCCAAAGAGGGGAGAATATTATACTGTGTTGCTACCAAACATGCAAACATGATAGTGTGATCATGTCTAGATTTTAAACTTACACCTCTAAACTTAATAACTCAAGTGTTCTTATATTCAGAATTATGAAGGGATGTAAACGTTAGGCTTGCCTTTTTAAAAATGTAAGCCATTTTTAAGAAATTCTGGAAGAAACTTATGCATTAAAAAAATTTCCACATGAAAGTAGGGATATGGGATACACTGAGCCACAGTTCTAGGCGTAAATACATTCACCCATTCAATATCTGTAACCAAATGGGAGAATAATTTAGTCCAAACACAAACCTTAAATCTTCAGGAAAAGAAGAGCTTCTAAAGTCTAAAGAGGGTGGAGGAAAAACAGTACTAGGGAAGTTGGGGTGTTGAACATAGGAGTGGCTGGATGAGACAAAAAAGAGAAAAGATTCCAGCTGATTTGAAGAGATTGGTGTTATTTACATTAGTTTACAATGTTTAACAGCCAAAACCAGAGGTCAAATGAAAAAATGAGGCCATTTTCCCCCCCAGGCTTCAGAGATGTCATTTATACTGAACATATCCAAGATTAACCTTGAACATGTTTTTCACTGCTCACTTCCAAAAGGAAAGGCTAGTCAATCAGACTTGACCACTATTGCTTTGCATCACACAAATACGTATATACTACCTACGTGCCCGCTGACTGGGGCTTGAACAATCAAGTATTACTTTTATATTATGCCATTGAATTTTATAGTTTTGCTAAGCTTATCTTGGTGCTCCAAATGTGTTCCAGGTTTCCAATCATTTAAAGGTTCTAATTGGAAAGGAAACACAAACATACAACAATGTGGAAGTATTTTTTAAATTTCAAAACTTAGAAAATCTATTTTAAAAAGCAAAGGCTCTTACGTAAAAGAAGTATCAATTAACACAACCTTTTTCTCCCCTTCTTCATTTTATCAAATACCCATTCGGGTTTGTGAGAAACACCAGAAAGTAAAACTTTCAAATTAGGAGGCACAGTTTCATTTGAGCCAGCTCCATTTCAAACTGAGACTGATTTCTTCCTTCAATCATTTCCTTCTCCATATATTTACTAGTTAATTCTTTGAACAATTTTTCCCACACCTCAGGAGGACGCTATATTTAACTTCTTCAAATATTTTCAACTGGGAACTTTCATCAGAAATAAATCATTTGGTACTCCCTGAAGAGTACAAAATATCCAGTAATTGGTGTTAATAACTTAACACTTTAAAATCATTTGCTCTTCAGGCCAAGCACCAGCAAGAGTATATCCAAATAGTGTATTCTGGTCGGCAGCAACCAGACAAAGTCACAAGCTACACTGAAGACTTGTGGGTTAAAATCAAACTTTCTTAGCCCAAGGAAGAGCTTTAAAACAAAAACGCCCTGGTGACGTTAGTCAACAATGTTTTGGGGAAACATCAAAATCTAAAAACCTAATGTTTATTTATCTATATGTATAAGCAAGGTCTCATTAGTTCAAACCAAATTAATCAGATTTGGTTTCAAGTTCACTGTCATACAGCAGTTCTCTAAAAATACTTTCTACTAAACCACCTAAGAAAATCTTTTAAATGTTAAAGAGTTTAATAAGATGTTTAAATAGGATTTACTTGACCAATGGTATTCAGACTTTAAGGCAGCTTTACAAGAAAAAAAAATTAACAAAGTGTACTAGAAAAACAAATACCAACTCATAACCAACCAACAAAAAAAAGCCTGCTCAACTTATTCCTGTAAGTCTCAAAAGATGATTTCTATGATACTTATTACCTTTCTTTCAACAAGTTTTCCTTAAGCTCCAAACATTTTAGCAAGCCTCCCCCCCTTTACCACCATTCGGTGCTTTCCGTATCTCACATCCAAAGCCCCACAGCTAAGCGATGCTGTTTAAGCTTAGAAACCATCTCATTCTCCCAATCTAGGAACGTAATCAACGCCCACCTTTAGGAGGTGTAAACAAAGAGTACCAACACGTGGTGGTTCTCGGGATCGGAACGTCCCAAAACAAAGGAAATAACGGCGCCATAAATTGTTGCCCGCCAATTTCTCCTTCACAATCCCATGGGGGGGAAAAAATCTCCGTAAAACAATCTTGGCGAGCTTAAGGTTCCGTTTACTAGGACACCGACGACGGTTTTTGCCCGGAACGCCCCTTCGATACAAGAGCGGCATTCCTTTTAGGCCAAACACAAAGCCCGCACGCCATCCGCCCAAAACTAACGGGCCCAGCATTTACGTCAGATTGTTTCCAGCTTAAACGAGGCCAAGTACACCCTAGATACTGTGCTTTCCATTGCCATAAAAAAGACCTTCGCTGACCTAAACACTGGGCTAAAGGCCCTCAAAACGTCTCCCCGCGCCCCACGCGGCTCTCCGAGGCGCGGCCCGCGGTAGGCCTTGCCAGCGTCGGAGCGCCGCTCCTCCGCCATTTTGTGCCTCTGGCTGCGCGCCCGGACCGCCAGCCCAAGATGGCTGCGGCGAGGCTTCGCAGGGAGCAACGGCGAAATAGGATACCGCTCCCCTCCCCCAACACCGAGGGGACACCGCGGCCATTTTTAATCTCTCCCCCCTCCTTATAACGGAAAAAACGGCCGTCTTGGGAACGAAGCCACATAACCGGTTGGCGGCTTCCTTTTCGACCAAAGACACGTATATACAAAGGCTTTTTAAACGTTGTCACCTATCCCTCCTGGCTTCAGACTTGGGGGCCTAATACGCTTCCGACTCCTGGCCGAGGCCAATGGGCCTAGAAACAGATGCAAGAAGCTGGGACCACACAGCCACCCCCTACACCACCTATACGTACCCGCTCGCCGTAATTCTGCTCGCCGCTGTCGCTCATGACTCCTAGCTGACGTCGCTGCTCGCTGGGCTTCAGTCGAAGCTGCCAACCTCTTGCGCCTTCTCGACAGAGGCTCCGCCGCAGCCTCGCAGGACACACGGGTTGCCGAGCCGCTCAGAGCCGAAACGCCCCGCACCACCTCCGCTCGGGCTCTAGCTCTGCCGGACGTGACGCGGCACTCCTTAACCCGGCTCCTCCCTCTCAAGAACGCGCGCTTTCTCGGCCCCGCCCCTCCGCGCCAGGCCCTCACAGCTCAGCGGTGGCTGGTTCCGAACCGGATGTGACGTCGGCCCCGCCCTCTCGTGCTGCTCCACCCCTGTCTCTCCTCCTCTGTTGGGCGGGAAAGTGAGTGTGTCTCAAGGCCTCAGAGGTTGTAGCCTCGGGACACAGTGATGTCACCAGCCAGATCTGAATCGCTTCTGAAACTCTCCCAGGAGAACACTGAAGGTGGGAGTTGGGAGAAGAGAGTCACCATTTACCCCGCCCTTTATTCCTTTCTTCCGCCTGGTTTCCCGTCTCATTTTGTGTTTGCCTTCATTGAAAGAGGCGGAAAACCATGCGCTAGTTTCCTACTTTGCTTTGAATGTAGCCCTTAGTAATTGGTTTTTCCTTCCTGAATAAACTTTTTTTAAAAACCTAATCTTTATACACAGGAATTAAACAAAATCTCTGTTCTGAAAATAACAGTCGTCTAATAAGGGAGAACACAAATATTTACAAACTATCATTTTAAGTGCTAGAGCCAAGTACGACTACAATGGTGTCACAAGGTGGGTGGGAGAGTTAATTTTGCCGTTGTGGTGAGCAGACCTTGACCTCCTTTGGGTTACTCTTTGGTGCGTAGCACAGTCGTTTTCAGGCTGTGCCTAAACCTGAGTTACTCCATTTTGTAAAGCAGTAGTTTGCCATTAACTACTCCATTTACAGATTAGGTGCTCAGTGGAAATGACTACACCTTGCCTTTACAAGAAAACAACCACCCTTAAGGCACAAGTTGTTAAGTAATTATCACGCTAATAATAATGACCATCTGTGAACATCAAGTTAATCAGAAGCATATAGATGCATAGGTATATCAAACCCATATCTGGAGGAACAGACCCAGCTGGGGGATGGCGGGGCAACTCAGGAGCTGAGGCAGGAGGATTGAGGCCAGTCTCAGCAATTTAGTGAGGTCCTAAGCAACTTAGTGAGACCGTGTATCCAAAAAAAAAAAAAAAAAAAAAAAAAAAAAAAAGAGGCTGGGGATGAAAAGTGCCCCTGGGTTAAATCCCCAGTACAAACAAAAAGAAGAAAAGAAAAAACTAAAACCATGAGTTTATTAAACACACCAGACACCAAATGATACAAACCCCTCACTCAAGACCTGTAAAAGGAGGAGCACCCCAAGAATGGACATGGTGGCACCTTGACCCTGTCATGTGGTCATTCATCATAAGTCTTGCCCAGGAAAATTGCCAGAGCAACAAACCTCTGAATCTCTGTTTTCAGGCTTAAGAAGAGTATGTTTTTTCTTGCCTGTGACAACCGTATAAGTCCCACTCCAAGCTGATATCTCAAGCTGACACTGTGAAACTATTGTCCTTCCAGAATTTAGAATAAGTTCCTGTGTTTTGACAGCTCTGCTCCCTGAACAAGCTCTTTGGTTGGTAATCTTATTTGACCGTCCATAGTGACTTTTTAAAAATGTTTTAGTTATAGATGGACACAATATCTTTATTTTACTTATATGTGGTAATTGAGGATCGAACCCAGTGCCTCACACAAGCTAGGCGAGTGCTCTGCCTCTGAGCTACAACCCCAGCCCCTGACCACTTATAGTGACTTTTTACATTTGTATCTGTTCTCTGCCTTTGCTCTCAGGTCAGCCTCCTGAACCCCTATAGCTGCCCTAACCCTTTCATAGCTTTTCTGTAATATATGTGTAATATATGTCTCTATATATGCAATATATACACACATAAGCATACATATATATAACTATGTAAAGTATGATATGTGACTTGAGTGTTATAGATATTAGAAATTCATTGACTATGACTACCAGGTGATCCACAAGCATTCAGTGAACTGCCACAGATAAAAGTGGTGTAGCCTGTAAATTTATTGCTATTCAATACATTCTGACATCAAGACACAGGGTGTTTGGTCTATGTTAATGACATAGCACACCCAGTACAGCCATTGCCCCAAAGCATATATTGGGTATAGTGGGAAGAGCCCAGTTTTGGAAGTAGGTACCTGATCTCAGCTTCTGCACTTTAATGATCCCCATCCATTAAAAAAAAGAAAAGAAAAGAAAAAAGGCTGATGAGGTACTTTAATACTTATTTGTAAAGAGCATTTGAACTTGTAAGAAGAAAAGCAAAAATTTATTAAGATATAACTCACACAAAGAAACAAAAAAAATTAAGAAATATGTAACTTACCATGCAATTCCCCCCATTTAAAGTCTATAGATCATGGTTTTTAGTATATTACAGAATTGTACAACCATCATCAAAATCAATTTTACAATAGTCTCAAACACTGAAGTCTGTACTCAAGTAGTCATTTTCTATTCCCTCAATACTTATATCCCTGGGGAATCTTCTCTGTAGATTTTCTTTTTTTAATTTTTATTGTTTCTTTTTAATTATACATAATAGCAGAATTCATTTTGATATGATTGTACAAGCATGAGTAATATTGTATGCAGTTAGGACCCCCTTCTTATGAATGTACATGATGATGGAATTCACTATAGTATATTCATATAAGTACATAGAAAAATTATTTTGGATTCATTTCACTGTCTTTCCTTTTCCTATGCCCTTCATTTCCCTTTGCCTAGTCTACTGAATATCTATTTTCTCCCCTTTTTGTGTGTTAGCTTCCACATATCAGATAAAATTTGACCTTTGGTGTTCTAGGGATTGGCTTATTTCATTTAGCATGGTAGTTTCCAGGACCATCCATGTACTTGCAAATGTCTTTATGGCTGAGCAATATTCCATTCTATATATGTATCACAATTTCTTCATCCATTCATCTATTGAAAGGCATCTAGGGTTGGTTCCATAGCTTAGCTATTATGTATTGAGCTGCTATAAACATTGATGTGGTTGTGTCACTGTAGTATGCTGAATTTAAATCATTTGGATATAAAGTGAGGAGTGGGATAGTTGGGTCAAATGGTGGTTCCATCCTAGTTTTTTGAGGAATCTCTATACTGCTTTCCAGAGTGGTTTTCTCAATTTGCAGTCCCACTAGCAGTGTTTATGTAGATTTTCTCTATAGATTTTCCTATTCTAGACATTTCCTATAAATGGCAATTTGTAGTTCCTTGTAACTGGCTTTCTTGACTCAGTATGTTTTCAAGGTTCAACCATATTGTAGAATGTACCAGTAAGTCATTCCTTTTTATTCTTGAATTATATTCCATTATGTGAATATGTTCCATTTTATTTATTCATTCATCTTTTAATAGACTTTTGGATAGTTTCCACTTGTTAGCTAGTATAAATAACGCTGCTATGAACATTCATGTATAAGTTTTTGTATGAGCATGTTTTCACTCTGGAGTATACATCTAGCAGTGGAATTGTTAGTGCAACCGAACAAAATAGTTTTACCCCTTGGTGAGTGCAAAGGAACTGCTAAACTGTTTTCCACAGAAGTTATTCATTTTTCATTTTACCTTGCAGTGTATGAAGCTTCCAACTTCTTCAAGTCTCACCAGTACTAGTTATTTTGTACTTTATAATTTATATGTATATATTTGTACATATATATCCATATATATATATATACACACACACACACACACACACACACTTCCCTATCTCCATCCTAATGAATGTGAAATGCTATCTCATTGTGGTTTTCATTTGCATTTCTCTAATAACAATAATGATTATCTTTTCATGTGTTTATTGGCTATTTGTAAATCTTCTTTGGAGAAATGTCTATTCTGATACTTGCCTAATTTTAAATGGGTTACTTATCTTTTTATTATTGAGTTATAAAAGTTGACAACTTGATTCTTGCTTGGTCATCTGGGACAGTATCAGTATTTAAGGTATATGAGAACCAGAGATTTTGTGATGACTCTGTTGTCCTCTCTTCTTACATATTTTACAGAGCACACCTTATCTACTTTCAGTTTTAATTAGGGACCTATTTCCTTTGGTCTATATTTATATTTACAACTTTGAACACCCTCCTCAAATTCATGCTTAATTCCAGTTGCCACCGGGCATGGTGTCACACACCTTTAATCCCAGCAACTCAGGAGGCTAAAACGGGAAGATCACAAGTTCTAGGTAAACCTGGGCAACTTAATGAGTCCCTGTCTCAAAGTAAAAAGTTTTAAAAAAGGCTATACTTAGTAGTAGAACACTCACCTAGAATGTACAGACCTTAGATTCAATCCCTGGTACCAAAAGAAAGAAAGAAAAAAAAATCCTGTTACCTGTTGGAATATTTACCTGGACATTTTAGAGGCTTCTAAAAATTAACTTGTTCAAAATTAAACTCTTTTTCCCCCTCTGATACTGAGGATTGAACCCAGGTTTCATTAACTACCAACTACCGAGTCACATCTCCAACCCTATTTATTTATTTAGTAGCAAGGTTTCGCTGAGTTGCTCATGGCCTTGCTAAATTGCTGAGGCTGGCTTTGAACTCATGATCCTCCTGCCTCAGCCTCCCAAACAGCTGAGATTACAGGTGTGTGTCACCGTGCCTGGCTCAGCACTTTTTGTTGTTGTTATTTTGTTTTATTTAATTTTTATTTTGTTGATACAGAGGATTGAACCCAGCTTTACCACTAAGCCACATCCCCAGCCCTATTTATTTTTATTTGGAGACAGAGTCTCACTAAGTCCTTAGGATCTGACTAAGTTGCTGAGGCTGGTCTCAAATTTATGAATCTCCTGCCTCAGACTTCTTAGTTGCTGGGATTACAGGCCAGCTCCTTGTTTTGGTTCTTTGAAATATGGTCTCCCTAAGTTGCCCAGAATGGTCTGGAACTTGTGATTCTATTGTCTCAGATTGGCATGGACTATAGACCTTTACCCTGCAGCCCAGACCAGAAAATTCATGGTTTTAAATTTACTCCACCTGTGCCCTCCAAAAGTCTCTGCTTGAAACATTTTTCAACATTCCCCTCCTTATGTAATTGGTTAACACAGGTCATGTTTTTAAAATTTGGGTTTCCCTCTTCCATCTCGCATTTATCTGTGGTATTGCAAGTACTTGCATTGTTTGGAGTTTTTTTGGTGGGGTATGTACAGGGATTGAACTCAGGGGCACTTTATAACCAAATTACATCCTCAGTCCTTTTTATTTTTATTTTTTCAATATTATTTTTTAGTCGTAGTTGGATATAATACCTTTATTTTATCTATTTTTATGTGGTGCTAAGGATCAAACCCAGGTCCTTGGACATGCTAGGCAAACACTCTACCCCTGAGCCACAACCCCAATCCCCTTTTTATTTTTTGACACTAAGTTTTTTTTTTTTTTCTAAGTTTCTGAGGGCCTTGCTAAATTGCTGAGGCTGGCCTGGAACTCTCAATCCTCCTGTTTTAGCCTCCTGAGTCACAGGGATTACAGGCTTACACCACCACAACTGACTGCAAAGTAACTCAGAAACTAAATTAGTGTTTGTAGAGTTTTTACAACTTGAAGCACTTTATTTAAAATTCTAATAAGAGAAAATAGGGTTATTAAAAGATTCAAACCATTACTTTAGAGATGGAATCATAATTCACAAAGTTGAAATGGGAAATAGGGTGTGTCTGAGAAAAGAATTCTGGAACCCTTTTCTTACAGTTGTGTTTGGAATTTTGCAGCAATCCCTTGTGCTTCCCTGCATTTATGCTTTCCTAATCTTTATATTAGCTAGGCTGTACCATCTCTAAATTCTTTTGTATTCTCCCTGGGAAGAAAAGATTATATTTCCCCCTTTTTTTTTTTGAGAATTTTTAATATTTATTTTTTAGTTCTCGGCGGACACAACATCTTTGTTGGTATGTGGTGCTGAGGATCAAACCCGGGCCGCACGTATGCGAGGCGAGCGCGCTACCGCTTGAACCACATCCCCAGACCCATATTTCCCCTTTTTTAATGCCTAGACAAATGTCATTGTGATCTAATTTAAAAATTAAGTCAGGAGCAAAATGTTAATTGTAGAATCTAAAAGATTTTAGAACATCGGCGTTCATTGTTTGCCTCTCTCCACGGGGCTTGAATATTTTCTTGATGTTGATAGAAAAAAAATGTAAGTCAGGTCATGGTACCACATGCTTTGAAATCAACAATGGAATGGCTTCCCCTAACTCTTAGGACAAAGACTAAATGGACAGGCATTACAGGATGAAAGGATTTACTTCCTGGTTCTAGTGTGTATCTTCCAGGGGTCTGCAGCAAAGAGGCTTCCCCAAACTCCAGCACCAGCAGTGAGCACTTCTCTCTACAGACCTGAGCTTCTAAGGTCTGCTGACAGTGTCTCCAGGTTCCCACTCACTCTTGCAGCACCTGCGGCCAGTAGCACCTAGCTCCTAGCAGCTTCCTCCAGATCAGCCATCCTCACTCCCAGCCAGGTTTTGTAGTAGAAGCCTCTGGCTCCTGCAGCATTCACAGCTTCTCCATCATCCAGCTCCTACAGTATGCAGCAAGTACAAGCACCTAGTGGTACCCAGCAGTGCCTGGTGCAGGGGCAGCGCACCAGCAGCAGGCAGCTTCTCCTAGAACTACAGCACATGGCTTTGAAGCTGCCCCGTGAATAGCTCTCCCTGGCACCCTGTAGGAAAAATTTCTGGAAAACTCCAAGGGGCTGATTCAGTTCTGTCAGAGTGTAACCAGAGCAATTTCTCAATGTTCCAGTAAGCCAGGGCTGTGCTCTCTCCAACAGGGTCTGGATTTCATATCTGGAGGAGAAAGGAGGTCCTCCTTCAAGCACTCAATCTCAAAGCCAGGGGGAGGGCTCCTCCTTATATCCACTACTCCCACATTGTTTTGCCTTCTCTTTACTTCTCACTAATTCCTTATTACCTCTACCCCAGTTATAGTTAGTGATTATTTATCTCAAACTTTCCCTGTTCAAATTATTGTGTAGCTGATCTCTCTTGACTGGACTGCTGCTAGAAATGATCCCTCTAGATACTAGCTAGGATGTGGAGGTGAAGGAGAGAGAGGAGCTGGAGCAACTTCCAGGTTCTGGCTTGGAGGGACAAGGGTGTCATTATCTAGCAAGGGAAGTGAAGGCAGGTGGGACAGAACGATGAGTTCAGTTTGGGGCCCACAGAATTTGATGTGTGATGGAACATCCAGTGTAGTGGTTATGGCTCTCTCAGGAGAAAGCTGGAGTGGCCAGTATAGAGATTGTCAAGAAAGGCTTATTTTGAATAAGTGGGATTTTCAAGGCAGTGGTTGTGAGGGGTGTCTTCAGAGAACAAATAGCACAACCTTTCTGTACATAAAGTGTACACTTTATGTCCACTCACTGGTTGGAATTATGAAGGTGGAAGTCAAAACTTGGAGACTTAGTTAAGGCAGATGTTCATGAGATATTTTAGGATTGAGAGGAAATGAAGAAAACATTTAGTCTGCTGACTATGGCTAGATAGTGTAATTAGGTTAAAATAATCAATCACCTTGGAATGTCCCAGCACTTCAGAAAAACTCAGCTTAAAAAAAATAATTTTACTGTGTCAAAATGCATCCTATAACTAATGGATAACTAATGTACATATAATGTATAACTAATTATAACATGTATAACTAACTAGAACAAATAAAAAATAAAAAGGATTTTTAAAGAAAGAGAAGTAAATTGAATGTATCTAGAGATATCTATGAAAGAGATGAAGATAGCAAAAATTAGAATATCAAAATCATAAAACTTAAACCTCAAGCACTTAACACAGACCAAAAATACTTTATCTTAGAATTATTATTATATTACTTATTTCAACTGTGGATTAAAAATTCAGACAATAAGAAATGTGCAAAGCAAAAAGTGAAAAAAAAAATCCTATTTCATACCCTTCTTTTTTTTCCCCCTGTCTCATTCCTCAGAGGTCACTCAAATTAAAAATGTTGTAACCTTTTAAACCTTTGATATATCTACAAGTTAAATTATTTTCACAAATAGAATCCATTCTATACATATTTATCTTTTTTTATATATATACCAGGGATTAAACCCAGGGTCAATTAACCACTGAGCCAAGTCCACAGCCCTTTTTTTGTATTTTATTTAGAGACAGGGTTTTGCTGAGTTGCCAAGTACCTTACTAAGTTGCTGAGGCTCACTTTGAACTTTCGATCCTCCTGCCTCAACCTCTCAAGCCGCTGGGATTATAGGTGCACACCACCACACCTGGCTATACATATTGATTTTAATACGTTATTCTGCAACTTGCTTTCTTTGCTCAGCAATCTAAAATATGCAAAATGAGGGCTGGGGAATGTGGCTCAGTGGTAGAGCATTTGCTTGGTATATATGAGACCCTGGGTTCAATCCACAGCACCACAAAAAAAGCAAAATTTAAAAAAATGTGCTAAATATCTGTATGTCAGTGCACATAGATGCATCTTAGTTTTTAAAACAGTTGCATGGTATTTCACTGTAAAAATGTACCATGACCTATTTTACCATTTCTTATTTATGAAGAAAGACATGGAGAGTAAGATGAAACCAGTCCTTTAAAGAGCACAGAACACCCATGTTCTGGGCATGGGATCAGTGGGATCACAAAGGCACTGAAATGAGAATGTATGGCAGGTTCTATAGTGGCAACCCCCTCCTTCCCAGAAAATCTTAATTAAACTTCTCCAGAGACCCTCACCATAATCGCTCTTAGACTATCAGCAAAAATTTCTACAAAGAGTTTTTAGGAAGGAAATATGCTTGCAGAAACAGAGTATGATATGAAAGACTAACCCAAGGCCTGCACAAAGGCGTTTTATTTCAAAGGACAGTAGATAGGTCCTTAAAGACAAGTTAGCAGGCAAAGGGGAGGGGAACTCTCCCTTTTCCAGGCACTGCTTTTCACAGAGAGTGTCCTTGATTTATTTTTGTATCCAGGCTTGGGTTGTTTGCCTAGTACCAAAAAAAAAAAAAAAACAACCTACTTTTGTATGGACTTCTGCAGATTGTGAGCCTGTGAGGTCCCGGTCCCCCTCCCCCACCCCCTACCATACACTAGTTCTAAACACTTCTGAACTCAGGGTTTGGAAGTAGAATTTTTAGGTGAGAGCCACCTCTGAACCTGGCTGCAGCCAATAAACCTGTACCCTGCTAATTTCTCAATGTCCAGCCTCATCTATCCCTACCACATTTTCAGAAGTGAGCCCGGATGCTGAGATTCTAGTGGCACAGCTGGTTTATTAGAAGGGATTGTAGTGCAGACAATAGGGCCTGGTCTGCCTTGTTGTGGAATCTTGCCTCCTGGGGTTTGAGAGACCTGGGCCAGCTTAAGCTCTATGTCTTGGTGGTGGTCTCCTTTATAAAATAGGAATGATAATAACACCTACTTCCAGGATTCAAAGAATTAGTAAATATAAAAAACTGAGAACCAATCCCTAAAAAACAAATGCAGAATGTCTTCTTTGATATAAGGGGGACGACTCAAAACAGAGCAGGGAGGAAGAGCATGAGAAGAAGATTACCATTAAATAGGGTCGAGAAGGTGCGTGGGAATGGGAGAGAGTAAGGGAATTGCACGGAAGATGGTAGGAGACCCTCATTGTTATGCAAAATTACATATAAGAGGGTGTGAGGGGGAAGAAAAAAGAGAGAGAAACGTGTCACAGTATATTCGGTAGAAAGAGGGGAGGGGAGGAGAGGGGGGATAGGAAGGGCAGCACAATACAATAGACACTAGTATGGTCCTATGTATAAACGTGGCTGTATAACCAATGTGATCCTGCAATCTGTACACATGGAAAAATAAGATTAAGATTACGTACCCCATTTGAATCAAATGTATGATATGTCAAGATCATTGTAATGTTTTGAGCAACTAATAAAAAATTTTAAAAATAAATAAATAAATAAATAAATAAAACACTGAGAGCATGATCTTGCCCATAATTAGTTAGCAATCATTTTGTGGATCTTAGAAAGGATGTCAGATGTTATTTAAATGTAGTGAGAATCTCTTGAAATGTTTTTGTTAGGGAAAGTAGTGGACTCATTTTGATTTGTGTAAGAGTATTCTCCAGTGGGTTGGGAGGAAGTAGAAATCAGGAGCAGTTAGGAAGGTGTTGTGTTGATCCAAGGAAAGACCATTACCCTATGGTAAGACAAAGGAGATGAAGAAAATAGACGGATTGTAGATCCATTTGGAGACAGGAATTGGGCAGTTTTCATCATGACAACACAGAAAACAGGGTTTGGTTCAGGGACAAATTTTCTGAAGTGGACAGGAGATAAAGAGAATGTGGAAAATCTGTTGAGAGATTTTCTTTTGCTGATTTGCTATATGTAAATGGAATGTCTTAATGTTAATATTGTACTTTTCAGAATATTTATAGGACTAATATCATTAAAAGAAGTCTCAAAGAGATGGACTGAGTTAACAACAACAACAACAAAAAAACAAGGTAACAAAATCTCTGATCACATCTTCATGGCAATGTAAGAGGTCCCATTATCAATCTCAAAACAATTTTTGATATACAACCAGCTAACACTCTCCCTCCCATCTCCTCAATTCCCCTGCTTAATCCAGGAAGTTCCTAGGAAGGTGTCACTTAGTTTGTTTCCCCCTTATAACACTTCCCCACCATTCCCAGCCAGGGTCACAGGAATTGGGGGCTGTGATTTAGACTGGCCCCCCAGCCTCTCATTTTCTGATGCAGACCCAAAAACACTTTTTAAATTTCCTTTCTATAAGACCTTAAACTGACTGTCAGTGGACTGAGAGATCTTGTTAATGAAGTCATTTCTTATGCATAAATTACAAATATATTCTATAGTTTCTTCTACTTGCTATTTCATCGATCACATTCAGGATAAGTTTT
Organism: Spermophilus citellus; assembly: GCF_964194105.1. NCBI lineage: Eukaryota > Metazoa > Chordata > Mammalia > Rodentia > Sciuridae > Spermophilus > Spermophilus citellus. The sequence continues at coordinate 121,219,135 of NC_138188.1, read as the reverse complement.
ACCTAAAGTGATTTTTTGTGTGTGATTTGAGATATGGATCATTTTATTTTTCTCCATGTATATATCTGTTTTCTCAACATTGGATAGTAAATAACTTGTGTTTCTTTTGTGATGCACTTTTATTGTGTATTAAGATTTTTTTTTCTTAAAGAGAGAGAGAAGAGAGAGGGAAAGAGAATTTTTTAATATTTATTTTTCAGTTTTCGGTGGGCACAACATCTTTATTTTATTTTTTTTTATGTGGTGCTAAGGATCGAACCCAGTGCCTAGTGCATGCCAGGCGAGCGTGTTACCGTTTGAGCCATATCCCCAGCCCTGTGTATTAAGATTTTTAAAGGCTGGGGCTGTGGCTCAGTGGTAAAACACTCGCCTAGCATGTGTGAGGCACTGGGTTTGATCCTTATAATATAAAATATAAAATAAAGACATCGTGTCTGCCTATAACTAAAAAATAAATATAAAAAAGGAAAAAAAAGATTTTTTATATATTTAAGATATGCACAGTTCTATCTCTGATTTTTCTTGTTCTGTGTATCTTAGTAACCTTCCAACAATGTTGCTTGAAATACTTTTATTAATAAGGGTTTATAGTGGGTCTTTATAAATGGAAGGAGAACCTGAGCATGGTATTGCATACCTGAATCCTGGCTACTCAGGAGGGTGAGGCAGGAGAGGGAGGGTGAGGCAGGAGAGGAAGAGTGAGGCAGGAGGCAGGAGAGGGAGGGTGAGGCAGGAGCCAGAAGTCAGGAGCATCATAAATTCAAGGCCAACCTGGGTGACTAAATTTCTTACAATATATTTCCTTCCAGTTCTGTTTCTCTCGTTTGATACTGACTGATACAGTGTTCTTAAAAAAAAAAAAAAAGATTGAATTATTTGTGAAACTTTATTTGTTTATAATTCTAAAAATAAATAAATAAATAAATAAGTAAAAGCAAGGTCAGTATGATGGCATACACACCGGTAATCCCAGAAACTTGGGAGGTGGAGACAGGAGGGTCTCAAGTTCAAGGCCAGCCATAGCAATTTAGTGAGAGCCTAAGCAACTTAGCAAGATCCTGTCTTAAAATAAAAATAAATAAATAAAAATAACTGGGAATTTATGTCAGTGGTAAACCACCCCTGGGCTCAATCCTCAATATAAAAAAAAATGAAATTTACTTTTAATTGCATCAAATTTATAGGTAACCCTAACTTGGGGAGAATTGAGATCCTTATAATCTATGCCCTCTATTCCAAGAGCATAGCTGTTTCTGCATTTATTTGGATCATCTTCCATGCTCTTTATCAATGTCTTTTGACATTGAGGATTCAGGGACGCTTTTCCAGGACTCTATCCCTGGTCCTTTTAAAATTTTGAGACATGGTCTTGCTAAGTTGCCAAGGGTCTTGCTAAGTTGTTGAAGCTGGCCGTGAACTTGTGATCATCCTACCTTAGCCTTCAAAATCACTTGAATACTTTACGTTTTTTATTTTATTAAGAAATAGTATTTTGTTTTGAATTATAGTTTTTAGTTGGCTATTGATACAAGAAATTGGTTTTTGTACCTTGATTTTGTATGCAACAAAACTTATTGAACTGTCTTGTTGGTTCTAATAGTTTATCTTGCTTTTTCTAAATAGATAAGAATTTTCTTTGTGAATAATGATAGTTTTATCAATAATTAGCTATCAATTTTTGGACCTCTTATGTCTTGTCATTACTTGATACAAGTAAAAAAAAGGAATCTAAAATTTTGCAGAAATGAGAACATTGTAGTATGTTTCTCTTTCGCAGTCTCTTGCCTGTTATCTACTATGGACTAGAAGAATCCAGAAGACAATTCTCTGATAAAAGCACTGAGAAATACCTTCATGAAATGAGTACCAGTTTTTAAAAATGGAGCTATAGTGACTGTTCTTTGTCAATAAAAAGCTTCTGTGGATACTACTGTTCTTTGTCAATAAAAAGCTTCTATGGATACTGTGTGGTAGAGTATAACACAATGTTCCTGGTTTGGTCCAATAAAATAATTGATCAAGATTAAGAAATTACTGGAATCAGTGAGTCGTTCTGGGTGTCCCAGCCATCCATGGAACTCCTGTCAATGTTTAAACCAGAACAGGTTGTTTCCACCAGGTGGTGCCGAAACTCAACCTGAGCAGATGGGCTTGGAAAGTGCCCTGTCTGGATCTATAAAACTACACCCGCTCAGTTCACCCCAGTCATTTTATGAGTTTCTTAATAAAATGTTCTTGCATTTTTGGCAGTTGATATTTGGGAATCCATTTATTGCTGGGGTTTTACTGTTGGAATTTTACCATATTTAGCAAGTTAGCATTGAAGTCAGTATTGGCTTCCTGACCTATAGATTAAGGGTTATTATGGCCGTAGCCCCTGGAACTTTCCCTTTATATAAAAACAGTGGAATTTTATTAAATTTAATTAATTTTTTGTGGTACTAGGGATTGTATCCAGGGCCACTCTATTACTAAGCTACAATCCCCAGTCCTTCATCCCCCCAAGTTTTTATTGATGCAGTATAGTTGTACATCCTAAAGGAATTTTTTGTTACATATTTGTACCCAGTTCTTTTTTTTTTTTTTTTGAGACAAGGTCTGACTAAATAGTGGAGGCTGACCTGAACATGTGATCCTCCTCCTCAGCCTCCTGAGTAGCTGAAATTGAAAGCACAATCCACCACACCCAACTAAAACAGTGAAATTTTAAACACTCAGATAGTGCCAATATCAAACCTTTTGAATATGCAAAGATGGCGATTCCCCTTTAAGGTTCATTTGACTCACCAGTTGGATATAATAAGACAAATAAGTTTTAGAGAATGACAGTGGGTTATCTTAATTATGACAAGCCTGATTACATTTTTTATTCCATATGGTGTCTTTTATTTTGGGGAAATCAACCTAAGTCCCAGTAACTGGAATGCACTTATTGATCTAGCAAATTATATATATTCTTGATTTTAATAAACTGAGAACTTTTTTTTCAGTACTGAATAGTGAGCTTAAGTGTGCTTTACCTCTAAGCTATACATCCAGCACTTTAATTTTCTGTTTTGAGACAGGATCTCACTAAGTTGCCCAGGCTGGTCTTGAACTTGGGATCCTTCTGCCTCAAACTTCCAAGTAGCTGGAATTTACAGGTTCGTACCTCTGGGCACATGAAGACATCTTTATTGTAGATGAGATAGCAACACTCTTCATTATCTCCCATAAAGGTTAAATCTCTGGTTCTATGTAACAGGAACTTTTATTCTTTCTTTTTTTTTTCCTTTTTCCCTATTTTTGGTACTGGGGATTTAACCCAGGGGTGCTTTACCATTTAACCCCAGCCCTTTTTATTTCATTTTTATTTTTAAAATTTTTTTGGTACTGAGCATTGAACCCAGGAGTGCTTAAGAACTGAGCCACATCCTCAGTACTTTTATTTAGAGACAGGATCTTTCTAAGCTGCTTAGGGCCTCTTTAAGTTGCTGAGGCTGGCTTTGAACTCACAATCCTCCTGCCTCATCCTCCTTAGCTACTGGGATTACAGGCATGCGCCACCCTGCCCGGCTCTTGGTGGTTTGTTACACAAATAAGGACAATATTATCATTCATGTATTTATGTATTTGAGACTAATTTTTATTTTTGTTTTTTTCTTTCCCTCTATATTTTATGTGGAAAAAGATGCCTGTTAATTTTATAATTTATGAATAATGGACACATTTTCAAGATGAAATTTAAGAAAACTAAGGGGGGATGAAAATCGTGTGAGATTCTGGATCCTAGATGCAATAATGAATGAGATTTAGATTTAGCCATCATGGGGAGATGTTAAGGATATAAGACATAGTTGTATTATGTTAGATGTTACTGTTTTAAAACAGTGTAAAAAAGAAAAACATGTGTTAAGTATGGGAAGGAAAGTGTATGTTAATTTGGGGAAGCCAACAGGAAAGGCTCTGAGGAAGTTTGTCCATCCTTATGGTCACTTAGACTCTGAACTCCTTCCCTGTAGTTGAGGGAATGTCTACTTGTAGAAGGCCTGCTTTCCATTCTAGAAAGCCATAGATCCTAGGAACTTGTTTTCCCAGCTTTGCCTGAAGCGAGGTGATATCCCAGTCTCAGAATGAGAAGTTAATGCTTCAAGGAAACCAAGATTGCACAGAATACAGTCTGGAAATGGGTAGTGTTGCAGCAGTGGCTACATGCAGTTACCAGAGGCAGCAGGGCAGTAGTTTCAGCTGCAGTTGCAGATCTCCAGGATCAGTGGTGCTGAGGTCCTGTTCAATAAGAGCAGCCATGGTGTCTTTGCCAGAGAAGTTCTATGGGGTCATTTTTAAGCCTCCTGGCTGTGAGGCCTCTGAGCTTTGTTTGCATTTCTAAAGACCTTACAATGACCCATATCTCTGAATAATTTCCATAATCAGAGTCTAGTGTTTCAAATCATTCTGACAAATAAAACCTTGAACATACTAATATGTTTTTATTTTCAGTTTTATTCATCTTTATTTGTGTTTGTTTTTAATTTACTTTTCCATATATATGAAGTTGTGCATAAACAATAATCTTAATTATCTTTACAAAGTGAAAAAATAGGGGCTGGAGTTGTGGCTCAGCGGTTGAGTGCTTGTCTAACATGGGCGAGGCCCTGGGTTCGATCCTCAGCACCACATAAAAATAAGATAGAGGTATTGTGTCCAACTATGACTAAAATAAAATATTAAAAAAATAAAGTTAAAAAATAAAATATATAGGACCCACTATGTTAAGTGTTCCTTCAGGGTGGGGACGTTATAATGAAAATGGTCCTAAAACTTTACACTTGATAGAATTTTCCAGATTTTCTTTCATTGATAAACAAGAAAAATCAAAATGAAAATCTGAGAAACAAAAGCAAAGAACTTTAAGTAGTGTTTTTTAGAGGTTTTTTTTTTTTTTTTTTTGTATTGTTTTGTTTTGATGCTCAAAACAGTCACTGACTTGTGAAGTTCTTCCTTTGTCAGGTAGGGTGTGGTGATGCACACCTATAATCCCAGGGACTCAGGAGGGCAGGAGGGTTTCAAGTTTGAGGGCAGCCTCAGCAATTTAGCAAGACCCTGTCTTAAAATTTAAAAAATAAAAATAAAAAGGACTGGGGAATTAGCTGAATAGTAGAGCACCCCTGGTGTCAATTCCCAGTACCAAAAATAAAAATTAAAAAATTAGTAAATTTTTCCTTTGTCAGGAATATCTTTTATTATTCTTCTCTACATGCTTATTTCCTAATGAAACTAGAATGCAAGGGCTTTTCTGAGCATTTCCCTCTGGGTTCTCTCTCTGTGATAAGTGATTTTCCCATTTTCTAGACATCAATAGTTTTGCTAAACTTACTATAATATTGAGAAATTATTGAACAGTTACCATGTTCCTTTTATATTAGAGAAGGCAAGAAAAGAGTATGGGGATTTGCAGCTAGGTAGAAGAAACTAGGTTGTGATTCTTGTTTGTCACTTACTATTTGTGTAGATTTAGATAAATCCATGTAATCTCTCTGAAAATGTTTCCTCATTTGAAGAATGGGGGCAATAATATCTAAATTACAGGGTTATTGTAAGGATTAGATATTTTGACTAGCTATTAGTCACCTAATAAAATGACTGGGACAAAGTAGGCATTAAATATGTGACAATTTTAGGTTGATAGACTTAATAAGTCTACTATCTCAGCTGAGTGGATCAAGGATGGGTACTTTACCCAGGGTAGGCCAATTGAATTCTCTCTCCTGAGAATTGTCCCCTGCATATATGCTCCTGTACATGCATTCACCCCTCTCTACACCTGTTCTGAAAATGGCAGGTATATCAAGACCCAGTCTGCTCCAAAGGCAATAAGGATGAAGGATTCCTGGGCCAGGCTCCTGCAGAAAGGGTATCATCTAGTTGTTATGGTTTGGATGTGAGTTGTCTCCCATAAGCTCATGAGTGAGACAGTGAAAGAAGGTTCAGAGAAGAAGTGATTGGTTTACAAGAGTCTTAACCCAATCAGTGAGTTAATCCCCTGATGGGATTAACAGAGTGGTGACTAAAGGCAGGCTTTGGGCATATATTTGTATCTAGGGAATAGAGATCCTTCTCTCTCTCTCTCTGCTTCCTGATAATCATATGGGCTGCTTCCCTCTGCCACACTCTTCCACCATGGTGTCCTGCCTCATCTCAAGCCCTTAGGAAAGGAGCCAGCCTTCTATGGACTAAGACCTCTGAAATCGTGAGCCCTCAAATAAACTTTTCCTCCTCTACAATTGTTCTGGTCAGATCTTTTAGACACAGTGGCGAAAAAGCTGACTAAAACACTACTTAAAAACACTGGCTAAATTACACACATGCATTTACTATATCTGAGAATCCAACAATCTCAGGAATAAGAAACTTAGTCTCATTTATTTCACCCTAATCCTGGCCTTTAAGGATACTGTCTTTATTTAGAATTATTATATATTATATATACAGGGCCACCACTCCCAACTAAAATTGTGATTTGTTTTTTTTTTTTTTTTGTACTAGGGATTCAACCCAGGGAGCTTAAACACTGAGCCATATCCCCAGACCTTTTTACTTTTAATTTTGAGACAAGGTCTTGCTAAGTTGCTTAGGGTCTCCCTAAGTTACAGAGGCTAACTTTGAACTTGTGATCCTCCTGCCTCAGCCTTCTGAGTCACAGGCATCACAGTTGTATGCTACAATGCCCAGCAAGATACATTTCATCATGGATATTTGAGCATTAATTTTTATTTTTTAGAATAATGCATTAAAATATTTGTCTTGCTGGCTGTGGTAGCACACACATGTAGTTCCAGCTACTCAGAAGACTGAAGCAGGAGGATTATAACTTTGAGGTCAGTCTTAGCAATTTAGGAAGACTCCATGTCAAAATTTTAAAAAAAAAGAAAAGAACTGGACTAAGACCTCTGAAACCATGAGCCCTCAAATAAACCGTAGTTCAATGGTAGAGCATCTCTGGGTTCAACCCCTAGTACTTGCTGGCTCAGATCCCCCCTGGCCCCCGGGGCTTGGTGCCGGCCCTGGTTTCTTGTTGTGCACGTCAAAGAGGCCAGCTCCCAAGGCCTTGAAAGATTTGTGGTGTCTGTTTTCATATTCAGCCTATAATGGTCATGTGGGGACGCCCTGACCTGCTTGGGTCTGATAAGGTTCCTGGTTGAAGGCTCACTATGAGTCGACGTGAACCACCTGTTTTCCCCTCCTCCTTGCTCCCGCCTACTAGTGGCTTTCTGTTCTTTCTGAAAGAAATATATAAGTATGAGCTGAGATAATAAAGTCAGATTCCCCCTGGATGAAGGACCTCGGACTCCTGTGTCTTTTTTAATCCCGACGTCTCCCGCCGGACTCGGTCCCATTCGCCGGACGCGGCAAATTGGAGGTCCACACCGAGACCGGAAAGCGGAGGTAAGCGGACGGGACTACGGGACTCACCTTCCATAAGAGAAGGGGGAGAATCGGAGACCTTCCATAAGAGAAGGGGAAAAGAGACCTTCCATAAGAGAAGGGGAAAAGAAGTGCGCACCATGGGTAATTCAGCAGCTAAAGTTCGTCTGGCCAACGAACTCAGAGAGCTGTTGAACACACAAGGAACAGGAATAAAAACAAAAATTGCAACAGAATTCGTTGAAGTTATTGCCCAGGCATGTCCTTGGTTTCTGACAGGGGGATTTCTTAATAACAATGATTGGGATCATCTACCACGCGGCCTGCGCAGTGGTTTCATTAATGAGGTTCTGGCATTAAGTTAGTTAGAAGAGATCAAAATAAAACACACAGACAGTACCTTATTTTATATTGCTAGGTCCGAGACGGCTCGCCTCCCTGTTTCCCTGCCTCCAGCCGCCCAGCAGGGCAGCGAGGATTACTCTGGGCTAGCAGGAGAGAGAGAGAGCGAACACGCCGGGGAGTAGCCTTTTATTTGGGGGGACAAGAGATTCAGGGGAGAATTCCATCCAATGAAGGTTGAGGGGGGCTGTACTCCAAGGTCAGGGTCAGTGATTGGGTCTCCAGGGTCAGTGGTTACGCACACCCCCACACGGATGGGCTCTCTCATCAGGAAAGGGTCGGGATAACTCCGACACAGCCAGAGTGCCTCAGGCCCTTAACGGGAGTCACCCAATCACGTGTCAGAATGGCTCCTCACAGGATCAGGTCAGATGTGATTTACAAAGATTGTTGAGGGATCAAGGTCCGGAAAGTATCCCAATCGCCACTTTCTCTTTATGGAGACTGATTAAAGATGTTTTGTTAATAGATAAAATAAAGATTAAGGAACAGCTTGCAAAATGTGAACAAGTCCTTAACCAGGTCCAGGAAGAGCAAATGGCAGAGTCCTTACCCCTTTCCCATTATTCTTTCATATCTCCTTCTTCATTCTTAGATCCACCCTAGCTGCTCTCAACCCTGCCTTCTCATCTTCCCCCTCCCTAATAGGCCCACAGAAAAGTCTTAACTGACCTTCTCCAAAATATTCACCATGGCTTATTTTAGGATTTTCAACAAAAGAATCTCTACAAAAAGGTTCAATGTAGATAAATTTCCTATTTTCATGTTGCCCTGTTTTATTTGGCTACTGTCTGAAAAAAAAAAAATCAGCACTCCAGGCGCTGGACACTCCCTTACTAGTTTTTCACAAAAATATGTAAACAAGGCCTCTGGCCTTGAGCTGGGCTTCACAGTGCTGAGTACATTTCTAAGATAAGGGAGTTACTAACTGGGCTCCATGGTAACAGCTGGCAGGAGGAGGAACTAGAGGGTCGAATGAAAAAGTCAAGATTTAAAGCACCTACGGCCCCGATCCCTGTTGCGCTCCCTCCTTATAACCCCGATTGGGACAAGGACAACCCCAAAAGGCGGGGGGGGGGAATGTTCAGTGACAGCCTAAGATAGCCCAAACTTTTCCAGTAATTGAAAACCTGGATGCCTATGGACAGCCGGCCAGACTGTATGTTTCTTTAGCCTTTAAGGATATTAAACAACTAAAGGAGGCAGTTAATAATTACAGACTCCATGCCCCCTTTACATTGACTCTCTTCGAGTCTTTTTCTGCCAATCAGCTGACATCTAGTGACTGGCTACAGCTTTGCAGGGCTGTGTTGTTCGGAGGGGATTTTTTTTGTTGTGGGAAAGTGAAAATCAAGAGAGGTGTCGCGAGCTAGCCCGAGTCAATCAGGACGCCGGCTTCCCACGGCGTAACCTTGAAATGTTAACAGGCGCGGGACAATATGCTATCATAAATCAACAAATTAATTATGATCCTGGGGTCTATGCTCAGATAGCTACAGCAGCCGTTCAGGCTTGGAAGGCTCTACCTATTTCAAATGCTGAAACAAAAATTTCAAAAATTGCTCAAGGACCCTCTGAGCCTTATTCTGACTTCATAGCCTGATTGATGCAGATAGCAGGAAAAATATTCCCTAACTTGGAACAAGTCATGCCAGTCATTAAGCAATTGGCTCTTGAAAATGCAAATTCCTATTGCCAAAATGCTATTAAATCTACCAGAGCAAAGAGTGTTAATGACATGATTCGAGCTTGTAAGGATATTAATGGAACTCATATTACCGGACAGGCTTTAGCTGCTGCCCTCAAAATGGGATTGTCAGGGTTTAATGGTAAAGGGGCCCAACCCAAAAGTTGCTCCCGATGTGGGAAAGAGGGACATATTAAATGAAATTGTCCCGAGGGGGATAGACGGGGTCAGAAAGACATGCCTGGCCCCTGTCCCCGATGTGGCAAGGGGAATCATTGGAGCAGCGAGTGTAGTTCCAAGTTTGTTGCTCAGGGACACCCACTGCAGCCGGGAAACGGGAACAGGGGCCCACCCCGGGCCCCGGAAGCCAGAGAGTACGGGGCAATCCAGAGACAGAACAAACTGCTACCGCAGTAAGATCTTGGCCAGGCGGGGGAAAAATACAGACAAAATCAAACAAAATGCAATCGGTTAGGAAAACTTGGGGAACTTTTGCCCCCAAAATGGGCAGCAGACTCCATGGTAACCATGGGCTGCCTGGCCGGAAGAGCGGCTTCCTGGTCCCACCTCCCACACTTTTGCGGGCTTCCGATTGGTTCTTCCACAGTCACTCAGACAGGACTTCTAGTCCCACCTTCCAGCCACTAACCTGTACTGCTGTGTTTCAGATTTCTACCGGAGCTGCTCAGAGCCTGTATTTTTAAAAGATGCCTACCTGTAAATGCTAACGAAAGATATCTTTTTCAGACAAAATTTAATTCTACAGGTTTCTATGTTACAGTCCTAAATTTAAGCTAATTCTAAGTTAAATAACCTGACTTTTTCTTTATAGTTGTGTTACTAAATAATGTTCTATTGATGAGAGATATCAAATATGCTTCTTTATATTTTACTTTTAATTTTGGAGGTCATGAGGATACATTTGCTCGCCACAGGAACAAGCCGGCAAAGTTCCTGTGATGACCAAAAAATCCTTATTTTCATTGTTAACTATAAAAATAAAAATGTATACTCAAGGATCTTATTTCAGTACATCAAGTGACGTCACATAGAAGAGTGCACTCCTAGTTAAAAATAAATTAAAATGGATCCAAATATTTTAAGACCACGTGGTTACATAAAGTTAATACAATTATAAGTTAAGTTCTTATTCTTAATATATATTTTTTAGATATTTAAATAACCTATATTTGTTAATCTATAAATTAATTAGCACATGCCTAATTGATTAGTTAATATATATTTGCCTAATTGTTTTCCTTCAACAGGAAACCCATAATTTATGTTTTATATCTACATTTATCAGATACTCTGCCTTTTCAGTTACAGATATTTGAGATAAGTGTGTTTACTATAAATTTGCTTTTAAGTGAAAATACAATCAAGTAGTTTCTAATTCTCAAAGTTACTGTTTAAACTTATAAGATGATAAATTATTATAATTATTTCTACAAAATATCTAAGGGTTTTAACTATATTTTCATTGATATTTCTTATCAAAGTATAATAATTTGTTTACAAATTCTAAGGTTTTCAGAAATTGTTCCAAAGTATATTTTTTTTTAAGAAAAAGATGCTTCAACAAAGAAAAAGCACACACGGATCCTAAAAAGAAGAAAGAAATCATCTCTGGGTAAAACAAGGTCTTTATATTCATTTTCCAAAAAAAAAAAAAAAAAAAGGGGGGGGTTTATATTGTTATCTAAACAGATGATGTAAAAAGTTAGAACAATTAAAAAAGAGATTTATATATACTAAACTGACTATAATTAATTTAAGGATATTTCAGGTTATTTTCCTAATTTAACTATACTAATGTGAGCAAAAATTTTGTCCATATTTTGATATGATAAACACCTATTAAAATGTAAGTTTATTTCTTTAAAGAAAGATCCTTATTGCCTAATAATTCTTACTGTTTAAGATAAAGATTAATTTTGGTAAATAAATTCACATTGTTGATTAAACATTAAGTATATTGAACTACTAACTTAAACCCCTGTATGACCTTTTGAGAGGAGACTCCTCACCCACTCCAGCCCTCTGTCCCCCTAATGGCACTGTTTTTATGTGTGGAGAAAATTCTGCCTTCCCTCGACTCCCTGCAAATTGGACAGGTGTCTGTGTTCTCACCCTGCTCCTCCCTGACATAACCATTGTCCCTGGGGATGAGCCCTTACCTATTCCCAGTCTAGACACCCTAGTAAAAAGGCACAGGCAAGCTATACAGGCTTTACCACTACTCGCCACACTGGGGATAACGGCTGCTGTGGGCACAGGCACAGCTGGACTGGGTACAGCGATACATTCTTATCGCCATCTACCTCAGCAGCTTATAGATGATGTGCAGACCCTATCAGGGACCATTAAGAACTTACAAGATCAAATAGACTCCTTAGCAGAGGTGGTCCTTCAAAACAGACGCGGCTTAAACTTCCTAACCGCTAATCAGGGTGGGATCTGTTTGGCCTTGGGGGAGAGATGTTGTTTCTATGCTAATAAGTCAGGCATGGTCCGTACAAAAATTAAGGAACTTCAAGATGACTTGGAGAAAAGAAAAAGGGAGTTACTTGAAAATCCCCTTTGGACGGGACTAAATGGATTTCTGCCTTATCTCCTTCCTTTGCTTGGACCCCTGTCGGGCCTTCTCCTTATAGTTGCTATAGGCCCCTGCCTTGTCAATAGAATAACACAATTTATTAAAGATCAAATTAACATTCTGACTTCTAAGCCAATACAGGTTCATTATCAACGCCTACAAACCAAGGATGATTTTGCTGAAGTTTGTCTCCGACCGATTCGAAGATGATTTTTCTACAATGATCCCTGCTTCATGCCTTCCTCCTTTTACCCCCTTTTCCTTCTTTATTTTTGTTGTTCCTCTCCTCTGACTCTATGCCTTGTCGAACCGGAACCAATTAGAGACCCAATAATGACTGGCTGGATCGCTACCACTAAATGCCTTGGCAACAATGAGCTGATCTTGTAGTACCCAGAGACGGGCAACTTTCACGCTTACACTGCAACCTAAGACAGGGGAATGGGGCCTCCCCAGAGACGGGTAAGCACTGTAAGGACAGTGAACGACCTAAGACAGGGGCTACTTGATTCCCTTTGACGTGCAACAAACAAAAGAGGGGGAACTGCTGGCTCGGATCCCCCCTGGCCCCCGGGGCTTGGTGCCGGCCCTGGTTTCTTGTTGTGCACGTCAAAGAGGCCAGCTCCCAAGGCCTTGAAAGATTTGTGGTGTCTGTTTTCATATTCAGCCTATAATGGTCATGTGGGGACGCCCTGACCTGCTTGGGTCTGATAAGGTTCCTGGTTGAAGGCTCACTATGAGTCGACGTGAACCACCTGTTTTCCCCTCCTCCTTGCTCCCGCCTACTAGTGGCTTTCTGTTCTTTCTGAAAGAAATATATAAGTATGAGCTGAGATAATAAAGTCAGTCTCCCCTGGATGAAGAACCTTGGTGTCCTGTGAATTCTTTTAACCCCGACGTCTCCCGCCGGACTCGGTCCATTTCGCCGGACACGGCAGTACTGTAATAAATAAATAAGTAAATTAAAAAATTAATTTTTTTTAATCTTGATGATTGAGTTCTTGGTCATCCTTTAAATTGTGCTACAAGGTGAGTGACTTACTTGCTCTCTCTGAGTTCTGCAGGACAGCCTCTCCAGATCCCAATGCTTCCCTGATTTCTTGGATGTTGCTATTGAGACTTGAATAAAAAGGTAGAGCCAAGGTGATATTCATCCTGCAAGGGTGATTGCAGGGTAGGGTGAGAGCGTGTGAATACCTAGTCTGGATAGCCCCAGATCCCTTCCTTTACCATTGGAGTCTGCTGTGTCTCCTCCCCTGGCTGAATCATTCTCTTCTTTCTTTCTTTCTTTCTTCTTCTTCTTCTTTTTTTTTTTTAACTAAACCAATCGCTTTTCTCTGAGTACCTATTAGTTTAGTGGAGTGGGAGAAAAAGTGTGAGAGGCTGGTTGGGAGAAGAAACAAGGTTGGTAGTTAAAAAAAAAGCATTGAAAATAACAACTGTTAATTTCTTCTAACTGTTCCATAAAAACTAAATTATTTAATCCTTTCTATTATATAATCCTTTCTATAATAATTATTTAATCTTTCTATAATTATAAATTATATAATCTTTTCTATAAATGTTCCATAAAAACTAAATTATATAATCCTTTCTATTTAATCCTCTATAATGAGGTAGATACTATTATTACTCCCATTTTATAGGTAAGGAAACAGAAGCTTGGAGGAATTTTAAAATTTGCCCAAGGTTTTGCCTAAAAAGTGGCAGATGTGGGTGTTAAACCCAGGACTGTGTTATTTCAGATTTTTTTTTCGGTGTTGGGACTCAAATCCAGGGCCTTCCACATCCTAGGCAAGTTCTGCCTCTGAGCTGCATCCCAAGCTTGAATCATTATGTTGTACAGCTTTTTAGGTTTCTAGTGGGAAATGGAAGAATGGATTGGGTTGAGCCAAATACACCCACAAATAAGAGGAAAGATCATACAACGGGATGTTGGGTGCTAAAAATCCTGCTCATTCTTTTCACTACGTGAACCCAAAAAACAGACTCCTTTTATCAAAGGGACCTTAAATAAGTGGTTTGACATTAGCCTAAGATGTCTTCTCTTCCAACTAAAAAAAAAGTCAACATTAACTGTTCTCTGTGAACCCATAGGTTTTTTATTGTTTTGAGTTCCTGTTTTTTTTTTTTTTAAGAGAGAGTGAAGAGAGAGAGAGAGAGAGAGAGAGAGAGAGAGAGAGAATTTTTTTTTAATATTTATTTTTTAGTTTTCGGCGGACACAACATCTTTGTTGGTATGTGGTGCTGAGGATCAAACCCGGGCCACACGCATGCCAGGCGAGCGCGCTACCGCTTGAGCTACATCCCCAGCCCTGTTTTTTGTTTTTCTATAGTACTAGGGATGAAACTCAGGCCTTCACAGTATTAGGCAAACACACAATATTCTAATAGGTTGCTATTTTTCCTGGTAGGGATTAAACTAGTTAAAATAAAGTCACAGCCTTTTGCTTCCACCCAATATAAATATTTGCAGGCTGGTGCCTGCCCATTTTTCCTTTATAGATTCAGTCACTTACACTTTTAATTTTTTCCTTAAAATTTATCTTTAAACATTTTATTTATGTTTAAGATACATATATAGAAAATAGCGACACATACTAACTGTAGAGCTTGATACATTTTTAAAAAATGACTCACACCTGCAATCAAGACCAGGTCAAGAGCCGGGGGCAGTGGTGCAGGTCTGTAATTCCAGTGACTCAGGAGGCTAAATGCAGGAGGATTGCAAGTTTGAGGCCAGCCTCAGTAATTTCACAAGACTCTTCTTGAAAAATAAAAAATAAAATAAAATACATAAAAAATTATAAAAACAAAATAAAAGAAAGGAGATGTTGCTCAGTGGTAAAGTGCCCCTGGGTTCAAACCCAGGTATCAAATAAATAAGAAAAAAGAAAGATCAGATCAAAAACTAGAACATCATCAGCTCTTCAGAAGCCCTCTTTAAATTCCTCCAATTAAAAACAGTTTACTTCTGGCTTGGACTGAGGATATCCTCAGTTGGTAGAGTGCTTGCCTCAAATGCACAAGGCCTTGGGTTCAATCCCCAGAACCACAAAAAAAAAAAAAAAAAAAAAAATTACTTCTGACTAAAAAAAAAAAAAAAAAAAAAAATCCTTCTTACAAATTGCACAGTATTTCTTTTTTTTTTTTTTTTAAAGAGAGAGTGACAGAGGGGAGAGAGAGAATTTTTAATATTTATTTTTTAGTTCTCGGCGGACACAACATTTTGTTGGTATGTGGTGCTGAGGATTGAACCCGGGCCGCACGCATGCCAGACGAGCGCGCTACCACCTGAGCCACATTCCCAGCCCCACAAATTGCACAGTATTTCTTTTGTTGTACTTTATATTTTGTTTAC
Source organism: Spermophilus citellus (assembly GCF_964194105.1). Classification (NCBI taxonomy): domain Eukaryota; kingdom Metazoa; phylum Chordata; class Mammalia; order Rodentia; family Sciuridae; genus Spermophilus; species Spermophilus citellus. Next base: position 121,203,682 of record NC_138188.1, on the reverse strand, counting down.
AATAAGGAATTTCTTTGGGTGTAAAAAATAAAATTAACTCCTCCAATCACTACCCACCAAAGTAACCACTATAGTAATGTTGATTGCCATAGATTAGTTTTTTCTGCTTTTGAGTTTTGTATTAATTAAGTTATGTAGTAGATATTCCTTTACTCTATTTTTGTTTTTAACTGGGGATTAAACCCAGGACTTCACATATGCTAGGAAAGTGCTCTACCATTGAACTACATTCCCAGTCCTTTTGTTTTATTTTGAAACAGGGTCTTGCTAAGTTGCTGAGGCTGATCTTGAACTTGTGATACTCCTGCCTTTGCCCCCAGAGTAGCTGAAATTACATACCTGCACCATTTTACCTGGCCAGAATCATATTTTTAGTACTTTCCCTTCTTTACTGTCCCTGGGCCTACATCCAATAAATCACAAAGATCTTCTTAATGTGCTGCTGAAATATCTTTAACTTCATCCCCACTGTTGATGGCTATATTTGATTGTGAAGGTTGCCATAACAAACTATCTCTATAAAGTGGGTAGATTGAACAACAGGAATTTAGTATCTCACAATTCTGGAGGCCAGATGACCAGTTATCAAGGTGGTGGCAGGGTTGGTTCTTTCTGAGGCCATGAGCGAAGGATATATTCTCCTTGGTTTATAAATGGCCATCTTCCAACAAATGGGCCAAAGACCTGAACAGACACTTCTCAGAGGAGGACATACAATCAATCAACAAGTACATGAAAAAATGCTCATCTCTAGCAGTCAGAGAAACGCAAATCAAAGCCACCCTAAGATACTATCTCACTCCAGTAAGATTGGCAGCCATTATGAAGTCAAACAACAATAAGTGCTGGCAAGGATGTGGGGAAAAGCGTACACTTGTACATTGCTGGTGGGACTGCAAATTGGTGCGGCCAATTTGGAAAGCAGTATGGAGATTCCTGGGAAAGCTGGCAATGGAACCACCATTTGACCCAGCTATCGCCCTTCTCAGACTATTCCCTGAGGACCTTAAAAGAGCGTACTACAGGGATACTGCTACATCAATGATCATAGCAGCACAATTCACAACAGCTAGACTGTGGAACCAACCTAGATGCCCTTCAATAGATGAATGGATAAAAAAAATGTGGCATTTATACACAATGGAGTATTACGCAGCACTAAAAATGACAAAATCATGGAATTTGCAGGGAAATGGATGGCATTAGAGCAGATTATGCTAAGTGAAGCTAACCAATCCTTAAAAAACAAATGCCAAATGTCTTCTTTGATATAAGGAGAGCAACTAAGAACAGAGCAGGGAGGAAGAGCATGAGGAAAAGATTAACATTAAACAGAGACAAGTGGTGGGAGGGAAAGGGAGAGAGAAGGGAAATTGTATGGAAATGGAAGGAGACCTTCAATGTTACACAAAATTACATATAAGAGGTTGTGAGGGGAAACGGGGGGGGGGAAACAAGGGAGAGAATTGAACAACAGCAGATTAGGTAGAGAGGGAAGAGGGAGGGGAGGGGAGGGGGGATAGTAGGGGATAGGAAAGGTAGCAGAATACAACAGTCACTAATATGGCATTATGTAAAAATGTGAATGTGTAACCGATGTGATCCTGCAATTTGTATTTGGGGTAAAAATGGGAGTTCATAACCCACTTGAATCAAATGTATGAAAGATGATATGTCATGAGCTTTGTAATGTTTTGAACAACCAATAAAAAAAAAAGAGGGAAGACACACACACACACACACACACACAAAATGGCCATCTTCATGTTCATATGCTGCCCTCTCTGGATCTTCACATTGTCTTCCCTCTAGTTGTCAGTGTGCAAATTTCTGCCCCCCCTTTTTTTTAAGACACCTATTGTGGTCTGGGGTTGTGGCTCAGCGGTAGAGAGCTTGCCTAGTAGTGCGAGGCCCTGGGTTCCATTCTCAGCGCCACATAAAAATAAATAAATAAAGGTATTGTGTCCAACTACAACTAAAAACAAATATAGTGGATTGGATTGGGAAGCATTATAACAGCCTTACCTTAACTTGATTACCTCTGTAAAGACCCTATCTCCAAATGAGGTCTCATTCTGAGGAACTGGGGGCTAGGACTTCAAGATGAGTTTTCTTGGGGAACACAATTGAACCTGTCACATCACCTCTGTTCAGGCCTTTAGATTTCTCACAAATGTCATTGCTGTATCTTCTTAGGCATGTCCCTGCTTCCAGCATTGTCTTGTTTTAACCCAGTCACTCCCTGCTGCCAGAAGATCACATAAAACCTGCTGTGGCATTGGTTTAAACCAAGTCCCTTGTCGTGCCTAAGCCCTTTTTGTTCTGGCCTCTGTCATCCTTCCCAGGCTTGTTTCTGTTGCTCACATAACCTTGCCACAGCCTCAGGAGTCTTGTAGCATGATCAACGTGCCTTTGAGCTGAATAACTCCTGGGGTCTTCAGGCCAGCTGTTGTATTATCTCATCTGAAAAACCTTTCCTAATGTTAGCCTGTTAACATAACTATGCATTAATTTAGAAGTTAAGTCAAGCTGACCCCATTTCTGCCCAGACACCTTTCCCTGCTTCCCCTTCCTTCCCCTTCCTGTAAGAACCCACCCACCCAGAGGCTGGCACCTTTACCCACCTGCACCCTGACCACCGTGCTCACAGACTTTCTCAGTACTACAGGGGCCTGCCAATTCCAGAAGCTAATGGCAATGTACTCGATCCTCCAGCCCCCTCCCCTTTGTGGTTCTTGAAGTTTTGAAGCTTGTTCTCCACCTGCAATAGCAAGGGCTAAGCCCACCCCCAATGCATAACCCAGGCTCTGATTTATAAAAGTTTACTTCAGAGGAAGTCTGTTGCTGTTCTCTCTGCGCAGATACAGCCTTGTCAGATTTCCTGACAATAAATTTGCTTCTGCTTAGCTTTGGTGTGTTCGAGTGATTTAGTCCTGCACCACTTTCCTAACACCTAACATACCTGGTCTGGGTTTTGTGCCGCTCTTCCATGACTAGATTCCCTCAGGTTTCCTCTGCCATTCCTCTGTACTGTAAGTTTATTTTTTTATGGGTTTAGCCTCTTTATAACATCTGGATTCTGGGGATTTCTAATTCAATGGCTCAAGTACCAAAAACACTTATTACACATTTGCTTAATGAATGAGTGAGTGAAGGAAGCAATCTTCATTTGGAAAACTGCAACATCACAATGAGTAAATGAGTTGATGTAACATGGAAAACCCTTCCAAGTAGGGGGCAGCATATAGGGTGTGGTAATCAAATATAGTGTGTAATTCTCACACAAACATTCCCTATTAGTGTGCAAAACTAATGTGCTCTAATTAAAAAATAGAGGGTTGGAAAAAATTGCAGTGTCAGAGTGAGTAAGTCAGTGGGTTAACAAGGACAGGGAGAGGCAGCATAAGGGGTGTGGTCATGGTGTATAACACTCACGCAAGAAAACCTCATTAGTATACAAAACCAGTGTGCTCTAATTGAAAAGACAGGGGCTTGGAAAAAATTGCAGTGTCAGAGTGGGGTGTAACAGGAAAAGGAGGAGCAACAGAAAGGGTGTGGCAATTAGCTGTGGTCTAAATTCTCACACAAGAAACAAAACTGTGTGTGCTCCAGAAGAAAGTTCTGCTACTCCATCAGTTCTTTTCTTTGCCCAGGAACATGGCCAACAGGAAAGTAATTGCAGTGTTCGGAGCAACAGGTAAAAAAAAACCAGTTCCTCTGTTTAAGTGCATGCTGATTTTGCTCAATCTCTCTGATTTTAACCTCAGAGCCTGTAAGTGTGGGCTGAACAATGAGCCTTTGGAGAAAATTAAGAAAGACATCCTATTGCTTGTGCTGGTGTGTGTGTGTGTGTGTGTGTGTGTGTGTGTGTGTGTAACTGGGGATTGAACCTAGGGCATTGCTTCTTGTTTTGTGTTTTTGATGTGGGAGGGGGCAGATTGATTTAACTTGATTTGTAAAGCATGACTTCTGTGGGACAATGGCAACTGACATAGTCTCCAGATAACAAATGACATCTTCTCCATCTGGGGCTATCCTCTGGAATTCTTTTTCCACTCACTTCCTGATAAATGGCCTGTGTGAGAGGCCTGTGGGTGTGTAGACCAATACTCCATGGGTTCTGAAAGGGTAGAGGCGTTGGGAGCATGCCAGAAGCTTAATGCCAGAAAACTCAGTTCTTATCTTTGTTGCCTAACCAATAATGAGGACAAGGATTTGAGAAAAAGCAAAAAGTTTTATTGATTTGCAAGCAAAGGAGAAACATGGGACTCCTGTCCCAGAGGCTGTGATTCTCTCTGCCAAGGGGAATGCATGGCTTTTAAAAGAGGGATACAAGGGCTGGGATTCAAATATTATCAGTACATATAATTAATTAGAGTCCATCGGGTGTCCTTAAGAGAGCCATTCCTCTAGCTTCCAGGCCTAGCATTTCTTTATTCTTGTGGGCAGTGATGTTCTTCTGGGTAGTAAAGGACGTGGTAGCTTTTCTGGGACAGGAAAAATGTTAGTTTTGTTTCCCCTACATTTAAGGAGGAAAAGAGGGTGAAGAAGAAGAAGAAAAAAATTATATCAGGGCTAGGGATGTAGCTCAGTGGTAGAGTACTTACCTGGCATGTGCAAGGACCAGGGTCCAATCCTCAGCACAAAAAAAAAAAAAAAATTCTGTTTTAAAATGTCACCTAAGGTCAAGTGGCAAGGTTTGCATTCAAAGCATAAAGTGGAACCCTGTTGCATACATGAGGGACCTCTCTCACCTGGGAAGATATTGAATTAGCCCCCCTAATCCTATTCTGGTTTACCTTAAAGTCTGTTCCCTAAAGGAGTCATTTTTGCAAAAATGTTAATCAAACCAGATAATTCCCCTTTTATTCTCATTTTAGCCTCCTGATGATCCATTCAAAACCCTTGGATAATGCATGTCCTGTCTCTGCTCAAAAATCTCCCATGACCTGCTGCTTCTCTCCAAGGAAAATGCATTCATGATGTGGCATGCAATACCCACATCAGTGGACCGCCTATTCCTCTATCCTCCTCCTTCTGCTCCAGTTACTTTGGTTTTCTTGCTGTTCTTCAAGGTGTTCCCACCTCAGAGCCTTTATGCTGGCTGCTCCCTCACTGAGGATGATCTTCCCCAGGTACCCACAATTTTTTTTCCTCCCATCATTCAAAGTCCCATCAATGTCACTTTCTGCGGCCAGGTGCAGTGGCACATGCCTGTAATCCCAGTGACTCAGGAGACTTGAGGCAGGAGGATCACAAGTTTGAGGCCAGCCTTGGCAACTTAGGGCTGGAGATCTAGATCAGGGTTAGGTCTCCCTTGGGTTCAATTCTCAATTCCACGGCGGGGAATAAAAGATGTCACTGTGAGGAGTTTCCAGACTTTCATTTTAAAAGTTACAATGCTGTTCCCATCTGGTCACCATCTGGTTCCCTTCCCTGCATGATTTATTCTATTACTATCTGCCTCTCCACACTAGAAAACAAGTTCAATGTGGACAGAGATTTTTGTCTGGAGGAGGGCAAGCACTAAAGCAGAGAGAAAGGTGAAATAGGTCCTCAAAACCAACAGCCAGGGTGGGGGCCCATTGGCAAACACCAGTAATCTCAGCGACATGGGAGGCCAAGCAGGAGGATTTCAAGTTCAAGGCCATATTCAGCAGCTTAGCAAAACCCTGTCTCAAAAAAGAGACACATACTGGGCTGGGGTTGAGGCTCAGTGGTAGAATGCTTACCTAGCATGCGTGAGACACTGGGTTCGATTCTTGGCACTGTATATAAATAAACAAAATAAAGGTCCAAAAAACAAATAAAATTTAAAAACACCAACTTTGTGGAAGCCACAGTTTTTTGTTTTGTTTTGTTTTTGTTGTTTGTTTGTTTTGTGGTGCTGGGGATTGAACCCAGGGCCTTGTGCATGCGAAGCAAGCACTCTAGCAACTGAGCTATATCCCCATCCCCTTGAAGCCACAGTTATTAAAAAAAAAAAGAGAGAGAGAGAGACAGAGAGAGAGAGACACACACACACACATAAAGAAAACTAACAAAAAAGCCCCAGCAGTCAGGCAAGTTATTGATGTTAAAAGGAACAAGAACAAAAGGCAAGGGATTGGGGTTGTGACTCAGCTGTATAGCACTTGCCTAGCACGTTCGAGGCTCTGAGTTTGATCCTCAGTACCATATAAAAATAAATAAAATGAAGGTATTGTGTCCTACTACAACTAAAAAAAAAAAAAAAAGGCAAGAAGTTGGGAGAATAACTGTATTAGACTTTCCAGTGATGGCAAAGAGTTCCATCTTTCTTGAAAGAGAAACCATTGAATTCTGAGCAGAGTAATGACATGAGTTCAGTATGGAAAGGATCATTTGAGCTTCTGTTTTGTGAAGAGACTATAGGGAGCAAATGCAGGAGCAGAGAGACCTGCTAGGAGGTTGTTCTCATAAACCAGGCAAGATGACAGTGGCTTAGAACACAAGCAGTCATGGGGTAGTGGGGAGTGGTTGGAATCTGGACAGGTTTGGATATACCAAATGTCAAGAGTAAGAAAGAGGAATGGAGGATATCTTCAAAGTTTTCTGGCTTGAGCAACTAGAAGAAGAAAACTGAGATTTACTTAAGTGTGGAAGAGAGCAGGGAGGTGCATTTCAAGGAAATCCAGCAGCTCAGTTTTAGTGTCCTTAAACTTGTTCAAACAGGCTTGTTTGCACAGGCAGTTGGCTAAGGTCCTTGGGATTGGCTACTAAAGGAATCAGGTTAGATGTATCAGAATTGAAGTTTGATTCCTAGTTAGTCAAGGAATGGGCTGCTTACCTTCTAACCCAGTTCTTGTCCTTAGTTGTAAATCCTGAACTCTGGGTGTGTTTATATATTTGAGGTTGCTAGATTTTGGAGATAAAAAACATAAGATACCCAGTCAAACTTGAATTTTAGATAAACAATGAATCAATTTTTTATAAAGAATATCCAAATATTGCCTGAGACATACACTGAATTTCTTTACTGTTGATTTGAAATTCAAATTTAACTGAGTGTTCTGCATTTTATCTGCTAACCCTAGTGTCAAGCCTTTCTGTGCCAGACTTGAGAGTGGCTAGGTTCAGGTGCAGTGGCAGCTGCTGTTGCTGGTTTCTAGAAGATTAGGAACTCCCAAAGCTTTGGTGCAGATTTAGGAAGTCTGTTTCTCTGAACCTTAACTTTCTATTTATAAACTGGAAATTGTCATGCAGTTTTTTTTGTTGTTGTTGGTTAATGGGGATTGAATCCAGGGGTGCTTTATCATTGAGCTACAATCCCAACCCTTTTAAAAATTTTAAATTTTGAGACAGGGTCTTGCTAAGTTGCTTAGGACCTCACTAAGTTGCTGAGGCTGGTCTCAAACTTGAGATTCTCTTGCTTCAGCCTCCCAAGTCTCTGGGATTATAGATGTGCCTCACCACACCCAACAGAAATTGTAATTCTGTCTTAAAGGCTCACTGTAAGAATTGAGATGAAGTGATCTGTCCAATGCCCATTATTTGCTAAGAACTCAAAACCAAAACAAACTTAGGATCTATCCATCTCTAAAACATGTATTTGAAAAATAATATCTTTCTGTGGTCTCTGAAGATCAAATGGGAATGACATTTAAGGGAAAAAGTTGAAGAACCCATTTAATGTACATAAAGCCCCTTGGGACAGACCTTGGGACTTGTGCAAAAGAAAAAATAATAAATAAATGAGGGATGGGGCTGTAGCTCAGTGGCAGAGTGCTTGCCTCACATGTGTGAGGCACTGGGCTCAATCCTCAGCACCACATAAAAATAAACAAGTAAAATAAAGGCATGCTGTCCATCTACAACTACAAAAAATTAAAAAATAAATGAAAGAAGAGAAGTCCTCTTTCATAAGAAGGTAGCACAGGCTGGGGAAGCTGGGGAACCTGAAGGGCCTGCTCTCCCTTACCTGGACTCTCATCTCAATCACTTACTTTTTCTTTTCTTTTCTTTCTTTTTCTTTTCCTTTCTTTCTTTCTTTCTTTTTTTGGTGATGGTACTGGGATTGTATTCAGGGGCATTCTGCCTCTGAGTTACAACTCCAGTCGTCCTTTTTAAATTTTTTTATTTTTTTAAATTTTGAGACAAGGCCTCACTAAGTTGCCAAGGCTGGCCTCAAACTTATGATCCTCCTGCCTCAGCATCTTGAGTGGCTATGATTACAGGCATGTGTCACCATACCTGGCCATCTCAGATACTTTCTGCCAAATTAAGGGATATATGTTTGTACTCAAATATCTGGAAGCTCCCCATTTTGCAAATGTGGAACATTCTTACCATACTCAGCACAGATGTTAAACCTATAGCATATGCACTTGAACATCACACTCTTAGCAGTATCTCTAGTGCCTGCCAGCCAAACACTACTCTCAACATGAAATCATCTGGGAAGGAACTGGATTCAACAGGCCACAATCCAAAACAAGCAAGTGGGACATGGGACAATTTTGTCTTGACAAGCATTTGTACTGTGGAGGCAGCTTTTTCAGACCAACAATTGTCGTGGGCCATTCTGACACGTGATTGGGTGACTCCCATTAAGGGCCTGAGGCGCTCTGGCTGTGTCAGAGCTTTCCGGACCCTTTCCTGATGAGAGAGCCCATCCGTGTGGGGGTGTGCGTAACCACTGACCCCAGAGACCCAATCACTGACCCTGACCTTGGAGTGCAGCCCCCCCTCAACCTTCATTGGATGGAATTCTCCCCTGAATCTCTTGTTCCCCAAATAAAAGGCTACTCCCAGGCGTGTTCGCTCTCTCTCTCTCCTGCTAGCCCAGAGTAATCCTCGCTGCCCTGCTGGGCGGCTGGAGGCGGGAACCAGGGAGGTGAGCTGTCTCGGACCTAGCAATATAAATAAGGTAACTGGTTTATGTGTTTTATTTCGATCTCTTCTAACTAACTTAATGCCTAGAACCTCATTAATGAAACCACTGCGCAGGCCGCATGGTAGAAACCATATTATTGGTATATTCTGTTGGGTTAGAGAATGGGGTCAAGTGGATGAATTTCTCTCACATTTTGCTTATTGAAACATGAAGCTATGAATGGTTAGGAGAGCCTTGCTCCAGCTCTTCTTATTTTTACCTCTTGGTCTATCTTATTGGCTTCTCCATCTCATGCTTGTCCAGATAGGATTGCCCACTACCAAAGCTGAGCATTGAGAGAATAGAGGTTTCAATCTTCCCACTAGATTCATTCATTTAGTGAGTAGTATTGAGACCTTATGATGGACCAGTCTCAGAACTTAGCTGGGAAGCAGGGATAAAGAATGAACAGTTTTGGGGCTGGGGTTGTGGCTCAGTGGTAGAGTGTTTACCTAGCAGTGGTAAGGCACTGGGTTCTATCCTCAGCACCACATAAAAATAAAGTAAAGGCATTGTGTCCATCTACAACTAAAAAATATTTTTTTTAAAAAAAAGAATGAACAGTTTTTATCATCAAGGATAGCCTGGTTTACTAGGAGGGATGTAAGGAAAAAATTATACTGGTCAATGTTATGAGCTGATTTATGTCATTCTTTCCCTCCAAATTCATATGATGGAATCCTAAACCCCAATACTTCAGAATGTGACTGCATTTGGAGAAAAGAGATAATAAAGTGAGACCATTAGGGTAGAGTCTTTAATCCAGTCTGACTGGTATTCTTGTAAGATGAGAAAATTTGGGCCTAGATATCAGGAATGCTTAAGGAAAGAAAAGACCATGTGAGGATCAGTGACAGTCATCTACCAGTCAAGGAGAGAGGGCTCAGGAGAAACCAACTGGGATTAAACCTTGATCTTAGACTGCTGCCCTTCAGAACTGTGAGAAATTTCTGTTATTTATGCCACCCAGTCCATTATGGCAGCCCTAGAAAACTAACAAATATTTTTATTAAAATTTAATGGAAGTGCAGTGGATGAATGATAAAAAAATGAGGCATTTATACACAATGGAACATTACTCAGCAATAAAAAGAACAAGATCATGGCATTTGCAGGGAAATGGATGGCATTAGAGAAGATTATGCTAAGTGAAGTTAGCCAATCCCAAAAAAACAAATGCTGAATGTCTTTTCTGATATAAGGGGGATGACTCAAAATGGGGTTGGGAGGGAGAGCAAGGGAGGAAGATTACCTAGATAGAGAATAGGAGTGGGAGGGAAAAGGAGGGAGAAAGGGTATAGCATGGATGGTGAAAGGAAACCCTCATCATTATACAAATTACATGTATGAAGATGTGAATTTGGTGTCAACATTCCTTATATATAATCAGAGATATGATAAGTTATTGTAGAATGGTGTATTAAGAATTGTAATGCAAAAATAAATAAATAAATAAAAAGAAAGTAGAAAAACAACAACAACAAAATTAATGGAAGTGCATAATCTTAGTTTTTAAAAAGTCACTAGTCCTTCAAAGCTTACAAAGAAAATCAGCACACCCAGCCCTAACCCTGTCCACATTTGACTCTTCTGTTTATACTGGTATTTGTCCTATCTCCATATTTCAAATTAATAATACAAATTGATAATATTGTTATTCATTTTTTACTTTTAGATTGTATCCATTGTCTTTAGCTCTGCTTCCAAGCACATGCTTTCTTTTCTCCGTCCTGCCCAAAAAGTTTATAACAATTTGTTTATATATATATCATAGACTATTATTACTACTGGTGCTAGGGATGGAACCTAGGGCCTCACGCATACTAAATACATACTGTAGGCCAGGCATGGTGGTGTATGCTTATAAATATATCTACTCAGGAGGCTGAGAGGCAGGAGAATCTCAAGTTTGAGACCAGCCTCCACAACTTAGCAAGAACCTATCTCAGAATAAAAAATAAAACGGCTGGGAAAGTGCCTCTGGGTTTAATCCCCAGCACCAAATAAATAAATAAATAAATAAATATTATATATAAAATATTTATTTATATATAATATTTATATAGTATATATAATATTTATTTTTTAGTTGTAGCTGGACACAATACCTTTATTTTTTTATTTTTATGTGGTGCTGAGGATTGAACCCAGGCCTTCACACGTGCTAGGTGAGCACTCTACCACTGAGCCACAACCCCAGCCCCTGAAGTATATATATTTTACCACTGAGTTGAACCCCTAATTTTTGTTCATACTTGAGCCAAATGTACGCTACTTTACTTCTTACACAATTTGTTTTCTCTTAAATTAATTGCCATTATTTCTATTTGCTTAGTTTTCTTTACATGTACCATTTTTCTCTTATCTCTTTAAAACTGGGAGATTTCTCTGAAAATGATCAAGCACATCATTAATCTGTTGGTTCTGTTTCTCCCAGCAACACTGTGGAGATCTCCTTCCTCAAGTGCTCATTTTTCTGTTTCGGTCTTTCTGTCTTCCTGTCTTCATTATTCTAATAATTCTCTTTTTTTTTCTCCTGAGTTTGGTTTCTGGATACTTTTTTCTTTCTCAGTATTGGGAACTGAACTCAGAGCCTCCTGCATGATGGGCAAGTGCTCTACCACCAAGCCAAACCCCTAGCCTTCTTGATTTCTTCAGCTTGCTTTACTTTCTCATCTTGGGCAATCTCTGGCAACTTAAGTACCTTATAAAGAGTGCGTGGGAGGGCTGGGGTTATAGCTTAGTGGTAGAGTGCTTGCCTAGCACGGGCTTCCATCCTCAGCACCACATAAAAATAAATAAAGGTATTGTGTCCATCTACAATTAAAAAAATTTTTTTAAATGCATGGGAGTTAAAAATTTGAGGATGTGTCTGAAAATGTCTTCATATAAAATTTTTAGAATTGATTTTTTTGTCTAGGCTTAGAATTCTAGATAGAATTTTATTTTCCCCCCTGAATAGCCTTGCTTCATTGCGTTCGACATTGTAAGGAAAGTACGGCGTTCCCCCGACTCACCCCATGGCTCCTGCTCTCTCAGTCCTGCACCATCACCCCTGCTGATGGTCTGGGGTTTAAGAGCTGATCTCCAGAGCTCACCATTGGCTCATGTAAAACACAAGAAAGGAGTCAAGACTGAGAACACTATTTTATTCATTAGAAGGCTGTGGGGCAGTTTAAGATTAATCGCACACTCCATCCACTAAGTAACTAAAGAAAGCTTATTGTGAACCACAGATTCCAAATCAGATTCAGATTTGACAGGGATCCATGAAACAGACACTCCAGAACTCTGTTCTTATGATGTTAATTAGAAAACTACAATTTGGTTCTATCACCTCCTGACTGCTCCAGTAAAAAATTCTCTCTTCTTTCATTTTCCTCTTCCCCATTCCTCTATTGGTACATGAATGATTGGTATATGTGCACAAGCCTATTGTACACCTATTACCTGCCTGCTACTGGGTAATCCTCAGAGTTGCTTTACCATTGAGCTATATCCCCAGTCTGTAATTTTTTTTTTAAACCTGTCTTGCTAAATTGCCCAGGCTGGCCTTGAACTTGAGATTTTCCTGCCTCAGCCTCCAGAGTCATTGGGATACAAGCATGCACCACACCTGCCAGCATGCGTGTGTAAAATATATGTATTCCAAATAGCCAGTGGTATGGGTTGTTTGTTGGCTGTGCTGGAAATGAAACCCAGGGCCTTGGGAATGCTAGGCAAGCACTCTATCACTGAGCTTCGTCCCCAGGCTTGCCAGTGGTATGTGTTGGTCAACATCAAATGCAGATAACAAAGGGAAAATATCAGTACTGTGAAAATAGTGCCATGATCATTCAGCACTCATCTTTATAATCCAGTAAGTTATTTTGTTCTTATTGTTTTAATAACATAAAAACTACTCATATACCTTGTTCTACTGGAGAATTTTAATTCTTTTCACTTCTCATGTAAAACCAAGAATAATTTTATAACTTTTGTATGTAACTGTTACTTGTAGGGCAATCTGTCATTAAGTAGGAATAAATTACTCTAAAAAAGAATCCAAGTTAGTTTTCCCTTCAATTTAATCATGTTGTTGTTTCAGTAAACTTGTTTAAAACAAACAAATCCGGAAATCTGATGCTGTTTTTATCCCATGTCTTAGAGTTGATTTTCCTTTCCCCAGAAATCAACATCTTTTTATCTCCAGGGTTCTGAAATTTCACATTAAGGGATAGAGATGTAGGTCAGCGGTAGAGCACTTGCCCAGCATGTGTGAAACCCTGGGTTCAATTTCCAGTACCGTGAAATAGAAGAGTAAATAAAAATATGAACCAGAAATCTCACTGTAATGGGGACATTGTCATTGTATTTGGCCCTCACTGACCCCTCAATCTGGGAGCTCAGCCCATCTCCTTGGACTCTGAGATATTATCTCTGATTAATTATCAAATAATTATCAAATAAATTCCGCACTTCCATTTTCTCTATTATCTCATTTTGGAATTCCCTTGGCTTGATCTTCTAATTATTTTCTCTCTCTTATTTTCTATTTCTTTGCTTGTTTCTTCTAATCCTTGTAGAGTTCCCAGACTTTTTCTATTGAAATTTTATTTCTGCTCTAATATTTTAAATTCCTTAGAGCTTCATCTTGTGAATGCTTTTTCTCTTTGCCTTTTTTCCCCTACTAATTCTTTCCCCCTTTTGCAGATGTAGTGTTTGGAATGCAAAATCTTCATCAACCTTGGAGAATAGTAATTATTTTTATTTTTCCCCCTATGCTTTGCACTGTTTCCTTTTATCAGTTTGTTTATTTTGGTTTTGCCTTTAATGTGGAGGCTTTCCTTACACATTTGGTGAACTTTATGGTACCTGTTCATACTTACCACTAAGCAATTTGCTACTTTCATTGATTGAAGCTCTTGGTGCAAAGGGAGAGCACATGAATGGTAGACCTTATTTTAGGGTTATCAAGCATGTATCAACTGGCATCTCATAAGAAACAGATGCCACATATTCAGAGAAATTGCAAAAAATTAATAAAGTTTTACAGGGAAGAGAACAATAAGGAGTATGTAAGCAACAGAAGGAGGGAGAAAAGGATAAAAGAGATGACCAGAACCTGAGACAATAGTGATATGAAGATGGTCAGCTTTACCTTGCCCTTGGGTCTTCTGCTGACCCTTCCCATTGCTCAGACCCAACAGGAGGGCAAGACAACCTATTGATGGAGTCTATCAAGGTGAGCCTCCCAGGGCACTAAGCAGGATGGAGAAAGTCAATGTAGATTTAAAAACACAAAATCATCTAGGACAGATCTGGCCAATCTGATGGAGAAACTCGAATCTCAGTAACCCAGCACAGTACCTGGCATATATCAGAGGGCTTTCAGTAAGCATGTCCAGAGTAGATCAGCTAGATAAGTGACGATCATATGATCATATTGTGATTGGTCTTGAATGTGATAAAAAGAAACGTGCAAGTTTTCAAAATGTTTACAAAATATAGACTAAGCTAATCATGTAGCTTAGTGGAAGAGCTTGCTTAGCATGTGCAAGGCCCTGCATTTGATACCTAGCCCTCCCGAAAAAAAAAAAAAAAAAGTGTGCATACTAGGAAGCTTTTTTTTTTGAAATAAAATTGTCTGAAGAACCCCCATAAAAAATCTATAACTGAATTATATTATAATTTCCCTTGTTGATTCTGGGATAGAGAGGCAAGCACCCTGTTCACCTGGACTTCTTGTTGCCTCAAGCCTTTCCCAATCCTGTTCTCCCCTTGGCTTCTGCAAAGGCACCTCTGAAGTGCTCAAAGAAACTCAGTTGGGGGCTGGGGCTCAGCGGCAGAGCGCCTGCCTTGCACATGTGAGGCACTGGGTTCCATCCTCAGCACCATATAAAAATAAATAAACAAAATAAAGATATCGCATTCATCTATAACTAAAAAAATATTTAAAAAGAAAGAAAGAAACTCAGTTGGGAACTACTTGGGGATATCTCAAGTATCATGTGGGTCCCCAAAGTAGGTTCTACAGCAAGCCTACACTGAGCAATGAAACTTCCTGATCATTCCTGAACATTCTTCCTGATCTTTCCTGTGTTTCCTCTTCCCCTGACTCTACAGGATCTCAGGGTGGCTCTGTGGCCAAGGCCCTTTTGGAGAGCAAACATTTTGCAGTGAGAGCACTGACGAGGGACGTGACTCGACCAAATGCCCTAGCGCTCCAGAACCTTGGCGCTGAGGTGGTAAAAGGTGACCTGAATGACAAAGCATCAGTGGAAGCTGCCTTAAAAGGAGCCTATGGGGCCTTCGTGGTGACCAACTTCTGGGAGCATTTCAGCAAAGACAAGGAAGTGTGTCAGGTGGGAACCAAACTCTTTCTTCTTTCCCCTTTGAGCCTTTTCCCTTTCCCTCCCTACCTATTTCTGTCCTCCCTGGCAGGGAGAAGGACTTCAGTCTGGGCAAAAGTATAAGCTTCACTCCGCAACATCCCTCTGACATTTATGGAATACATGTACTTTAGGTACTTGCTCAGGGAGTCTTTGATTATGAAATTAATGTTATGTGCACCTAGGTGCGATCTTATATATTTGAGAGTGACTTTAATATAGTCAGTCATTTGATTCCCTGCTTCTCACCATTTGTTTCTAGATGGCATGTGGGGTGACAGCAAGTTTCCCCACGTAACTTCCACTCGGAGAGCCAAACAGGGAGAATAAAGTATAAAAGAGCATATTTACACTTCAGGCAGAGAATTGGGGATTAATTAGCAATGGGCATGTAAAAAAGAGACTAGCAAGCAAATAATCTCATAATAGTAACTTCAGGAAAAAGAGTGTGTAGAAATAGTAAGGGTAGAGATGATCCCAAGGCTCCGCTTAGCTGTGTGTAAGCATGGCACATTGATCTGCCAGAAACTTTTTATTGGGATGATGAAATAAAGGGAATTGTGTAGATGTATGATGGTGGTAATGGAAAAGGACTGAGAGGGAGAACACGTCATAGGTATGCACTGAATTCTCATCTTAGTAGGAGTTTAGTGGGTATAGAAAACTGGAAAAACCCAATTAGTGGCGTAAACATGTTTTTTAGAAGTAAGGAGATAACTAAAAAGAATTAAAACAGTTACTTCTAGAGAGCAGTAATCAGTGTGAGAGCACAGGAAACTGTTTTTATATTATAAGATCTACCCCCTATGACAGTACTATTTGGGAATTTAAAACATGTATATGTTATGAATTTGGGAGAAAAATAAAGATTAGATTTAAAGAATGTGATGGATGGTATCAGCCACTTACAGATATGTCACAATTCTAAAGCTTAAGAGCAGGATGGAACTGTTTCAGGAATGTCTATTGAATTGATATTTATAGATAGCCTTTTATTTTTATCTATTTATTTTTTTTTATTTATTTTTTTTAATTATTTATTTATTTATTTATTTATTAGTTTTTCGGCGGACACAACATCTTTGTTGGTACGCGGTGCTGAGGATCGAACCCAGGCCGCACGCATGCCAGGCGAGCGCGCTACCGCTTGAGCCACATCCCCAGCCCTATTTTTATCTATTTATGTCAGCACATCTTTTAGGGTTAAAATCTGGAGGGTTTTATTTTAAGAGTTCTGGGTTCTAATGCTGGTATTCACTCTCTATGGAACCTGAGGTAGAAGTCATCTCTCTGCTTCGCTTTCTTCTGTCTGCTAAACCAGATCATGCCTTCTCTGCCTTTTGAATGAGGAAAAATGAGACAGTGAAAAGAAGAAAAGGAAAACAGAAAGGGGTGGGGAAGGAAGGAGAGCCATATTAAGATACTTTGGAACTAAAAACAAAGAAGAGAATATAATACATTTGTGTTGGTGTGTATGTATGTGCCCATCTCTCATACCCGTAATATCCAAATGATGTGCATATATAATCCATTATCAGAAAAATTTATATAATGCTGGGTTTCTGTTCGCGACTAAAACACTCAGGGGTTACTCCAGTTGAACTGGGCTGATTGGGCTATGCAATATAACCACACAAGAGACACATAAACCTTTTTCTTTTGGGGTCGCTGTGACGGCTCTTCTGACCTTAAGGGTCTGCAGGAAGAGAGAGCCAGAACACGTGCTAACGTGCTAACCCCTTTTACTGAGGAGAAGCTATTCAAATAAGGCAAGGGGTCAGGTTTCAAGGGGGCTGAGTCTATCTTCTTGATGTCTGCTGTCAGCAGGTTGACTGACATCTAGGTTGACCACACCCAAGGGCACAGTAAGAGAAGGGGACACACACAAGGCACTTCCATGGAACATTCTATCCTAAACAGGGCCAGGGGTAATATTACAAAGGAAGAGGTGAGCATAGCTCCACCCATGGGGGCTGTAGCAAGACACACCCATGCAGGAGACACCCACTCGCACCCAGGAAGGGTGGAGAAAGCTCTGCTACATTTCTGCGAGTGAGCGTCTCAGCACCCAGCTGGGGAGTGTGACTCAGTCACGTGCAAGGCTGGTCTCCCACAATATAATATATACAGATGTGGAAGTTGACCACAAAGATACTGAGGGCCCAGAGGAAGAGGGCGAGTGTTCCTTGGCTATTGCGTCTCAGCTTCATTCGGGTTCCTGGCATTCGCTTCTCTGCTGCCCTCCTCTTTCCTGTTCTACTCCCCCATGCCCTGGGTCCCTGCCCTTGCAGGGAGCAGGCTGAGGGTTCAGCATCTTGGAGGAGAGCCTCTCCTTGCCAATGCTGATGGCCCCTCACTTCATAACTGATGCAGAAATGTCCTCTTCACAGTGAAGACAATAAGTACAGAGGGAGTGGAGGAGACCCAGCACCTTCCCTTTAGTCTATAGGCAGAAACAGTGGTCCACATAAAGGATTTACTATCTTCCCTCAGGGAAAGATGGTGGCAGATACTGCCAAGCACCTGGGGCTGAAGCACGTGGTATACAGCGGCCTGGAGAACGTGGAGCGGCTGAGTGGGGGCAAGTTGAAGGTGCCCCACTTTGATGGGAAGGGAGAGGTGGAGAAGTATTTCTGGTCCATTGGCGTTCCCATGACCAGCGTGCGCTTGGCAGCTTATTTTGAAAACTTTCTCACCACTTTGAAGCCCTCGAAAGCCCCTGATGGAGATTACTACACCTTAGGTAAATGGAAGGCTTCGGTGAAAGGTAACCAGACACCTGGTTGCCTTCCTCTCTCTCTATCCTTTCCTGCTCCTCTTCAGTGGGCCCATCATTTAAGCACCTACTGTACTAAGAGGGATATTAAATTGTCCTAAATTTGCTTGCATCAGTTACACTATAGAGGGAAGAGAACTGGATCTGAGACCAGAAGCAGAAAGGGTTGTCTTAGCATGCTGACCCTTCTTATGGAAGTAGTTAGTTCTGTGGCTTCAAGCTTCAGATTCCTCCTGTCTAATGGGAAAGTTGGACATGATGTCTGCTAAGGGCCCTTTTAGCTCATCCATCTGACCTTCTGTGACAACAGGGGAGGATCTGGATTTTATGGTCAGTATTAGAATCTCAAGGGACCAAGACTCTAGGATACAGCTTCCCAGGTCCTCCCTACATGGAATCAGTGGAGCCTATAATCTATGGATTAACTAGTTCTGGGTGAAGAGGTGATACCTTCATTTTCTCTTGGTACCTAGAGCCATCTGGGACCCACAAATCTGGAAAACCAGGCCTTGAGTACCGTGAATGTCATTCTCCACTACAGGAATAGCTGATATTTACTAAGCGACCACTAGGTTGCAGTGTGGGCTGAGTGGGGCCAGCCTTGTTCCCCACCACCCAGCAGCATCCATTTTCAGGGTTAGTTGATTCAGCAGATGAGTTATTACACACTCCTTAGTGATCCTGACTTACATGGCTACTGTCCTGCTCAGTCTCGTTCTTTTTATAACAACCCTAGGAAAACTAACCTGGGCTCCCACAAGAAAGATCTTAATTCCTCCCAAAGGCAGTGGCTTCAATGATCTCTGGCTAGGCTCCACATCTTAAATGCCACCTCTTAACATTGCCACATCAGGAAACAGAATCCAACACAAGGACCACTGGGAGACAGACCATGGCAACTGCCTTTCTACTCCTTTTGTTTAAGTGGTTCATTTGGCTTGGTGGATCTATGAAGGAAGTGATAAAATGAGCTATCTTTATTTTATTTTTTTAAAATCTAGCACTGCCCATGGGGGATGTACCAATGGATGGTATCTCTGTTGCTGATGTTGGAGCAGTTGTTTCTAGCATTTTTAATTCTCCAGAGGAGTTTATAGGCAAGGCTGTGGGCCTCAGTGCAGAAGCACTAACAATACAGCAATATGCTGATGTTCTCTCCAAGAGTCTGGGGAAAGAAGTCCGAGATGCAAAGGTGAGTTCTTAGGATGTATCAGTGTGATTATGAGGGGCCACCTTGGTTAACATACTATTAACTCACAAATTCACTAGACTTTCAGTGGATTTAGGTGGGGTTTAGCTTAGACTGTTGGAAGAAATTGAAGAGGACTGTGATCACATGAACCTATCTTCATTGGTTAATGTGGTTGAATCCTTCCCATAATGGCTTCATTTCTTTGACTCAAGGTTAATCAGCTTGTTAAATTAAAATTACTGGGCTGGGGATGTGGCTCAAGCGGTAGCGCGCTTGCCTGGCATGCGTGCGGCCCGGGTTCGATCCTCAGTACCACATACCAACAAAGATGTTGTGTCCGCCGAGAACTAAAAAATAAATATTAAAAATTCTCTCTCTCTCTCTCTCTCTCTCTCTCTCTCTCTCTCTCCTCTCTCTCCTCTCTCTCCTCTCTCTCACTCTCTCTTTAAAAAAAAAAATTAAAATTACTTTTGGGTGGAAGGAACTTAGAATCTGAAGACTGAGGTACAAATTTTCCCTCACACACCTTCCTGACTCCTCTCCTCAGCTCTCACTGCTAAATGCATCAGAAAAGGCTGATGGGGACAAGGCTCTTAGTCCCCCGCTCAGCCTCAGTTTCCTCATTTTTTGAAGTCAAGTATCTACCTCAAAGTGCTCTTGTGAAATCAGGATATATTTAGGACCTACCTTGGTGTTTGACATGTAGTAGGTTTGTATCAAGAACTTATTATGTACCAGGCTAAAAATTTTGATGCACATAAAGAAAGTCACCATGAGCATCTCAAAGCGTAACACGGGTGCTTAATTGTGTTGTCCAGACTATCTGGACAGAGGACAGTAGGAGAAGACTTCAGGAGAGAAGGGGGCTTCAAAAGAGGTCCTTGAGGAGGACAAGACTGTGTACAGGTAGAGGGTAGCAATAGGGCTGACATGGTTAAATTCTGCAATAAAGGTCAAGAAGCCAGTGGCTGTTGGGGAAATTGACTAGTTCTAACTCTACGTATCTGTGTGTGGAATCTCTGCACCTTATCCTCTCTCAGTCTCAGTTTCTGGGTGTTTAAAAAATATTATTATACCTCCATTGTGGATTGTTGTGAGGATGAACTGAGATGTTATGGCATGCAGTTGACACTGGCTATAGTGCTTAGTAAACCCTCAATAACTAAGGTGCTATAAATCATAGAGGAAGGACTGGTATATGGAAAGGACAGATCTTTTATAGCCAAGTGACAAGGATTGGTGATATTGAGCACTACAACTATTTCCCCAAGCAAGTTGTTGATAAGAGGAGAAAGAATGAGCTGTTTTAATGATACACTGAGACCATATGGCCCACAAAACTTAAATTATTTATATCCAGCCCTTAACAAAAAGGGTGTGGATCCCTATTCTAGGATGCTTCCTGAAGTTAGGGGTGGAAGCTTGGTTCTTGTTTACATAAGCAGCTCTTGGTCCAGTGAATCTTGAGGGGATGTCTAGATTCCCAATTCAGCCTCAGGTACTGGGGTTTGAGGAGACTGAGACTGGTAAAAAATATTGTAGGTGTCAATCTAGCCACAAAATAACATCTGAGTATTTCATTGAAACCATATAAAATTTCCTAGAGAAAAGTTATCCCCAAACTCATGAAGGTCACTCACTCAACCATGGACTCACAGAAAGTCTGCTCAGTCTCTTGTCGCTGAGTGCAGATTGTCTTCTTGGTGATCCCTCTCCTGGAGCATTTGCATTTGAGTCTTATATTCATTTTGTCTTGTGGGATTTGAACTTTTTAAGAAAGAAGGAAAGTGGGTTGGGGATATAGCTCAGTTGGTAGAGTGCTTGCTTAGCCTGCATAATGCCCTGGGTTCAATCTCCAGCACCACAGGGGGGTGAGGGGGGGGGGGAGTAAAGGGGAAGGAATGTGGGCATTCTATTCTTGGAACATTATGTTGTTTCCTAATTCAGCTAATGCTTCTCTGGCACCAAAAGTTCTAGAGCAGTAGAGGCACAGAGTTCTATGGAGTGGTTAATGCTGTTCTTAGTAACTAGTCTCACTTGAAGACAACACCACTTATGTGTGGACTGGGAAAATGCTTGGACATTATCATTTTTCTGGGGAAGGTACATGTGGCCACAAGGTGGCGATCCAGTCTTCCTGGTCTGACACCACTACACAACCTGTCCCAGCCCCTCCACCCACTCAAGTCTGGCCAAAGGAGGCTGTTGAGGTGTTTTGGTGAATGCAGGCTCCAGACCAAACTCCTACCAGAAGTTCTGGATTGGCTGAAAGTATCTAACCCCCAGAGGAAACATGGTTGTCTTACAAAGTGAGACATAACAGAACAAATCTCAAAAGATTCTTCAAAAATCTACAGTAAAAAATTCCTTATTTTATTGAGGCATGTTAGTCGTCAAGAGTTACAGCAGAATAAAATGACTTGAGGTGACAGATTTTAATCCATCTCCCATGTTTCTTACATAGAGCCTTCTTTTTCAAAGTTTTTAGTTTTTTTCTGATTTCTAAAATAATGAATTCTTTTTTTTTTTTTTTAAAGAGAGAGGGGGGAGAGAGAGAGAGAGAGAGAGAGAGAGAGAATTTTTAATATTTTTATTTTTTAGTTCTCGGCGGACACAACATCTTTGTTGGTATGTGGTGCTGAGGATCGAACCCGGGCCGCACGCATTCGAGGCGAGCGCGCTACCGCTTGAGCCACATCCCCAGCCCAATAATGAATTCTTATTGTAAAAAAACTCCAGAAATTATGAAAAAGAATATAAAAATCACACACAGTTAAATTTCTCAGAGATAGTTACTATTCAGATTTGGTTGATTTTCTTCCTATCTTTTCCAGTATATATAATAAGTATATGCACATATACTTAATAAAATTAAAATAACATTGAGTGTGCCATTGTGTATCTGGCCTTTGAACTTGACATTATATTAAGAACATTTTTCTATTTTGCTAAATTCCTTCAAAACAAATTTTAATATTCTTAGAGTAGATATACCATAATGTATTCTCCTATTCTTTTATTGCTGGACACGTAGGTTGGTCTTGAATTTTCATTATTGTAAGTGGCATGTGATAATCATGGTTTTACATAAGTTGTTTATGTCTGTCACATTTTAAATTTTTTTTATTTAACTTTATTATTTGGTACTGGAGATTGAATCCAGGCATGCTTGAGCTATATTCCCAGTTCTTTAAATTTTTTCTTTAATTTATATTTTGAGACAAGGTTTTTGCTAATTTGCTCAGGACCTCACTGTGTTGCTGAGGCTGGCCTCAAACTTGCGATCTTCCTGCCTCAGACTCCTGAGTTGCTGGGATCACGGGTGTGCGCCAGGCTTGTCAAAATTTTTTTTAAGGTCAAAGTTCATCTCTGGAGTCTAAAGACAGATTACACTGGATCAGATAGTTAGAAGTGAGCTTTGCTTATTCAGTGGGAGCAATTATTGATCTAGTTAGTGTCAGAAAGGATTTGAGAAATGAATTTCACAGAAGGCAGTTCAGTAGGTATGGGATGGGCTCTACTTCTATTCAGGCCTGTCTGGTTCTGGCAGAGGTTATGATGATTGAAGGGAAAAATGCAAATGTCTAACCAAGAAGGGAGAAAAGATGAATGGGACATCAGCCATCTTTAAGGAGAAAGCAGGTTCAGCATTGGGGACCTTGACTTTTACATGGAGTCCCAAGTGGGTGGAATATACCAGAGACCAGCTAGGGGAATCCCATGAGGAAATGTCAACAAAAGCACTATGAAGTGCCATTCAAGTGAAGGGTGGTATAGATATCTAGCACCTTATCCAAGATACTTGGGTCCTAAAACAACGTGGCTTTCAGAATCCTTCAGCTTTTATATGGGGTATGGTCTATATACATCATGTAATATCACCAGCAGGGGCTGGAGCAGGAAATTGTAATCAAATATACCAATATCACTGTGGTAAAGTATTGGAATATTTCAACTAAATGGGACAATTAAAGACTATAAATAGTTTTTACATAGTTCAGATCAGATTTGTCACTAAATTAGTTCAGCAAAGTCAGTTTCTTTTTTTTTAAAATATTTATTTATTTATTTAGTTTTCGGCAGACACAACATCTTTGTATGTGGTGCTGAGGATCGAACCCGGGCCGCACGCATGCCAGGCGAGCGTGCTACCACTTGAGCCACATCCCCAGCCCCAAGTTTCTTGCCTAATTACATGTGAAACACATTTGAGTTTCTTGGATTTTGGAATTGAGCTAAAAAATTGTGGACTTGGATCATCATTACGGTGAATATCATCTTTTTATCTTACTTTAAATGGGTTATAACATTTTCTCCTTTTTTACTTGTTCTTAAAAGATCACCCCAGAAGCTTATGAAAAGTTGGGATTCCCTGCAGCAAAGGAATTGGCTGATATGTGTCGCTTTTATCAAATGAAGCCAGACCGTGATGTCAAACTCACCCACCGTCTAAATCCCAAAGTCAGAAGCTTCAGCCAGTTTATCTCGGAGAACCTAGGAGCCCTTAAAGACTTATAGAAAAATCAGCTGTTCAGACAGGCTTCGACCTCACAGCCTCTGTAATCCTGTTCCTATCTGTAATACAACATTCACATTTATAGAACAGGTGTGTTAGAATGCAGTTACTTGCAGACCCCTTTAATCCTCTTTTTAGTAGGAAACATTGCTTTAGTGATTTGGCACAGTATTGGTTTCACATAAAATTTTACAGCTTGTGATTAAGGTGGTCCAACTATTTGGTTAAACGAAAGCCCTTTCTTTCTTCCTTCCCACTGGGAATGGGACCCAGTTCCTTGTACATGCTCAGCATGCATTCTACCACTGAACTATCCCTCCTGCCCCCATGTCACCTTCTGTAGCTTTCTCTTTCCAACAACCAAGTCACCTCAAAAAGCTCTGGCCTGATGAACTTGGAGCATCATGAATGGGAGGCCACTCAGCTTTCCCCTAGGGTAAGTGATCTCAAGTCTCAGTTCTGAAATTCCCCTAGGTGGCTCCACCTTCTCAAGTGTATCTCAAAATTTTCTGTGAACTTTGAAGTAACTTGAATTTTTAAACCAAAATCTTTGTAGAGAGTCTTCTGGGGAACATGGTGTTTCATGAACAAGCACAAGCTTTGGAAACTGAAATTCAGTGTTGCTTCAGGGTTGGGAGTTTATTCTCTGATTCACTCATTAAAGCCTCTATTGCATCATCACTCAATTGTTTGTCTATTCATTCATCTATCCTTCATTTATCCATCCCACAACAGTTTGTTTTTAAACCTCCAGAACTGGTGGGATATTTGCAGACTTCTCTCCCAGCCTCTGTGTTTTCTTATTGGTGTTGTCTACTTGCCAAGGATGCTGTGGTTCCTTCCCAATTCATGGTTGGGTTTGTGTCATGCCAGTGCTAGAGGAACCCTGCAAATGAATTTACTGCAAATGAAATGCAGAGGATCTGCAGTGGGTGAAGGGCAGGAAGCTGGACTCAAGGCCTAGGAAGGGCATGGAAGTGGAAAGATGATGTGACAGAAAGGCTCCCGAAGACCCTCATTGTTATACAAAATTACATATAAGAGGTTGTGAGGGGAACGGGATAATAAACATGGAGGGAAATGAATTACAGTAGATGGGGTAGAGAGACAAGATGGGAGGGGAGGGGAGGGGAGGGGGGATAGTAGAGGATAGGAAAGGTAGCAGAATACAACAGTCACTAATATGGCAGTATGTAAAAATGTGACGTGTAACCGATGTGATTCTGCAATCTGTATTTGGGGTAAAAATGGGAGTTCATAACCCACTTGATTCTAATGTATGAAATATGATATGTCAAGAGCTTTGTAATGTTGTGAACAACCAATAAAAAACAAAAAACAAAAAAAAAAAAAGAAAAGAAGGGCTCCCAAAGTACCTTTGTGTATCACTGGATTAACATTTTCTATACCATATTGTAATTGCTAGTCTTCTTCCTGGCTATGAGTGATTTGTATTCCTCTTTATCCCAGGGCCTTCTATGTAATAAGTGACCAATAAATATTGATTGACTAAATGAATAAATAAGTTAATTGACCATATCATTACAAGAAAAGAGAAATAAACAGGCACATAGGTTGGAGGGGTGGTAAGAATTTGCAACAGTTACTTTGAAGCCTAGGGATTATCCACTTCTGAAAGATAAGGGGACCACTATCCTGAGGCAGGCATTGCAACTGAGTAAGGACTGGGTGGTGGTGCGTGTATGAGAGGATATCGTGGCCTGGGATCTGACTTTGGAGACAGTCTTTGTGGTGCCAAACAGAGCTTTTTTTTTTTTTTAAGGCATTAAGGGGTGTTTGTTGAATAAATGATGTTAATGTTATGTAGACAAATTACTATTATTGGGGCAAAATCACAAAGTACATTTGAGGACAACTGTCCTTTTCAATGTAACCTTTCATGCTCAGCCCTAGAAAATGGGCCTGGATAAATTGCTAAAAATAAAACATAAAGAAAAACCCTTGCTGGGTGTGGTGGTGCACACCTATAATCCCAGTGGCTTAGGAGGCTGAGACAGGAGGATTGCAAGTTCAAAGCCAGCCTCACCAAAAGTGAGGTGCTAAGTAATTCAGTGAGATTCTGTATCTAAATAAAATACAAACTAGGGCTGGGGATATGGCTTATTGGTTGAGTGCCCTTGAGTTCAACCCCTGGTACAAAACAAAACAAAACAAAACAAAACAAAAATTCCTTTAAACTAAATATAGGTGGTTTCAGGGCTTCTCAGCTGAATTCTACAAGATCATCAAAGAATAACATATACCAATAGTCCTCAAATTATTCTATGAAATAGAGAAGGAGGGAACACTTCCAAACTCATTCTATAAAGCTAATACCTTGATACCCAAAGATGAAGACATATCAAGGAAAGAATTTAGACCAATATCCCTGATGAACATAGAACATATTAAAATTCTTAATCAAATACTGGCAAATCACATACAAAAACATATTAAAAAGATAGTGCACCATGATCAAGTGGAGTTAATACCAGGAATGCAAGGCTGGTTCAATAT
The DNA here is from genome assembly GCF_964194105.1 of Spermophilus citellus. NCBI lineage: Eukaryota > Metazoa > Chordata > Mammalia > Rodentia > Sciuridae > Spermophilus > Spermophilus citellus. The sequence goes on along the minus strand of NC_138188.1, from coordinate 121,177,417 downwards.
ATGGATATCAATAAATATAATTCATCACATCAATAGATTTAAGGACAAGAATCACATGATTATCTCAATAGATGTAGAAAAAGCATTTGACAAAATTCAGCATCCATTTATGCTCAAAACACTAGAAAAAATAGAGATAGTAGGAATATACCTAAACATTGTAAAAGCTGTACATGCTAAACCCAAGGCCAACATCATTCTAAATAAAGAAAAACTGAAAGCATTCCCTCTAAAAATTGGAATAAGACAGGGATTCTCTCTTTCACTACTCTTATTCAACATAGTCCTGGAAACCCTAGCTAGAGCAATTAGACAAAAGACAGTAACTAAAGGGATACAAATAGGAAAAGAAGAGCTCAGACTATTCCTATTTACATGATTCTATATTTAGAAGACCCCAAAAACTCCACCAGAAAGCTTCTAGAACTCATAAATCAATTCAGCAAAGTAGTGGGATGTAAAACTAACACCCATATATCATTTTCATTCCTATATACCAATGACAAATCAGCTGAAAGAGAAATCAGGAAAACTATCCCATTCACAATCCCATTCAAAAAAAAATAAAATATTTGGGAATCAATCTAACAAAAGAGGTGAAAGACCTCTACAATGAAAACTACAGAACACTAAAGAAAGAAATTGAAGAAAACCTCAGAAGATGGAAATATCTCCCATGTTCTTGGATAGGCAGAATTAATATTGTCAAAATGGCCATACTACCAAAAGCACTATACACATTTAGTTCAATTCCTATTAAAATTCCAATGACATTCTTTACGGAAATAGAAAAAGCAGTCAAGAAATTCACTTGGAAAAATAAGAGGCCCAGAATAGCCAAAGCAATACTTAGAAAATTGATGCAGGAGGCATCACAATACCAGACCTTAAATTAGACTGCAGAGCTATAGTAACAAACATAGCGTGGCATTGGCACAAAAACAGACATGAAGATGAATGGACAGATTAGAAGACACAGAGTCATACCCACATAAATACAAGTATCTCATACTAGACAAAGGAGCCAAAAACATACATTGGAGAAGAGATAGCCTCTTCAACAAATTGTGCTGAGAAAACTGGAAATCCATATGTAGCAAAATGAAAGTAGACCCCTATCTCTCACCCTACAAAAAAATCAACTCAAAGTGAATCAAGGACCTAGGCATTACACCAGAGGTCCTGTGCCTACTAGGAGAAAAAGTAGTCCCAAATCTCCATCATGTCAGCTTAGGAACCAGCTTCCTCAATAAGACACCTAAAGCACAAGAAATAAAATGAAAAATCAATAAATGGGATGATATCAAACTAAAAATTTTACAGCAAAGGAAACAATCAAGAACATGAACAGAGAGCCTACAGAATGGGAGAACATCTTTACCACCAGCACCTTAGACAGAGCATTAATCCACAAGATATACAAAGAACTCAAAAACTTAACACCCCAAAACAAATAACCCCATCAATAAATGGGCTAAGGAACTGAACAGGCACTTCACAGAAGAAATATGAATGGTCAAAAAAATATATAAAAAATGTTCGACATTTCTAGCAATTAGAGAAATGCAAATTAAAACTACACTGAGATTCCATCTCACTCCAGACAGAATGGCAATTATCAAGAATACAAGTAACAATAAATGTTTGTGAGTATGTCCAGAAAGAGGTTCATTTATACATTGCTGGTGGGATTGCAAATTGGTGCAACCACTCTGAAAAACAGTATGGAGATTCCTTAGAAAATTCGAAATGGAACCACCATTTGACCCTGTTACCCCACTCCTTGGTTTATACCCAAAGGACTTTAAATCAGCATTTTACAGTGATGCAACCACATCAATGTTTATAGAAGCTCAATTCACAATAGCCAAGCTATGTAACCAATCTAGATGCCTTTCAACAGATGGATGGATAAAGAAAATGTGGTCTATATACACAATGGAATATTACTCAGCCACAAAGAAGAATAAAATTATGGTATTTGCCAGTAAAGGAATAGAACTTGAGAATATCTTGCTAAGTGAAATAAGCCAGTCACACACACAAACTCCGCCCCCCCAAAAAAAAGAGGCAGAATGTTCTCTCTGATAAGTGGATACTAACCTACAGAAGGTAGGGGAAGATTAGAAGTTTATTGGACTAGACCAAGGGGATGATAATAGGAAAGATAGTAGAAAGAATCAGATACATCTTTCCTATCCTCATATATGATCAATGTAACTCCACATCTTGTACAACCACAATAATGGGATTCTAATTGGAATAAGTTATAATTCTTCTATTATATATAATTCAAAATATACTCTACTGTCATATGAAAATAAATTTTTTTTATATTTTAAATTATAAAAAAAAATCCAACAGGAAGAATGGCTGCTATTTCCTAGATAAACTTCAGGGTTCCAAAATGGACGTGGGCTACAGACAGAGGATCTCTTGGTCCAGTTGTGTGTTTGCTGGGGTAGCAGTTGATTATTTCTGTTCAGAACAAGGGTGGAGTAGCCCTGGGCTAACTTCAACCTTTGTTCCTAGAAAGCCTGAGAAGTCCTTTCATGATTTAGAATAAAACATTACAGTGGCTGATCTGAAATGACCCAGTGCATTTTAGAGGCCTCACTCTTACACAACCAAGGAGGTAAAAAGAACTTCAGAAGTTAGTCCAAGAGAGTTTGATATTTGTTGACGGTGAACAGGGATTGCACCACCACTCCTTTACCTGCCCCCCGCCCCCCGCACTGTAACCTCCAGGCCAAGGGAGAGCAAAGCTTCCCCTTGGTTAGAAACCTGGGGTCTCAAGAGAGGAACTGAAGGAGAGGAACTGAAGTCGAGCTGTGCACCCCAGTGGATGAAGCTACCCTCTATGATTTGGGAGTGGGGGGGTGGGTTAGTGGTGGTGGTGGAATGGAAGGGACATGGAAGGAGATTTATCTCCATCATTCTAGAATTTTCCCTAGAAACCTGGGCTATGAAGTCAGGTAATGCTGGATTTCATTGTCTCTGCCAGACTAGTTGAACTTGGCCAGGTTATTTGACCCCTGGGCTTTGGTTTCCCCATTACCACTAGGATTGCTGGGAGGAAGAAAGAGGAAAGGCCCTTGGCACTGTCTTTCACGGACAGGAAGTGCTCATGAAACAGCTGTTACTTATTCTTGAGAGTAGTTCCTGCCCTGGCCTCCAACATGTTGCTCCTAAGTTCTGAGGGGCCCACTAGGCTGCTCTTGGTGCCCCCTGACCTGTCTCCTGAGCCCTGGCCCCCCTGACAGCCCCTTCATCACTTACCAACCACCCACCACCCAAGGTGCTGTCCCTTCCATCTTCTTCTGCCTGCCACTAGATGGCAGAATAAGCCTAGCATGAGAAAGGGTGGCGCCAATCTCACCCCAGGTGGATTTTTCTTGGGGCTCTTTTGGGGACCGAGACAAAGGAGATAGTTATAAGGGTGTATATTACAGCCCTTTGGCCTCTTGGTTTCAGCCTGTTAGTCACCTTCCATGGTCATTTCAACAGACATGCGCTGGGTACCGTCTCTGGGCCTGGTGCTGGGATTAGTTACCTTCTCTGTCCCTTATTTGGGGCTATGAAGAAAGAAGGAACCAGGGCATTACCCAAAGGCTTCATCCAGACTCCCCCCACACCTACAGAGAGAGCCCTTCCGGCCAGGGTGAGCTTACTAGGTAGAGGGCTCCCAGGCCTTGCCCCAAGAATGCAGAGCACAAGGGCCTGCTGACCACCTGGGAGCTGTGGACCCTTATTCCTGCAGCTGCTATCTCTACCTGCTGTGCTCCTGTGATCCTCTATCCTGTCCCTTGCAACTTTGAGGTCCCATCAAACTACCCAAGGGACAGAGACACACTACCCAAGGGAATCTGGGATGTGGTTAGGAAAAGGAAATGCAGTCCGGGCATGCCCACTCTCCAACACTGGCAAGGCAGTCAGATCTCAGACCCCTCGAAGAAGTGAACAGGAAGGCAAAAACATGGGTTTTGAAACACTTTTGAATTCTTACACTATGACTGAAGAACTCCCCAGCTGAGTGTTGCAAGATGATTAAAATTTTGCTCATCATTGCTGAGGATGTGGCACAGTGGTTAGAGCACTTGTTTATCAGTCACAAAGCCTTGAGTTCAATCCCCAGTTCTGGGCAGGGGGGGGCGGAGTGGGGCAGGGAGTGTGCAGTCTGTCCTTGGTTAATTTTCTAGAGAAACTGTCTTAAGTAAACAGCATAAATAGAGATAAAAGTGAAATTCCAAGGATTTAGATTGGAAGTGTTGTATATGAGAAAGATGACCACCACATAAACAGAAGTAAGCAAAATGTTCAGCATTGGAGGAATGGACAGTTCATTTAAGTTTTTAAATTCCTTTCAATTTAAAACTCTTTAAAACTATCATTTGTGAAGGATTTTTCCTGAAAAATAATTAATAAAATTATAATGAGAAATACTGAATGTGAAATAACATTGTAGGTTGGGAAGTAGCTTAGTGCTGTCCTGGATTCAATCCTCAGCACCAAGATAAATAAAGTAATAAGTAAGTAATACATGTAAAAGTAATAAGTAAATATAAAATGGCATTGTATCTAGTCTAATCTCAATTGTGTAAATTACACACACATGGTAAGATTTTGAGAGGAATATGCCAAAATGTTAATAGGGTTTTCATTTAAAAGCAGAATTGTGGTTAATTTCTATTTTCTTCTTTGAAGTTTTTCCTTTGCCTCAGTTTTTTTTTTTTTTTTTTTTTTGTACTGGGAATTGAGCCCAGTGACGCTTTACCATGAAGCTGCATCTAGTCCTTTTTAGCTTTTGCTTTGAGACAGGGCTTTGCTAAATTGCTGAGACTGGCTTTGAACTTGCAATCCTCCTGCCTCAGCCTCCTAAGAAGCTGGGATTACAGGCACATATCACTGGACCCAGCTACCTAGTTTTTTTTAATAAAACATAGTACTTTTAGGTTGAACTTTTATATAAAGGAATTATTTTAAAATTATAACAAATATTATAAATTGTCCTAATTCTACCTTATGGCAAATGTAATAGTTATGAATGTTTATGTTCCAGCTTCTATACTAAGAAATGGATATGCATACTTCCATGAAATCTGTGTGCAAATACTCCAAACAAGGTTATCTCTTCATTTTACAGATAAAGAAGCATATTTCAGAGAGTTTAGATAACTTACCCAAAGCCACACAGCTATGAAGTAGCAGAGCCAGGGTTTATATCTGTCTGCCTCCAGTCTGAACTTCTTTCCACATCAGAACATTGATCAATAAGTTCTCTAGGTATGAAATAATCGAGCCATCAGCTTTATTTGGAATTCACTTGTTTGGAATTTGAACATATTTTTCTTAGGAATACTGTATAAATATTCACCTGCAATACTATATAAAGGTCACCCCTCAAAAAGCTGCTGAAGCCACGTCTACTTATAGGCTGTTAGCTACAACTTTCAATAGGATGTTTCTTGTGCTTGTTAACTCTGACTCCCAGACGCACACACAGAGAATAATGAAACCAATGCGGGGCTAAGCACTTAGGGGACGGAGGTATCACAGAATTCCTGTGTGTGAGTTAGACAATGGTGTGGACCTGTAGTCTCAGGTACTTGGGAAACTGAAGTGAGAGGATGGCTTGAACCTAGAAGTTGGGGAGCAACCTGGGCAATAACACCACAGACCTTGTGTTAAAAACCAAAAACAACCAGACGTGGTGGTGCACACCCGTAATCACAGCTGCTTGGGAGTTTGAGGCAGGAATGTTGCAAGTTCAAAGCCAGTGTCAGCAACTTAGTGAGACCCTGTCTCAAAAGAAAACATATAAGGGGCTGGGGATGTGTTTCAGTGGTAAAGTGGCTCTGAGTTCAATCCCTGGTACCAAAGATAACAACAACAACAACAACACAAATACCCTCAAAATACAAAAAGTTCATGTATATGTATAAAAAGAGAAAGCAGAGAGCAGAGGTAGGTCTCAGGGTATAGGCATAAGGGCCAAATGGTTGTTCAGTAGACAAGACAGGTCCCAGGGTTGAGTGTGGAAGCCCAACATGGAAATCTAGAGAGCCCCCAGGAGGCCTTGCAAGTATCAAACCCAAATGCTTCCAAGCACCAGGCTGCTAAATGAAGGAGCAGGCCAGATATCAGACAGCAAGGAGGGGCAGGGATTAAGCCGACAGGGAACTGGCAACACACCTGTGAGAGGCATGAACAATAAATTTTAATAGAAACAGGGACAACGAAAGGCAACTTGTCTCAGCTGTTCCTAACATGATGGCTTCCTGGCTTAGGCTTCGCACCTGAGCCTTCTGATTTTGCAGCTTGGTGAAGCGGTGGGGAGAGTAGAAGGATGCCTCCATCACGAGGAAAGAAACCTGAACAGTACTGCAGGGTCCACGCCGCTTTGGTGATGGGAAAACCAGGGGCAGTGACTGTGGGGGTTTAGGAGCTTGTTGGCAGTCATTGCTCCTATTTGTGTGTCATCAGAAATGATATGCTCCCCTCATTGCTTCTAGCAAATGTTTGGCCACAGGAGAAGAGAGAGAAGAAAGGAACCAACATTTTTTTTTTGAAAACTGCACTTTTCATGAAATGGTCACCATTTCACGTAAGCCTATCTCCCTGTAACGCTGGTGTCCGTGGCAAACACTAGCTAGATGTTTACTGAACCTGCTTCCTCGACTTCCTTGGCACACAGCTGGGCCTCATTTCCCAGTTTTTTCTTGCAATTAATTGCAGCCGTGTGACTGAGTTACAGACACTAGCGTGGGAGTGGAAGTGATGTGTGACACTTCTAGGGCTGCCTTACAGCTCTTCCCCTTGCTAAAATCCTCCATCATCTTCCCTCTGCACATGTGATTCATGTGCACAAGCCACATGACCTTGAAAGCCACATTTAGGGAAGAGCGTTTAGGAAATCCCAGCCACCTAAATTCCATCTTAAAGGAGAGTGGCCCACAGATGAGGAACACCTGTTTTGGTAAGTAAATTTCCATAGTGTTAGAGGCAATTTACAGTGTGTGTATGTGTGTGTGTGTTTATTGTAGCAGTTATTGCCTTAACGAACACGAATATTTTATGCCTATTTTATAAAGAAGCAAACTGAGGCTCAGACAGACCAAGTCATTTGCCCAAGGTTATGCAAATGAAAGTAATGTATTTAAATCCAAGCCGTCTCTATAACAATATACTGATGCCAATGTAACCAATAAATTCTATAGTGCTTATTTTGTGATTTCTCTTCCTATTGTAAACCACGCCCCATTTGATGGGAATCTCCAAAATGTAAGCAAGGGGGAGGCAAGAGTTGGAGTCATGAACTGAATCACGAAGTCTCCCTCTGATATGAAGTTGTTTGGAGGAAATCCACAGGCAATTCTCAGGTCCTTCTCCTGAGAGTCAGGTGGGGCTGCTGACAGAAAAGAACTGGGTCAGCAGCACCCAGTCCCCAGTCTGCCACCAGGAGCCTGAAATCCTGGGTGAGCTTCCCACTCCCAGTGCACTCTTGATGATCCTCTTGTTCATTAACATCTGTGTCCCTCCAATTTGGGCTCTGGCTTGAACTCTGTGAACTGCTCAAAACGAGGCCCTTGCTACCTCTTTGTTCAAACAGACAATAGCTGCATTAACAAAGGAAAATCAGATGCAGGTGAAAGTTTATTTTTAACATTTCCAAGGCCAAATGGGGATTTAACATGAAAATAGAGCCATCACTTCCTGCCTGCTCTCTCCCAAAGTGGTTGGGGTGCTTTGGGCTGGCCAGGACTCCAACATGCTTGGATCCCATCCAAGCAAGTGTCCCACTTGATGAGGTAGACAGTTCAGTATTTCTAGGATCCCCTTTTGGCAAGAAATAGACACTTTGTTTGGAAATGGGGTCAAATTTGTGCCCATTGCATTTGATTGGCCTAGGGAGCCAGGCTGCTCTGGGCACTCCAAATATGGGCAGTTTATTTACATCTTCATCAAATCAGACTGAAACCTGAGCAAATGTGTGATAAAGCACCATCTCTGAAGCCATTAGACTGAAATCCCTGTTGGGGGTAAACTCCCTAACTGATCCTTCCCTTGGGGTGCCCCTAGAAGCCTGCAGATAGCAGAGGTCTGGAGGCTCATGAACCAGCAGAGACTTCTGAGAGTTGCTATGTGTGGCACACTACATTGTGCAAAGAACTTAGCACCCTCATCTTATCCCCACAACTGTCTCCTGAGGCAAGAGTCCATTATCAGCTCTTTTTGATCAGGCAGAGAGCTGGCTCAGAAAGGTAATGAGTTGTGCGTTAGTTGCAGAGCACATCTAAGATTATTTGGCTCCAAAACTGATTTTTTTCCCCTTCCACCATAGTATGGAAGGGCTTTGATTTTCTTTTCACTGATTTTCCACCTGCCAGGGGGAGGCAGAAGTGTGCAAATAATGATGTGTTTGCTTTCTCCTGAGAACTCCAGCAGGGGTGCTTTTCCTGTAGAAATCCAGAAATGAGAAGTTCGCCTGGCGCAGTGGCGCCCACCTGTAATCCCAGTGACTCAGGAAGCTGAGACAGGAAGATTGCTAGTTCAAAGACAGCCTCAGCAATTTAGCGAGGCTCTAAGCAATTTAGCATGACCCAGTCTCAAAATTAAACAACAAAAAAAGTCGGGGGGCAGTGCTGGGGATGTGGCCCAGTGGTTGAATACCCCTGGTTCACTCTCTGATACAAAAAAAAAAGAAAGAAAAAAAAGAAAAAAGAAAAGAAATGAGACGTTATGGGTTCTCAATAGCTGCAGTTATAATAAATGTTTCAAGAAACCAGAACAAATAATTAAAAAGTGAAATGGCTTGCTCTTCTTTTGGCTTTACTTTAAGCTAAATTGGTGTTCTGATATAAAGCGGTTTTCCTCTTCATTTCAATTCCTCCATTGGCACATCTTGGACAAAGTGTGGCTTGAGAAAGGGGAGCAAGTGGTTCTGAGAGCTAAAAGCCACATTTCTTCTTTCAACACACCTAGTAAATGCGCTTGCTTGTATTTTATGTCTTTCTTATGAAGTAGAGAAAAAAAATGGGAGCACTGAAGGGAAGGGAAGAGCAGCGAAGGGCAGTGTGAGGAGGTGGTGTGCAAGAGGATATCTGGGCCCAGGCATGGTGATATACACCTGTAATCCCAGTTTGGGAGACTGAGGCAGGAGGATCGTGGGTTCAAAGCCAGCCTCAGCAACAGCAAGGCACTGAGCAATTCAGTGAGACCCTGTCTCTAAATAAAATTAAAAAAAAAAAAAATAGGACTGGGTATATGGCTCAGTGGTTGAGTGTCCCTGGGAGTTCAATCCCTGGTACCCACCACAAAAAGAGGATATCTGGGGGTTGGGATATAGCTCAGTGATAGAGTACTTGCCTAGCATATGTGAGGCCCTGGGTTTTATCCTCAGGCGCGCGCACATGCGCGCGCGCGCGCGCACACACACACACACACACACACACACACACACACACAATACCTGGGCAGGGCCAAAGGTGGGCTTTATTTATTTACTTATTTTTAATTGATTTTTTATTTAAAAAATAAATGACAGCAGAATGCATTACAATTCTTATTACACGTATACAGCACAATTTTTCATATCTCTGGTTGTGTATAAAGTATGTTGACACCAATTCGTGTCTTCATACATGCACTTTGGATAATGATGTCTATCGAATTCCACCATCATTGCTAATCCCTTGCCCCTCCCTTCTCCTCCCACCCCTCTGCCCTATCTAGTCTATTCCTCCCATGCTCCCCCTCCCTACCTCACTATGAGTCAGCCTCCTTATATCAGAGAAAACATTTGGCATTTGGTTTTTTGGGATTGGCTAACTTCACTTAGCATTAGCTTCTCCAACGCCATCCATTTACCTGCAAATGCCAAGATTTTATTCTCTTTTATTGCTGAGTAAAATTTCATTGTGTATATATGCCACATTTTTTTATCCATTCATCCACTGAAGGGCATCTAGGTTGGCTCCCCAAGGTGGGCTTTAAAGCCAGCCCCATCAGCTGGGAAGGGCTGCCTGAGGCAAAACTGACAGGCTGGGAATTACAGTCCTTCTTGCCATCTGCCTGCTATTTCTCTGTCCTAAAGCTCCTCCATGATCTCTGACTGGCCAACCTCATCACTCTTCTGGAAGGTACTCTTTTCCCAGAAGAAGAACTTGTTTCTTCTTGAATCTCCATCGGCAGCCAGTATATCTCACTCCACACTGCCCAATATCACCAGCAGCTTCAACAAAGCTCAACAGGGGAAAATGAAGGCCTTCCCTCAAACCAATTTCTTTCTTATTTTTTTAACAAGGCCATTGCCAGTGTCCAGGAGCCCAGGCTTGGAGTCAACCCTGACTCCTCCTTTCCCATTAGCTCTAATATGTGTCGTCATGAACTCCAGTTTGTCCTTTCTTCCAAGCATCTCTTACCTTTTCCTCACTCCCTCTGCCTCTGTCCTACCCCAGAGACATGCGTCTGTCTCCTGGCTTGTTTCCCAATAGATTCTTCCCCTTCTAAACTGTCACTCCACTCTTCCTCCAGACACTGCCCTGGACATCAGACGTACTGGGAACAGCCATGGTCCAGCTGGGGAGTCAGGTCATTGACAAGCACTTACAGAGCTCTGGGATAAAGGTGGTGATGGAGGAAGCCCTCAGGTGGGGCCCTAATCCACAAGGCGGGGAGGCATACGGGGAAGCCTATGTACTTCTGCCAGAACTTCTCTTACTTTTGCTCATTTGGGTTCTAACTTTGCAAACTGAGATTCTGAGGTTTCCTTCAGCTTCATCCTCAGGACTCTCCAGTGGAAGAAATAGTATTAGTGATAATAATTATGGTAATGAGAGTAAATCTTTATTAAGATTATCTATGCCCCAGATTCTCTTGTAAGTTCTTTTCCTATGTTAACTCTTCACAACAATCTCTGTGAAGGAAATGCTTATTTTTGTCATCCTTCACTTACAGAAGAAGGATCTGAGGCTGAAAGGTAGAGTCTGGGTTCAAATCTAGATGGTATGGCTCCAAGCCTGGCTCAGGTGACAAAATTGAATGTCAATATAATCCAGCTGTGTGGATCTTGGACTCTTTACCAGATGCTCTAATTCCCCCAAGACCCTTTTCTGGGGAAATGCCCTTCTCTTTCTAATCAAGCCCCATGTCTTTTACAGAGCCTCCCTCTATGGAAAATTATGGGTCAGGACTCAGTTCTATGTTCAAGTCTTAGTTTGCAACTGTCATAATCCTTTCTTCTTCCTGCCTCTCAGTTTCCCAGCCTCTATAACAAGAGCATTACTATCCCTTCAGAGAGCCATTCTGAGAATCATGTGAGTATGCCTTGAGAACTCTGGAGTCTTATAAAGATGCAAAGAAATCAATATTATTTTTTCCTCTTGTTTCCTCAAGTAAGAACACTTTTATACAGTCCACATTTCACTATAGCAAAATTTATTTACACATTTCCTTGAATAGTTGCCTTTTAAAACCTTCCTCATCTGAGAAATGGACGTAATCCCATCTGCTCTTTTATAAGGCAGTCGTGGGAAATAAATGCAATACTATTGAAGAATTAGACATAGACCAGACATTCCAGAGTGTGTACTGTGTGTCCCCCCAACCCTTGACTTTTCTCTAGCTGCTGAGGATAAATCATTTTTGCCTCTTCTGGGAGAGGGGCAGAAATGCCTTCCTTCTTCTTCCATTTTCTTTCTTTTTTCTTCTTCTTCTTTTTTTTTTTTTTTTTGTGAATGAATGGCTTCTGTCTTCTTGGGGTTTCTGATTTCACTCAGTATTAACACTACAGCATTTGTTTACCAAAGAAAAGCATTTGCATGCTCCTTTGTGTTGTCCACACTCACCTCCACCAGCAGCCCAAGCCAGTTGTGAAGTGGCAGAACATTTAGCGAGCTTAGCAGCACTCGGTGACCCTTGGAGTGCTTGTTCAGCTGAAATGACTTGTGTCTGGCACAGACCTTCTCTTTTGATTTTGGCAGAGCTTCAGGGAGTGAAAAAGCTGGGTTAGTGTTAGGGCTGGGATTAGAATTCGGGACTCAACAGATCATACTGTTAACACTTCTCTTCTTTGCTAACTTTATGAAGTTCAAGAAAAGCTTTCTGGGGAACGGTACCAATTTATTTGCCAAAAGCTGAGATGGGCCAAGGAAGATGTAGTCAGCATTTGGACTCTCCTTGCCTTAGAATTTAACAGCCAAGGAGGAAAGAAGGATCTGCTGGGGAGCTGGGGAGCGGGGGGCCATGTGGGTAATGTGTAAAAAGGATTTGGAAGGATTCAGGATGCTGAACAGGCTTGGCTCCTTGTGCTTCCACCCCCGCAGTGTCTCTCAAGCCACCCCTTCCTCCCCTTCCCTAGCACAGCACCCTGTCCTGGCTCTCATCTTCACCGACCAGAGGGATACTTTCTGATGCACCCTCTTGCCCCTCTTGTCTATCCTAAACACTGCTGCCAGTTTTTATTTCTGTGCTTAAAAACACTCAAGACTCCCTAATGCTTATTTAACAAAAAACCTCACCTTTTAGCAGAGTGCGCAAGCCCCCCCCCCCCGCCCCCCGCAAGCCACGTGATCCTTCTGTCCTCATCTCATCCTTTATATCCCACGAAGCCTTTAATGCCAGCCAGCTAGATGCGTGCTATCCAGACTTGCCACGTCCATTCCAGCCTGCGGGTCTTTGTCCAGGCTGGTTCCTCTGTCTTGGTGGCTTCCCCCTCCTTCCCATCTTTGCCTGGCAGTTCCTTCGTCATCATCTTGGAGGACCCCGTTCAAGTATTACTCCTTCTGTGAAGCTTGCTCTATTCCTCCAGACAAAGCTGATGCCTCCCCATTTCTACTCCATGAGACTTGTGTACTGCTCTCCTTTGTGTGTGCCACTAGGCGACCTTTGGGACAGGACCATGCCTTATTTATAATTATGTGCTGTGTCCTCCAAGAAATCAATATTATTTTTAGCATATCTTGCTTTATTTGAATTTTTGCAAACTGATGGGACAAACTCTCATGATACCAGGGAGGAGCCAGAGCAATAGACTGAGTTTTTTGCTGTGTCAGGCTCACTGATTCTGCCTTCCCTAATTTCAGAAAAATGCAGCATACTGGGTAATGGGCACTGTGTAAATACCCCCCTTGTTTGTCATGGGTAACTGCTCCCTGTGAATGTGTCTGTCTCTGAGAAGGTGTCCCAATTGGCAGGCACTTCAGCTCAATTAAACTCACAATATTTATTCCCAGTGCACAGCAGACCCGGTGTTGGAGTCTGGGGTTGTCAAGAATGATGCTGACTCTGTCCCTTCCACATACATTCTCGCAGTTTAATGGGGGAGGGACACACACAGAAATGAAGCTCAATGGGGTTCTCAGCCAAACATGGGAGCATCGGGGTAGGCTTCTTGCAAGAGGTGATAACTGAATCGAACATTAAAAGATGCATAAGAATTATGCAAAGGCAGCAAGTATAACCAGACAGATTCAAGCTACCGCGAACATTCAGAACTGAAAGGTCATTGGTGAAATGGGGGAGAAAGAGGTATCAACAGAGATGATGATGGCGGGAGCTGGGCTTTGAACATGAGAGAGGAATAAGATACAGGTTGGAGGATAATCTGGGCAGAGAGACAGTGTGGGAAAAGACATGGAAAAGTGGGTATCTGGCTTTGAGTGATCAACTCTTAAGATTATCACTGTAGTATTAGCTAAGAGATGGGTCATGGGAGAGATGGGACTGGAGAGAGGCAAGGGTCCAGGTCTGGGAGGTTCTAAATGTCTCCAGAGAGTAATTTGGAGTGACATGGTTAGACTTGTATTTTGGCCAGATTCCAATGATCTATTAACAGTGGTGTCTGAAGATTTGGGTTAGTTAGTCTCCCTGCTACAGACAGGAGTCTGGGGCTTGGTCAGCTCTAGTATTAACCAGCAAAACATCAGCAGATCATTCACTTATTTTCTATCTTCTCTGTCCCCACATTGGTAGGATCAAGCTGACTCACCTCTTAGTGGCAGAGATAGGAATTAAAGCAACTCAGGGACCCAGAAAGCTGAGATGCTATTGAAGGACAAAGCATGCTTCTCTCTTTGGAAACACAATCAGGTTACACATTCCTCCCCTGAAAGAATAGCCTGAGCACTCCCATTCTGGATAGTGTGTTCTTAGATAGTGATGTGCTCTGCCTCTAGCATTTCTGTTGGGCCATGAAATGTGCTGGGAATTGAGAGGCCCCCATACCCTGCAAACAGGCTGGAGAAGTCTCAGGTCAGAACCCGAAACAGAGGACTGTGAAATTGTCCATTAGCCTCCAAGGGAGGTCAGGTTGATCCAATAATTCTCTCTCTGCTCTTAGCCTCAGATTCTGCCAGAAATGAGCGTCTGTTGGAATGTGAGATACTGACAGCTGTGGTAAACAAGGGGCATGGCAGTCCTGGGTCCTTGACCTCAGATTTACTACTGGGCTCCTCCACAAAATATATAAGAAGGGCCTCTGCTTAGTTACAAAATAAACAGTTCTTGAGGAAACACTTGCAGTTCAAGGCCTAGTTTGGGTGAGGGTGAACAATGGGATGAGTAAACCTGGCTTCTGTCCTTTTAACTGGAAACTTAAAGTTAACAGTTAGTCTTGACCCACACTGCAGCTTCTCTCATGGCCGAAACCTGTGCATCTCTGCTGATGACCCGGGAAGGATCCTGGCCTTCTTTCAGTCACTGCCCAGAGAGGGGACAAAGGCTCTTTTAGCTACCCAGAGTTCTGGAATCTAATTAGAAATGTCTAGTGGAGGCAGCTTCAAGTCCATCCAAGAAACTTCTCTAGTACTATGTGCCATGCATGTGCCAGTGCTGCAACCACTGGGGACACAACTACAGATAAGACCCAGTCTCTGTTTTCAAAAATCACTCTGTAATGGCAGTAGGAGGTTGAGCGATAGGACCTAACATTTACTGCCCTTTTGTTTGATGACTTAAGCAAGGTAAGAGAATAGGCACAACAGGGGCTAGGAGCCTTCTTTGGGTTGACTCCATGTTCAGGCAGGTTTTTCCCTTGTGGTTGTAAGATAGTTTCCACATCTACTGGGATACCTATCAGGCTGATGTCTAATGGGAAATGGAGAATAATTTTTTCCCTCCAGGATCATTAACAAAAGCCTCATAATGCATCACTGGCTTTAACCATTCCTCAACTAATCGTTGATGTGATGCAGAGGAGGAGATAATGCACTGATAAACTTGTATCCTAATCACATGCTCTTTGAACCAGGGGTAGGACCCAGCTGGACCCACAAGCTGAAGGTTGGGGAGGGGAGGAGGGTCGTAGTTACCTGAAGAGTGAGTGGAAACTGACAAAAAAAAAAAAAAAAGCTTCTCTAAGGTAGACTAAGGTAATAGGATTCCTAATGCAATCTACAGCAACCCAAAGCAAGTGAAGCGTCAAGGAGGAAAGACACTGAAGTAAGGGTCACAGGATTGAATGAAGAGTGGAACAGCAGATTTCCTGGGACAGCTCTTGGATCCTGTGGAATCTCTGAGTGACTCATAACATAGCTTGAGGCTGTGTTGATTACGCTCATTGCCTTTACCTAACTCTTGTGCATCCTTTACTTTCTATTCCAGTGAACAGACTGACCCAATCATGATGTCCAACCAGTAAGAGCAGAGAGAAAACAGGCCTTTGGTGAGACTGGTTAGCAGCTGTGTCAGCCATCCCAGGAGACCACCCTACCTGAGGTTACTGAAGACATTTAATTTAAACATTTTTTTTTCCATTTTGTTTATGGTTTGAGTTCAGTGTCTCCTACTTTCATGTGGAATCTAAATTGGTACAGGGTCAAACACACACCTTCAGATCCATGCCAGCTCCTTTCACTGCAGGAAGTCTCCTTCGTGGCAGGCTCTACGCATACATCTTAATGCTGCTGAAAAATCATGGGGAAGGAATCTGATTGGTCTGGCATGAATACCTTGTCTGCCTTTTGCACCAATTATGTGCAAATGGGCATGGTGAATAGTACACTTTGGATTAATTATCTCTACTCTCAGATTAACTAGTCATGGGCAAGGGTTGATGGAGGAAGAGAATAGACATTGCACCTGAGGGTGAGTGTCTTACTGCATCTGTACCTGACACTACCGTGGTTTTCAGAGTATGGTCCCCAGGCTAGCCGTATCTGCATCACTAGGGAAATTGTTAGCAGTGCAAATTCTCAGACCCTCACCAGATTTCCTGAATCAGAAACTTAGGGGAATGAGGTACTGCCATTACCTCTGTGTGTCCTGATGCACACTAAAATTTGAGAACCAGTAGGTCACAATCATATGAGAACCTAAACCAAATGCCACAGTGCAGGGCTGGGGTTGTAGCTCAGTAGTAGAGTGCTTGCCTAGCATGTGTGAGGCACTGGGTTTGATTCTCAGCACCAAGTATAAATAAAATGTAATAGGGGTCCATTGACAACTAAAAATATATTAAAAAATAAAAGAAGAACCAACCATTTTTTTTTTGTCTAAAGATGAGGAAAGGCTTAAGAAATGAGGATGTTTTTATGAGGACTTTTGAAAATTGGGTAGATGGCTTGAATAGAATATAATTTCACAAATAACATGGTAATTACAGTGAAGAATTTTGAAAATTCTTCACCTAGAGAAATCAGCTATTTTCTTTTATCTGTGATCTTTTTCATTCTTTGTCCATGAGTAAACAAACATATTTGTAATTAACACAGGTAAAATTATTTAACTTTTTAACATTTTTCTTTAATATTTAACATTTTTCTTCATAATATGTTATGGTTTCTATTGCATAAACATTTTGGCCATTTAAAATAACTTTAGGGGGAAAGGAAGGACAGCAGAATAAAAAAGACTTTATTATTGCTATATGTATATATGTGACTGCATGACCAATGTGATTCTGCAACCTGTACACTCAGAAAAATGAGAAATTATACCCCATCTGATTCAAATGTATGATATGTCAAGATCATTGTACTGTCATGTGTAACTAATTAAAACAAATTAAAAAAAAAAAGAAAAAAATAACTTTAGGAAAATTCATTCAGGAAATTGGGGAGGGGGGGCTGCTGAAAATTGAACCCAGGAGTGCTTACTACCAAACCATATTCCCAGTCCTTTTTATTTGAGATGGGCTGGCCTGGAACTGGCAGTTCTCCTGACTCAGCTTCTAGAGTCACTGGGAAGCTCTGTGCTCACCACTGTGCCCAGCACATTCAAAGAAATTTTGAAGTTACCTGTAGACCTACTACTCTAACCCCATAATTATTAAAAATTCTTTCTCTCTTTCTCTCTCCCCCTTTCCTCTCTCTTTCTTTCTCCCCAGTACTGGGGATTGAGCCCAGGGGTGCTTTACCACTGAGCTACATCCCTAGCCCTTTTTATTTTTTATTTTGAGGCAGAGGCTTACTAAGTTGCTAAGGCTGGCCTTTAGTTTGCAATGCTTCTGCCTCAATCTATCTCCAGTCACTGGGATTATAAGCATGAGCCACCATGCCTGGCTCTTCTTGTCTTTTTCTTACAGGAATTATTTATATAATTGGGATAGCAGTAGATGTATATTGCATATATATTTTTAACATGATAGCACAAACATTCTTTTTTCATTACAGAACAGTTTTCTTAGCCATCGTTTTCATTATGCACAAGGGGCCAGAAAATAAATTTATCATGATTTATTTAACCAATATCTTATTTTTGGACGTTGGTTGTTTCCAGCTTCTGCAGTGATAAACATCTTTGTGCATGAAGTGCTTTTCCCCACATTTTGAGTTATTTCCTTAGAACAGATTTCCAGAAGTGGAAATACCAGGTCACAGGATACAAACTTTTTTATGGCCCTCAATACATTTTGCCAAATTCTTCCAAAAAGTTTATACCAATTTACATTGCCACCAGCAACGTGGGAGAGTGCCAGCTTTCTTGCACCCTTGGCAGTTTTAAGAATTCTAATTAAAAAAAAGTTTTTTTTTGCTAATTTAATAGGGAGGGGAAGAACTTTGCCTCATTTTAATTTGCATTTTTATTACTTTACCTAATATTACTTAATAAATTTTTTCCTCTGTTGCTTTAAAGTTCTTAATAAGCCCTTTTTGGTTGCCAAGCCCTTTTATGGTTGAGATCTGAGTGAACATAAGGGCAGGGCAGTGTAGTTTAGAGGCCCCCCGCCCCCTCCCATGAGCAGCAGCTCAGGGTCAGGAAGGTTCACACACAGCCAGGCAGTCAGGAACCCAACTCACGGTTTTCAGAACCTTTGTCTTTCTGGGCTCCCCATCCTAGTGAAGAGCACTGTCAGTCATCTAATCCTTCAAACCAAAATCTGGGTGTCATTGTTGATTCCTCCCTGCCCTTTGCCACTTGTATCCGATCAATAGCTGAGTCCTTTAAATTGCTCTTGAAATTGTCCCTACTGCTACTACCCATATGATCTTTGTTTCCTGAAACTCTTGCACAAGCCTCCTAATGGGTCTGGTTTCTCTCCAAATCATGCTTTACATTGCAGGCAGACTGATCTTTCTAAAAGCCAAATATGACTCAAGCTTTTTATTTTTTAAAATAATTTCCCATTGCTTTCAGGATGAAGTCCTCATATTGCTTAGTCCATTTCCAAGCCTTCTAGACCTGAACTCTGCTCTACATGATCTTTTCTGAGTGGTGCAATGTAAAGAGGTTGTATACTTCTGTTTTTCCATGAGCCATATGGCAACCATGTCCCAAGTCTTTGGGGACCATAATTACATTTTCAAAATGGCTGACTGGAACTGGGGTTGAAAGATGGGAACATGACCTGGTTTCATGAGTGGACTTAATAATATGCCCTATCTCCAGACCAGTCACTTAGATGGTACTTTGCCCCAGAGCTACTCGAAGTAGCTCCAGTGTTAGTGAAGTGTTTGCTACTGGTATAAGATGGGGCGAGTACAGAATAGGAAATAGGCACTTAGAAACTGTTAAACCTACTTGATAACTTAAGAAAAATTTTGTTATATATTTTTAGTTGTAGATGAACACAATACCTTTATTTATTTATTTGTTTGTTTGTTTAAATGTGGTGCTGAGGATTAAACCCTAGGCTTCAATGTGCTAGGCAAGCACTCTATAACTGAGCTACAACTTTGGCCCTTGATAGAGTAATTTTATGTTTAGAGTTTAATAATATAAATGAGTTTTTATTTTGTGTCTTTTAAATTTTTATTTGTCTAATAATTTGATTTTATTGTGTTGTATAAAAATATTGGTCTACAATGCAATAAACTGGAAATCTAAAAACAACAGCTCTGACCACAGATATCTTAGATTTTTACAGAAAAGTTCAGGCTGAGCTGGGTGCAGTGGTATCTGCCTGTAGTCCCAACAACTCAGAAGTCTAAGGTAGTAGGATTGCAAGTTTGAGGCCAGTGCCTCTGGGTACCATGGAATAAAGGAGAGAGAGAGAGAGAGAGAGAGAGAGAGAGAGAGAGAGAGAGAGAGAGACAGAGAGTGTGTGAGTGGTGGTGGTGGGGAGGAAATAAAAAGAAAAATTCACACTAGAGCAAACACTTATAAATTCACACATGAATTTATAAATGCACTTTCTGAGTAAAAAGATATTTAATACCCCAGCTAAAGGTGTGTTGTGTTGCAAAGATGGAAAAAAACTGCAAAATAAAAGATATCACAATTTTAACAGAGAACTGTTCATGATTTTCATGGAAGAACTGGTTAAAATAGAAAGTTCTGGCTTCTGACCCCTTAGTCAAATGTATTTGATATATTGGAACAGGACGGTGACTTGGAACAATTAAGAGCAGGAATTGTTTTCAAACCCTTCCCCATTCTCCTGGTCTGGGATGAAAACAAAACAAAAACAACTTTCAATGTTCCTTTCAGCTTTAAAATCATGGACTTTCTTAATTCTACACTCAACTATTAAGTTTAAAAATCTTCCAATAAAGGTACTTGCTGGCATATGACAAAGAATAATGAGAGGACTGGAAAAAGATGTAGATGGAAAACTATTACTCTGCTTTGTTATTATTATGGTGTATTTTCTACAAGTTCAACAAAATTTTTAATGAATTTATTAAAACCTGAATCACTTATCACAGACTAGCTGCTTCACCCTTAACTTGTTATGTGACTAGGAGAGGTGCCTTCCCTTGTTTGTGAAGGGGAATGAGGGGGCTGAACTGAGTTGCCAGTATCCTTAAAGTATCAAAGGGCTCAGGGGAGAAAGATGGGAAACCAAGCAAGTTGGGTAGTTCTTGAGAGTTTCCCCACCCACAGCCGGAAGAACTTCTCCTTTGTGTTTAGAGATAGGCCTTTGTGTAAGATTTTATTAGAAGAAATATTCCCTGCCATTAAAAGGTTGGGAAAACTATCAGGCCATATGATAGCCAAAGTCCCTGCTAGCTTTTCCTCTTATATATTTTTTTTTTTGTTGTTGTTAGTGGTGGTGCATTATGGTTGTACATAACGATGGAATTTGCTGTTACACACTCATTCATGCACGCAATATATCAATATAATTTGGCAATATCACTCCCCAGCACTTCTTCCCCTTCCTCCCCTGCCAGCTTTATTTCTGCCTATTGGCTTTGTAACATTTAGTAGCAGACGCCTGAATTGCAGGTGTAATGTGTAGGCGTGGGCTGAGAATTCAAATGTATAGAAGATAGGCAAGCTATGTAAATGAAGGAGGAAAGATGGATATAAGTCCAATGAGGACTGTGGGAAAGGAAATGCCCTGTTTAAAGAAAACCTCAGAAATTCAGCTGTTGCCCATTGTTGCCATGTGGGATGTGGGCCTGTTTTTCATCAATATGTGTTCTGGAAGCTAAATGTGACTCATCTGCCTCCGGATCATAGTTTACCTGAAATTCTTGGAACTTTTTTTTTATGTTAAATTACTAGCACACACGAACTAGCAGGCTAGTAGGCCTGATCATTTTCCCCGTTGCTTAGCCTTGTATCTGGCATGTGGTAAACAGACGATGGATATTAGCTGTTATTATTATCATCATCATTATTACCAAATAATGATGGAGCAGACTTGGATCTGTTAATAATTGCAATGGAATTGTAACATAATTATACAATTTTGTGCTATTCAAATTTAATTCCTTTAAAAGCTATATCATAAAACTGGAACATTTTGGAGAATTACTGACAACAGGAAAAAGGAAATAAATGAATCTCACAGTGAACTTGAGTCATAGCCAAGGTAGGTCCTATGCTACTCTGCCAAGTGTGGCCCTTCAGACTCATCACTGCTCACAATGAAAAATATGAGGGTGGCCAGCACTGTCAAACACTTGGATGTGATTTCTCTGTGTGTGTCTCAAAGTCGGGCCTATTCCTTCAATCATACCCAACACAGTCACATTCAGGTGCCTAGATCTTTGGCTTCTTTCTTATTCCCAGAATTATTATGGCTTTGTAAAAAGTGATAGCATCTATGGAATTAAGATCCTTTTCCTTACTCTTGGAAAAAATGCCTTGCCTTGTCTTTCAAGTTTATAAATAAACTTGCTTATGCCAGATGAACTTGCTTACTTATATTGGATATAAATGTGCCGAAACTGATTTCAGATACTACACAGTGAAACCTATCCTAAAATTGACTCTTAAAAAAAAGTTGTGAAATAAAACCTAAAAGTGAATTTTTAAAAATTCTTTCTCAGTTCCACCAGCCTTACAAAATTATTGCCATTTCCTTGCATTCCCTCTTGTACATGGTTTTACGTTAAGTTAAATAAATCATGACTTTATGGAACTTAACAAGTTCCAAGGCTGATAAAGGGCAGGCAGTCATAAAAATGAGTAGTAGAGCATGGTTTCTATTGGTGGAGGAGGTAAGGGAAAGCTGAGAGATAAAGAATATTTTTTTGTGGGGGGGGGGCGGTACAGGGCATGAACCCAGAGGTGCTTAATCTCGCTGAGTTGCTTAGAACCTTGCTAAATTGCTGAGGCTGGTTTTGAACTTGTGATCCTCCTGCCTCAGCCTCCTGAGCTGCTGGGATTACAGGCATGCACCACCACTCCTGGGAAGGTAAAGAATTTTAGAATAGGGCTGGGGTTGTGGCTCAGTGGTAGATAACTTGCCTCACACATGCAAGACCCTGGGTTCGATCCTCACCACCACTTAAAAATAAATAAGTGAAATAAAGGTATTGTGTCCAACTTCTTTTCTGGTGCTGGGAATCAAACCCAGGGCCTCGTACATGCTACAAATCCAAACTTAAAGAAGAATCTTAAAGTGGATTGAAGAGAGAAAAAGACGACAACAGCTAGGAGTGGCTAAGTGACAGAAGCATAATGCAGAAGTACTGTTTAATAACTTGGAATTAGCTGGGTCTGGTAGCCATGCCTGTAATCCCAACAACTCAGGAAGCTGAGGCAGGAGGATGGCGAGTTCAAAGTGAACCTCGGCAACTTAGCAAAGCCCTAAGCAACTCAGTGAGGCCCTGTCTTTAAGAAATACAAAATAGGGCTAGAGATGTGGCTCAGTGGTTGAGTGGTCCTGAGTTCAACCACTGGTACCCACCACCAAAAAAAAAAAAAAAAAAATATATATATATATATATATATATATATATATATATATATATATATATACATACATACATACATACATACACACACATACACACACACACACACACATGGAATTATTGAGCCTAAAGTTTCCAGAATTTCTTTCAAACCTGTTCTAGTTGAAGGTTTCTGGTCCATGAGTCTCAAATGGATCTGAGGGCTAAAGTTGTATATATATACAATTTTGTGTTTTCCTTTTATTAAATTTTATATCAAGAAGCAAGCCATTTCTTGGGTGGCTATGAAGCCTTTGTAATCTGAAATATTCCCTTCGTATTAAGTATACTGCTATATCCAACTTATCATTAGTATAAATAATACTATGACAAACATGTTTTAAAAATATTTTTAGCTGTAGATGGACACAATACCTTTATTTTTAATATATATAATATATATATATATATATAAATATATAATATTTTTTAGTTCTTGATGGACCTTTATTATTTGTATGTGGTGTTGAGAATCGAATCCAATGCCTCATGCATGCTAGGCAAGAAGGCTACCACTGAGCCACAACCCCAGCATCTTTATTTTATATATTTATCTTTATGTGGTGCTGAGGATCAAACCCAGTGCCTCACATGTGCTAGGCAAGTGCTATACCACTGAGCCACAATCCCAGCCCACAAATGTCTTTCTTCTTCATTACAATTTTTTTCTTAGAATAATTTAGAAAGATGATTATGATTTTGATTTGTGTCATGTTGCCCCATGTTGTCTTCCTAGATGTTTGTACAAATCAACATTGCTATTAGATCAAATAGAGTTTTGGTTTTCCTGCAGACTTCTAAGAACTGGATTTTTATACAATTTTTGCTTTTTATTATCTTAATCCTTATATTTTTGATAAAATAGAGGATCTTTTAAAACAGTTTCTTTATTATTTGTATTATGTGTTAATTGCCTACCTATGTCTTTCACCATTTTGTCTAATGGAGCTGAGGTGATACATATATCACCACATTTAAATACAAATACTGGGGCTGGGGTGTGGCTCAGTGGTGGAGAGCTTGCAAGCATATTCGAGGCACTGGAGTCTATCCTCAGCACCACATAAAAATATATAAATAAAATAAAGTTATATGTCCATCTACAACTAAAAAAAATTAAAAATATATAAATGCCCACATTTATATAGTATAAATAGTAACTATGCCTAGCCCAGTGGTGCAAGCCTGTAATCCTGGCTACTCAGGAGACTGAGGCAGGAGGATCTCAAGTTCAAGTTCAGCCTGGGCAACTTTGTGAGATCCTGTCTCAAAATAAAAAATAAAAAGGAGCTCAGTGGTGGTGCACCTCTGAGTTCAATCCCCAGTCCCCAAACAAACAAACAAAGTAACTGTGAGAATTATAAACAGTCACTGGTCAGCAGTCTTTGTTTTAAAATATGCACTGTTTGTTTCTTTTGTATGTGAGTGGTGCTGGGGATTGAACGCAGGGCCTTGTGCATGCCAGGGAAGCACTCTACCAACTGAGCTATATCCCCAGTCCCTAAAACCTGCAATGTGCTCTGGGCCCCCAGTTACTTTGCATTGATATTCCCACCAGGTCATATTGTTAACTATTGGTTTACTCATCCCTCTCTCTTTCCTATTTATCCCCGGCTCCCTTCTTTTTTTAATATTTATTTTTTAGTTGGACACAATAGTTTTATTTTGTTTATTTTTATGTGGTACTGAGGATCAAACCCAGGGCCTTGAACGTGCCAGGCAAGCGCTCTACCGCTGAGCCACAACCCAGCCCTCCCAGAGTTCCTTTCTATGTACCCAAAGTCTTACATCAGTTCTAGTACATAGTGTTGGCTCAAAATTGCCTATTGAGGTTTTGAAGAAAAGGAACATTTGAATGAAAGAATTAAATAAAGGAATGTACTGCAGCCATATCACCATTTGTCCAATTGACAAATAAAAATTGTTTATATTTATGGGGTACCATGTGATGTTTTCATATATGTATACACTGTGGACTAATGAAATCAAGCTGATTGACATATTCATCATCTCACATACTTATTTATTTTGGCAGTGCTGGGAATTGAACCCAGGTCCTCAAGCATGTTACATAAGTGCTCTACCATCAACTGAGCTACATTCCCCTGCCCCCAGACCTTTTCATTTTAGTTTGAGACAGGGTCTCACCAAGTCACCCAGACTGGCCTTGAACTTGTGATCCCCTGCCTCAGATTCCCAGCAGCTGGGACAGACATACCCCACTGTGCCTGGATGCTGATCATTTGAATTTTTTTTTCTGTTAGCAATTTTGAAATATATATATTATCACTAACTGTAGTCATACTTCTGCGAAATAGATCTCAAATCGTGTGCCTCCTGTATGATTGCAACTTCCACGATTAGCCTGGCAACTCTGTGCCCTCTCACCCCATGCCATGCTTAGCCCCTGGTTATTGCCATTCTAATTGCTGCTTCTATGGATTCAATTGCTTTAGATTCTCTATATGATTGAGACATATGGTATTTGTCTTTCCGTACCTGGTTTATTTCAGGATCTTTCTATAGTTTGCTACCATCATTTTGAATTTCAAGAATTAGAGGGAAACCTAAATTTTTTTCTTCCAGTCAGGAGGAAGTAGGGAAAACCTCTGGCTGACCCTGTAGGGAAGCTTAGCAGTTGGAGAGCAGGCCTTCTCTCTCCCCTGGGGCCTCACCCAGGACTCTGAAGTTCTCTTTGGAGAGCTTCTGGGGGTCTGGGTGGGCAGCTGCTTTCCTTTGGTGCCTCTTTCTGGGCAAAAGGTTCCAGTGTTTGGATTTTATTAGCCAATAAAATTAAGGGGAAAATGCTGGAAAAAAATCACAGCATACTGTTGTTACTCTTGTGAATGAATAACATAGCTTGCAACTAGACTATTAATGTCTAAATGGATTTTCTGTGCTCCAAGCCAAAACACATTTCATAAAGTTACACAGAGATGGACGATATCCCAGTTAATAAAAACAGTCGTGGGCGAAGGATGCGTGGTCCAACAGAAGGGAAACTGATTGGTGCTAGGTTGTTGAGTTACTGCTTTAACAGTGATTTTATGTTACATTTCAAAAAATGAAACATTTTATTAAATAGTTGAACTTAAACATTCTTACCAAACCCCAACTCTAAAAAAAATATTGAGTAAGTTCTTGGAGGTATAAAGGTATAAATATGTAAATGGATTTTTATGAATCATCTTGAATAATTTTCAACATTATATTGTCAACCAACTTATTCCAATTCTACTTTGCCCCTGGTTGTACACAGAGATGCTTCTTTTAAAATCAGATTTATTTTATTTGCAACTCAACAGATTCTGTTAGCTGAGAATATTCAAAGAATTATTTACATGTTCCCTTTTCTTTGCAAACTACTGTAATGATAGAATTCAGAGTTTAACATCTTGAGACACACCTTTCTAGTCAGCAAAACTAGAAAAGAAAGAGTACAAGTTGCTACACTGAATGCTAGAAAGACCTAAAACTTCTGTCTAAATAAAGATAAATTTTTATTCTGAGAAATCTTTCTGTCATCATAGGTCTTTTTAGTGGGGCTCAGTGGCTGGTGGCTGATGACTGGTTATCACTTCAGTTGCAACTGCCTTTTCCAAGAAGGCTTTTTGTAACAATGGCTAGGAAATATGGGGCACAGACATAAACGCTTAGACAAAGCAGGGAGACTCCCCTATGTACTTAATATATGTCATTTTCCTTTTTTCTATACAGTACTACAATATAATGTGAAAAAATTGATAAAATACAAAACTAAATTTGATGAATATATAGAAATGCCTCACATGTGAATAGTGGGGTATAATATGGGTCTTCAAATTAGGGTTGATATTTATTCTTTTTTTTAATGTGTAATAAGCCTATACCTCTTATGTTAGGAAAAAAATCAGCTATTTTTTCCTTATTATGTATTTTTTAAGTTTTGGAATTTTTAAACAAATATAAAAAGAGCTAAGACTAAGCTGGGCTTGGTGGTTGCATGTTTGTGGTACCAGCAACTCAGGAGGCTGAGGCAGGAGGGTCCCTAGAGTTCTGGAGTTTGAGGCTAGTCTGGGAAGCATAGCAGGACCCTGCCTCAAAAAGTAAAAATAAAAATAAAAAACAAAAATAACAAGACTAGACTAGTGAACCTAGATACGTGGACACTTGTGCACTGAGCTTCAGGCTTGCTTGAGTCCCATGACTCCTGCTTCCTTTCTATTTTTCCCCTTTGCCAATGGGAGTGTCTATGAGTAACTAGCCCATCATTATATTTTGGAAGCATATGTTTGTTTTCTAATTTTGCAGATCCACAGATGGAGAAGAATTTTGCCCAGGACGTACCTACCTGAGTCTCACTCATAACTGATTTAGATGATGAAATTTGGGACTTTTTGAGTTGATTATCTCTAGATGGGATCTTGGACTTAAGAACTGATGTTGAAATGGCTTGAAACTTTTGAGAACTTTGGGGTTGGTGACTGTATTGTATATGTGAGACAGATGTGAATTTTGGAGGGTCAGGAACCAGACTGCAATAGATTAGTTAGTGTTCCTCCAAATACATGTCCTTTCTGGAACTTCAGAATGTGACCTTATTTGGAAATAGGGTAGTTGTAGATATAGCTAAGATGTAAGTTAAGATGAAGTTATACTGCAGTAGGGTGAGTCCTTAATTCAGTATGTTTATGTCCTTTTAAGAAGAGGAGAAAGATACAGACAGACAGGAAGAGGGACTATGTGACAATAGGGGCAGACATTGAAGTCATATGTCTCTAAACTGAGGAACACCAAGGATTGCTGGCAAGACTAGAGCCCAAGAGAAAGGCATGGATCAAATTCTCCACTTAAATCTTTCAGAGAGAGCTTGGCCCTGCAGACACCTTGACTTTGAATTTCTAGCTTTAACTGTGGGACAATAAGTTTCTGTTGTTTTAAGTCATATGGTTTATGGTGCTTTGATATGGCAGCCCTAAGAGATGAATACAACTTGTGTTTATGCTACTAGATTGATACATTTTAAAATTGATTGATTAGAAAGTATACATGTAAAGAAATATTGACAAATGTATAAAGATGAAACCTCAAGATTTCTAAAATAATTTTATATTGAAGCAAGGCATTTTGACTGAGGCCTGTAATAACAGTGATTTGGGGGCTGAAGCAAGAGGGTTGCAAATTTGAGGCCAGCCCCAGCAATTTAGCAAGACCTTATCTCAAAATAAAAAAATAAAAAGCACTAGAGATGTAGCTTAGTTGTAATTCCTGGGTTTAATCTCCAGTACCATAAAAATAAAAAATAAAATAATAATATTTTCATCTTGCTGGGCATGATGGTGCACTCCTGTAATCCCAGTGGCTTGGGAGACTGAAGCAGGAGGATTGCGAGTTCAAAGCCAGTCTCAGCAAAAGTGAGGCCCTAAGAAACTCAGTGAGACCCTGTCTGTAAATAAATTACAAAGTAGGGCTGGGGATGTGGCTCAGTGGTTGAGTGCCTCTGAGTTCAATTCCTGGTACCCACCTGTAAATAATAATAATAGTAATTATAATTATAATTTCATCTTGTTTATCTATAATATACAAAGGAATTTTGAGAGCAACAATATGATTTTGTGTCATTTAAAATAAACTTTTAATTTTTGGAATAATTTCACATTTACAAAATCATTGCAAAGATAGTACAGAGTGTTCTCCAGAGCCTTCCCTGGTGGGGGTGAGGAAGCAGATGGTGCCTCTCAGATCAGTAGGCTTCTGTGATACCGAGGAGAAGAGCGCTGGCTGGCTTGCTCTCGCATTCAAGCCTAGCTGCGCTCCCTCTGCTCCTGCAACCTTTCCACCTCAGTTTCCTCATCTGAAAACAGGGATAAGCCTGTGAAGGTAAAGTGAATCCTGGCTCTTCCCTGTAAGAGCTAAATGGACCCTTTAAGGTACAGCCCCCTCCCCAAGTGGGGAAACTAATTCCTTCCCTACAGGGTGGTAGGTTGGCGCATAGCTGTTCAACTCTAGGCTTCTGGATTGTCTGTTCCTCCCTTTCTTTACCTTTCAGACATGTTTTCTAGGTTCCTATTTAAGCTGAGTTCTTGTTTGTGGTTGAAAAAATGCCCAAAGGTAGATCAAATATCCTGGCATTAATATTAGTGGTGTGTGTGTGTGTGTGTGTGTGTGTGTGTTGTGTGTGTGCGCGCGCGCGCGCGCGCGCGCGACCGCGCGTGTGTGCACACACTCATAAGAGAGAGAGAAGAGGAGAGAGACTGGTGACCCCTCAAGGACCTTCCAGTTTTCAGATTCTTTGTACCAAGATAAGTAGAATCTAGTCTGGATGCTTTTATGCAGGGAGTAGTCCTCAGTTCTGTCTGGAAAATTCCAGGAGGAGGCTTCTTCAGTACATATGTCTGAGAAGAGCTGATTTGTTCTAAAACGAGCAAGTGCGTGGGTTGCTACGTACCACCGCTCCTCAGCACCCTCCCCTCGCCCCCACTTCTGCCAACACCAGCCTTATCTTCAGCTAAGGAACCTCTGCTCCCTCCATTCCTTTCCAGACTCCCTTGGAGGAAGGGATGTACCCCAGGAACCCAACCTCAGCCCCTTTCTCCTCGTTTTCCATGATGGCAAAGATCACAGAATACCCATTTTAGAGTTTTAGAGGTTCTTATATCACATAATCAACTTTTCTCAATGCTAGCTACATTTCAGAATCTACCAGGGAAGAATTTAAAGCATACAGATTCCTGGGCTTCACTCTTGGAGATTCTAATTTAATGGCCTGGGGAAAGGCCCAGGCACTGGTATTTTCTAAAAAACTTCCCTGGTGATTTTAAAATCCAATCAGGATTGAAAACCACTGCCCCAGTGCAAAATTTTCCAGATCACCTCTAATGGAAGACAGAGATGTTGTCTCTCTTGTTCACCCCTGTATCCCCAGCAACACTAAATTTGTTGAATGAATGATCCGACTTACTGCTCAGAGCCCTGGGGAGTCCTTGGATGCTGCTATGGTATAGATATGAGGTATCCCCCAAAAGCTCATGTGTGAGACAATTAATCAGTGAATAAAATCCACAGATATGGATTAACTGGGTAGTAACTGTAGGCAAGTAAGTTGAAGCTGCAGAGAAAGCAGGTCACTGGGAATGTTTCTTGGGTTTATATTTTGTCCCTGCCTGGTGAGCTGAGCGCTCTCTCTCTCTCTCTCTCTCTCTCTCTCTCTCTCTCTCTCTCTCTCTCTCTCGCTCTGGTTCCTGGTTGCCATGTTGTGAGCTGTTTTCCTTGGCCCTGCCCTTCTACCACGATGTTCTGCCTCATCCTGGGCCCAGAGCTATGGGGTTGGCTGACCATGACTGACCCTCTGAAACCATGAGCTAAAATAAATTTTTTCTCATTAAGTTGTTATTGTCAATTTTTTTTGGTACAGTAACACAGAAGCTGACTAAAACTGATGCCCCGGAGGGTAAGGGAAAGGAAGAAAATTTGTTGGGCTCTAGGACCCTTCCCTACTTCTACTGGAACAGATATACTTCTAGGTAAGCTCTGTGCTTCAGTTTGGATCTGAAACAAACCCTAAAGGTCAGGTGTTAGACTTGATCCCAGGGTGGTGCTATTGGAAAGCCTTTAAGAGGTGGGTTCTAGTGGGTGATCTTTAGATTATTAGGAACATATCAATGAAGGGGATCATGGGACCCTGGCACTTCATCTTTCTCTTGCTTCCTGTTCATGAAATGAGTAGTTTGCTCTACCACATTCCCTCTACCATAGCCATCTGGTACCCTCACCAGAGGCCTAAAAGCAACATATCTGCTTGATCATGGATGGGAACCTCTAAAACTATGAGCAAAATAAATCTTGCCTCTATCAGATAATAACCTCAGGTATTTGTTATAGTGACAGAAAGCTGACTGACACAATATGGAAACTCTTTATTAATTATACAATGTGTGGTCATTCTAGACAAAAGAATGGGGAGAATTTCTCCTAAGGTGGCAAAATGACCTGAAGACCAAGTGTTCCTGTGATAAAACTCCAACACCCACTCATTAACAAGTTAAATTTTGTATTTAAGAATAATTTAGTTATACAATTAAGGAATTCAATGCGTTATAGCCATTTTCCTAATAAACTATTTTTTAGAGTAGTATTTAAATTTACAGAATTGTGAAGACAGTACAGAGAGTTCCTATATATTCCGTTCCTAGCTTTCTGTTAACATCTTATGTTAGTAAAGCATATTTGTCCCAGTTAATGAACCAATATTGATATATTATCATGAACCAAAGTTTATACTTTTTCAGATTTCCTTATTTTCCCTAATTTCCTTTCTCTATTTCTGGATCCCATCCAGGATCTTATCTTATATTTAGTTGTCACGTGTACTTAGCTTCTTTTTGGTTGGAACATTTCTTACTTTCCCTTTGTTGAAGACCTTGACCAATTTTGAGGGCTACTGCTCAGGTTTTGCAGATTGCCCCTCTATTGGAATTTGTTTTCCTTTTCCTTTTCCTTTTTTTTTTTTTAGGTGGGGGGAGGTACTGGGGATTAAATCCAGGGGCACCAACCACTGAGTCACATCCCCAGTCCTTTTATATTTTATTATAGACAGGGTCTCACAGAGTTGTTTAGGGTCTTGCTACATTGCTGAAGCTGGCTTTGAACTCCCAATCCTCCTGCCTCAGCCTCCCAAGTCGATGGGATTACAGGTGTGTGCTGTGGTGCCAGGCTAGAATTTGTTTTTCTCATGGTTATATAGGGAGTGGGTTTGGGAGAGGAAGACCTCAGAGGTCAAGTACCATTTTCATAATACCTTGTCAAGGGAACATACTTCCTTTTTATTTTCGATTACCTGGTTTCTCCACTTGAATGTTACTCTTCCCATCCCCCACCCACTTTCCTACTTTGTAGGCAACTTCCCTCTTGGAAGGAAATTGCTATTTGCAGCCCACAATTAAGGAGTGAGGAGTTATGTAATCCCGAGAGAGCGGTATTCACACAAATTATTTGGAATTTTTCTCTATAGGAGAGTTCTGCCTTTCCCCCCTTTTTTTCTCCCTTTCCTTCTTCCTTTCTTCTCTACTTCCTTTGCTTCTTCCTTCCTTTCTTTCCCCTTCCTCTTCCTCTCTCTTCAATAATTTTTATCTCTCTGGTCCCTTAATATGTATTTTATATTTTGGGTTATTATCCAATAGTTGTTGGTTTTGTTGTTTTAAGTTATTCCAGCTTTGACCATTGGAAACTCAGCTCCTATGCACTTTTAAATATGACCACCATTTTTTTTAAGTACTTCCTTACATCCTGGCATCCTGTGTATTTCCTGCTCCCATTTGTAGCCATTTAAAAATATATCTGGATTGTTCTTTAGCTTAATGTTATATATTTTCCTTAGAATAATTGAAAAATTTAAAAATATTAGGCAGTTGGGGTTTGTGGTTTAAAATTTTGTAAGTTGTTGTGATTTTTTTCTTAACTGAAATAAGCATTATTTTTAGGCTTAATTTGGTATGCATGAATTTGTGTCTTTTTCTTTAAAAGAGACTCCCCAATTATAAAAGTATTAGGCCCTAGATATTTCCTGGCAAGCCCTTGGTGTTTCTTGGCTGCCTTAAGTGAGCCCAAGTATGAAGGATAGATCTTCAATATTCAGAGTTGAGAGAGATAGAGAACAACAAAATCGGGACATAGAAAAAAAAAATCTAGCCCAGCTCATGGACCAGGACAGCTGAGCCTTCCCTTAAACTGATTGCTGACCATGAGGCTTTGCTAACAGCCCTTCTTGGCCATAAAGTAAATTCATTGTATTTATTATTTTACTGAACACATGCAATGTGTTCCATACTAGCAATTCAATCAATGAGTGTTCAGTGAATTCAATCAATTCAATCAATGAGTGTTCAGCCTCTATATTGTGGTCATATTGGGGGGCAGAGTCAGAGACAATAAGACAGTTTCCAACCCTAAGGAACAAATAGTAGAGAGGAAGAGAGAAAGGAGGAGTGTGTGTGGGTAATTACAAATGTAATGTGACAGGTCTCTGGGGTCATAAAATTTTCTAGAAGAGTCCTACTCACTTTTGGGGTATCAGGGAAGGCTCCATAGAGCAGGGCATGTTTCGATTGGATTGCCAGGCACACCAGGAACACCCAGGGAGTTCAGCAAACTCAAAATGTAATCATGAATGTTTCAGGGTCTTTCCCCAGAGCGACAGTTTCTGTGCCAAATTTATCTTTGTAACTCTAATACCTAGACAGTTCACTGGTGAACAGCAGGTGCTTAAGAGCTTCTGTTGAGTGTATAAAAGAAGCATGCACACTACTACTGAATTGACTTCTTCAAGGTATGTGGATATTTGACTATAAAGATGGCCAGCATAGCTGGGTGGAGTGGCACATGCCTCCCAGCAATTTGGGAGGCTGAGATAGGGGGCTCACAAGTTCAAGGCCAGTCTCAGCAACTTAGTGAGGGCCTAAGCAACTTAACAACACCTATCTCAAAATAAAAATTTTAATAAAGGGTGGATGTAGTTGGGTGGATGTAGTTGCCCCTGTGTTCAATCCCTGGTACCAAAAAAAAAAAAATGTCCAGCATAACATCATATATAATAGTCAAAATCCCCAAAGAACTTAAATTTCCAGTGAAAATGGATTGATTAGGCAAAGTATGATACTTTCTCACTAATATGGCAAAATTCTATGTGGCTATTAACAATTATGACTAAGACTTTATTTATGAATTTTGAAGAGTATTTATAATATATTGTTGAGTGGGAATAGGAAATTATAAAAAACAATATGTACAATGTGAATCAATTTGGTAAATTTTATATATATATGTGTGTGTGTATGAATGTATGCATATGTATACATACTTTTAAGTATATATCTATATGCACACATGGGAAATATCTGGAAGGATTTTTGCAAATAAGTTATGGATTATTTCAATTTTTCCTTTTTATTTACCTTTCCTAATTTCTCTATAATGCATATAAATATGTAACAAGAAAAATGTTTCTTAGAATACTAAAATTTTGAGAAAAGGTATTCACTGAAAAACCAACAGTAACCAAGAAGAGTTTCCTATTAAAATGCAAATGCTTTTGTGTATATTGTATGTTTCTGTGCATGCATGTGAGTGTGTCTAGTGTAGTCATATTTGTATTTTAGCACCTCGTTGCTTCATATTGAATGGTCTTTCCCTAACCTTTGTCTCATTTACTTCTCATGACAGCCCTGGGTTAGAGGCAAGGCTGGCATTATTGTAGTTGAGAAATTATTGGGATCTGAGGTTCAGAGCCCAAGTTCATACAGCTGATAACTGATCCATCTGGAGATGCACCAGCATTTTTTTTCCCCTTTGTACTAGGAAATGATTCCAGAGGCATTCTACCACTGAGCTACATTCCTCTTCCTTTTTATTTTTATTTTGAGACAGTGTTTCACTAAGTTGCCCAAACTGAACTTGAACTTGTGATCCTTGGGATAACAGGTATGTATCCACAGGCCTTTGTCTCCAAAGCCCAGAGACAAAAAAATCATCATTATCATTATCATCATCATCATCATCATCATCATCATCTTTTTTATCCCAGAGATTATCCTGGGGAGGCAAAAACAAAACAAAACAGCTATAGTAATATTTTAGGGCTTTTTCTGACTTCATAGCCTTTGAAAATGATACCGTAGAAGAATATTTGAAAATATGCAAAGATGTCCATAAAAAAATCCTCCAGTAAAAAAAGCATGTTTCAGAAGTCTGATTCCATTTTAGTAAAAACTAAAATGTTTGCATAAACACATTTTAAAAATCTGCAATAGGATATATTGTCAAGTGCAAAGAGCCAAATGCAGTGTGTGTGGTATGCAACCTTGTGTAGTAAGCAAAATGTAAAATAAGAATTTGTTTGTGCTTGTATTTGCATTAGGAAACATCAGAAGGATATACAGACAACCCAAAAGAGTTTACCTGAGAAGGGAGGAATGGGGCAGGGGGAGACATGGTGGAGGGGGGATGGGTAGGAGGGGAAGTGCTTCTCAAGGAATATCTTTTTAATACCACTTTGATTTTAACCATTTGAAAATCTAAAATTAAAAAGAAATTAACGTAGTAAACATATACCAAAATGCTTATTTTTGGATAGTGGAGAAATAGGATATTTACTCCTTTTTGGGGGAGGGGGGGAATATGTGTATATTCTCAATGTTTTACATGTGTAAGAAAGGAGTTATTTTGAAAATTTTTTTTCAAACCTACAAAAGTTTTTATACCCATAATTGAAGAAAGGAGTTGAATGAGATTTCTAGTGGATTTCAGAGTGGGGGGAAAACGGCATTTTTTTAGGACACTGTAAAAATAAATCTGTTTTTCACCTGGAACTGTTTATTACTCCAGGCTGCCAGGCTGCAAAGATGCATTCTGGACCTGGTTTCCATTTTAAGGAAAGCAGCAGTCCCCAGAATTCCCTCTGGAATTGCATTCAGGATACTGATGTGCTGAAAGGTGAAAGCAGATTTCCCATTGGGAGGCCAGTCCTCCCCACACCCTCATTGTTGATTCAGATAATGCTTAAAAAAGAATCCCACACCACCTGCTTTCAGAGAAATGGAAGAGGTTCAAAGATAAAGTCCAAAGATATTCTCTGGGCCTTTAGCATTTTTGATTGATTGTGAATTTAATATATTTTTAACTCAATTCAAGTGCTTCTCTCTCAAGAGACGGCTCCTCCCGTTTCTAGTCTGTGCTGACTGAGTTGTATCTGTGAAGTTTGGCTGGGTGTTTGTTGACACATTTTCTGGGCAAGGCTATTTGAGAAACACTGACATTTCCCCTAACTTCCTCTCTAGGCATCAACCCAGTTTGTCTCCCCATCCCTGTTGGGGCTCCGGGTCTCTTTCTTGGAAAGGAAGAATCTGCTTTAGTCCTCACAATCGCTTTCAGATTTTTTTTTCTTCTTCTTTCTTTATTTCCTTCTCCAGATTTGACTCTCAGCCCAGACAGCTTCCGACCAGGCTGTCTCCCTAGGCTCTGAGTCTTCTCCTTTCCAATTTGGAAGGGGCCTTGGGGATCTTTTTAGCTTGTGAATTAGGAATCTCTTCTACCATGTTTTTGCCAGATGGTCACCCTATGTCTTCTTAAACACCCCCAGTGACAGAGAGCTCACTACCTTTCAAGCCATTGCTGTGTTAGAAAGCTGCTTCCTCAAAAGCTGAGAGCAAGCTAGAGGTCTCCTTGTCTGCTCCTTAGTTAGTTTTCATCCAAGTGAAAAGAATGGCCTGAGGAAAGGAGGGTGGTGAAGAGAGGTCATTGCCCAGCCTGGTCCAGAGGGAGCAGATCCAAGACAGGCATTTCCTCTGAGGACAACCAGTGGCATTTTGCCTCAGAAGATAGGGCTTTGCTCCAGTTTTATATTGCACTAACTGACCCAATAATCCAGGGCCAGTGATTCATACTCTGAGTCTAGTTTCCCTCATTTAAGAAATTGGAGTTGTAATAAGTACTTCACAGGGTGAACGGGAGGAGTGAATGCAAGTGAAAATATTTTGTAGCCCAAGAGTTTTACAAACTTGAGCCCAGTTCATCTGAGATGCTGAACGCTTAGCTGAGTAAATTTGTGAGCCCTCCCAGCTCAGGGAGGCTACACTGTGGAAGGATTTACTCTGCCTGTACCTAACACTGGCAGGATCAGCTCATGACCATTGCTGGCCTCTCTGAGAGGCCAATAGCCATGTGATGACAGAATCTGGGCAAGTCAGTGACTGAAGGATATGAGTTCCCATCTGGTGAAAAATGCTCATTTTCAAGACCAGTGAGGAGGATTGGTGGCTTGGCCAGTCATAGAGCTTAGTCAATAATGGTGGGTGGGACTTTGACCCCCAAAGACTGATTTCTAGGGACAGCTCCAATGGGGTTTTTGACAAAGATGTAGTTGGTATTTTGGATAGGGCCATCTTTGCTATGAAGCACTTCCTGAATCTCTGTAAGCAAGTTTAACCATCTTGCTGGCCATAGTGGCATATGCCTGGAATCCCAGGCTTGGGAGCCTGAAGCATGAGAATCCTGAGTTCAAAGCCAACCTCAGCAATTTAGCAAGGCCCTAGGCAACTTACTGAGATTCTGTCTCAAAATAAAATATAAAAAAAGCTGGAGATGTGGCTCAGTGCTTAAGTTCCCCGGGGTTCATTCCCCTGTACCCAAAATAAATAAATAAATAAATAAATAATTTCCTCTTTAATCTATTAACAATGAATTATACTGATAGATTTTGCTAGTATTGAACTATCTCTCCATTCTTAGAAAAAACATTACATAGTAGCTACTTCTTATTTATGCTACTGGGTCTAATGTTTAACTTAGGAGTTTTGCATCTATTTCTAAGTTAAATTGATTTACAGTTTGTATGTGTGCAATGTTTGTTATTTACTAGGGTCGGTGTTATATTCTCATATAAAAAAGTGCATCATTTACCTTTAAAAATTTTTTTGTAGTTGTAGATGGACAGATGCATTTATTTTATTTGTTTATTTTATGTGGTGTTGAGGATCGAACCCAGTGCCTCACACATGCAAGGCAAGTGTTCTACCACTGAGCCACGACCCCAGCCCCGATCAGTTCCCTTTTATCTAAACTGTGGGATAGTTTAAATAGCATTGGCATTATCAAATCTCAAAAGCTTGGTAAGATTTCTAGGAAATTCTCTGAGCCTTTTCTTTTTGAGGGAATATCTCTCTGTTAAACTTCTTTTATGGAAAT
The DNA here is from genome assembly GCF_964194105.1 of Spermophilus citellus. Lineage (NCBI taxonomy): Eukaryota > Metazoa > Chordata > Mammalia > Rodentia > Sciuridae > Spermophilus > Spermophilus citellus. The sequence continues at coordinate 121,140,134 of NC_138188.1, read as the reverse complement.
TGGTCTATTTTCATTTTCTACCTGCTCTGGAATTGGTTTGGGTGAATTTTATTTTCCTAGAAACTTATGCATCTCATTCAGGTCTTCAAAGTTACTTGTATAGAGTTAGTAAAATAGTTAGATGATTTTTTGTTTGTTTGTTTGTTCTGCTGTAGGTTTATTTTTCCCTTGTCATTTCTTATTTTGTGAAGTTGAACTTGCTTCTTGTATTAAGTTTCAATTTTTGTGTAACAAATTCCAAAAAACTTGGTGGCTTAAAGCAATACACATTCATAGCTCACATTTCAGAAGGTCAGAAGTCTAACTTGGGTGTGACCAGGATGCCATCAGGGGTGGCAGCCTGTGTTGCTCCTAGAGTTCTGGAGAGAATCTCTTTCTTTGTCTTTTCTAGTTTGTAGAGGCCACTTTCATTCTTTGACTTACTTATGGCCTCCTATGTCTGTCTTCAAATCTCCCATGGCAGGTCACATTCTCACTTCACAGCTCTCAGAGCCTTCAGACATTGTCACAACTTCCTAAATTCCTCCTTCCTTCCTTCCTTCCTTCCTTCCTTCCTTCCTTCCTTCCTTCCTTCCTTCCTTCCTTCCTTCCTTCCTTCCTTCCTTCCTTCCTTCCTTCCTTCCTTCCTTCCTTCCTTCCTTCCTTCCGTGTGTCCTGGGGATTGAACCTAGAACTTTGCTCATACTAGGCACGTGTTCCCCCAACCCCAATGTCACATCTTACTGACCTCTGCTGATTTTAAGGACTCATGTGATTAAACTGAGTACACCTGGATAATACAGGATAATCTCCCCATTTTAAGATCCTGCACCTTAATCCCAACTCCAAAGTCCCTTCTGCTGTGTAAAGTAGCATATTTACAGATTATGGAAATTAGAGTGTGGCTATCTTTGGGGGAACCATTATCTTGCCCCCCCCCCCTTCTTTCTTTCTTTTTTTAACATGGTCTTGCTAAATTTTCCAGGCTGGCCTTGAATTGTGATTCTCCTGTGTCAGCCTCCCAAGTAGCTGGGATTGCAGGCATGCGCCACTGCACCCAATTTCCCTCTCTCTCTCTTTTTCTAGATAAGATTGGCTAAATTTGTATCTACTTCATTATGTTTTCTTTAATTTATTCATTATGTATGGATTTATTCTTATTTCTTGTTTTTTCCCCTGTTTTCTAACACATTAATTATACCTTTTCTTTTTACTTTCCTTTATTTTCTTCTCTTTTTCTAATTTGGGGGAGGGGCAGATGCTTAATGCATTTTTCTGCTTTCTTCTTTATCAATATGAAAGCATGAAATTTTCCCTGAAGGTTGAACTCTATTTACTAGGTTCTGATATGTGGTTTTCATTATTATTGTTTCTAAATAGACCACACTTGTTCTTTTTCCTTAAACCCAATAAATGTCTAAGACAGAATTTTAACATTCTTTTCACTTTGGAAGGGACTCTTTATTTCCTGATTTTCTCATTGTTACTGGTTTTATTGTATATTGGTCTGATAGTGCTTTCTTGTGGCCTACTACTTAGTCAAGTTTCATGAATGTTTCATGGTCCTTGGGAGTGGGGAGAGAGTACTCTTTATTTTCACAGTATGTGGGATTGAAATTTTATCTGCCAGAACTTTCTTACTAATAATTATATATAAGGTCTTACCTCTCATTTCTTATTTGTTTATTTGCTTGACCTGTCTCAGACTGAGGGAGGTGAATTAAACTCTCCTACTAATGTGTTTTTGTCTATTTCTCCTTATATCTTATATAATTTATGGTGTATGATTGCTGTTCTTACATTACTTGGTATATGGATTTTCATAACTATTATATCTTCATTGTGGATCTTCCTTATTTTGTTTGACCTGGTATTTTTTATGGAGAAAAGCTTTCAAGGTTTTATGTGGTCAAATGTTATCAATATTATCCTTTATGGTTTCTGAGTTTTGTGTCATGCTTAAAGAAGCTTTTTCTAATCCCAGCTTTTAAAATTACTCAATCATGCTTTCCTCCAGTATTTTTGTGGTTTTTGTTTAAATCATCTGGAATTTATATTGATGTAAAAATGAGTAAGTGCCTAGCTTCACTCTCTACCCCTTAACCATGGTCTTTTAAAATGGCTTAAGAGATATCTAAACATCTTGATTGAATCATCAATTATAGTAGACATCTGTTGCTCTTGCCTTCTGCCCAGCATCTCTACCCCCCATCCTCCCCACCCTCTCTCAATAACAGCCCTTTTTTTTCCTTGGGGAATCACCTCTCCATTGCTAGAGTTGGTTTGGAACTGACCTCAATTCCTGCTCCAGGATTGAGTATGTAAATCAACCTTGGTATCATTCTCCTAGCCACAGTGATTGGTTTGGTTCAGGGATGGAGTATAACCCAAGCTAAGCCAATCAAAATCAAGAATACTAAGCTCTTAGAGCTATATTGGCATTATTTTATTTTACTTATTTTATTTTTTTGGAACTGGGGATTGAACCCAGGGATGCTTTGCCACTGAGCTGCACTCCCAGCTCTTTAATTTTTTTTTTTTTTAATTTTTAGACAGGGTTTTGCGAAGTATCTTAGGGCCTCACTAAGTTGCTGATGCTGTCCTTGAACTTGCGGTCCTCCTGCCTCGGCCTCTTGAGACTGTAGGATTACAGAGGTGCATCACTGTGCCCGGCCCTATTGGCATTATTTTAGAAAAGTTAGCCTTTTTCTGTTAGATTTGAAGCCGAAAAAGTGTAAGCTTGGGCTTCCAGGGACCACCATCATGTAAAGCCCAAGAAAGAAACCAATACAGTAAAAAGTACTGGTCAAATTATTTGAGCCTCTGGATTCAGTATGTCCTACCCAGTCTCAGTAATGATATATATAGCTTTTGCTTGCAATTAAAAGACCCCTGACTAAATTACAAAATGCCCCAAACAGCAACAAAACTCCCCAAACTATCGATTTGAATTAAGACTTATATTTATATATAACATTCTAATGTGACCTTGTCTTTCCAATCTGATCCATTGGTCCATGTATTTATTCTGGGAGTCATCACTAGAGGAACTGTCTTTTCAAATGTCTTTTGTTTGATTAGCTCAATATTTAATCACATTTCAGAGCTGAATGTTGCTATGAGCAATGGCTGATAACAACAATTCTTAGCTGCTCCCTCTTCAGAGGCCCACCCTTGGCCAGTCAGGAGACTTCATACAAGGGAGGCTGTGTCCTGACTGTCCCCAAATGGCTAATGACTGACCTTCATGGGGTACAAAAGATCAATCATCTTATCTCAAAGTGGGACTAACTTTGTGCACCAGAGCACTCTTGCTTAACTTTTCCTCCTTGCCTTCTCTGATTACCTTTACTCCCCTTCTCCTGAGAGCACTCCCAGTCCACCACTTGAGCAAGAATCCCAATCTCTGGGCTTTGCTTCTAGATAAGAATTCTTTCCAGGTGTTCTTAATACTCCTCTCTAAGCTGTCACTCAGTGGAAGAAATAACCCTTCTGGCAAAAGAAACAACAAAGGTCAAGGATGTTGATTCTTCTAAATGTATCTGGAAAGTTTCCTGGATCTACTAATCTTTCAAAACATACCAGATAGTTAATGCTGAGCGACTACCAATGTGTCACTTTATTTAGGCAAGTTCATCAGATAAAACCAGTGGGTGATATTTAGTTAGGGAATGGGTTAAGTACACCAGGGAAAAGTGGTTTTGTTTATTTTGCTATTTTAAAAATTGACAGATAGTAATGTCACAACTTTATGAGTATAGTGTGACGTTTCAGTATATTTACACATTGTGTATTGATCAATGAGGACATTGAGGTTATTCACCATTTCAAACATGTATCATTTCTTTGTGATGAGGACACTCAAAATTCTCTCTTCTTGCTATTTTATTTATTTATTTATAATATTTATTTTTTAGGTGTAGATGGACACAACACAATGCCTTTATGTGGTGCTGAGGAGCGAACCCGGGTCCTGCCCATGCTAGGGGAGTGTTCTACTGAGCCGCAATCCCAGCTCCTCTTCTTGCTGTTTTAAATGTTATGATACATATTGTTGACAATACTCACCTGACTGTGTAACAGAACACCGGAACTGGCTATGAATTTGTATCTGTGAACCAACCTCTAACAGCTGGCCTCTGGTACCACAATTCTGGTCTCAGCTCAGCTCTTTCCAATTCCACATATGAGTGAACTCGTGCAGTGTTTGCCTTCCTGTGTCTGAATTCTCTCACTTAACAGTTATCTCCAGGTCTATCCATGTTGCTGAAAATAACAGGATTTCATTCTTTTTAATAGTTGAATAGTATTCCATTGTATATATGTATCACATTTTCTTTACCCATTCATCTGTTAATGGATACCTCAGTTGATTCCATACTTATGTTCTTTTTTTAAAAAAGTAATTATTTAGTTGTAGATGAACACACAGTATCTTTATTTATCTTTATGTGGTACTGAGGATCAAACCCAGTGCCTCACACATGTGAGGCAAGCACTTTATCACTGAGCTACAGTCCCAGCCCCCATACTTATGTTCTTTTGATTGTAAAAGCTCCATATTCTATTATACAGAAGGGTGAGTATAGTCAACAATATTGTATCATACCATTTAAAATAAAGGAAGAGAGAATTTTGAGTGTCCTCAACACAAAGAAATGATATATCTTTGAGATGATGGATAACCTCAATGTCCTGAGTTGATCAATACACATACACATCACCATCTTAACAAAATGATCAAACCCAGAATCCATAATGTTGGAGCAAACTGACATGTGTCTTTTGAAGTGATGTGGCAGGAAATACATAATAGCACTTAGTGGTATTCCTGCCCCAAACTGTTAACCTGAATCCAACCATGAGAAATATCAAATCCAGCTCAGGAGGCATTCTAATAAACAATGAGGCTGGAGAATGTCTGAAATTAATTAAAAAGTGAATAAACAGATGTGACAGATAAATTTAAGTGTCTATATGTATTTATATTCTTTCTTCTTTTTGTGGACTTGAAATTTCTACAAAAACAAGTTTGTAAACACAATGAACACATGCACACAAAATAATACTACATAAAAATCCACGTGCTTTCAAATTTTGTTGTGCAGCATTCAGTTAAAATCCATTTTATCAAATCATATTATGAAATGTGCATTATAATTATAGTCAATACTCATCTTATTTCAGTTTATAATAAGATTTTCTACCTCCTATTAACAAAAAATAAAATTATATGCTAGCTGCTGGGTCAATTAGTTATAGCAATATATACCTTCCTTTTTCATTAAATACATGGAAAATTTAATCATAATGCCTAATGAAATTAATGGAGCTATTTTGGCCTTTTAAATGCATCACTTAATTGCATTATTCCCAAAAGCTGTCCACCAGAATTCAGTACCTATATGGACACACATTTACCAAAGCAGTACCTTGCCTTCAGCAACACTCATCACATTAATAATAATTGGTAATTTTAACCAATTTTATAATTTAGGTAATTATAAAATAAGGAGGACTACCATTATCATCTTGCTTTGGTAACTTGGTGTGATTAATTTGTTAGATCTGCATCTGCATCAGTTTAATCTTTGTCTGCTTTAGTAGTTTATTTTTTTTTTCTTTTTTGAGATACAATCTCACTTCCCAATAACTGTGGACTTGAGCATGCACCTCCATGCCTGGTTACTTTAGTAATATTTCTTGTGATGAGACATAGTACAAAACATATTGTTCCAAGTTTTAAATTTTTATCCCTTAAAATGTGTAGTGGCACATTTATTTGAATTAAAAAATGACACCAGACTCTCTGGCAAATTAAAGTCAGAATCTGATTTATTGGTCTGACAATGAGGCTCAGCTTTGCCAAAACTATTCTGGAAAACATTTTCTAGAACATTCATTATTGAATTATCTAAATGGCATCTTTGAAGTTTTGACAAAACAGTTAAAGTATGCAATAAGACAAAGGCATTTAAACAAAACAAAACAAAAAATTGAGATGTGACAGATTCTATGGTGGTTCCATGATCCCCACTTCCTGGTATCCTGCCTTTGCGTAACCCTCTCCCAATGAATGGGGATGGAACCTGAGACTTTCTTCTAACCAAGAGAATATGGCAAGGACCATGGATGCACATGATTGTGTGTATGTGATTGTGTTACCTAAGATTATAACAGTGAGACTCCTTTGCTGGTTTGAAGAAACAAGTAACCCAATCAGGGAGACTCAAGGAGCTGAGGGTAGCCTCTAGCTGGCAACCAGCAAAGAACTGATGTTGCCAACTCTTATGTGACCTTAGAAGTAATCCTCTCCCAGCCATGCCTTAGATGTGACTGCTGTCCCCACTGACACCTTGACTGCAGCCTGGGGAGACTGTGAAGTAGAGGACTCAGCTGGATAACCACAGCTAGGTTTGGTGCCCAAACTCCTAACCCATAGAAATTGGGAGAAAATAATTTCTTGGGTTGAAGTTTGTAGTAATGTTTTTACACACCGATAGATACAATAAATGGAAAAACTTTCTTGAAATTAATATTTTAATGTTTAAGTGATTTGGAAACCAGCTGATTAAGTGGCAGTTCAAGAGGAAGAACTGCAGAGATATAATGTAAGGCAGTGGTTCTCAGGCTTGAGCATGCATCAAAATCACCTGGAGGCCTTCCGGGTGAAATTCAGATTCCTGGGTCCCACTCCCAGAGTTTCTGATTCCACATGTCTGGGGCAGGGCCTGAGAATTTGCATTCTAACAAGTTGGCAAGTGATGGCCAGGTAGCTCGTCTGAAATCCACACTTTGACAACCACGGGTGCAGTCACTGCTAGCTAAGTCTTGGTAAAGCCCCTTTGCTATACCTCTCAGAAATTGAGAAAATGATTAGGTTTTAATGACTAGTACAAATTTCTTCACAAGTTAAATTGTCTCCAATCTTTTATTTTCAACAAAATTAAAGGAGGACCTAGAAGAGTTACATAGGAGAGGTCATTAAAAATAATTTCTGAGAAAAAATAATTTCTTATGAAAAATAAGCATGGGAATTTTGGCATACAACTTGGAAGTATTCTGAGAATGGAATGGCTTTTCTATATCTCACACATACACACAACTTCTTCCATTCTTAAGCATGCATTTAAGTGAACAAAGTATGTTAGGGTAAGCTAGACTGCTGTTACAATATTGTTCAAATACAATTGGAGGTTTATTTTTTTGTTGATTCTCCAGCATGTGGTGAATCAGAGACCCAGGCTTCTTCCATCTTTGACTCTGCCATTTCCCAAGGTCTCACCATCATCTCCATCCAACCTGAAGAACATATATAGGAGGTACCACTGCTTCCTAGCCCAGAGATAACATATAGTGTTCAGCTTATCTTTAGAGGGAAATGAATAACATGACCGCTGCATTCATCTGGGTCCAAACGGAAAAGAAAAGCCACTAAGTAATTTGAATAAGGGAAGTTTAATGTAAAGAATTCCTAACAGGGAATTGGAATAATAGGTGATTGGCAGTTCAGAAGTGAAGAGAGAGAAGATCTAAAGAATGGATGCCACTCATAGGGCTGAGACACAGCTCCTTTTTCTAAGATTCAGACTTCATTGGAGAAGTGTGTTTGAGGATACCAAGATCATCGTTAGGTTCAGTGACTTGTGAGAAGGATCAAAGAGCCCAGAAGAGCTGCTACTCTTAGGGTTATAGTTTATTATAGTGAAAAAATACAGATTAAAGTCACTGAAGGAAAAAGGCATATAGGGTGGAGTCTGGGAAACACTGGGCCCAGGCTTCAGGTTGTCCTCTCCCAGTGGTGGATGAAAAGCACTTAATTCTTCCAGCTCTGATATACGAAAACACTGATGAAGTATTGCTGACAAGGGAAGCTTGTGTGAGTCTTGATGTTCAGGACCCGTACGGGGGGTGGGTCACACAGGCATGACCGATGGTGCACATGGCTGACCTTAGTTACTCAGTTCCTTTCAGAATCCACAGGGGGCTAAGGTCCCTGCCATAAATCACAGTGTTATCATAGGTTATCTGGTATGGCTCAAGGTCCTAGATAAATAAAAACACACTTATCAAGCAGGATATTCCAGGGGTTTAAGAGTTATTGCCCAGGAGCCAGGTAAAGGCCAAACTTTTTGGAATGTGCAAGGTTTGGGTAAAATGCAAGCTGAGTTAATCCTTTACTTCAGGTGTTCAGTTCAATGAGTGTTGACAAATAGATACATGAACAACTCCCCAAGCCAAGGTACAGCACATCCACTCTACCCTTCCAATCAATACCTGCCCACTCATCCTTAGCTATTGCTCTCTATCACCAGGGATTAGTTTTGCCTATTTTAAAATCCCACATAAATTGAATCAGATAGTATGTATTATTTTGTGTCATTTATTTATTTGTTTTAGTTTAATATGGTTTTGGGGGGGTGGTGCCACGGATTGAACTCAGGGACACCCATCCACTGAGCCATATCCCCAGCCCTATTTTGTATTTAGAGACAAGGTCTTATTGAATTGCTTAGTGCCTCGCTCTCACTGAGGCTGGCTGTGAACTCAAGATCCTCCTGTATTAACTTCCTGATCCCCTGGGACTATAGGTGTGTGCCACTGTGCCCGGCTAATATGATGTTTTTGAGACTTATCCATGGCACTGTAGTATGCACACCACAAGTGGTTTATCTGTTCTCCTGTTGATGGACATTTGAGTTTATTTTTATTTTTTTAGTGGATGTTGTAAATAAAGCTTTTATAAATGTTCTAGCAAAGTTTTTTTTTAAATAATATGTATCTATATCTCTCTGGAATAAACCCTTGGGATTGGAATTACTGGATCATAGGTGTTTTCCATAGATAGATGTTTTCCTTTATAAGAAACCACTAAGTAGTTTTCCAAAGTGGTGGTACCTCTTCACACAACCACCAGCATTGTACCCACGACAACGTTTGGTGTTGCTAGGCTTTCTTATTTTAGCCATTCCAATGGGTATCGCTGAAAGGTCTCAAGCAGGGGGAGACTTAACTTTAAAAGAAAATCACTCTTGCCAGGCACAGGTGGCACATACCTGTAATCCCAGCGGCTCAGGAGGTTGAGGCAGAAGGATCACAAGTTTGAGGCCAGCATAAGCAATTTAGCAAGGCCTTATGTAATGTAGTGAGATTCTGCCTTAAAATAAAAAAGGCTGGGGATGTGGCTTAGTGTTAAATGCCTCTGGGTTCAATCCCCAGTACAAAAAAGAAAAAGAAAAAGAAAGAAAGAAAAAGAAAATCATTCTGAGTACAATATGGAGGGGGAGAATGGATGAAGTGAGGGCTGTTCAATAAACATTTATCTATGTAAAACATCTATTCCATGATCCAGCAATTGTGATCCTAAGTATTTACTCAAAAGAGATATAAATACGTATTACAAAAAGACCTTTGCTAGAACATTTATAGAAGTATTATTCATAACAGCCACTAAAAAATAAAAATATAAACCTCACATGTCCATCAACAGGACATCAGATAAATAAACCACATGTGATCTTCATACTACAAATATACACAGTGCCGATTTCGATGGTACAGGTGAGAGAGAATGTGGATTACTTTATGGAACTTAATGCTGAAGATGGATTTGAAAGGTATTTAGAAGGTAAAATTAATAGAGGAGTTTGCTGCTAGTTAGGAACATTAGAAAAGCTCCAAATTATTTTTTGTTATTGTTTTTTAATTTGGCGGAGGGTATAGGTCACTTGGCTTGGCTTGGTTTTGAATAGACATTTATGGTGCCTCTGACAAATGCGACTGTTTGAACATGTTGTCCATTTACTGTGGAACAGCATACAGTCATTAAAAATGTGTTGTAGAGGAATATTTCTTGATATATAAAGATTTCAAAGTGAGTTGCTTAAATAATAAGTTACAAAATTTTGTAAATGTAGATTGACCACTTTTTATTTTTATAAAACCATATTGAGGGGCTAGGGATGTAGCTCAGTGGAGGAGTGCTTGCCTAACATGCTCGAAGCCTGGATTCGATCTGTAGCACTGCAACAAGCAAACAAAACAACAACAAAACAAAAACAAACTGTACTGAGAAAAGTCATCTGAAAAGCTGTACAGTGAACTGTTGACTGTGATCTCTAGGTTGAGTTTTCAGAATAGTTTTTAATTTGGGCTATATTTTTTCCCCATTTTTCTACAAAGAACATGTGCTAATTGTGTAATATGAAAAAAGTTATTTTTAAAACATTTAAAATTTCAAAAATAGAAATTTATTTTAAGAGCACAAAATGAGAATAAATAGAATCCCAAAGGGATGGGAAGGTAGTGGTAACAGCATCTAGCTCCTTCCTTCCTCCTTTATCCTCGAATGGCTCCTTCTACCCTGTTCCTCTGGGCACAATATCTGGCAGGAATTTCTAGGCTTCTTTCAGATTTTGAGAATCTGAGGGTGAAGTGGAAGGGCTTTTGAGAAAGACTGAGCTGAACTCAAATCCATGATTTTGAAATCCATGAAGACTTCTCTTTCTCTGATCCCTGTGCCCAACTTACTTTGGTTAGTTATGTCCCCACCTCCCAACCCTCCAGTACTGGGGCACTCTACCTCTGAGCTACCTCCCCTTTTCATTTAGAGACAGGGTCTTGCTAAGTTGCCCAGGCTGGTGGCCTCCAACTTGTGATCCTCTTGCCTCAGTCTCCTGAGTATCTGGGACTATAGATATGTGCCTGTCCCTGGCTGGATGCCAATAGTGTTGATCAGTTCTGTTGTATCTGCCACTTCATGGAGTAGTTCATGCACATCATTTATGACCTGTGCTGCTAATCCAGCCCCAGTCCTCATCTTACTTGACACATCAGAGGCAGCTGCCACAGTGGATCTCTTCCTCCTGGAAACTCCCTCTTGGTTATCCCTACTTCACCAGCCAGTCTTTTTCAGTCTTCTTTGCCCCTCCAATCTTTTAATCTTGGAGTGTCCCAGGGGCTTGGTCCTTGGAACCTCTCTTTGTTCTATCTATACTTACTCCTTAGTGATTTCATCCAGCCTCAATTTTAAATACTCTTGCACACACTGACTACTCCTAATTTCTATCTCCAGGCTGTGTCTCTATCCTGAACTCCAGACTCCCACATCCCAATTGGTGTTTCCATGTGATTTCTAACAGCCGTCTCAAAGTTGACATGCCCATCAGAATGCTGTTCTTCCCTCACCCACAACCCAAATTGTTGCTCCAATTCTCTATTAATGCAACTTCTGTCTTCCTTGTGCTCAGGCCAAAAATCTTGGAGGCATAATCAACTCCTCTTTTTTTCTTCACTTCAGGTCTAAAAATGTATCTATCTTAAAAAATGTATCCAGTTATGGCCTCAGTAGGCCCCTGGTCACCCTCTTGCCCCACCTGGGTTACTGCAGCAGACTATAATGATCTTTGCTTCTTTCCTAGTCACTTCAATTTAGACGTCAAAGTGATCCTTTAAATATAATACATCAAATGATGTCATTTCTAAGCTCAAAAAACTCTTGGCAGCTAAACATGAATAGATACTGGTGTCCTAAAAATCTTGCTGGCCCTAGGTGCTACGACCCCAGTTCCTTTCCTGATTATAATTTACTATACTCCCTCTCTGGCTTCCTTCAATCCAGTTTCATAGTCCTCACTATTCCATATGTCAAGCCTGCTCAAAGCTTCACTTTTCTTTCAGATATCCACATGGCAGCTACTGTTCACAAGTCTTTGCTCAACTGTGTGGTCTTCTTTGACTTCCTTGTTTAAAAGTGCAACTCTCCACCCCCATCTTTCACTTCTGTCCCTTCCCTGCTTTATTTTTTTCCATAGTACTTAGTACTTTCCAACAAATGCTATCATTTCTTTCTTCCTTTCTCATTTCCCCAGATGTAATCCCAGTCCTTGGCATAGAATAGACTCTATTTATTGGGTAACTGATACTTGGTATGTTATATCTTAGATTCTAGTTTCATATAGAGAAATGTTTTCCCCACTAGCTTGAGAGTTGCTAAAGGGAAGGGTGGGTTTGATTCCTCCCCCTCCGCAAAGCTTACCACTGTGTCTTACATGATACATAACTGAATGATGGAAACTCAAGATGGAGACTTATCCATCTTGGAGAGAAGGAAATAAGGTCATCCAGGAGAGCCCTGCTAATTATTAGAGGTACACACTCCGTTGATGCTCCACGGCCACCTGAGTTAACTGAATAGTTCCCAGCACAGATACCTGGAAGTACATCCCTGTATAACCTTCAACCAATAGAGGATCCAGGCTCTTCAGCCTGAAGCCAATGTAGTCAGAGTAAGATGGTGGCACAGTATTTAAGTATGGAGCTGGCAAGTAGAGCATTTAAGTGTTTAAGGGATTATCACATGTATTATCATATACAAACAGCCCTTTAGTTTGACAATGTCATTAATATAATTTCAGTATCCTTCAGTGCCTGCCATCTAGTAGGTACTTACTGGGTGCTTGGAAAATGGATAAACATATGTCTTTAATTGTGGGACTGAGCTGTCTTTGGAGCTTGCTTAGAGGTAATTGTTGAATTTGACTACACATACACATACACACCTTGAGTTACCTAAGAAACTCCTTTCCTCCTTGCCTCTTAGGAGGTCTGGGAAGCAGCACATTATTGGTTCTCCTATTGACCTAGGAGGTCCTCCAAGACTGTGTAGTCAAACTTAGTCAACCGTTGAGCAGGGACCAGAACCAGATGTCCAGCCTTCAAGGGTCTAGTCTTATTTCCACAATAGCCACTGTAAACATTCCAAGGAAGAAAGTAATTTTGGAGGCTGACAGCCATGAGTATTTTCAGATTCAATTTCAACAAAGTAATTCCATTTAAGAAAGATTGCCAAAAAGGTAATGGAGATTAAAAAAAAAAAGTGCTCTGTAAACTGTAAAGCGGTATCCAAAGGTTAGCTATCTGAGGTTCATCACCAAGGTCAACAAATCCAGGCCCGGAGGTTGAGCCAGCTGTTAAATTGGAGAAGCTAAGTAAGGAAAGGCTGGTCAGTTAAGGGGCCCCTTTTGAATGGGATTATCAGTGTATTTGCCGGGATCAAAGGATACAGTTGCTTGCCTGTGTATTACCCTCACTCCGGGCACCTATTTTAAGTACAATATATACTTATGCTGAATAGCATCAATACTTACATTATATATGTTTGCCTTAAAATGGATAATTTTCTGGACGTTCCCATTTTTGCTCATTTTTGGAAGCTACACGCTGAGCTCTAGCCACCTGCAAGGCTGGGCATCAGATTGTCTCTCCAAGGTTTCCAACTGTCTGGGTACATGAGTGTTTTTCTTCCACATTAGTTTCCATTTGTCCCAGCTGCATCAGAATTGAGATTCTGCACATACTCTGGCTTTCAGAACTACATTCTTTTGCCCTCACACTACCTCTTTGTCATCTGACAACTGAATAAGCATTGTTCCTCTGGCATGGCTCGTGAAAAGGGACTCTGATGAAGAATAAACTTCACATTTTCTGGCTTCCTTATTCTAGCGCCCAACACTAGAAGGGCAGCAGTGTTTGGTGACCTCCCGCATTAGGTTAACGATCTGGGTCTGGGCCCAGGCTGGATAATGAGCCTGTGAATAATGGGGGAGCTGACTGTCAAAGCCTTATCATGGTGGAGTTGAGAGGAGGGCCCCTTTGTCCTGAAACCCTGCCCCTTCTCCCTAAGCATCTTTTCTTAATCTGTTGAAGCTAATGGGGTTTATGTGGCAGACATTCATTCCCCACAAGCTCCAAATAGAGTGGCTGTGCACCGATTCAGTCTCGATGTTACTACACTTAAAGCTTGTAAACCAGTGAAAGAAAGATAGTAGATAAACTTACAGAAAGCCTTCTGTTGCAGACTTGAAAAAAGGCTCAATTTTATTTCTCCATTGTAATAGGAGTCTTGAAAAACCCAAATTAAAGGTACAGAACACTAAAGGGCACAATACCTGCACACAACCCTGCAAACTTGATTTCCTTCCACAGGTTTCCCAAGTGATAAACTCTCACAAGAAAGAGATACCTGGAGGAAAGATACCCACTGTTGAATGGCCAGAAAGAAACACAACAAGACAACAAGAAGTTCTTTTTTTTCTTTTACAAAGGGACCAAATTTGATAATGAGTAAAATTTTTACTTGTCAAAAGCAAAACTTGTTGGGAGAAAATTAGGAAATGGTCTTGTAAGTTTTTACTGGTTTTCAAGGTATCTGTCTAAGGGTCTAAAATAGAATCATCCTGGGACTAGTCTAGTTAATCTTTTAACTAGTCTAGTCTAGTTAATCTTTTCACACAATCCAAGGTCCAAACATGAACTCTGTTTTTAAAAATTAGTTACCAAGAGTTGGTGACTAAGTGGGATGAGGGGTGGGGGTGATCTCTGTTCACCACTGGCTAGGAAAAGAATCTTTCTCTCATCCCTTTTGGATGATTTTTTTTTTAACTAGAATATCCAGGTAACAGTTTCTTCAACTACTTTGAACTCTACCATCTATTGGTAAGGCTAAATAATTGTGCAGCAGGGGTAAGGGTACGGGGTATAAAGGTGGCTTTTGCTTGCTTGAAAGTTAGACCACTGAGGGCAAGAAAGAGGCATTCCAGGCACTTGTTAAATGAAAAGCAAACTTCTTTATTGTACACAGTACAGAATATAACGCAGCTTGGCAGGATGCATACAGCCCTGCGCAGGGGGAAGTATTTAAAATCAATTGGCAGGTTAAAGCCTTTCTGCACTGTAGACTTTCCACACTCTGGAAAAGAAGCAAACAAACAAACAACCCCCCCCCCTCAAAACCCTGAAGAAAAACAAAACAACAACAACAACAACAACAAAAAAAAACAACCAAAACCACCCAGGAGATGCATGAGTCCAATGGGAATGCAATGGTGATGCCGCCATCCTATATCTTGAGACAGCACAGGCCACGTGGTTACAGCAGGGGAGGGGCAGCTCAGGCAACAGAAGATTATTTTCATAGTTGCTAAAACAGCATAAATTTATTTAAAAAAAAAATCCCAAACCAGGATAAGTAAAGAAAGGAAAAACAAATCTATACAGCATTTACAACAAATAAATCTCTAGCCAGCTGGGGGGTAAAATATGCATCTATGTATAGACTATGTGTAGATTAGAAAGCTATAAATATGGTTTAGAAGAGTCCTTTGATTAGAGTACAATGCTAATTACGACCCAAGATATAAGCTCCACACCTTTGTGGGCTAATTTCCCATAGAGGAAAATCTCATTTTTCCATATCTATAAAATGCACCTTTATCCCTGTGAACCTCTTCACAAACGTGCTGTTGGTTATAAGGGGGATCATGGAGCATTCCGTTTTTTGAAAAGCAATTCAATGCATATGCCTCACACTCTCGGACTCAGCACTGTCTTCTCCACACACGAGGAACAGCACAGTCCTTCTTAATGTTCTGAGTGACACAGGGAGCACAAAATTCCATCACTGGAGCAGGCAGCAAGTGCCATCACCCTCTAGAGTGACTTTCCTCTACTTTGAGCTCAACTTTCACTCAGCTTTAACTTGGTTGTTTTAAACTTTCCCAATATAATACAGCAATTAGAAGAAACTTAAAAAAGTGGCAGGAAACCAGAGTGCTAGCACTGTTTTACCTGTGTCACCAGTAAGCCTCAAACCCTACAGAACTGTTATGCAGGGTTTAAAGCCCAAGATGTAAAGAAAAAGGAAAAAGAAAAAAAAAAAACACAAACGGATGAAATGGAAATTGTCATTAGTCATGCCCAGGGAAGAATCCCTAGGGTTCCCACCGGGTGACCAAGTTTCAAATGGACATGACATGTAATATGTACATCTGCTTCCCAGAGAGGGCATGTTAGTGAACACGGGGAGCTATACACATAGAATCTATGCTTGTGTCCAGGCTGCCCTGCACACTTCAAAAATGTACAACTCAGGTGCAAATGTTCCATCAGGTTGTCTGGTGCAGAAAGCACAAAGCAGGCCACAGAGTGGGCTTTTACATGGCTAAGGAACAGCCCCAGCAAAGCCCCTCTCAAGCTGCAGCTCTTCATAAGTCGGCACGGCCCTGCCTATGGGACACAGTGCACAGTTACCAAACGGTTTGTTTTTGTTTTTTTTGCTTTAAATACCAAAACTACAAAAATCAGTTTATAAACTGTTTTTCCAAAACAACCACCAAAACAAAACAACCCCCCGCCCCCCGAATCAAAGCAAAACTAAATACTGTCAAAACTGTTAATCGCCCTTCCCCTAAAATGAAAGCCATCCACATTCAGCCATGTGACTGGGAAGAGAGAGGGGGCCTGCTCTATTTGGTGACCACATGGCTGGAAGGTTCCCAATGGTTTATGATTTGAGAACCATGGAGTGGGTAACAGCTGTCAGGACTGATTCTCCCCTTTTTCTAAACCAAGGGGAAGTATTTCAGATTGAGCTAGAAGAACTCTCCAAATTTCAACACATATTTTTAACCTTTAATTGGTCTAAGCCTCCCCAACTCAGTCTACCTACTTTTCTATGAGCTTGTGATTTCTTTAATAAATTGTGCAAACCAGAGCCCTTCTATGTAAAGGCATTTAGTAGTCCATGATCAACACAGATTGTCACACACTCGGTCCCATTTTCAGGGTACTAACCTGAACAAGGTATTGCTTTGCATATATTGTCCATGGTAGTGAGGAGGCTCCATTCCCACATTCTCTTCCCCGAAACCTCATCAGAATCAGAGTTGGGGCACCAACCTTTTGGTGGTTTTTCTGCCCCTGCCTGTTCCCACTCCCCAGCCAAGGTATATGCCTTTCAGGGTGAAAATCCAGAGATGGCTTGGGCTCTCCGGATAATATTCAAATGGCAAGCTTTAGAACAGCCAAGAACACAAACAAAACCACTGCCCTCATCTGCCTGAACGGGAACTGCTAGCTCTGGGGTTTGGCTGCTCAGCCACTCAGGAACTTAGTAAGCAAAGCCTTCAGCATAGGGGAGGCTGCTGCAGCGATCCATGTCCAGGAGGTAAGCAGGGTTGTCTTCAAAGTGGGTCAGTGGCAGGGTGTCCTCCTCGTTGAGGGGGCATTCAGACTCTGCCTTCAGGAATGGACGCTGATTGTCCGGGAAGGCCATGGAGAAAAGGGCATCTGGGTCACAGACAAATTTGTAGACATATCGTTCCCCAGCGACCTGCGAGAGAAACACACCTTAAAAGGCCCAGCTGGGACAGGGAATGGGGGGGGGGTCAAGGGAAGAAAATGACATAATTTGAAGCCCAACCTCTCAGGGAGCTAAGAATCAAAAGGTCTCATGAGTAGCCAGTTATACAAATCACTGGGATTTGAGCAATCTTGGGGACCTAACTCAGCAGTTGAAACAGATGATATTTCAATTTCAAATTCACACCAGATAGGCTCTTTCAGAAGAAAATCCTCATTTTTGGTCTCATTCTGACAGCTTGGAAAGCTTAGAAAATACACTTATGCTGAAGTTGCTGCCTGGGGTTCCAAGGTCTGAGGGTTGAAAGGTGTAATGCATAAGCCAGACCTCATTTTCAGTTACCTCCAAAGTTTACGGTCTTCATGGGTTGGGTCTATTATTATTATTTTTAAAAAATATTTTTAGTTATAGATGGACACAATATCTTTAATTATTTTTGTGGTGCTGGGAATCAAGCCCAGTGCCTCACACATGCAAGGCAAGTGTTCTACCACTGAGCCACAACCCCATCCCCTGGATTTAGTACTTTGAAGGATCAGGAATTTGATTGGAAAATCTGTGTGAAAATTTTAAGGATGTCCCATAGTCAAGTAGAAATGCTTTTTGGTATACCCTGTTTTAAAAAAATTATTCACTGCAAGGTTCTGCTGTACTCTAGGAGCTCACAACTGCCTTGGTATGGACTTTATGCATTGTAATATCATTGGAACCAGAGATCTTGATTATTTATGATGCTCATCTGGTAGCTGATGAGTCATCCAGCCCACTCTCTTTTGGTCATGCAGCAACAGTGCAGGAGGGCACATATCCTTGAAAATCAAACCTGATCCTCAGCTTATCAGGTAATGCAGAAAGACAAAGGAAGACTGCTATCATTACTGGTGAAATAAGCACTTTAGGATAAAAAAATCTGAATTATTGAGTTTAGTCCTGCCCATTTGTCATTCTGTTGTGATTCTCAAATAATTAAAAAAGTATGGCTTTGCTTTCAAATCTTGGGTTTAAGAAGTATGTGGTTCCAGTAGAAGCCTGCAGAAGTAACAGTACAATCAGGCCAAGAGGTCTTAAGTTTATTTCACAGTTCCACTTCTATGTATGTTTAGTCATCAGAATGTGGTATCTGCACCAATTTTTCATAGAACCCAAGTATCAGAAATCTGAGATTTTTCTGAAGCTGGATGGCTATGGTCTTCATCAAAGCAAGTTTTAATCAACCATCCTTATTTGTTTTTTTTTAAGCCACAGCTTAATCCCCCAGAGTCAGTCTGTGTGGAACAGTGAGGCAGGAGAGGAGGATGGTAATACTACTAGATCCAAGTCAGGCCTAGCTGATGACACTAAAAGTAAAAGGGACAGGGGATCAGAAGGAAATGGGAAGTGATTGCTAACAGGAATGGGGTTTCTTTTGGGTGTGATAAAGTATCTTTAAATTGTGATTGTTGCATGGATTAAGGATGCTCAACTAGTAAAGTCCATGTGAATATTCCCAAACCTAGAAAACTGTGTAACTAAAACACTTCAGGTCCCAAGATTTCAGATAAAGTATACTCAGTCTACATCATGTAGACTGCCTAAAAGTATAAATGCCAGAATTTTGGGAACTGCACAGTATAAAATTTGGTGGCTAAGGAAGGTCAGAAAAAGACTTGCCATTCCCACCTTCTATTACTACCCATCCCAATAAGTATTTTGTATTGCCTGACATCTTCAAAATATACCCTGTCCTCTACCCTGCAAAAAGCAACCTGCTACTGGGTGATTCATTTGCCATTTTATAAACTTTGGGCTTTTGAGTTTTAGTTTCTATAGGTTCTGAAAAATAAGATTTTCTTATTCCTCTAACACTTTGGAGAGCATTAAGCCACCAGATTTGGAGGGCAAGGTGTTTTAACAACTGAAGACTTCAACAAAGCTCTTATGGGAATGGAGACCTTCAAACTGATTCCAGATAAAATGGCTGGCTTAGTGGACATCTTAATAATCATGCGATTTAAACAAAGCAGAAGAGGCTAACTTTCCTATTGTGTCTCCTATAAGCAACTCCTGGTTTCTTTGTATCCAAGAATATTAAAGGTGCTCTTAATTATCCACTTAATTCTTACCTTGCTTGTTTTTTCAATATGCCTTTCTACCACAGAACCACTCATCAGGCTAACACTTTCTTTCAGCTATCATAAACAGTCTTATTATAGAAGCCCTGGACATTTTCTTTGAAATTGATCAGAGTGGTCTAAGAGTCTCTTGTAATTGCTCACCTTCTGCATGATGCCCTTTTCATAGTAGTAGCGTAGAGAACGGCTCAGCTTGTCATAGTTCATGGCTGGCCGGTTCTTCTGGATGCCCCAACGCCGAGCAACCTGAAAAGACAAGGAAAGCAAAGGGCAATGGAAACACATTCCCTGGGCCTACGGTTTTCTCCCAATCCCAGGAGCACCAGTTCTGTAACCTGCCTGCTTTGGCCAATGATCCATTTCTCTGACCTACAAAAGAAAGCATTTAATTCCCTTCAGACCAAACATTGAACAAAGCTGATGATTCAGTCACAACTGCTGGGCGGTGAGACCTAGAAGAATCCTACCACTTTAAGATTGCAGAGGGCTTGGTTAGTGTCCCAGAGGATGCAAGCTCTCTACTGTTTCTCCATGTATGAATTATTGACCAATACCCATAGACCATTAACATGTTGCCATTAAGTGCTATGGTTTCTGTAGCAGTCAATAAGGAATAATTAGAATGGTCATCCTTGAAACATTAGAAACACACTAGTGAGTTGCTAATGGGCAAGCAGAGCAAAAGTTCAATTCTAATAAGATTGGAGAGGGGCCGGGAGATGTTTACTTATTGTTGCTCACGGACTAAGGGGGAATCAGATCATTTCGGCCTTCTGCCATCCAATCCCCTGCTCCCAGAAGACTTGCAGAATGGACATTAAAGCACATAGCACCATTATCCACTTAATGAAAAATTAACAGGGCCTCACAAACAGTTCTGAAGTGCATTATATCTAACCCAGTACACCTGAGGTACAGTGATGGGGATGTAATTGGAGCTTTGGGCAAAGAAGACTTA
The DNA here is from genome assembly GCF_964194105.1 of Spermophilus citellus. Classification (NCBI taxonomy): domain Eukaryota; kingdom Metazoa; phylum Chordata; class Mammalia; order Rodentia; family Sciuridae; genus Spermophilus; species Spermophilus citellus. The sequence continues at coordinate 121,119,886 of NC_138188.1, read as the reverse complement.
TAGCAGGAAAACTTCTTACTAGAGTCTACCCAATTATCAGGGCAGTCAAGCATTTCTGGTTTTAAGTATCTCAACTTCCAAAATTTTACTTATGATGATGACTGTTGAGGCAGGAGAAAAATAGCCCTGGAAATGTGGGTTTTCTCAGAGGTCTTTAAATGTATGCAAATCAGGTCATATTTTGAACATTTTAGGTCAGTTTTGGTAACTTAAAAAAAATAACTATATATTCCTTTAATCTTTGAAAGCCAAATGTTAAACAAGGAATAGGAAAGTAGGGCGAAAACAGCATTTCGCATAAAGTATTTCCTTAAATTATTTTGACAGAACGAAAGCAACTCTTTCTGAATTCAGGATTATAAAACAACCTTTAATAAATAACAGATGAGCTGGACACATGCACACACCTGCAATTTCAGCTACTTGGGAGGCCAAGGCAGAAGGATTGCAAGTTCAAGGCTACACTGGGCATCATAGAGATCTAGTCTCATAATAAAAGGGGATGAGATGTAACTCAGTGGTAGAGCACTTGTCTAGCACATGTGAGGCCCTAGGTTCAATCCCTAGTACTGCAAACAAAGCAAAACAAAACAGCCCCACAAAATTTAAAAAATAAATACCAAAAATGATCTATAAGGAAGAATGCATTTGTCTTAATTAGAATAGTTCAACAGTAATGATTCTACTCTGCCATGCAAAAAAATCCCATGAAAGTTATGTTTCCATTTATTTGCTTCATGCCCCTTTGGCACATATACTGTCCCCATATTGTACACCCATTTAATTCCATCTTAAAAACAGCCCAAAAGGCAAAACTGACCAAAAATACATCTTGGTCAGAGAATGAATATTTTTAAAGCAAGGAAAATAGTGGTTTAGAAGGAAAATCTGCTACATCAACCTAAGTTCTTCTGCTCTGTTCAACAGAAATGACACTCTCTGAAACTAATCTTTAACCACCGTCTGCCCCAAGTGACATGGGTAAATTTCAAAGAATCCCAGCATCATCATTTTACTATGCCAACAGAAAGCAATTTTGAATATTCTTCAACTTCAATTGTGACCTCTCTTTGCTGTCACTTGCATATGCAATAGCTTACTGGAGAGAGGTTTTGTATATGCACAGATTTCAAAGCAGCTCTGGTAGCCATAGTTACTGACTCATCCTCCCAGGCCAGAGCCCTATGATTCAGTGGCTCTAACCACTGCTGCTCCTTCTATAGTAATGCATGATGCAGCACAGCTCCAGAGCAGCTGGAAATGAGGGCTGCCCCTCTTCTGCAGTGGGAGGAGCAGGCAAGAGATCATTGCCAGCTCTTTCTTTCACATCTCCCTTTAGTAACTTAGGGAACACACATCTTAAAGACTGAGGCTGAAGGAGTTAAAAAAAAAAATCCACCTATCCCCTCCTCCCCTTTAAAGAGAGAACAGCCGCAGCACAGGGAGTGGTTCTTTCTAGCAGCCCATCCTTTAAAACTTCCCAAGGCATCAGTTATCTGCCACATGTTCAACAAACAACCCTACCCCCCAAAATATTCATTAATGCAGATTCACAGTTAAAATGGCTCCAGATTAAAGCCGAGTCAGTCATAATTGAGAGGGTGCTAAGCTGGATGACTATCAAAAGACATTTGATTAGGGGGCCTGCCAAAACGCAGTTTTAAAACCACAATTTCCATGCACAGTGTAATGGATATTATGGATAATTACCCAGAGTGCACTACTCAGCCACACAGCTGCCTACAATTACGTCCCCAACAGCTTCCTCCTCCGCTTCACCCTTCAAGCTCCCCCATGACAACTCCTTATAGCTTTTTCCAGGAGTTGGTATCTTCCTGACATTAACAAGAATGGGCCCTCAAAGTTACACAAGGAGTAAGGGGGAAAACTCAGCAATGTCATGTGTCCTGAGGCTAACAGTACATTCAAGGAACTCAGTCAGTCCAAGGTTAGGGGAGCACTGAGAGTTTGTGGAATGCCTGGGAACTTCCAGGTGGGGTGAGAAGAGCAATTCGTGAAGAAACAAAGCTGCCCAATCAACATAGAGAGGCTTAAGGCTGCCACAAGCCTCTCACACATGCAACTCAGCTGGTTGGCATTTATGAACATTCTGGATTAATATTAGTTTCTTTATTAAGTAAGAAAGCAGGGGCCCTTTGCCATCTGTTCATCATCTTCTTTACCACTGGCAGGAGAGCAGAAGATTCAATAACAGCTTTACAAAGGGTCATAACCAGCTTTACCTGTAGCTGGACAGCCTGTGCTAGGCCTGAGGCAGTGGCAATAAAGTAATAAAAGCTCCTGTTTGTGAAATGAGATAAATCAATAAGGCTGCCCACATGACAGACTTGCTTTCAAAAAGGCCTCACATAAACCAGGCCACATTATTAGGAAAGAAGGGAGGGGAAGGATAGGCCTATGTGCCGTGGATGGCTCTCCAGGAGGGCTGGAAGCCTAAAACATGGTCCATTTCCACATGACTTAGCCAGACAGAAATGCTTGGGAAAACACAGCGGTACCAAGCTATTGCTTTGAAGGTAGAATGGCTGTTTATAGTACCTGAAATGGATGTGGACACACATCCATTCCCATGAATGAATATAAACAAGGCAGAGAATACCAAACACATTTTTTTTTTTTAAACTGCTTTTAATGAAGTCTGCCTGTTCTACCAATCAGGACTCTTCATGCTTCCAACCCATACTTTCTCTTCCTTTTCTGATTTCATCTTTCAGACCATTTCATTCTTCCAAACCAAGTGCCAGGTTGTTACCTCCAGCTGCTAACCCTGGTGCCAACTTATCCCCTTCATGTGCTAAAGTGAGCCATGGAGTTAATTGAACATCTAAAACTGCAGTCCTTGCTCAAATGCTTTCCAAGAGTATTGTTTCCATTTCCGTTATACTCAACTCAAGGGTATCTTTTACTCTGCTGATTTAACACATATGCCTAAAAGTTCACGCTACTGAAATGTCAGTTTTGGGGGGGGGGCAGTTATTGCTTTTCCATTTATAATAACTCTAGATAATAAATCAAACAAAATTAAAACACTACCTCCCTTTGAAGTATGTTACATTGAGAGACTGATTTAATTATTCTGTTATGTGGTATTCCAAAAAGGGTTCTATATTATGTCTTCTCCACTAAAGAAAGGACACTGATCTGTCCTAGGTTTTTCTGTCAATAGTTCTTGGCAAAAGAACAACAATCTTTCGTTTCTTTCTTTCATTTTTCTTCTATTAATAAAATAATGGTGGTTTGTGTCATTTCTTCAACTATTGTGATGTTACATGATACACTATAAGAAAAGCGAAGTCCCTGCTGGGCATAGTGGTGCACACCTATAATTCCAGGGACTCAGAAGGCTGAGGCAGGAGGATCTCAAGTTTGAGGTCAACCTCAGCAACTTAGCAAGATCCTGTCTCAAAATAACACAGAAAAAGGGATGAGGGCAGGGGTTAAAGCTCAGCAGTAGAGCGCTTGCCTTGCACGTGTGAGGCACTGGGTTCGATCCTCAGCACCATATAAAATAAATTAAAAAATAAAGATATTGTGTCCATCTTAAAAAAAAAAAAAAGGAATGGGGATGTGGCTAAGTGCTTAAGTACCCCTGGGTTCAATTCCCAGTACCAAAAAAAAAAAAAAAAAAAAAATCCAAATCCAAGTTTCTAAGACTGACCTATCTCTTGATTATTTAATTTCCGTGGGTTAAAGACACTTAAAAAAATAGTGGGGTAGCACATGACTGAAATATCATATAACATGTCCATGTAAACCTCAGATATAAGATATGACATACAAGGGCTGACCCCAAAATAAGCCTGTGTTGCTGAAACAACACTTAAAAAGACTTTCCAAGAGTCAGAACACATCCTATTTGGATGTACATATTCAAGGCCTTACTCCTTGATTTTGCAGTAGGGTTAGAAACTTTTCATGTATTTTATAGTGGAGAACTCTGGCTGTCCATGAATTAAAAATTGTTTTATTAAAAAGAAGAGTACTGCCAAGCCCACTGGCCAGGCCAGAATAAAGAGCATACTTAATACAGGAAAAAGCCTCAATGGAGATCTAAATAACAAACATCAACCACCACAAGTCAAAACTCATTTGAGTCCAGTGCCCAGGGCTTACCTCCTCTGGTTCTATCAGCTTAAACTCCATGCCTCGGCCTGTCCAGGCAATGAAGTGAGCATTGGCTGGGTCATCAAGAAGAGTGACCAGGAACTGCCACAGCTGAAGGGAGCCTCGCCTCTGGTAAGGAGGGCCCTCCCGATACATGGTGGGCTCTTGCTTGATTTTGCCTGTTTGGGACAAAGATATATATGCAAGAATTTAGTCCAGAATTTCTCTGGAGATTTGGACAAAAAGGAGCGTTGTTTGATTCTGATTTAATCATCTCAATTGGAGAGACTGCTTGAGGAATTCTGACATCTCCAACCCTTTCATTTAGCATTAAAACCTTGGATGGGCTACTTACCTTCCAGTCTCTCAGGCACAACGCAAGTGTCATCAAAATATAACCGGGGATCTTTTTCATATGAAAAACCTGAAGGAGTTGAAAGAGAAAGAACATGTTGCTTAATAGATTCTCTGTGTAATACTAAAACTGGATTTAGAGACTAAAATAGGATTTGGTCACTTCAGCTCATAAGCCCTATGCTGTATCTATGTTGCCCTGAATTTTGGGTGACTTCAAAAGGACTTAAGGCATTCGAGTTCTGATGTAATCACCTGAGCCTCAGTCAGAGCAGCATCAATTCTTGCTATCAGAACTAAGACTAAGGGAAGCGCTGAGTCACAAGTATGTTCTGTCACATCTTGTTTATGTTTGCATGGGTCAGTGTTGCTGTGACTGTGCCCTTAGATCAGAAAAGACATCTTATCTATTTTGGTTAACCTAGCCGGATATATTTATTAGACCTGTACATGGTTTTACCATTTGCCTTTAGCTAATATTAATTTCAATCTTCCATATAAACTTGTCCAGGTTCTCTAAACATCTCAAATACCTTATTGAAGGGTAAAGTACATGGCTCAATAAATAAAGACCAGGGCCTATAGAAGATTGTGAAAAAGTCTAAGTTGCAAAGCCAATTGGAGGTATTACCAGACATAGTGGAAGAAATCCAAAGAGACTTCCTAGCAAAGCCAGCTAACATACCTCCTCCTCAGGGATCCCACCCTCTCTGTTTTCTAGCTGGTCTCAGAGTTATTAGGATCCTGCCTGGCGAAGGATGCCTCCTCTCTGGGTTTGGTTCTTAGCTGATTCACCTGGCTAGTACAGGTAAATGTGTATTGGACATGTAGTGGGGACAGGTAGGGGAAAGCACTCTGTGATAAAGGGCTGTCATTAGAATCAGAGAGGGATTCACTGTGACTTGGAAAATCTATGGGTAAAGGAGCCAAGATATGATTCCACTATTTTCTCCTTCTTTTCAGTCTGCCCAGATCAAGTAGCTTCTTGGCAGGTCTAGAACACCATTTTAAGAGGTTAGGACTGGAAAAGCCTGGCCCAACTTGGAGGAAACTAAAGATTGTTTTGAGTTTTTTATTATTGATTTTTGTTTCCTTAGCTCTAGGCATGATTTCTCTGTTGCTTAACTACATCAAAGGAAGTCTATTTTACTGACATTTATTTGTTGTTGAATCCACTAAATATTGAGGCCAGTGGGTAAGGAGTTAGAACAATATAGACTTGGTTCTTGTTCTCATGGAACTTATGTCTCAACTGGGGGAGACAGAGAAAAAGGATAAAAAGAAATAAGACATAGTATAGTGTGGAAGTTAAAACATGCAGGTCCTGGAGCCAAACTGATGGACCCCAATTAGCTGTGGCTTTGAATACATTAATCCCTCTGTGCTGCAGTTTCCTCATCAAGAAAGTCTGGGGAAGAGAATAATTCCTACCCTGTAGGTTGTTATGAGAATTTAATGAGTTAATATATAGTCTATTCCACTTATTTATTTCTTTACAACAGAGCACCAAGAATAGCTCCTATAATAAATGATAGCTTAAAAAAAATAACTGCACATTGGGATAATTACTATTAAGAAATTAACTGGACAGTGAGAGAGCCTTCTCGTAACATTCTCTATAATGGAGTTGAAGCTCCTTAAGAAGGACCACATACTGAGTATTTTAGTGTCCTCACAGCACTTGCAGACAGAAGTGTTCAATAAATATTTGAATAAATAGGAGATTCCAGTCTTCATTAAGGAAAAGAAAACAATGCTAACCTTTAATTCAGAGATTTAGCGAGTCCTGATCAATTTATTTTCCAATTTGGTATTAGAAACCTGTTTGACTTTTATGATAAGTTGGTATACTTTACATCACAATCTTATCTGTATCATTTTTTTTTTTTTTTACCTTGGTTGCTAGGAACCTATATGTTTATTTTCTGACCTTCCATATGTATTTTGATAAATACATGATGTTTTAATGGTTTCATTATAAAGACACTATAAGTGAACTACTTCAAAGTTTACACACCTGTCAAAACTATTACGTTATTTTTAGAACCTTTCTTCCTCTTGAGGTAAGAATAATACATTTACTGTGTGTGTGTGTGTGTGTGTTTGTGTAGGGCGGGGGAGGGGGAGGGCTAGATTAAATTCTCAGTTTGGTTTTTAAAACTAATCAGATGAAGGACTGCCTATAAGGAGTAATCATTTTGTGGTTTCTAGTTATTGCCACATGTGGTCTTCTAAAACATCTGGAAGATGCTCTTGGTTTAAGTGAAATTTATGTCAGTTGAATTTGCACCATCAGTTATTTCAGTTGTGGCCACAACCAGCTAATCACTCAAATAAAGGTGGCAGGAAGGAAGAACTTGTTTGAGGGGTAAAGTGGAAATGAAAGATTCAAAACATTCTACAAGGATTCCAGGTGAAGGCTTAAGGCAGGAAGGCTATCTTAGCAATCACAGATGCCAATCAGAAACACTTGTTTTGCTAACTGTTTCACAGGCATCTGTGGTCAAGCACGTATAAGGATAGAAAAACCATGCCAGGGTTATTTAGAACAATTAAAAATACTGGTATCTTTGAAAAAAAACTTTTTCTATGCACTGGGTCAGGGAAAGGAATGGGAAAGAGTGGGAGAAAACGCACACAAACTCACCAGATAGTCTGTGTATAGTAAGCAACCCAGTGTCTTACTAAAAATATTTCCTTTAAGAGCATGCTCTTTGCTAAATGTTGTAATTAAGTAAAATGTTTTCCTCCCTTATTCCCTCACTCCCTCCTAGTTTGCCTGCTGCAAACATCAATTGCTTCTGTAGAGACATTCAGGAACCTGGAAGAGAGCCCTGCACAGCTGTGCCTGTCGCAGCCAGTGGTCCTGTAGTCCTTCCCTTGGAGGGCTGGACCCTCACAGGGTAACCAGAGGAAACACACCCGGATGTCCCACCTAACCAAACTAGTGGGAAACTCATACAAACCACCCTTTTTAACTAATCACCTGTAAAAATCAGCCAATGCTTCATGAGTATCAGATCTTCCGCCTAAAATGCCAGAGATCAGTGGTTCTCAATCTTACATGCACCTGAACCCACGCCAGCATTTTTTTTTTTTTTAAAACAAGGGTACTCAACCACTGAGCCACATCTCCAGCCCTTTTTAAAAATTTCTTTTTACTTTGAGGCAAGGTCTTGCTAAGTTGCTTAGGGCCTCAAACCTTTTATCTTCCTGCATCAGCCTCCTGAGCCTCCAGGATTACAGGCATGTGCCACCATGCTCGGCCCACCCCAGAATTTATGATTTAATTGCTTTGATGAAGGCAGAACATAATTTTTTAAAACTCCCCAGGTGATTCTAATATGCAGCCAAGTTGAGAATCACTACTTTAGTTCTTACACTTGGAGGTGCATTTCCTGAAGGCCTTGTGAAAATAGACTGTTGGGCCTCATTCTGGGGTTTCTGATTTAATAGATCTAAAATGAGTCTTGAGAATGTGTGTTTCCAACAAGTTCCAGGTGAAGCAGAAGCCACAGGTTTGGGGAATCACACTGCTCTAGATATTTAAGAAGAAATGCTATTTAATAGACAAGAAGACACACTTCTGGGGAAGCTGTTCTAAGGGAAAAAAAAACCCTTCCTTATTTCAGGGAAATCCTAAACCTACCACCTCAAGTAGTGTTTTTGCCCAGAAGGGTAACTTTTAAGCCCTGAGCCTACCTCTCAAGGCCTTTCATGCCCCACAGACTTCAGTCCTCAACGGTGCTCCTTTCCATCAAATGAGCCTGCTGATTTGCTATTGTCATCCACTCATGCAGGAGCTATTCAGCAAATGATCCTTGCAGCTCTGACAGCTCAATTATCCTCCCCCCACAAAAGGCCCCCTTCCTCCTCTGCGTTCCCATCTAATTACTCCTTTAAAGAAATTCTAGATTTAAAAAAAAAAAATCTGTGTTGATGCCCTAAAAACAAACAACAACAAAACACAGGCCCTCACAAACACTGGCAGCAGATGCCTTGAAAATGTCATTTCTTTAACCCAGAAATTTCAGGGATTTAGCTTCAAGAATTAATCAAGGGAACGTGAAAGATTTAATTAGGTGAACGTTTATTTCTGGTTATTCTGAGAATAATCTGGAAATATGTACATTTTCAGCAAGAGGTGATCAGCTAAATGCATACCCATTATAAATACTGTGCTGCCACTACAGATGCAATCAAGGAGGATGTTGGAAGCTATAGCAATTACACTGGCTGTACACTGTGGAGGGCGATGACACCTTGGCTTAGAATTCTGGCTTTACCTATCCAGTCATATGACCTTGAGCAAACCTTTCAAACTCCTAAACTTCTGAGCCTCAGTTTCCTCATATAATATGGGGCTAATTGGAATATATGTCTTCTAGGAGTAATGAAAGGATTAAATGACTAAAATCAACACATTTAAAGAAGTTAGAACAGGATTTGAAATACATTAAGCATTCATTGAGTTAATGACTATTGTTAAAAGAACAGTATAAAATGATGAATCCTGTGTATGATCTGTATAATATTTATGTCTGCAAAGAAAAAAAATGGAAGAGTTTACATAGCAAGTTTATGGTGATCTCTGGACAATGAAATTTAATTTTTATTAAATTTTTTGTCTGTCTGTATTTGCTAAATTTTGTGTAACTTTTATTACTTGTGACAAGAAGCTATAGAAGTTCATATTTTAAGTAAAACAAGGTCAAAAGCAAGCTCCTCCAGGAAACTGAGCTTCTAGCTCCATCTGACCACTTCCTTGAGCCATATGCTATAGAACATCTACACATCTTATTTGCCAAGAACACCTCAAATTTTTCTCCCATGTTAAAAGCAGCAACCATTTATTATGTAATAATTTCAAGAAAAAGCTAGCCACCCAAACTAAATCAAACCTAGAAACACATTTTAAAATTGTTTTCTAACATGTCCTTGGATTACCCTCACTGACCTAATTAAAAAGTTCTAGTTTAGGCTGATCGGTCTGGAAATGTGGACTTCAACCAACTTCCCTTTTTTCCCCCATATTCTCCTGTGAACTCTTAAAAGTTAGGGTCACTGCTTTCAAAAATGATGGCAGCCCTCACAAGTGCTTAGGAGCATGACTCAGACCCTATGTGCAAGATAACTGAAGATTATGATCAATCAGCATGCATACTCATTAGCTAAGAAAAGTTTAACCTATTATCTCAAACCTCAGTCTGGAAACAGCACTTTTAAGTTTAATATATATATATTTTAATTTATTTTCTTACACCTTTATTTTATGTATTTATTTTTATGTGGTGCTGAGGATCAAACCCAGGACCTCACATGTGCTAGGCGAGCACTCTACCACTGAGCCACAACCCCAGCCCCAGCCCCAAGTTTAGTATATTTTAAAAAAGAAAATTTCTTACCTTCATGGCTGCTGGAGAAATATCCCCCTCTCATGTAGGATGACTGGCAGTTAGGCACTTCTGAAAGGGAAACAGAGACACACAGACTCCTGTCAATAGGTTCTGTAGGAAAAGCAGCACACAGGATCAGCTTGGTAGTAAAGTCTTTAAACTTTCTGCTCCAGGGTCAAGTCCTTCTGGTCTTATCCTAAGAAAGTGGTATCATCCCAATAAGTAACATGGGAAACACTTAATCCACCATCTGAAAGTAAGACTCTTCAATAGTCACAGGAGGGGAAAAAAAAATGATGCCTTGCCCTACTAATCCACACATTTTAGAAACAAGTTAACACCAAATATGGCCAGAGAATTAATGGGAGAAAAATTAACTTTCAAAAGGCTGAACTTGGTCTCCTACGCTTTATGGAGAGTAAAGGAAGAAGATTGCTTTAGATCATTCTCACCTTGCTCCCTTTTACTGTTGATGGTCATGTCCCATTCAGCTCCAAGGGATGAGGGTATTTTGGGGCCAAAGGGATTAGGGGATCTGAAGTTAAGAAGCCAGGACAAGAACTGGCAGGAGTGGGGACTGCAATTTGGTAAGCATTAGTTTTTGTCACATTGAGTCTGTTATATTGAAACCCACTCATACTCAGGTGATCTCTTCTTCAGGCCTCATGGTATATCAAGGAGTCCATGAGAGGAAAAGTGAACTGGGCTGTGCCTATGTGGGACAAGCCTTCACCCAGGGACACCACTATTCAGATTCAAGAATTAGAGATATGGTAACATTGTTGAATGTCTTGCTTCAAGTGAGTAGGGTAGGGTGAAAAGCCTATCACGGTTGATTAAAATATCAATCCCCAAGGGAAAAAGGTCTCTGGTTATGTCTACTCCTAAGAAAAATACATCAAAGCCTTCAAGAGGAATGCTAGTGGACATTTTTGCAAGTTATCACTACCTAATTTTTCTGTCATAAATCAACAGGTGTCTCCCTCTGCCCTCGTCCCCAATCTTTTCCTTAACCAATTTCTGCTTAAATAGAGCAATCTATATGTAATCTCAGTGAAGACCAAGGCAAATTCTATATCCCATTCCATATGTGAAAGCTATTCGTATTCCATATGGATAGCATGACCTTTCCCAGGGTCTTAAGAAAAGCATACAAATAGCTAAGTACAGTAGCACAGCTACTGGGGAAGCAGAGGCAGGAGAATTGCATGTTCAAGGCTGGCCTGGGCAACTTAGTAAAAATGTCTTAAAAAAAAAAATTAAAAGGCTGGGTTGTGGCTCATTGGTGGAACACCTCTGGGTTTAATGCCCAGTACAAAAAAAGAAAAGCAAAGCACCCAAAGGAAAGGTTAAAAATATATAAACTATCCTCGGATTCTTTTATCTGCAAGAAAAAAAAAAAAAAGAGTGAAAAAGTTTTAGTAAAGTTAAAGGGGAAATGAAGAGGAGGAAACACAGTTCCTAAATGTTGCAAGCTACAAAATTCCAATTCTCCTTCCCCTCAGTGGTTTCATCTAATAAGCCTAAGTCTAAGACACATAGGGAATAAATGAGTGGTGGGGGGAGGAGAATTTCCCTGTGTACAGTTTAAATTTTTTGAAATGCTAAAGTTCCTAGGCAAGAGGAATCCTTTAACCAAACAATAGTTGTCCTCATGTTATACCTTTCTGCTGAAGGACACAGCTTTCCTAGTTACCAGTGCTACAACAGAGCAGTGAATTCCAAGAAGCAACCAACAAAACAATCTTTTGCATGGTATACCAGTACTCCAAATTGCTATGCAATACTAGGTGCTTTCTTAGCACTATTTTAAGAATAGAAAGAACCAGGTCCTAAATGTGGGCTCTTTCTTAGAGTTACGTTGGGATTTTAATAGGTCTTTTGAATTAAAAAACAAAGCCAGGAAATAGGACTAAAATACAAAATGTGTTCCTTGTGTCCAGTGAGCCTATAGCTAAGAGGCCTTAAATGGGTACCATCTGAGACCATACCCCAGAAATCTTAAGGCTTGACTCGGAGGTGCACTTTGCACTATCTCTGAATGCCTACTGCACTTCATACCATCAGCACAGCTGCTCTGTTCTGTATCCAATTACGTATAACCATGTTTGCTTTACTAACTCATAAGTTCTTAGAGGGCAATTTATTTTTATTTGTATTTTTTTCAGTGCTGGAGATCAAATACAGGGCTTCAAGCTCTGCAACTGAACTACATACTGCCAGCTCTTGAAGGCATTCCTGTTTTGTTGGTGCAGGGGATTGACGCTTAACCACTGAGGGACATCCCCAGTCCTTTTTATTTTGTATTTTGAGACAGAGTCTCACTAAATTGCCAAAGGCCTTTGCCAAATTGCTGAAGCTGACTTTGAACTTGCAACTCTGTTGCCTCAGTCTCCCAAGCTGCTGGGATTACGGGCATGCACCACTGTTCCCAGCATGAAGGCAATTCTTATAAAATTATTATTCCCCAAGATTCTACAGACAAAAGTCACTCAATAAGGAACAGACAGATAAATATGAGAATGAAGAAACAAATGGCATGATTTTATGCTCACCTGAATCAACGCAGTAATCCCGGGGCTCCTGCTTGATTCCCATTGGTGACTGGAACCCATGTGCTGGGGGACCTGGCATTCCAGGGACCCCATGTTCATAGAGTGGGTCATGATATTCTTGTTTGAATCCCTGAGGGGGTGGGGGAGCTGCAGGGACAATAGGTTCTGACATTTGTCGGTGGTAACTGGGACGATTATCTCCAGGAACTCCCGACTGCGGAGGGAAGGGATGGCAGGGTTCAGACAGTTGTCTCTGAAATCTGTAAGAAGAAAGAAGTTAAATTGTTTAATAGAGACATGATGATATTTACTTAGAGTATTGGGGACTAGAGGTTCAGATTAATGAAACTACTTATTAATCCATATTTTTGGACATTTTACCCTTTTCCCAAAATTACATTACACATTTCCAATCCTGAGTTGGTGGGGAGGCAAAACAACAATAATCAAAGCAATGATGTGATAATCTCCTACATTTATTTAACGTATAGTCTATCTGTACAGATTATGAACCAGGTTACATATCTAACTATATAAGACCAAGTATTTGCAACTACCACTAAAATACACATATTTTTTCACTAGTTCATTTACTCTCTTTTACATATAGAATAGAATGAATTTTTTAAAGACCAAAGAATACAAATTAGCTCTAGTTAAAAATGTATTTTTAAAAAAGAAAAGAATATCCCAGTCATATCAGCAATCAAAGTCATGGAATAATCAGCAAATGTGCAGACCACATAAGAATAAAATCTTGAAATTGTTTTCTGTGGCAAAGAAAGAAGATCTAAGTAAAAAGGAAAAAAGTAGTTAGGACTTTGAAGCTGTTGAATCACTGCAAATTATTCTATAAAAGTAAATCTTTCCCAATCAACTTGACAAAGTGATTCTAACCTTTATTTAAAAGATGAAAAAATTTTAGAAAGAAATAATGACCCACTACATGTTGATACAAATTATAAAACTATAATAATTAACACTGATGGTAGGAGTGAAAAATTGATGGCAGATCAAAGGAATTGAATAGAAAGTCAAAATCTGTCAAGTATATTCCAAAACTTACTACTTGTTAAAGTTGGCATTTCAAACTAGTGAGAAAAAAGTTAGATTCCATTTAATACCACATGCCAAAATAAATTTCAAATGGATAAAAGATTTCAATGTAAAATGTGAAACCATAATACCAAAGTAAATAGATATGAAAACTTAAATAATTTTGGAGTGAGGGAAACTTCTAAGTATCATACTAACAGCAGAAACCATGAAGATAAACATGGATATATCTCACTGTATAAATTTCTACAAGCCAAAAAAATAGCAGAAACAAAACCAAAAGAAAAACATTAAATTGGTGGTGGTGGTGGGGAAATCTATAATAGTCAGAAAATATCAAAACCAAAACCAAAAGTAAAACCAGGGAAAAATCTCTAACTGACAATGTTAATGTCATAGCTTTTAAAAACCAATAAAAGATTAACATTTCAGAAGAGAAGAATGGGTAAAGGGCATAAACAGGAAAATCATTAAGAAACATTAATGGTCATAAACAAATGAAAAATTTAAGTTCACTAGTAATAAAAAAATGTACAAAATAAAAAGAGAAATATTTTTTCCTTGGAGGATAAGTAAGTAGCTAATAAGTCTGTGCCTGGCACATAAATGTCACTTGAATCAGATTGGAGAAAGCTACAAAGATGGCCACTAACACAAATGTCTAACAAGGGAACTGGCCAAAAGTACATTGTGATATAACCACTTAAGTGAAAGCAACCATTACATACAATGTACTATGCAAATACATAGGAACCTGGAAAGATTTTCAAAATATTGCCAAACAATTCATAGAACATCAAAGTTTTACTATAATAAAAAAAAAATTATGGCAGTCATATAAAATGGTGGGAAGATTTACACCTACATGTTAATGCTGCTTGCTTTGGGGAATTATGATTTTTGGTGATTTTTCTTTTTTGCCCATCTATGGTTTAAACATAAACAAGCATTGTTTTTGTAGTAAGAATAAAGGGCTGGGAATGTGGCTCAAGCAGTAGCGTGCTCGCCTGGCATGCGTGAGGCCTGGGTTCAATCCTCAGCACGATATACAAATAAAGATGCTGTGTCCAACGAAAACTAAAAAATAAATAAAATTCTCTCTCTCTCTCTCTCAAAAAAAAAAAAAACAACCAATAAAAAGCCTTTTGTTATGATTATTAATCAGTGAGTATCCTTGATGCCTTTTAGCTGTCAGATAAATCCAGCTGTGTGCCAACTGCCCTCCCTGCTGAGGGAAGGAAAGCCTGAGACCCTCAAGTGATGCCACTTACTAGGGAAGTGACAGAGCAAAGAGTCTTGGCTTTGTTTCCCTATCTGTGACGTGAGGATATACTATCCTCCCAAAGCTTCTGGACCGGTGAAACACAATCATATCTATAAAGCCTGGCTTCTGCCATGGCCCTGATCTTTGACAGACAGGGACAGGCTTTTAGAGTGTGGCTTGACGAGACCCTCAATCCATGACATTTGCATGAGGCACTAACCTCTGGGTACGTAGAGAAGCATTCGTGGTTTTCTCAGGTAGAAAATAGGAATCAGGGTTTGAGAAGTAATGAATGATTTATAACAACTAATTTCAAAGAGGGTTTTTATTTTCAGTGTTGACGATTGAATATAGGGCCTCATATATGCTAAACACACTCTGAGCTTCACCCTCAGTTCCTCGATGAGTTTTTAATAAAACCAACAATATAATTCTGAAACACTAGTGTTACTCTACTTTTAGCTGAATCCTTTGAATAGCTTTAATCAAATAACTTGACTTAGATTTAAATCAGTCTGTGGCAACAGGTGGCCAACAGATTTCTAGAACATCAAGATTTGAAATCTTAAACTGCAGAGATCTGGGTGCAGATAAAACACGCTTCAGATCAGGGGGTGTAGCACGTCACAGCATGTTCTTAGGTGTCTATCATTCCACTGCAACCAGCATTGCATGTTTTTTTCCCCCCAGTATTGGGGATTGAACCTGTGGGTACTTTTACATCCCCAATCCTTTTTTAAATTTTGAGACAGGGTCTTGCTAAATTGGCAAGCTGGACTCAAACTAGCAGTCCTCCTGCCTCAGCCTCCTTAGGAGCTGGAATTACAGGTGTGTGCCACCATGCTTGGCATAGAGCCATAAGATAATCTTATAACATGATCCCTGGGCAATTTTATATGTACTTATCCTTTTAACCCAGACACCAAAAGTACCCATATCTGCTTGGCAGATGTCTTCAATGTGTTTTAGTAACTGAATAAGGTTCAGCGGGCCGAGAGCCTTTCACAAGGGATAGGCATGCCCTATAGCAGAACTTCATCAGGAACTAGATTTTCAAAGTTGCTATTATTTAAGGAAACCTTGCAAGGGTCTCTGAAGACGAGAAAATTTGCAACTCACTTTTAGTCTTGACATTTAGAATTCAGGCACAGCGGCATGCTACAAACCTGAAGGGAAGTCTTTCAGAAAGGAAACTCAAAAAGCTATTCTTAAGGCTTTATTTTTATTAAGTGCCCAAACTTAGGCTACTTAGGAGGAGGAGTAATGAGGGCACCCACCTTCCCTTTTCTCTCCTTTTCCTCTCTGCCACCATCTTAGCAACTTCAAAGGTGACCTCCACAAATCAGTTCCTCTGATGGCTCCAAAATGGCCTGTACCTCTCAGTTCTGTAACCAGAGCCTCTGCAGCTGGCAGGTCTGATGGCCCCACTTCCGATTAGTGTTCATCTTCTCACCTTCCAGCATGAAACTCTAGAGTGGCCTGGGATAGCCTCTGCAGGAAAAGGTCCTTCCACATGGGCACCGGCCACCCCTCAACCCCATACTCTAAGGACACATGAAGCTCCGAGGCCTGGGATCTGCAGGGCAGCTTCTGTAACTGGGGTTTGCTCAGTACTGGTTTGCTTTGAAAAAGCAGGAGTAGCAAAGGGGAACTTGGGGGTAGGTCATCAACCCAACATATTTGGAAGAAAAGATTCTCGCAGAATTCATTGCTGTAATTGTTCCTATTTGTAGAGATTAGTAAAGTAATGCAGTTCTTGTCCTCAAAATACATTCTGTGAACTTTACTCACTGACCTTCATTTGAACCCCGTTCCCCTCACAGCAATGCTTTTGAAGTATCTAAGAATGTGTTGTCTACATAAAATAGCCTGGACAAAGCCGCTGCTTCTTTACTGAGGCAAGCGATCATTCTGAATCCAGGAGCAGCCGGTTTCTAGCCGGCCTCCACCCGGCCTCCTTTCCCTCCCACTGCAGCCCATGACCCCAACAGAGCTCAAGCATAATGAACTCACATTTGGTGAGCAAAGGAAGATGGACTACTGAGTAAGGCTTTTTACAGTGCCAGTTTATTTAAAGAACCAGTTATTTATTTATTTGTCAGATTTATATAGCGCCTTTCCTCTCAAGAGCTCACCCACGCTACCAACATTTGGTTTACGTTATGAAAACCGTTAGATGCTTTTTCTGCATTTCCTTTTCAGTCTCTCCTGCCAACATATAGAGTAAACACAATGCTTATGGGGAAAAAAAGAGGAGAAAAGTACAGATTTGATGAAGCCTACGCAGTGGCTATGGGTGCCAGGTGAGGAAGTAGGGGCTCGGAGGCCAGCTTAGAGATGGCGTGTGCAATCTGCCAAGAAACCAATACCACCACTTAATATTTCTGTTAAGGCTAAGAGAAGATGATGAAAAACAGAGAGGCTCTGGCTGTGGAGTCTAAACATTCCAGGCTGAAACCCAATCTTTACCACTTACTAGCTGTGTGACCTTGGGTGAGTTATGTGACTGCTCCCAACCTCAGTTTCCTCATCAATAAAAGACAGACAACAAGGATATCTGTCTCAAAGGTCTATTGTAAAGGTCATTATAATAGAATGTATGGAATAGGGCCAGCACACTGCTAGGTCCTCAATACACAAAACCTTCAAATACCCGACCTTTTCTATAATTCCCCAGCTAAAATCAGAAGCTATGCAAGTCTAAAGACCCTAAAAAGTTGGGAGAAGACCATCACAGACAAAAATCTAACTAAGAGAGTTTATTAGTTGTCTACAATATCCATTCTCCTTTTTCAGAAAGAGGATCCTGATTTTTATTGCAAGTGGCAATGTACTGCCCAACTTCACATCTGTGTTTATTTTCCTGCCATATACTCCTGAGCCAAACATGGTTCCTAAAAGCACACCCAAAAACCTCTGAAACAACTCCCAGGACTGTCAACTCCTGGAGACCTGTCAACAATGCTTAGATTCAAACCAGTCGATCTAAACTGTGATAAAACACTGAGAGAT
Organism: Spermophilus citellus; assembly: GCF_964194105.1. Classification (NCBI taxonomy): domain Eukaryota; kingdom Metazoa; phylum Chordata; class Mammalia; order Rodentia; family Sciuridae; genus Spermophilus; species Spermophilus citellus. The sequence goes on along the minus strand of NC_138188.1, from coordinate 121,102,124 downwards.
GGGAGGAGAAAATGTGTCCTTTCTAGGTCTAGATGTTGGTCTGATTTCTCAAGATGAAATCTGGGAGAAGGAAGGTGAAGCAAATATGACACACTACAAGGATATTAGATGAATCAAGTATCAGTTGTGCATATACAGAATGATAAGCCTTATGATGAAAAGATTTGGGATAAAAGGAGTGTTACATTTTAAAAACTTAACATTAACTTTCTAAGTTTGTGGTATCTCCATATGTTTTGGAAGATTTCTTTTAGTATATGGAATATAAAAGCGGTGTTTTAAGTAAAATTGTCTCAGAATATTTACTGAACATCTTCTCTATCCCAATGTGATTTTATTTAATCCATACAATGATTCTATGCAGGAAGTGTAGTATACTTCCATTTTCAGACGAAGAAACCACAGCTTACAGAAGTGAAGTGCCTGCCTGACATCCTACAGTAGAAGAGCTGGGATTCAACCCTAGGTCTGTCAGTCTGTTCAACTCCAGAGTCATAGGCCTACCTTGTTTCCCCAACTATATCAACTTTTTAAATACTCTGATGATGACGTTTAAATAAAAATCACATTTCATGCTTAGAAATTAAGAAACATATTTGTAAATAACTCCAAGGTCAAAAGAAATGATAGGAAGTACTTGTAACTGCATTTTTAAAATGCTACAAATCAGAACCTATATAATGTAACTAAAGCAGGACTTGGGTAGGGAGATCAAGTAATTGATTGTCCAAACTGGGACACTTTGGGGAGTGAAAGGGGAAACGACTAGCAACTATTTCTAGATAAGACATGAACCTTAAGAGACATGGAAATCATCAGTCTATATCATTCCCAGCCTCAAAAGACATCTTACTTGGTTATAAGCTCATATTCTAAATAAAAAGGGCAAAAAAAAAAAAAAAAAATTAATGCACTAGTCATCCAACCAAATTAATTAGAAAAAAAAAGAATAACAGAATAGTTTTAGTATGAAATCAATGAAATACAAAAATACCAATAGAGAGAAATAAGGCTAAAAGTGACTTATCAAAAAGACAAAGTATATGTTAAGGTTAAAAAAAGCAAAAAAGGTCTGAACAAACAATATCAAAAATGAAAAAGAGACAACTACAGATGCTATAGAGATTTTTTAAAAAGACATAATTAACAACTTCCTGCCAATTAATTTTGAAACTCACAAAAATTCCTAAGGAAAAACATTTTATTAAACTTCCTCAACTAAATAGAAATCCAGAACAAAACTGTAACAGGCAAAGACACTGAACCAGTAATTAAAAATCTTCCCACAGGGGCTGGGGATGTGGCTCAAGAGGTAGCACGCTGGCCTGGCATGCGTGCGGCCCGGGTTCGATCCTCAGCACCACATACCAACAAAGATGTTGTGTCCGCCGAAAACAAAAAATAAATAAATATTTAAAAAAAAAATCTTCCCACAAAGAAAAATGTCACGTTCAAATGGTTTTATTGGTAAATTCTTTTAAAAATTCAAGGAACAAAGAATACCAATTTCATGTGTAATATTCCAGAATACAGAAAATGGATGACACCCTTTATTCATTTGATGAGACCTCCATGCTAAGACCTAACAAGGACAACAGAAGAAAAAAATGATACTTTGTTCTTAATCACGAATATAGATTCAGAAGTCCTAAATAAATACTAGGAAATCAAGCTCAGGGCTAGGGATGTAGATCAGTGGTAGAGCACCTGCCTAGCATGCATGAAGCCCAGGGTTCAATCCCCAGCAGTGCCAAACAAACAAAAAATAAATCCACCAAATTCAGCAACTTACAAAAAAAAAAAAAAAAAAAAAAAAGATAACACATAATAAACAAGTGTTGAATGTGTCACAAATATCCAAGATTGGACTGGGAGAGGTGACACATGCTCGTAATCCCAGTTACTCCAGAGGTGAAGGCAGGAGGACTGCAAGTTGGAGGTCAGCCTCAGCAACTTAGAAAGACCCTATCTTAAAAAAAAAAAAAAAAAAAAATAGAACAGAAAAAGAACTGGGGGATGTAGCTTAGTGGCAAAGTGCCCTTGGGTTTAATCTCCAGGACCAAACAAAGAAACAAACAAAAAAGTTGGTTTTGTTTAAATCAGTGTAATGTACCAAATGATTAAAGGAGAAAAATCATATGATCACTTCAATAGGGCCATAAACAATGTCTGATAAATTTCAACATCAATTCATGTTAAAAACTTTTGGTAATCTAGAGGTAGAAGGAACATTTACTAAACATCTTGATAAAAGGTAATAACCCTTCAGTAAACATGGTAAAATGTTGAAAACCAGCCCTCTTAAGATTCCGAATTTTGAAAGGAGAGAAAAAAATTTTATATATATATCTGTATTCCAACCAATAGAAGTTCATTATTTAGGTTCCATTAATCATCCAAGAAACTTAGTTTGGATCCCAAAGTGAATCTGTGCTGCCATACATAACATGCTATTAACAGGGTACGCGGAGAGAGATGCGTCAGACACATTTGCTTTGTTTCAGGTCAGCGCACAATACGTGTGACTCATAGTCAAGTCTTTTCTTCTCTAAAAACTATAAAATGTGAGAGGTAAAAATGAATGACAATTTATTAGTATGGACCTTAAGAGAAGAAATGGAAACGAGAAAAATTTGAGTCTATTAAAGATCTTGATTTATCTACTATCTTTAAGAACTGAGTAGTTTCTATTAAATCAAAATTCCAGAAAACTTAGCTCATCCCAGTAAGCCTTCAGGTATGGACTGTCACCACCAAGGGAGAGAACAGGTTAGGCCATTTCTTTTCCTAGAAGATGCCAAATGTAAGTAGCCTTCTCTTGATCACTCAGCCACTAGAGTCTATCAATGGCAGCATGATCACCTCCAGGATGCTGATGCTCTCAGGGACTATTCAGAAGCAGATTTTTCCACTACAGGAATGTTTTATCTTTTCTGGCTGTCAAGTGCATGAGGGTATCAGGATATCTCAAAATTCTTAGATGACATATTTCTTCAGTGGAGCCCCTTCCGCTGAATTGTGGGACCTTCCTCTACTTGAGATGTAATGAGATACGGTACAATAAAAGACAGAAATACTTGTGGCCAGCACTATGGGCGTAATGTAGGATCCACCCAGCACATGTAAACACCGTGAGCAGCCTGCTGAAAACCCTGGCAGGACGGGGCTGGCTGAAGGCAGAGCACGTCCCTGGAGAAGCAGCTGGTCGTTCAGTGTAAATGGAACATGTCTGAACATGCCAAATTACATGGTATTCCCCCTTCTTGTGGGGAGGAAATCAAGATAAATCACGGCTTTCAAACACAGTGTTTATCTTCTAAAAATAAACTGAGCTGTGAAGAATTATATACGAAAATTACATGAAACATTAAGAATGTACTTTTGACTAGATTACATTTTAGTTGTTTCAAGTATGATTCTAGCAAACTGCCATCACTATCAATATATACTGGGGACAGTAAGCACATAAGGCGAAATGCAGTCTAAAGAAAGGAGTCTAAACCGTGCTTATTTCCTCAAAAAGCTTACTTGATTCACCTGACCAGATAAAGTACAACCAGAGCAAAACAAAAAAGATATGTTATCACATGATTTTGGAGTAACTATGCAGGTCCTGAGGGTTTTGTAATTTGAGAGAGAAGTTCTATTTGTATTATGAGACGGATATAGTTTAAGTTGGAATCAAGGTCACTTATCCAGTTTTTAATAGCCATTAGTGGATGTCAACAACTCAAAAAAAAAAAAAAAATCATAACCAAAACAAATAGTATAGTTACAGGAGTTTACATTTGGTTTCTGAATGTGGGACCCTGTATTTGGCTGTGCGTTCTTTAAAAGTCCTTTAGTTGCTCCAATGCCTGATTTCTCTTCTATAAAATGTTTTGCTTTTTAATTCTGTCCTGGACACAGAGCTATTAAAAAGTTCATAAAACATAACACTAAAAAACTGTTGAAATAAAAATGGTGTCTAGGTCAGAGTTCACAAACTGGCAGGCAATGCAGAGTGATTTTGCCCACAGATAGGTTTTGTTTAGACTGCAGAATGTTGTTGTTTTTAATTTAAATCAGTTGCCAACTTAAAAAAAACCAAAAACTGTACTTTTAATAAAAGTCCAAATTTCCCAGTTATCTTGAAAAAGGACAAGGTTGTTAATATAAGGTAACAGTTGTCAAAAGCCTGGTGGCAGCTCTTTCAAATAAGCGAAGGCTCCTCCTGAGCCAGCACCCTAACAATACTCACCCCTGGAACCCTGTACAGCATAGGTGTTCCTGGCCCTTGGCCTAACCAAGGGAATAAACACCAACCAGCCATATTATGTAGTTCTTTATGGGGGCTGTCAGAGCAAAGGAGGAATGGATCAGAACCAGCCAGAGGCACTTTACTTCTCTAGAAATAAGGAAAATAAACTCCAAGTAAATATGGATAGGAATCAGAGCTGGACCAGATCTGGGGAAGTACACTCTACATTCTCCCTTCTGCTCCCTCACCCACCCAACTGCCTTTATCTCAGCATTCGAGACTTGGAATAAAAAAAGACAGGTCCCCAGAGCATTCTACGTAAAGGCAGACTATAAACCTACAAAATTCTAGAATACCACAGATAATAGAGTTAGGAGGCTGGAACTCAAGTTTGGAGTGTACAGAATAAATTCCCTTAATACTTTTAGTTTTTGATAAATGAAGGACTCCAAATTACCCCTGATACCTCGCTTTTCTTCTTAGAAATGAAAAACTACAGGAAAAACTAACCATGAGATTTCTCAAAAGCAGATTGTTACAATCAAGGTCTTTGGTTAATCTACTGTTGAAACGTGTTAAAATCAGATGAATAATAATGACTCCTGTAACTCAGCAATCTTCCCTAATATGTATGTAAAATAGTAATAAAGTAATTATAGGCAGCATAAACCAAAGATCATCCCTCACAGACAAAAATCAATGAGGAGCCAGGAAACCTGCCCTTGAAGAGGGTCAACAGATTACACATCCTGGGCAAGTCAACCTTCCCCTAGCTTGGAGGGGGGCGGGCAGCACTAATTATCTCTTCCTTACCTACCTCATAAGGATGTCGTAATGTCTACAAACCATTTGGAGTACCTCGGGAGTAGTGTGGTATATAAACAAGTCATATTCATATCATTATTGGTCTTACCTCACAAGACGCCTCAGTGGAATGAGAACATTATAGGTACCTGGCAAATACGACTAACTGCTTCCCTTCTCCCACTGAGAAAAGGAGAGGGATACTGGAGGCAGTTCAGAAGGTCTGGAGCAGCACCCACCTCTGTTCTGATGGATACTGGTTTTCAGGCATCATCTTTGGCATCTGCAGGGGCTGATGTGGTGGTCGGGGGACCGCAAATGTTTGCTGCTGTGGTCCAGGTTCTGGAAGCGAGTGAGGGGTGGGGGCAGGGCCCACACCTTGTACTGGGCCAGCTCCAGGGGCATGCGCTGAGGTGGGCAGAGTTGCCTGAGATGGGGGAAACAGGGAATTCTGATGGGTGGGTGACAGAGGAGTGGTAGGAGGGGTTAATGGCTTGAACCCAGAGGGAGGCTTCCTATCATAGGCACTGTGAACAGAAAAAGAAAAGGAACCATTAAACTGCAATGAAGCCATTAGCATGGTTACCAGGTCCAGCAGAACAGTAGTGAGCAGCCCATTGTTGCCAGGAAATGACAGCATTAACATAGTTAAATTGCTAGCAGCCCTGAGGGAATATTTGTACCTCTGAAAAGTGACAAACACACTGCGTCACAGGGATTTGTTTAACACTTCTAGTGATTTTTCACAAAGATAATTTTAGCCTCTGCTTCCGGTTTCCTTTTTCCCTCTTTCTAAAAGAATTCTCTGTGTATGTAGGCACGTGTAGGGGTAGATGGGTGAGGGGAGAATTTCCGCCTCAGGTACTCTCTGGTCCCCCTCTCCTAAATATTCCAGGGTTCCTGGAATTAGAATCTTTGCAGAAGGTAAATTTCTGATGTAATATTACTTGAATTAACAAGTCTTCTCTTCCCCCTTTCAGGCAGAGATCTATGTTTACCTTCTCTAGCAAAGAATGATTTAAAATTAAAGCTTCATTCTGGGGGCCTGCATATTCTTAAGTAAAGGGCACAGGCATCGGGACTCTTTTGTTTACTCTGATTTGAAGATTACTTCCTTGGTGCTTAAAGTTCACATTAACATATGATAGACATGAAGAAGTATATATTACCTGCCTCAAAGCCACAGATCAAACACCCAGTATTCTGGGCTCTAGCAGGGCTTGGTATCCCATGAACTTGGTTCCCTTAGAGCCACAACACTTTAAATGTTTTGCCTTTTATGTGTAGCTCAGTGGTTCCCAATGGATTAGGCTACACCTATATCAATGCCACAAAAGACCCCCCAAGGATCTGCTGGATAATATTTGGGTCACTGAACTTGATGGCTGTTTCTGGGAAGCCTTTCCCTGCTCCACTTACCAATAGTTGTAGAGGCACTTTTCTCCATAGTTAGCACCAAGAGCCTGCTCATGGCTACAGGACGACAGCTCAGAGGAGGGGCTATGCAGCTCCCGTTTGATCTTGGTTGGAGGTGGGGCATGAAGCACCACTGAAAATCAGAAGACAGAGGTCAGCCTGTTAACAAGGAGCTTAATGCTTCCTTCTGAAAACCTTGTAAACCAGCTGACTGTTCTTGTCAAATCGCGTGTCAAGGAAAGCAAACCACACATATAAACTCCCATTAAAACCCAATGAAGAGTTCTTTTTTCTTTTATTTGTGCTAATTCATTATACATGACAGCAGAATGCATTTTGCTCCATTTTTACAGATTATACACAAATGAAGCACAACTTTTCATTTCTGATTATACCTGATGTACAGTCGTACCACATGTACAGTCATACCACATGTACAGACATACATGTACTTAAAGTAATGATGCCTGTCTCATTCTACCTCTTTCTGACCCCATACCCCCTCCCCAGTTCTTTTTTTTTTTTTAATATTTTTTAGTTGTTGATGGACCTTCATTGTTATTTATTTATACATGGTGCTGAGAATCGAACCTAGTGCCTCACCCATGCTAGGCAAGCGCTGTACCAAGAGCTACAGTCCCAGCCCCCTCCCCAGTTCTTTAAAATCAGAAATGACACTTTTAATTAGCCAAATCTTTCCCCCAAATTTCGATGGCAATGGATCTTGTTTCTCAGAGGTTCCAAAACCCTTAAAGATCCAACAGGTGGGCTGGGGTTGTGGTTCATCGGTAGAGTACTTGCCTAGCATGTGTGAGGCACTGGGTTCATTCCCCAGAACCACATAAAAAAACTAAATAAAATAAAGGTATTGTGTCCATCTACAACTAAAAATATTTTTAAAAAATCCTATAGATGATGGATCTTCAGGAAAAAAGCAGGTGGACCACCAAGAGTTAAGGACACAAAGAATTTTTTTTTCCAAAAACAACAAAACAGTCAAAAAAGTGTTGATAGGCACTATACATTAGCTTATCAAAGGCTTCAAACTGCTGGTGCAAATACATTTCTTATTCAGAGAGAGTAGCAAATTATATATATGATTTTTAAAAAGTCCTTTTCCAAGTAACTCTAAATATCAGCTCTGAATAAGAAACACTCAACTTCAGGAGCACTACAAAAATTTTAAAAAGCAAAGGAATTGAACAGACCAACCAACTTACTAGGAAAGGCTAAAAGCATACTGAAGTCCTGGCTACCTCTGTGGTCATGTCTGGCCCAGGCCCAACTAGTGACCAACCAGCAAGGGCAGCTTTTCACAACCAGTCCTTCCATACATGATGCTACTCATGGTTTGAATGTGCTTTGTCCATTCTGAAACTCATATTTGACTTTAAGGCAGTGTTTGAGTCATCAGTGTTCTGCCCCCAAGAAGAGAATTAAGGATGTTCTCGAGGGAATGAATGGGTTATTATAAAGACAATCCAGCTTTTCAGACTTTTCTCTCTTGCACATGCTCACTTTCCCTTCTGCTTTTCTGCCATGTTATGAACCAGCAACAGACGCTAAACCTCTAAACCATAAGCTAAATAAACTACTAGTGTGTGTGTGTATGTGTGTGTGTGTGTGTGTGAGAGAGAGAGAGAGAGAGAGAGAGAGAGAGAGAGAGAGAGAGAGAGATACTGAAGATTGAACACAAGGCTCTGTGCATGGCATGCAAATGTTCTACCTCTGACCCACACCCCCAGCCCTTTTTATTTTTTATCTTGAGAGGGTCTATAAACTGCCTAGGCTGGCCTTGAATTTGTGATCCTACTACCTCAGCCTCCTGAGTAGCTGGGATTACGGATGTGCAGCCTGACCCCAGACAACAAGGTTTAGCTGAGTCCTGCCAGTGACTGACTAGAAAAGACTGGTTTTTATAATTCCTTTCTTACATAATGCCAATTGCTTTTCCGGAATACATGAAATAAGTTGAGAACAGGCAGATTATATTTAGAAGTCTAATATTAGAGTCTCTCGTGATTTTTCGATGGTGACATCATGGCAGCCAACACTCAATTGTTATCAAATGTCTTCAGATATTCAGACACAAAGTAGCCAAGATTGTTGTTGTTTGGATGTTGTTATTAAATGTGGAGGGAGAGTCAGACGATTGACACAGAACATGGTCCCCCTGAGGCAGCTCTCAGCATGGCCCTGGTTACTGCCTCTATTCTCACTAATCCTCTGCCGTAGGTATTTTGGGCAAAATAATGGAGACAAGTAATGATGTTCCAGTCTAAACAAAAGTTACATGCCCCTGAAAAGTACTTTTCTTACTTTGTCTAAAAGAATTTATTTGTAATCACTTTTTGACCTAAGTTTGGAAAGGAAACAATCTGAGGAATTATTCAATTTTCTCATTTGCTTAAGAAATGTTTTGCTTTTATTCCACAATGTTATTATAAAAGTTATCAGTTCTGCTGACATGATTGATACTAGAGAGCAAACCAAAGTCGCCCAGAAAGAAAAGTTACGGTGGTTTCAGGAACAGCATACATACATTTTAAAAGAGATCTAAACTATTAGCTAATTTTGATGTCTTCATTTCTTCAAATGTAAACAGAACTTTTAGAGTGTATTACACCATTTTGGCTCTAAGTTACTATAGTATTTTTTCATCTGAAAACTATTTTACATGTAAAATCTTCTGTTCTCTAAACAAAAGGGAGTTCAAGAAATGTTGGATGAGCAAACAAGCAGATACTATTTCTAATTGGTTCTTAACTTGAAGGCAGGGACCACATCCACCCTATAAGTTTAGGTACAATGTTAGTCACGGACAGTTTCTTCCCCCAGGAATCAACCATTTGAAGGACAATGAAACATGGAAGGAAGAAGAATGGAAGGTCTCACAGATCTATCCTGACAGGAGGATCCTATGAGTGTTAGGGATCCTATGAGTGGTGAGGAAGAAAGCTCAGTTCCCCCAAGTTCTGCTGGACTAGAAGTAGAAGCCCAGACTATGGCATGTGTTAGAGACAGTGGTGTATTTAAAGCAGAAACTCAGAAGCCCAAGGAATGTTCTTTGCTTTCAGTCTGTTTCCTCATTTGTAAAATGAGGTATGCGATGCTGCCTGAGAAATAAAGAAAATGGCACAGCACCTTGCAGATGGTGCTATGATGTTGCATAATTATACCCTGTGCTTTCAAAAATAGAGTACCTTTGCATAGCTGCCTTAAACAATGACAGAGACCTAGGACTATAAAGGACAGCAACAAATTGGAAATGAAAACAGATCATAAACTCTTGAGGGGAAGTTAGAAATGTTAAAAGTGTTTACTATTTGAGCTGATAAATATCTTCTTCAATTAGAAACTTTGATTTTAAGCTCAGAGTTACAGAAGACGGGCCCATAGTGTGGGTCAATGGTGCGCTAACAAGAATTCTTGATGAATATGGGCCACCTTCTTTATCGTAAAGAATTCTTCTTCCTTTCCTTTTCTCGCCATCTCACTGTATTCTTTGAGTATCTTCTATGGGCCAAACATTCTGGAGATTCTGAGGATGTAATGGAAAGCAAACTAGACATAAGCCCTTCCTCAATGCATGCATAATTTGATCCTTAGCATCCTTTCATAGATGCAGTTAAGAGAGACTAAGACTTTAATACACCTAAATCAAGCCCTTACACATACAGATAAGAACTCTGAAGAACTGGGCATGGTGGCCCATGCCTGTAATCCCAGTGACTCAGAAGGCTGAGGCAGGAGGATCAAAATTTCAAGGCCAATCTCAGCAATTTAGAGGCCCTAAATTAGAGAGAAAAAAAAAATTAAAAAGGCTAGGGATGGAGATCAGTGGTTAAGTGTCCCCTGAGACCAAAAGAGTTGAAGGACTTGATCAAGATTTTGGAGCTACCCATGAGAGGGGAGAGGAAGCAAAGGCTTCCTACCGTCCTTTTAGCAGTCTTCTGCCATATTGACAAAAATGGAAGATATTCCACTCACCCACTTTGTACATTAAAAATGTTAAAACCTTTTTTCCCAACTAAAATAAAAATACTTCATTGCACCTGGTTAAGAGAAAGTGCTCTAGAACACAGGAAAAATGGGCAAGGAAAAACCATATCTCTGGAAAAGAACAAGAGAGACCAACAAAGAGGCATATGGGCAGACCTCTTGACATTTACTCTTTGCCAAATTGCTTTCATGTACCTTATTTCATTCAATTTTCCTAGCCAAATAAGAAAACTACTTTCGCTGGGTTTGGTGGTGCATGCCTGTAATCCCAGACACTTGGAAAGCTAAGACAGGAGGATTGCAAGTTCAAAGCCAGCCTAAGCAATTTTGCAAGGCCCTAAGCAACTTAGCAAGGCCCTGTCTCAAAATAAAAAAATAATAATAATAATAAAAAAGGCTGGAGATGTGGCTCAGTGGTTAAGTGCCCCTGAGTTCAATCCCTGGTACCAAAAAACAAAGAAACAAAAACAAAAGGCAAACAAAACTACTTCATTATCTTCATTTGCAGACAGGAAAATAAGGCTCAAAGAAATATGCCACAGTAAATGCCTGGAATTTCCACCCAAGCAGTTCTTAGCCATTCCATTCCTTTGCCTCCCAGATGGAATCTGATAGGAAAAAGACTAAATCAAAAAGGGATTAAAGAAATAGGAAACGTGATGAAGAAGGAAGACAAACCAGGAGAAGACAATGGAAGAATTACTTTCTGCCACTGCCAAGGCTGTATCCTTATGTCTCCTCCGTACTGTCCAGTAGGGTTACACCTCAGACACTTAATTATACTCAAGAGTGAACAACTTCCCCTATCTGCAGGACACCAAAATGCCTAGGATCCTCCTTCATCCCTATTGGAAACTAACTTTTCTGACTCAAAAGCCTTCATTTTTTTTGGCAATCCTTGCCTCTTGTTCTAATTTCCACTTAAAAGTTCACATTCTCCTTTTATACTCAAGTTGATCAAAGTCTTCAGCTCATTTAGACAAATGCAGGCACTCTGGAAGACCTGTTATCTTCTATAGCCAGTTACTAATTAAGCAGACTCCACACTATTAAGTGGGTGCTGTCTCTCACACCAGAAACCCTGTCATTCCGTAAAAATGCTTCTGGACAACCTCTCTTAATACTACCTCTGAGGCAGGAACACTTTGAATACCTATTTGACAAGAACTCTGTTAAGGATCCTTGCCAAATTTTATAATATATAAATGAATATTATGTTATATCTATATCTATATATCTATATATCTATATATCTATATATATATATATATGTATATATATATGAATATAAATAAGTTTCTGCTTTTCGGGATAGAAATGCCAAGGGCAGTTAGTAAATAAGATTTAATTATTTATTTATGGGTATGCATTACAAATATGGTGGACTGCTTTATACCATAACATTTTAAATTTAGATATGGCTGGGCATAGTGGTGCCTGACTGGTAATTCCAGCAATTTGGGAGGCTAAGGCTGGAAGACTGAGTTTGAGGTCATCCTCGGCAACTTGGCAAGATCTTATCTCAAAATAAAATAAAAAGGGCTGAGAGACAGCTCAGTGGTAAAGCTCCCTGTGTTCAATCCCTGTACTGCAATCAATCAATCAATCAATCAATCAATGCCTCAATAACAGGACTGGTAGAATACCCCTTGGTTAAATCCCCAGTACAGCCAAAAAATAAAAATAAAAAACTTTGATGTTTATGAGTGAATGAACATAATTTCCTAGTTGCTCTTCATATTACACTAGGGAACTCCTTCAAAAATTTTTCTGACCCAGAGATGATTTAAAAAAAAAAAAAAAAAAAAGGATTGATGCTAGCCAATGCAATAAGGCAAGAAAAATAAACACAAGGCAAAAGGATTAGAAAGGAAGAAATATAATTGTCATTATTCACAGATAGTTTGGTTGGTTACATAGAAAATATTAAAGTATCCACAAAGTTTAAGAACCAGTCTAATTTTGCAAAGTCATTGGATATAAGGTCAATATAGAAAAAAGAACTATTTCTATATCCAATATCCAAAACAATGTGAAATTTAAAAAAGAATTCCTAATAACAACAAGAACATCAAATATCTAGGAATACATCTAATAAAAAACATGTAAGATGCCTATACTAAAAATTACAAAACACTAAGAAAAATTAAAAGACTCTAAAAAAATGTAAAAATGTATTGTTATGGATTGGAAAGCTTGATATTATAAAGAGATCAATTGTTCCAAAGTTTATCTATAAGTTCCATGTAACCACAAACAAAATCTTAGCCCTACACAGAATGAGAATGAATAAATTTCAACTGCATGAACATGAATGTCACATATATGCTGAGCAAAAGCATCCAGACACAAAAAGTTATACACTGTATGCACCCATTTATATAAAGTATAAAAAGAGATGAAATTAATCCGTTAAAGCAGAACAGAGGTTACTTTCAAGTGGATAGGGCAAAAGGAGACTTTTTGTATTCTGATAAGTTGTTTCCTGATCTAAATGATTATAATGTTCATGAAAGCTCATCATGCAGCTGTACCCTTATGATTTCTATTACTTCAATTAAGTTTCTACTTTTTTAAAAAAGCAGCTCTGTCCTGTCCCAATGACATCAATGAGTTAATGCTAAATTCCTCAAATTTTAGAAAGCTTTTCTACCATCACAAAAGAAAAATTATCTTCCAAAGAAATAACCCAATTATTTTAAGATAGAAAAAAAGACAAGCTGGTCCATTCAAAAGAAATAATAATTCTCTCCACTGGCAAAATTTTTTTCCTGCCCACAAGTACAGGCCTGTGGACTCTGTCTAGGGCAGCTACCCCACATAGGGTTAATAGCAAACTTCACCAGTACAGCAAGGGGACATGAACAAGGGGAAGCACTTATGTTAAATGTTATGATGAATGAAAGTTTCATTCAAAAGGATTTTTTTCTTAAAGGCAAAACCTATTGACTAATAAGACTTTCCTTTGGTGTTTCAAAATCATCTAAGTTTCAATTTGCCACAGACTTTGTTGTGAATACATGAAACATTTATGTAGCTACAGAGGAGAGTAAATGAAATTGCTGATCAGTTAAACTGCAGTCTGAGGGGAAGAAGGCCTAAACCCACCCTGACTTTTGCTGCTCTACACAGAGGCTTTGCCTGCCTTCTACCAGTTGTCCTTTAGATTTTGTTTTAGGGTTTTCTTCCTCCCTTCTTCAGTTTCATTACCTTCACGTGGGACAGACTCATCTTTTCCAAATCAGCTGTGTGAGCCTGACCTTGGGAGAGGCCCTTATTTGGTCACATTCAACAGCCATGATCCTCTTACTTTACATGGAAGGTTGTGTCTCATGACGGAAGTTGACCAGAACACCAACACCTGCTTCTGAATGGCATGCCCATGAGGTTGCGTCTTAGGTGGCCAGTGTCTACTCCAGAGCCTCCGATAGCACTTCAGAACAAATGTGATGTGGAATGTATTCAAACAGTCATGGCCAGATATTATTAAGATTCCAGACAGTAATCCTAAATAAAGTGAGGTAGGTTGATTCCTAAACATACTACTATCTTGACTACCAGCATAGGGTCACTGCTTCTCAAACTGCTACTATGGCACCCATTTCCCTCTAAGGGAAGAACCATGCGCTGTTTAGTCAAGAATTGGGGGTGGGGAAGCCCAGGGCATCTAACCATACTATTTTTTGATTATGTCAGGTGTAGAGAACATGAGGAAAGGCAAAGGAAAGACTATCAAGCAGAGAGACATGTGAATATAAAATGACATTGGCAAAGCAAAAACCAAAGGACCCAACAGGAAAGAAAAGAGGTGTGGCCTCTTTTTCCTTGATGGTTTACCCTTAACTTGTCTAGCATCCCAAAGACCAGAGGGCTTTTAGTGACCAGAGGAAGTATTCTCTGAGGTCTGTGATTTGAAAAATCAAAATAAAGTCAAAAGTCTACTTTCTAACCGTGTCTTGCCTTTTCTTAGCTCTGGCCTTTTTTGATGAATTGTGAGACAAAGCTCATACAGCTAATTAGCAAGAAAAAAAATGGGTGAATAGGATGAGGCTTATTTTTTAAATTCTGCCATATTATTAGAAGTAGTCAGAAATGTTTTTTCTATTTTAGGACCAAGTAGAAACTCATTTTAGGCATAAAATTTATTATTATCACCATATTCTTTGTGATTGCTATAGCAGCACTAGTGAATGACAATGGAAGTATATAATACCCTGTTCTGGGAACAATAAGGATCACAAGGAGAACACCAAGTGAGTGGATTGTTTCTGGCAGTTTAAAAAAAGAGTATGTGGAAAAAGGGATGTCTAAGATTTCTCAACCCAATAAGAGCCATGCTCAAACTCATCTGAATGGTTAGCATTGATCCTGCCTGGCAACAGGTTTTGAAAATAAAAACTGGAAATATCAATTTTAGTCAAGGGGTACACATTCTAAAAGCAGAACTGGAGGAAGTACAGGAGAAAATGCTATTTCAACATCTAACACACTGAACCTTCGTATGCATAAATTCTCAAATTTAATGTAGTGAAAAATCATTCATAAATTGTAGGATCAACTATTAAACAAGCTGTGTTTAAAAAAAAATAATGAGTCCCTCCCAAAGCCCCTCACCCCAAATATGCACAAACTATTTGTGATGGGATTAAAGGGACTCACTCTGTTCTTTTAAGGTCAGTACATACATGGATGGGAAAAGTGAGAGAATCAACAATATATTGTATTTCCAGGCCTGAGATCAGCATTTCTGAGTGCTATTTGCATTTCTATATATCCTTTTAAAATGTATCCTAAAAAACTTGACAACTATAAAATAACTGGCCAGTACTCTTAAAAAGTCAGTGTTATATGGGCAAAATTGGGAGACTATTCTAGATTAAAGAAGATATATGAGGAATAAAATAAATGCAATGTGTGATTCTTAATTCAATTTTAGGTAAAACAAACAAACAAGAAACAATATCAATATTAGTCATAAAAGACTGTTGGGAACAACTGGAGAATTCTGAGTATTACACCAAATGACATGTAATTTTCTTAGGATAAAGGGAAGAATGTCCTTAATCTTTGCAGATGCGCATAAAGTACTTGGGGGTGAAATGCCATAATGTCTGCAACTTGCTTTCAAATATTTCAGAAGGAAAAAAAAGATACATATACAGAAATCAATGAAGTAAATGTAGGAATCTGTCTTAAAAATAAATCCAATAAGACATATTATATTCCATTTCCTCTAAGAAATGGAAAAAAAGCATTGAAAGGGGGAAAAAAATCCTTTATTTTATGGTTGACTAACATGTCAAAAGCAGAAGTGTTAAGAACTTCAAACCCATGCATTCACACATGAAGAAAGCCACTCTTGGCTTGTTACCAAATTGGAAGGATAATACAACCCTGGGAATCTAAAATTACACAAGGATAAATGTTGGTCATACTCTAAAGTCTAAGCCTGTGGTTCTCAAATATTTTGTTGGCCTTGGCCCACTTAAAAGGGCAAGGAAAATACCCTAGAGATGGCAAAAACTGCCACTGCTCCCACTGTGACTATTTCCTGCTGCCAACACTTGACTGCTTAAGTAAAAAGACTGCTTAAGTACAAAATGACCAGCCAAAGTAACACCCATCAGTAATTCCATATACATATTACTGATATATAACAGGAACTAAAACATATGTCCAACTCAATGCCATAAAACATTCTTGGGGAAAAAAATTCATTCTTTGTGAATATATATTCACAAGGTTAGAACATTACCAGAAAAGCTAGACAATGCATTAGATTTTATCTCCAGAGTCCTCAAGAGAGCAAAATACAGTTATCACCAACTGTGAAGGTTAGCAGAATTAAAAAGAATTCAAGGTCTCTTTCTTGAGGTTCTCCCTCATTCTCATCCCCCAAGCAGCTGGCTTGGCAATTTCTGTCCCTAATGGCTGAACAGGACCAAGACCAGGGCAAGCAAACAGAACTTGAATTGGGTGGCCAAGACTTCTGCTGCTGGGCCCTTGGCGGGAAAGGCACAAGAGGTTCTGAGGCTCCGACTGGCCCAAACTAGCTTATCAGGCTGAGGAATCAGAAAGGGATATGGAGCTAAAGATCTAAATTGTACTGAAGAAATCATGCTGGCCTTGGAGAATCCCTTGTGCATTTATGCCTTAGGAACCAAGGATGGCAGCAGGAGTATGGGATGGAGTCAATGTCTGAGAGACACGATAAACACTTGGTACAGTCAACACCTACGCAGACACACCCCGTGAGATTTCAGGGCAAGTTCATTCTGCAATCTCAAACTTCAAGAACAGATGCATTTGTCTTAGGCTAAGTCCTACATGAAGAAAATAAGGTTTCTACTCTGAGATAGGGAGTCAGTAGGTATAGAGAAAAATTGCTTTAGGATTGGCACAGTTGTAGTACTCAGGATTTTAGATTGATAATTAACCATGGCGGAGGGAGGAAGTTACGGTGGGAGGAGGTTATGATGTTGATTATTCCAGGTATTTTTTCCAATTTGTCCTGTTTCTCAGCAAGGACCAAAAGAACTGACCCTCATGGTATATTTTGGGGTCCCAGAGTATAGGATTAACCATGAGGTTAAAGTCCTTTCTATTTGGCGATATCACCTTCTGTACAATAAATAACCCACAAGCCAAATTAGGAACCAATGGAGCTAGTTCCTGGAACATTTGGCTACAGGAATCAGATTTCTCCTATGCAGTGTGAAAAAAAACTACACTCAGCAAAAAAGGCTTCGATAATTGGTGTGTGGACAAAAAACCCACTCTATTGTTAGAATTTAGTCCCAGAAATTTGGGTAACACAATCAGCTCCAGGAAAAAGGCTTTGAACTTAATATCATGATACGGGCAAGGGGAAGAACAGATCCAATAAAACGAGTTAGGGTTACACTGGTATAGGAATAGCACCAAACTAAGATCAAGATTCAAGTTTTTGAAGTTTTAATGACCCTACATTAAAAAAAGCTGGGGAATACCAGAGTGAAATGGTAACCAGTGCAATCGGAGCCAGGTCTAACTACAGTGGGAACAGAAGTGAAGTAAGGGGACATCTCTTATATCTAAGAGCAGTTGAGGTTTATACCAAGTGTTGGGAAATTCAAGAACCAGAACTGTATTTGGGGGGAACAAGCCCAGGAATTTCTCTAGTGAACTATTAAAAAAATGCTAAGCACTTTGCTTGCAAGACAGTGTAGAGACTGTGTCTTCAGAGAACCCACTCTTGATATATAAATGGGGTGGCAGAAACACACAGTTGTTAGGAACATTGGAAGATTACTTTAGAATTCTGACAATGGAAACCCAAGGTCCCTGAATGTAGGACTTAGAAATTAAGGGAAGGAAAAGGAGCTTAGAAAATAACTGGACTAATTTTTCAAGAAGCCCCCTGAGAGAGAATGAATTTCTCCCAGTTTAGAGGAATTAAGAGTTAGTGATAAAATTTCCCCCACCTAGGTTTAAAATTAGACAATTTAACCTGAAGAGGTTAAGTCCATGAAGCCATGCTCTGTAAGCCTCTCTCCCCTCCCTAGTTTATCCCAGATCACTCTTAATCTCCACTGTGGAGTTCAGCCGATAACAGCACCGTGGGTCTCAATTGTGACATGTATGGAGTATTGGGTTTGTAGAATATCACTTCCTCTGGGAAAATGCTCGAGTGTATAGAGTTGTTCTTTGATGACAAGGTGCTGCAGTGTGTATGTTTTAGGAGTGGGGCATTTCTAACTTGGTTTGCATAAAGCCAGTGCTATACTATTTTTTTTTTTTTATAGATGGACACAACATCTTTATTTTATTTATTTATTTTTGTGTGGTGTGGAGGATCGAACCCAGTGCTTCACGCATGCGAGGCAAGCGCTCAACCAGTAAGGTACAACCCCAGCCCCAAAGCATGACAGTATTTTATGCCCTTATTGCTCCTTGGAATGTGAACTATATGAGATGCAAGATAGATTCAACTACGGAAAAACCCAGCTCTGAAGATGCCAAAGCACATCAGCAATTCAAGCCTCAGGGGCCCCAGGTCCTAGCTTCCATTAGACCCTCTCACAAAGCCTTTCTGGCTGGAATCACAGCATGAAGAGATGAAAATGGTGGCTTTGCAATCACAAAGGTAGATGAACTTCTTTGTGGGAAGAGGGATTGACTTGACAGGGACATGTACTCTGCAGGAAGGGGATTTCTGGATTTCTAACTGTCGGAGGCATTCCTAACTGTTAGAATCATATTATTTGAACTACGGTGTCGACATTATCTAGTGATGTCATTTAACATGGGGGACGGGAAGGCAGTTGGGAGAGTTGCTTCTGCTGGCCCAGCTCAAGGATCCAGCATGAAATTCCCTCCTTCCCCTCCACCATTTCTCATAGCCTCTTCAAGCAACAGTAGCAGTTAGCTCTGGAGCACATGATACCTCACAATCACATCACCAACTCTGAAGATGACACCCCCAATTTTCCCCATGAAAGTCAGCTTAAGATATCACTGAGTTATTTACAACTACAACCAAACAAGTGGACAGTACTACTCGGGCTGACCAGGAAAAATGTGGAGGGCACTCCAAACTCCAGGGGGAGCTCAAGACTTCCCCCATCATTTATTAAAATAAGTTTTCATTATAGTTATACATGACTGAGGTTCATTTTGACATAACCAAACAAGCACAGAATATAATTTGCTCTACTTCAGTCCCCAGTAATTCCCCTTTCTCCTTCTCTCCCCACGGCCCACCTTTTTCTTGGGGGGTGAGAGGTATTGAACCCAGGGTACTTTACCACTATGCTACATCTCCAGCCCTTTTAATTTAATTTTTATTTTAAGCCAGGATCTTACTCAGTTGCTTAGGGCCTCGCTAAGTGACTGAGGCTAGCCTCAAACTTGCAATCCTCCTGCCTCAGTCTCCCTAGTTACTACCTTTTTATTTCCCTCCAGAGATAAGAAATGTGACCCAGGTTAAGAATGACACTCAGGCCCTAAAGGATAGACAGTGGGACAAATGGAGAAGGGAAGCTTGGCTAGGAAGAGCAAAAGTGCTCCTCAAAGCTGTCTACCCCTCCCAAGGCACAAGGCTAGAAGCCATTTCCACCCTCTAAAGGTTCAGATGGCCCAGGGAAGAGCTCAGGGTAATGGGTTCTGCACAGAGATGCACAGACTGGTTTACTGCCCGTCTTCAGAACAAAAGAGCCATGAGGGTGACATATGTTCCAGTGTCAAGTTTGTCAGAGTAGAAAAGCTGGCATGTTCTTGGGCATCAGCTAGGAAGGAGGGTTGCTAGGAGGATTTTGAGACACTGGCTTTGTCCTTTCTTCACCTCTATCAATACTAACAAGAAAGACACAGGTGATTTTCAAAGGCTTCTATTCTAACTCTGGCTAAACAGAAGGAAAGACATTCTTTGTATTAATGCTCTTTCTTCCCTCCTCCCAAAGAAGTGGTCATGGAAGTAAGAAGAGCCCACTTTGTACATATATACTAAATCAGGAATGTCCTGACTCACAGATGGTAAACTGTGGGTAAGAATGATTGTCTAGCACTGAAGTGCTCTCTCCTTCTTGGTACAAACTGCATCTTTTAAATAGTCATTTCCAAACAGAAAAGCTGTTATCCAGTAAGGAAGAAAACTGAATGCCAACAGTAGCAGAGACTTTTTTTTTATACCTAGATGAACTACTTTGGGGTTTACTTGAAGTTCATACTCTTTCCAACAGCATTGCACTTGAAACAACTTGGATCTATGCAGCCTCTTTCCTTCCGAGGACACATGTCCTAACAATCCTAACAATTTAGAATTGTTGCTTTAGAATTCTAAGAATGGGAACTCAAGAGGGCTTGAATATAAGAAATTAAAGAGAAGGAGCTTAGAAAAGAACAGGGCCAACTTTGATTAAGATAGGGCTCATGTGTCAATAGATATAGATGGAGCTCTTCCACAAGAAAATTTTGTGTGTGTGTGTGCAGAATGATTATTTCTAATTAAGAATCACATCCCAGAACACCAAAGTATTTAACAGTTTTAGTAAATGGCTTGTCCACATGGATAGATCTAACTGAAAAAAAAAAAAAAAAAAAAACCAAGATAAAAATAAGGAACCCCCCTCCCATCCCCGCTTCTGATGCACTACCCCCTTCCACTGTAGTGGGCTGGGGCTTTAGACTCAGCCACAGAGCTTGCTTCCATCTGGGGTGTTGGTTACTTTTGTGCATATGACATTGACAGGAAAAAAAAAAATGCAACTGACTGACCTGATTACACCAAAAGGAGGATCTGAGCATCCTCAGACCAGCTTACTACTTTTCCTTGGATGGCTGTTCAATGGGTTTTAATAGTAACATTTACCAACCATAGGCAACTGTTTCATTTTCAATCCTGAGAAAGAGGTCTGAGGAGAGCCCTAGTCTTCCCACTCCAGCCCTGCTATGGCGGACCAGGAAGGGCTGCTCGGGTGGAACACACCACCTACATAAGGGTAACAGGGCATTTTTCCTGAAAGGAAAAAAGAAGGAGCGAAACCAAACCTTAAGCTTTATCATCCTTTCTACACTTACTCCCAATTTATACAATTCTCTTCTAAACTGGCACTAAAATGAAATATAACAGTACTTGAAATAGCATTTAAACCCTGTGGAAAATCTTATCTTCAACTTCAAATTTAAAATTCATCCTTAAAATCTGACAGGAGAAAATCCAAACCCTAGAGGAATCAGCTTCTCCTTCCAAAACCATTCCCTTCTGTCCATAGCCCTCCTCCTACTAGCAGAAACTAAGAAAGTGAGCAGGGTGCCTGGACTGTGCCTTGTTCTCTAGCACATGCAGTCTTACTGGAAGCATTAAGTATCAGCTGCACAAAGTTTAAATGAAGCCAAGGAGTACCTGACTAATGTAAGCATCCAAAAAAAAAAAAAAAAAAGAAACAGAAAATAAGAAATAGGGGCTGGGATTGTGGCTCAGTGATAGAGCGCTCGTCTAGCACGGGTGGGACCCAGGTTCGATCCTCAGCACCACATAAAAAAAAAATAAAGGCATTGTGTTGAGTCCATCTACATCTAAAAAAAATAAATATTAAAAAAATAAGAAATAGCATATTTTTTTCCTAATGTCATCCCAAGGACTCTTAGAATTCAGGTTTCGAGATTCAAAGAGTTACTTTCCTACTAGTGAAGAGGCTGGTATTAGGCCTATTGGAAGATGTATGGGGAAGAGAGAAGAGAGAATGTAGTCACGTGCAAAATACATTTCCTAGGTATTGACTGTGCAGAGCAGGTTGCTGTAGCAGAGTTGGATATAAACATATCATAGGGCCTCTCTGCTTTTGGAGACACTTGAAGCCTTAGAAACATTTTTTCCCTATTTCAACAAATAGAGATTGGAAGCAGGGACTAAATTTAATATTCATCAAGATACAGAATATGTTAGGCCCTATGTGCTTTTCTCAAGAAATAAAATTCTATGGCTAGTCAGGAAAGGAAGAAGAGAGAATTGAGGAGACACAGAAACTTTCTGGCTCAAGATATTCCTCAGCACAGTGCAGTCACCTTCATTCAGTTTTTCTCTATTAAAATGCAGATTAGGAAACTTGGGGTGGGCTCTGGATCTGGTCTTCACTAAGGGTGACCATGGGCAAGAGACATCCCCCTCTTCCATTCTACTTTTTTTTTTATGGGAAAGTATAAAACATCCTTGTCAAGTGCTCTTTCAGGCCATTACAAAGCATTTCCAGGCACTCAGCTAAAAAGTGTTTATGTAAGCCAAGTTCCCCTCAGCTCCAGTGGAGAAGCCCCCTATCAGCACCATCCTGCACAACCACTATCTAGGGTCACCTCCTGACACATTTCAAACTCTCTCACAAAGGACAATCTGCCCAGGACTGTTTGTTTGTTTGTTTTCAATAAGGAAGGGAAAGCATGCTTATAAGATCAATTTATAGCAAAGGGAATCTTTCAGGGAAAAAACCTTATGACAAAACACAAGTGCAAATGGCAGTATTATCATTGTGAGGATGTAGAGTAAGCACTAAAAAGGGATCCATAAAATCCTGAGGAAAATGCATGGAATCATTACTATTAAGTTTTGTTTTGCTTTTTAACTGACTGTTCTTTTGATCCTTATCACATAGCCCTGGGCTAGCCCACACAGCCCTTTGTGGGTATTAGCTAGCTGAAGGATTTTTTTTTTTTTTTTTTTTGATACTAAGGACTGAACCCAGAGGTGCTTAACCACTGAGCCACATTGCCAATGCTTTTTTATATTTTATTTACAGACAGTGTCTCGCTAAGTTGCTTAGGGCCTCACTAAGTTGCTGAGGCTGGCTTTGAACTTGTGATCCTTCTGCCTCAGACTCCTTGAATTGCTGGGATTACAGGCACAACCATGCCCACCCTGAAGGATGTTTAATGGTGGACACTGCTAAGGTGTGTGTAGCCCTAGAATCTGGCCTGGTTCCAGTGTGAGGAGAGGTCACTCTGGTTTGGGGCTTGATCAGAGGCTGGGTTCTTTCTGGTACTTCTGCTCATTTTGGGAGGCAAAGTATTTGATTAGTGCCCAGTGTAAGGGTTGCAGCCATAGTGAGATTCCCCAACAGCTGAATACCAGAGTTTGCGTTTTTATAAAATGACATTTATCCATCCACAGTGGGAAATTAAACAGGAAAGGCGGCCAAGGGATAATTACATCTTTGTCAATCCAGTATTAAAATCTTAAGCAAGAAGTTGGGCACAGTGGCACATGCCTGTAATCCCAGCAACTGGGGAGGCTGAAGCAGAGGGATCATAAGCTTGAGGCCAGCCTCAATAACTCAGCAAGACCCTGTCTCTAAACAAAATAAAAAGGACTGGAGATGTGGATCCCCAGTACCACACACACAATAAATTAATAAAAATAAAAAAATAAACCTAATCAAGAAATATCCATCCGTGCATGGTAAGTTCTTCAGGCCTGGAGTGAAGAGCAATGGAGGTCAGAGCCCAAGGGCAGGCAGGAATCTTCTGTGGGGAGTTAAAGCCACAACTCCAGGGAAGGAGATAAAAGGATAATATCCTCAGATCAAGTCTCAACACCTCTCTCCAGAGGAAGCTACCTCTATTATCCTGCCCTTTACATAGCTAGTCTAAAATGGGAGACAAGATGGGGCCAATAGGGAGAGGACTCCTGGCCTAGAGGCGGCCCTTCCCTGTAAATGTAGCCCCATCAGCCTGGCAGCTTGAGGGTTAAAGACAGCACTTAAAAGAAAACTCAAACTCCATTAAGCCCAGGCTTGGAGAACAGGGAGCAGCACGGAAGCCAAAGGAAACTAATTTTGGAGGCTCTCCAAGCTGCCAATCACAAGCATATTTCTAACAGTCCCAGTGTTGTTTGAGTTGGTTGTTTTTCCACAGGCTGCACAATGGGGTCTGGTTATTCATTGAAAAAGTCTGCAAGTGAGCCCCGCCCTCCATTCACAACCAATTTGGAATGCTCCATTCAGGCAAAAGGGGGAGTCTGCAGCTCAGCTAGGTAGGGCAGACCTAACAGTGCCCAGCGCCCAGCTGTCGCGGCAGGGACGCTTGCTCGCCCAGTGTGCTCTGTTTATGTAAGAAATTCAGACCCTGCAGGGGCGCCTGCCTGCTTTGCACCCTCCCTAGGATCTAAACAGCCAAGACTGTTGCTGAAATCTGCAAGGGTGTGCAAATCTGCTATAAGTGAGGTCGGGGAAGTGCCCTCTGGCAAAAGGGGAAAGGCAAAAAAAAAAACAAAACTATCATACGCAGCCCAGTTCAGAAGCAGTCCAGTTCAGAATCGGAGTGTAGCTTCCAGCTGAGAAAAACAGACTTCACTGGTATTTCTCCTGCCCCTGGGCGAGCTGGTTTGCATTAGGAGACAGCTCTCTCTGGAAGCCTGCCTCTCTAGACTTTCTTTCCCATTCATTGCCAGTAGCTACACTGGGAGCCACCTGGCTTCCTCCCAGGGGAGAGGGATTCTGGAGACACAGATTCTCTGGCTGCAGAGAAGGGGGCTGTGAGCTCCCTATTAGGACAGTTTCACAGTGCCTTTTCTTGGCTTTGGCATGGTTTGGAAGGGTTTGGAACACCCTTTAAATGCCCAGGAGACATTAAAAGGGAAGAATGTGCAAGTCTGGGACTGGATGGTGAAATTTACTCCAAGATTTCCAAAAGTACAAAGCCAAAAACTGGTTTGGTTTCTTAGAGATTTTTTTCCAAACCTTTAATAACTGCCCCTAGGGAGAGCTGATGGAGCCGGTTTGACAACCACATTTTATTTCAAGGAAAAGCATATTTCTTTATGAAAATCAAATCCAGGAGATAACTGAGTTCACAGATTGTGTCTTTCTTTTTCTTTCTTTCTTTCTTTTTTTTTTCTTAACACATTTGGCTGTTTTTTAAATGTCTGATGTTTACGTCTTTTCACTGCCTGCCCTTATTCCTCTGAGGTCTTTCTGACTACAATCCCCACTCCATGCCTTGGTGGTTCAGGAGCCCAAACTCAAATTCCTGGCTTTTTAAAACCTAGATTTAAGCTTCCTTCTTGGAATCTTTCATCCTCTGCTGCAATTTTCCTTATACACTTGTTCCTTCTAATCAGGGAAATCTCCTTTATTTGCTAGGCAGGTTCCTTTCACATGGGGCTCTTCTCCCTTTAACATCTGAGTTGCTAGTCCATTTAATCTCCCCAGCAGGCCCAAAGGTGCACACACATTATAATATGATTTATGCGCGCACACACAACTAGGGGCCTAGTATCTCACCACTCCTTTTAGCAGAGCCTAGAGGAATAGGACAATGATAGAAACTGACGACCAAAGCCTCTGTTAAATGAGTTTGATGAGTTCACAAAATGAATTTTTAAAAAAGCAACCTAATCCGGTAATGGCATCAGCATGCCTGGCACTCATCCAAGAGCTGGGAGCTGCAACATGACAAGACTCTGAGCTCCTTGGAATCCAAGTAGAGAAGCACTGTGTGCCAGGGCACAGATGGGGCCCAAGCTGCCTCAAGGGCAGCCGTATGCCTGAGAGGGGGCCGTCAGTCTCTGAGACTGGATATGCTTTACCACCATTAAAACCCACGAAACATTGGAGGAAACAGTCTCTAGGCAAAGAATCAGGCACCCAAACCTATCCCACTCCCAGTAACTGAAGTCACAATACTACTCTTAGATAGTAGAAATGGCAGACAATACAAATTTTTGGCTTTATCAGCTACCTATGTCTTAATCTTGTAAAATTTAAGGCTATTAAAGGAGAAAGGAATGGACAGTGGCTTTAAAAAAAAAATTAAGTTGTAGATGGATACAATACCTTTAATTAATTAATTAATTTTTTTTAATGTAGTGCTGAGGATCGAACCCAGTGCCTCACACATGCTAGGCAAATGCTCTATCAGAGAGCTACAACCCTGGCCCGAGTGATTGGGGGCTTCTTGATAGATGTCAGGATCTTGTTGCTTCTGGAACCTACACAGGTGATCTGCCTGGAAGACAGAGATTATCTCCTCAAGTCTCCTCATGAAATATAAAGGACTGGAAAGGCTACCTGGTTTTGTTTTAAATAAGCCTAACTGAATCAAAGTTAGAAAAAGCAGACTTTGTTAAACTTAGGCTCTTTTAGGTCAATGGGTACTTTAGGTCTTGAGTCCTTGAGATTTAGAGGCTATCAAAACAGGAAGGATTTCAGATCATTTAGCAACCTCTCCAGAGACAAGGTAGTGGGGCTGCCTAACAAAGACATTGAAAGTCACTCTGTAAAATTGGACCATGCTTTTCCTCATGCTTTCTTCAGCATTCTTTTCTTCCTTCTCCCTACCTACAGAACCACTTGCTCCTAAAAAGTATAAACCAATAGCCTTGACTTCCTTATGCCTCTCCTTTGTGAAGTGCCTACAGTTCTCTTTCTTATCTTCCAAAAAATGCTAAAGACTTTAGGAGGATCCTTTCAAATGGAAATGGCCCTAGACCACAGAGCAAGTAAACTCAAGCTTTCTACACCCCATCAGGGTCAGAAAGATGTGCCTTGCCCAAAAGAAAGGAACTGATTATTTCTACTATATCTGCTTCCCATGTTAAAAGAAAAAAAAATTTTTTTTCAGCAGAATAATCTCACAGTGACACAGGATTAAGATCAATGTGTTTTAGGCTCAAGGGCTGTCATAACAATTAATCCTATTTCCCCAGCCATCTACTGCAATGTATTTATGAAAAGTTGATCTTATCAGTTAATTAGTCAGTCCTTAGGAAATTACTTGTACTTCCTTCAGTAGTTCCATTCTTTTTGAAACACAGGTCTAAAAAGAACACTTCAAGGGGAAAATGGGGTCATTTGAATTTTAGAACAAATCTCTAAATTGTATTTAGTATTGAGGCTATGATTTTAAAATAAGATTTTATCATGCTCTTTCCTCAGTATTAAATATTTTCGTTACTCAAGATCCTGATGGTGGTATTCACAATACCATCACTGAAATAAATGAGAGATATTTTAAAAAAATAAGAAATGAAGTTCTGCATGTTTTTAAATTATTTTTGTAGTTTTATTTATTTTTATGTGGCACTGAGGATTGAACCTAGTGTCTCATACGTGCAAGGCAAGTGCTCTGCCACTGAGCTACAACCCCAGCTCTGAAGTCTGCATTTTTAAAAACTGCTATTTATATATGCCAAAATCTAGTATTACTCCCGTAAGTACCCAAGTAGTCAGTTCAGAAAAAAAAGAATGTAACATGTACTCCACCCCCACATTGAAGGGCTTTTGAGAACCAATCTTATCTATGACTTTTGTTAATTCTGTAAAAATGTGTAGTAAAGATGTGTATATATGGATATACTGACCCAGATTCCCTGGTTTTGTAGTCTATATGATAATGTACGTATTTATCTACACATTCATTTATACAGATACACATACGTGCAGTGATTTATAAACAGATAAAATATGTATATACACATTAATATGTCTTTAAGGAAATATCAGTTTTAATAATTTTTCTGTTTTATAATTTCTTGCTCTCTTCCAAATCCTAAATGGAAAAACTTGAAGCACTAGATGTAATAGCTTTCTTGGGATTACAGAAGAGAATTGAGGTGATGGACTAAATGGCTGGCAATCTCCCTAAGGCTTTCTCCTGAGAGTCACCTCCAGGTATCTGAAATGATGAGACAGAGTTTTGAATCCATTGAGCCTGCCCATAGCCTGATTCTGCAGCTCTGTGAGAGTTTCTTAAAAGATGTTATTGTAGATTTTTTTTTTCCTTCTCATTCACCTAAACCTATTTGCCGCCAAACCAATGGTCAGTCTCTTCAGCTATTTGGACATTATATTATCTCTTCTGTAAAATGAAGGGGTGAGACAAGATGATCTCTACAAGGGACTTCCAGCTCAAACAGTCTAGGATTTTTAGGGTTACTTCTCAGGACCAAGGGACAATGGAAGATACTGGTAGAACGCTTATAGTCCATAGGTCACACTTTCTCCTTCCTTGAATTTGACTTTTAGGAATTTGTAGTAAGAGATACTTCATTAATGTCTGCATAGCTAGAAGTAAGTTGGACATTTCCATAAGACTTACAATAGTTTTATTTATTCATATAACTCAGGGATGGATATCTATGGGCAGGGAACCCAAATCTGAAAAACTTAGAAAACATAATCTCTTTAGGAGTTAAACTTATAGTGTTTATCCCCCCCAAAAGAGTCATAATCCTCAAAACTGATATCCCAAAATAAAAAAAAATAATTACTCACATTACTTAGCAGTTTTTTCTTAATACTTACACACACTCTCATGAATACCGGAAAATTAAATCAAATCATTTTAACAGGATAAGCTGACATTATCAGTGGTTACTGGTAAGAACATTTATTACAAATGTTTCTGATACTGTGGGAAAAAAGGTTTGCTCTTCCTGGCAATTATAAGTGTGGTTTACAATTCATTGATTGGGTGATTCAAACTAACTCCTAAGACTTCATTAAATTTGAATACGTTTCTTTCCCTCCCTTGGAATAATCATGGCCTCTTCCAGAGATAACTAGAATGGAGACCTCCAACACAAGGCTGTGGAAAGTCTTCCCAAAGAAGTAAGGGTTCTCTGCTCTGCCCTGCCCAGCTGTGGACTCTGGCAGTTCTTCTGGGGCTCTATGTCAGTCTGAACCACAGTCAAACAGATGAGCCTGAACGAACAGCTCAAGGCCACACTGCCCCATAATGGCGCTCTTGCCCAACCTCTCAACAAGTAAACCTACTTAAATCTATCCTTCCCTAAGCTCCATGGCAAGAAATAAGAGTTAGAGGGGGAAAGAGCTATAAGAGGCTTTTCTAGGCTGCAATTTTATCCTTAAAATATAGAAAAACTCAACTTTAAGCATTTAAAGCAAAAAGCAAAGTAAAAAAACTCACACTTGGTAAGCAGGGACATCTCTCAAAGCACCTCCATTTAAGGTATGGTATTTTAATTACTGAACTTAGCACATTCTATTCACTAAGCAGGAATTATTTCTAAGGAACCAAAACACATTTATTGATTTCTTTGCTTTAGCTTGTTCTTCCAGATAAATATATTTTCAAATACAAATCTTATTTGCTGACATCTTTCTCTTATGAACAGACCTTTGCTTCAGCACAGGCAATCACCTCCCTTTTAACTCTTTTGGGTTATAGAGAAACAAACAAAAGTGTCATAAAAATGTTTCAAAGAACCTCTGCCAAGAAAGCCACCTCCCAAACAGACTCTAGTTTCTGTTGCTCTGAGCAAGAAATGGAAAGGCTGGGCCAAATTGTCAACACAGAACAAAGTTAGATTACAAATTCTGTCTTTCATTTCTCTCTCTCTCTCTCTCTCTCTCTCTCTCTCTCACACACACACACACACACACACACACACACACAAAAATATTTGAATTATCTTTATTTAGCCTTTCAGTGGCAAGCTTCCCAATCACTTGAAAGCAATCAAAGGGCAATAATTAATAAGCATTTCCTTTCATATAGAAAACATCCACAGCAAGCTACGACAAAGCTAAGGTAACCATGCATCTCTGTGTTAGTCTATTCCTTTTAAAGTTTCATGGCATTGTGCCTTGGACATAAGGCCTATCATTAAAGAATGTTTAGCTGGTACCTCTGTTCTTTCATTTAATAGATTTAGAATACCCAGCTTTTACTTAGATTCAAAGATACCCTATCTCCCAGTGGCATTTTTACACACACACACACACACACACACACACACACACACACACAGATTTAAAAAGGTGGGAAAAATCTTGGTGCAAAATGAGAAACTGAAATCCTTGCCTGGCTCAGGTGCTTGCTATTATAAACTATGACTAAGAGACATGAATTTTTCTATGATGCAACTCTCAAGAGAGACAGCATTTTCTCCAGGCCTCTCTTAAACCTGCTCATTCGCCAGTGACTAATGCTCTCTAGAGCAGCCCTGTGCTGCTCAAATTTCATCAGCCAGCTTTGTCCTTGATAGCTCTGCCTGGACCATAAAAGCTCCCAAACCTGTTGAGGACAGCCCCCCCCCCCCTTACTTCAGGTCAAAACCAACCGTGCTCCTGTCAGCACCCAAAGCCATCTTTGGAGCCACAAGCTGCATCTTATTATCTCAAGTAATGAGCACTTAATGACTATTTTAATAAAAAGGTTTTACTCTTATATGAACAGTAAAGGCACAGCAACTGCAAGAAAAATAAAATCAGGTCAGTCTGTGACACCCTCTGATAGCTTAGCAGAAACAAAATTAACATGTTGAGTGAAACCACAATTAACTGGAATTTCCCATTAACTATCTGCTGCCTCTTTAAAAGAAAAAAAAAAATATCCAGATTCATCATTTGTATCAAAGGCTTAATGTATTAAAAAAAAAAGCTATAAGAACTCGGATGATTAATAATTGTTTGGCCCAGCATCTTATATGTCAGTTAATTTACAATTTTGAGATCAGAGCTTTGCAATATTCTTAAAAGTAAAAAGAAATTTAGGCCAGGCACAGTAGCATATGCCTGTAATGCCAGTTACTCAGGAGGATTGCAAATTTGAGGCCAGTCAGGGCAACTTGGTGAGACCCTGTCTCAAAAAATAAAAAATAAAAGGGTTGAGGATGTAGCTTAGTGGTAACAGTGCCCCTAAGTTCGATCCCCAGTACTGGGGCGGGGGAAGGTGTGGGGGCACTGGTAATGTAATAGTAGAGTGTCTGCCTAACATATGCAAGCTCCCAAGTTCAACCCCCAGTATGCTCTCCCTGCCCCTCCCCGCAGAAAAAACAAATTTAGGATGAAATTATGTTCAGTAAATCTTGCCTGCAATAGAGTAGAAACATTTCAGAAATAATTTCAATAAGAAATGGAACAAAAAGTTTCAGGTTTAGTCTTGAATTATTAAAAGAAACTACATGCATACCACTGTCCAGATTAGTTTGGTATGGCTGAAAAGAATATTCTAGACATTGATGATCCCAAACCAACCAATTTCAGAACAAATGTGTCTTCACCAGAAAGGTACTTACAGTTATCAGACTGAAAATCTGGGACAAATTGTTCATCATCAGGAACTTGTGCTGAAAAAGAGATTTTTATTTTAGATCTTTAAGTTTTATTAAAAGGCACAGTAAAATGTTTTATATGGAAAATAGGACAGCCAAGAAACTTGCCTTCAGCTAACCAAGCCTCTTGAAGTTGACTGAGATCCTGAAACAACTCTGGAATTAAAAACAGAAGACCCCAGAATGAGGCTATTACTTCTGCAAGGGAGAAGAGGGGAAGAGTCTACATGCTGCTATCACTGGGAGTGATGTAAGGAAAACAAAACAGAGGAGGGGAAAGCTTCACTACCTTCAGAATCATGAGCCAGATCTGTGTCCAAAAACTTCCTCTTTCTGTCAATCACAGGCCGCCCTCGACATTCCTCTGATCGAGATTTCTGAAAGAGGCCAACAGACAAGATTGAAGTATAGTAAAGAGGCCCAAAGGGAACTGACCCACTAACAAATGAGAAGACTCACTGAAGAGGGAGGACAAAACAAACCAAAAGCCACATAAACTTACCCCTGGGACCATAAAAGGGACTTGCTGATCGTAAAACCCATCCATGGTGCTTCCAATGTCTCTAATATCACTTTGAAAGGTTTCAGCATTGAGTAATTTCTGGGGGAAAAGAGATCCTCCTGTAATATGAATTTGGGAGATTTTAACTGGGGGGTGGGGGGCAATAAAGCAATTTTATACTGCTCTTTCTTTAGGGTTGTATAAAATCACTACCCTTCTCTGAAGTACTTAAAAGCCCACTCAAAGTGTAAGCTTTCAGACCAACTTTGAACTTGATTAATGGTATCAAAGGTTCACAATGTACTCAGTGCCAAATCCATTTACCCAGTCATTATTGTCTGTCTTTTTTTTATCATTAAGATTATAGACTTGGTACTCCTTTTCCTCTACAAAAAAAAAAAAAAAAAAAAAAAAAAAAAACTAAACCAAAAACCAAAAAAAAAAACAAACAAAACTCCCCCAAAACCAAAAACCTTATTTTCATCATTAAAAAGTGATCTCTTGATTCTCTGATATAGAAGATACTCCAGAGCATTTGTAGTAGGGTTTTAAAAATACAGTGACAGGAAGTAGAGAAACTGGGTTTAAGTAGTCCAAATTATTGGCAATTAAGAATCTGACACACATGGTGTTTCTAAAAGTATTTTATAGGTCAGTAGTAAAAAACACTATGTATAATTCCAAGGAAAAAACTGATCAGAAGTATACTTATCTTCAGACACAACTCTTTATATTTAAAACCTAAACCTTCTGTCCAAACAGGTGTATGTCTGTAATGTCACAAATATCTCCATGGCAACTTAGAGATACCTGTGGTATCTCCAACTTCTAAAAGAATAAAATATCCATGAAAAGAAATTGATAAACAACTTCACTGTACATATTTTAAACATATTTTTACTAAAGACCTTTAAAAAAAGAATTATAATTTAAATTTTATTTTCTTATAGTAAGGTCAGATTTCCAAGACATTTTCCACCCACCCACCCCCAGCATTAAGCTCTTTTCATTCCTGGTATGTGTTGGGGCTGGGGGAAAAGATTGGGGTCAAATGCAAGATGAGAGAATGTTTCCTAATTTGTGAAAAATAAAGTAACAATATTATGAAGGTACCATTTCCCAAATAAAAATGCAGTTAGGTAAACATAAAGGTGGAAAACATTAATTTCACTCATCTCAGACCTAAGCAATGCTTAATGAATAATTTCTTTAACTTGCATATAAATTTTAAGTGGGGAACTTTTTTTTTTTCCAATGGGCAATTCCATCCAATTTGTATTCACAATGTGGAACCTATCAAATTTTCACAAGTGAGCAGGATACAAGAAAACTCTTCACAGCCAGCCTTCTCAGCACTTGGCCAGAGTAATCAGATATTTTCAAAGTCAAAGGAAAGAAAGGAGCATAACAGTACAGTTCATAACTTCTAGAAAAAGACTGCCGCCATCCTGCCTGCTTGCTTTCCTAACAGCGCAAAAACGTTCAGAATAAAGCCTCTCTCAAATGTCACCAACCCGTATAGAAAATCTGAGAAATCTTAGCATTGAGTTGAAGGGCATGAAAAAGAGTTCTCTGTCGCCTTCGAAAATTTGTCTGATTAAGTCGTGGCCTTAGGAATTCTGTAAATGTCTATCAGAGAAGGGAGACAACGAAGAGAAAAGCAGGGAGGAGGGTGAGGAGATATTTTCAGAGTTTCATGATGAAATACTTCTCCCTGAGAAAAAAATTTTCTTTTAAAATTTTAATAAAAGAAACTGCCATAAACTAATCCAAAGGAGCACGGAGGATCTAAAGCAGCCCTCAGAGTTCAAGGACTAGAAACATTGTGTTCAAAGTATTTTTTTAGAGCCTGAAGGGAAGGCTCGAGTTCATCCAGGAGTTTAAACCACTTCCTTTGTGCACCCCCCCTCCCGGGTGCCCCCAGGAAAACTTCAACACAGCGCAGCGGCTCGATGGAGGCCCCTCCCCGGTGGCGCGCAGCGGGCCTGGTTTTATGAATGGGAAAGCGAGCCGCGGCCGCCACATCAGGTAGA
Organism: Spermophilus citellus; assembly: GCF_964194105.1. Taxonomy (NCBI): domain Eukaryota; kingdom Metazoa; phylum Chordata; class Mammalia; order Rodentia; family Sciuridae; genus Spermophilus; species Spermophilus citellus. Next base: position 121,068,582 of record NC_138188.1, on the reverse strand, counting down.
GACTGTAACTGGATCCCTAGCGCTGGGCCCCATTCACAAAACAAGACACACTTCCACCCAATTCCCAGCCTTCCCCATTCATGAAAACTTCAACTGCGCCCCCGCCCCCACTCCCAACGCACGCCCAGCCTCCAACGCAGGCCCCTCACCCCAGCGTTTTAGGAAGAAAGCTCCAGGCTTCATTCACAAAAAGGGAAAGGGAGGAAAAAAAAAAAAAGCCGCAGGGAGCAGCGAGCCAACTAAAGAAACCCGCTTCATTCATAAAGTCACCCACATTCATAAAAACGAGGTGCGGCGCCGTGCTACCCACCGCCTCCAATTTACCCCCTCCAACCCCAAACATCTCTCCTCCGCACCCCATCCTCCACCAGGAGTTCGGTTCCCCGCTCCCTCTGAAAATGCAGCCGGACCCCCAATCCACCGCGAGGCTCCAGCATCTCTCCTTCCCCGCTCCGCACTGTGTTTCTTTCTACCATCCCCAGGCCGCAGTTCTGGCGCTCCTGGATTTTCTCAAGAGTCGCCGCGGAACCCAGTGCCCTTACCCTGCTAAGAATTGGAGTGGGGGACTGGGTGTCTACTTTCCAAAATCTGAAACTTGCAAGAGCTGCATAAGTTCCTGGCCGACCCCCAAACCCGCAGGCTGCACATGCCTATGTCATTTAACCCTTCTTGGTTTTTTGGTGTTGCGGGGGGTGGGGGGAGCACCTCTCAAACATTCAGCCTCAAGCTGCTTCCCGCCCCCTCCTCCTAACTGCAAAGCTCCGCCAAGCGTCTCTTCTCGCGAGCCTCCAAGTCCCTCAGGGCTCCCAGATCTCCAGAGACAGTAAAGCCCCGCAACTCCGCGTTCCCCCACCTCGATCCTGAGCCCCGCACCCGCACCTAGCGCTCGGGCGCGCCTCCCCCGCGATATGCGGAAACCCTCTCGGCTCGCGCTCCGGAACCGTTAGCCGCCCCCGCCCGATGCCTCCCAGGAACCGAACCGGACCGGGCCGCTGGGGGGAGGGGCCAGTCAGCCCCCGGGGTTCACCCCAGATGTGCACCCTGACTTTAGGATTCTGAATCAGCCAGTGAACTCTCGCCGTCTGGGCCTTTCGGACCCGTTGCAGGACACACCTTGTGATGCCCCTTTGCCCCCTCAACGCCCACTCACCTGAGGATGCTGCTCTCTGCCCCTTGCAGCGGTCCCGGCGGCGCAGGCGCGCTCACGCACGCGCGCACCGGGCCTGGGCGCCTAGGCGAATGACTGGGTCGAGCCGCTCCGGAGACGGTGAACCGCTCAGTACACCAGCGGCTGGACTCTGCGCGGCAGCTGCCAACCAGGCTGGAGCGCTGGCCCGGCCCCCAGCAGCCCCCTGCTCCGCCCGCTGCCATTGGCCCGCAGCCCTAACCCAGACTCGTTCCCATTGGCCTGAGGCCGTTCCCGCGGCTGTCCATCACTTCTTGTTTACCCTGTCTTCGGGCAAATCCTGCGGAGCCGCCCCACCAACTCCACCTCCTATTGGCCCACGATAGGTCTTTCTCCACCCCCTCAGGGGTCTGTTTTACATAATTTATGCACCGGGGGCCATTGGCCAATCAGCATTGGCTTGTTTATATAATGAATGTAAGGACGTTTTTCATTCATAAAAAACGCGACCTGAGGGGGAAGCTTAGCTGAGTCAGTGAAGCACTTAAAGGGGCCGAAGCCGGGAGGAGCCGCCGTTACTTCCCCTCTTGCAGCTCTCGGGACTTTTCACCAAGGCTCTGCTCTTCCCCCTTTTCCCCTCTCCCCCACTCCTCCCTCAGCTACGCCACGGCCAGGATTGGGTCGCTTGGCGCCAGACGTTCGCAGCTGCAGCACCAGGCAAAGTTATCTTTTTAGAATTCAGACGAGAGGAATTCGTCATTCCACACAGAGAAACTCGCTGACCGACCTGGGCGTTCGGCCCACAGAAACACAGAAAACGGAAATCGAGCCTTCTAATCTTAGTTACCTTTAAGAGAGGCCTTAATTTCTTTTAACCAGGTTTCCAGTGGGAAGAATAAGCACTTATCTCCCTTTAAAATCTGAGCTCTCACAGCTTTTAGCTGCTGTTTTATACTGGCAAGGCCTAAGGCCCAACCAAATACTGTTCTCTCTTTATGCTTAATTGCAGGTCCATAATCTTTGAGGGAGTGGGCTCAGGAGGGGAGATGAGGGTCATGGCCAGTGAAATCTCCGCAGCCGGCACCAGCTAGTCAAAGAACCTAGAAATATAAATTCCTCCGAAAGGGGCATGCGGAGTTAGACCACTTGCTTCCCTCCCCGGCTGCTTGTTTTCCATTTAAGTGTTGAACGCAAGATGGTGTATTTGCGAATTAGATCCCGTGCAGCTGGGAACGACGAGAAACAGCTCTGCTTGCCAAACTATAGGGCACTAACTGCAATTGCTGAGATTCTTAACAGGGTGTTCCAGGAAACAAATAAACAAGCAATCTTCTACAACCGCCTCCTCCCCGCCCCCTCCACCCCCTCCCGTGAAGGCTTGGGGCCTCTTCCCCAGGATACTGGGGGCTTAAGAGGGAGCTCTTCTGTTCTTGTTCGGTTGTGTGCCCTGCCATTCACCCCGTGTGTCAGAGGTGGGGGAAGAAAGGTACCACATGTTAGGAGAGAGCCCCTAGTAAAGGAAGTCCTAGGGTAGCCAAATCTGGAGTTGCCCGCCCCCCCCCCCCCCCCCGTTCCCCACGGTGGGTAATGCAGTGTGGATGTTTAGGGGAATTTTTTTTTTTTGAAGTCAAGATTTGCCCACTTTTTTTTCTACCTTCACTGGTATATCAAACAGTGTAGACATTTAGTGTGTTGATTATAGCCCTTAAAATGTTTGTGTCCTAAGGAACAGTGGAGTGGGATGAGATGGGAACCCAGCAGCCACCAGGCTGACTTTGCCAGAGACTGGGATAGGCAGGAGTTGATGTATGGGAAAGTGTCTGAACTTTTAAGGAGCAGTTCCTTGATATTTAATTTCTTGGTTGAGCGTCGTGCTTCCTCCTCCAGCTTTCTCTTAGTACTTTTATTTGTTCCACAGGCAGCACCATTTCAGTTTGGCAGCTGGACCTTCCAGCTTGTTGCTGACATTCCTGTAGGTTCCCTCTCCTGGGCTAGATGCAGGGTCCCTTAGCTCCCAGATCCTCTTCCTTTCCTACTTTGTCTACTCCCCACTGCTGCCACTCCCCTATCTCATTCCCTCTCAGCCTTCTGTGATCTTGATTCTCCCAGAGTTTTCTTATTCCTCTTCCTTTGGGCCCTAGGCTTTCAGATGGCTTGTAGCCCATGGGCCCACATGTGATCACCACAAAAACCAGGACAAATTAATCCCAATTTATAACTTTAGCTACAAGAAAACAGGGCAAGACACTTCACAGTGACTTTCTCTACAGGTTTGGACTTGATGTCTGAAGGGTGGCTCTTGTGACATTTGCCTTGAGCCAAGGCTCTCCATCCCACCTTGGGAAGAGAAGATGGGAATTTCTGGATTGAGGAGCAACAAACAGTAGCTAAATTGAGGACAGGGGAAGAATTCAGTGATAGATTTTTAGAAAAGAAGGTTGTCAAAGACCCAAGATGATGTACAGAGATTTATGCTTGAATACAGCTACTGCTGTTTAATTGTTTAGTCATCCAGTATCATTTATTTTTTTTATAAAATATTCGGCCAAACCCTATGCTTGGCGCAAAAAAAAAAAAAAAAAAAAGTTACATAGATAAATAAGGCCCAGTTTTTGCCTTGGAAAACTCCATGATCTAGTGTAAATTTTCAGTAGCTACAGTTCTCTAGTTTACTGAGCATGAACATATGATCTGTTTGTGCCATACATAATTCTCCCCAGATCATCTAATTTCGGTCAGTACTATTAATATCTCAATTCTATAGATGAGAAGCTGAAGTACAGGAAGATTAATTTGTTAATGGTCACAGAGCTAGTGCATAAGTTGCTGACCCTGGGTAAAAACCAAGGTGATCACACTCCAGAGCCCATATATCCCTTTGTTGCTGAGTAGGCCACCAGAAAATATTATTTAAACCCAGAGTTGTAGAGGACATAGGGGTGCTCAGTATAGTGTTAAGAAGATCTTGGGAATGTTTGGAATGGTCCAACAACAGAAACCCATAGGTAGTAATAAATGCGTCTTTCATCAAAGAAGACATTTCCACAGAAAAATCTGGGGTAGTACTGAGGGACTATTGTACTGGCCAGGACAGATAAACTCGGGGGATTGTACCAGCTCTCAAAGGCTATGATGCTGGGAATTCAGACCCTTGTATTGGACCAAGAGGTCTGGCCCTGGACAGCCACCTTGGCTCTAGAATGGGAAATGGAGGTACAGCACATGATGACCTATCACACCAGACCAACTTCTGGTCCCACGATTGGTTCCTTATCATTAACTGTCTTCCCTCCACACCTCTTCCTTCTTTTCTTCTCCTCTTTATGATTTACTGCTTCCACAGCCATTCTTATTCCACCCTCCTTCTCTTATTATCTTTGCCTTATAAGAGTTAAGGGTCAGTATTTAGAAGTTCTTTATCTAGTACATTTAGGCTTTCTTCCTAAGACCGTTACTTACATCGGAGGGTTTGTAGAGCACGTGTCCTAATTATCATTCCTCCTCCTCCAGAAAAGAGAGAGAGAACTGGAAAAGAAAACAAAAAGAGAGACTATGTCCTCTGGAACATTCATCTAGTGTCAATCTGCTCTTTGTCTTTTGTTATAGCAATTCATTTAATCACAATAAGAAAACTAGACCCTTAGCTTTTTGTTTATTTGTTTTTGTTGTGTTGTTATTCTGGATTAAACCCAGAGGTCCTTTACCAGGGAGCTACATCCCCAGTCCTTTTTGTTTTGTATTTTGAGATAAGTTCTCACCAAGAGGCTGAGGGTCTCCCTAAATTGCTGAGGCTGGCTTCAAACTTGTAATCCTCCTGACTCAGCCTCTTGAGTCCCTGGAACTATAGGGATGTGCCACCATACCCAGCCTAGACTCTTGTTCTTTACACTGTGTTGTTTACACTGTGTCTTTAGGGAAACAATGTGGAAGAATAGAAAGAAAAAGAAAAAGTATATTGCCTCCAAAAAAATTATGTTGTCTGACAGCTTCCATTTCCATCTAGAAGGCTACTTTTAAAGTTTCCCCTAAAATGCCAAAGCAAGTTACATGTAAGACCAGCAAGCAACCCTGCCTTGAGCCATCACCAGTGTGATGGGAAGTGTGGCCACATCATGATCTTGGGCCCTCACCTTGTGAGCAGGCCTCCTTTCCTCTGTTAGAATGTTGCAGTGAGTGTGTTGCCTGCCTAGTGTCTGGGGTGCAAGCACATGGACTCCGAGGTTCTTTTTCATTCTTATACGTAGGAGAATAGGACTTGCAGACAGGGCACAAAAGGTGCGAAAATATTTTCTTGTCTTTGAGAGAAAGATAAAGAAGTCTATCTTTCTTTTTAAAATTCAGAAATAAAGCCGGGTGCAGTGGTGTACACCTATAATCCCAGCAGTTTGGGAGGCTGAGGCAGGAGGATTGTTGAGTTCAAAGCCAGACTCAGCAATTTAGCAAGCCCCCTAAGCAACTCAGTGAGACCCTGTCTCTAAATAAAATATTTTTAAAAGGCTGGGAATGTGGATCAGTAGTTAAGCGCCCCTGGGTTCAATCCCTAGTCCCCCCCCAAAAAAAAAATCAGAAATAAATACCCTAAAAAGTGAAAGAAGAAAATAAAATCTTATAGGTTCAAAATCTCTTTAAATAAACGGGCCGTGTTGCCTCCAGGATTCTTCATAGTCAGGGAATAGTAATAGCTCACATGCCCGAGGACTTCACAGGAGTCAGACACTGTGCTAAACACTTCGCATGTGTTAGAACACTTAGTTTCAACAGTGGCCCTCTGAACGAGGTACTATTATTATCACCTCTACTTTTCACAGGTGAGGAAGCTTAGCCATAGAAAGATTCAATAAATTGCTCCAGCTTGCATAGCTAGCACATAGTAGGAGAAATGCAGAAAGGAGATCTCTCCCAGAGTTTGCTGTCAATTGCTCCACTGTGCTTTCCCAGTCCTGTGGAAGTGGTGGGTGCTTAATGACAACAGGCAGCCTTGAAAGAGGAAGCACCTCACTCTGCCAGGCCCTGTGTTGGGGCTCTGTATTGTTTAACCCACTTGGTCCTCTTAACAACACTATGATGTAGATCCTATTATTATTATCCTCATTTATTTTATTTTATTTTTGTTATTATTTTTGGTACTGGGAATTGAACCCAGTAGTGTTTTATCACTGAGCTACATTCCCAGCCCTTTATATTTTTTTATTTTAAGATAGGGTCTCACTAAATTGTCTAGGTTGACCTCCAATTTAACATCCTTCTGCCTCAGCCTCCTGAATTGCTGGGACTATTTGTGTGCACCACTGTGTCCAGCTTATTATCCACATTTTATAGATGAGAAAACTGCAACACAGAGAAGTTAGGAAACTTGCCCAAGGATTTCAGCTAGTTGGACTGAAATAGGAGTTCAATGCAGATCTTGAACAGAGATTTTGCTCTTTAATACTTTACTGCGCTGCCTTATTTCCTGCAATCTCTCACTTTATCATCTTGTCTCATCTTGCCTTTGGGGATGGCTGCTTACCTGCCACTCCAGATGAGATCCTTGGAAACTTGCTCCAGCAACTCCAGACAAACTTCTGAATTATTATCCTGGGCTAGCAAGGATTTGTGTTCAAAGAGCAGTTTTGGTTTGTTTGTATTTTTGTTTCTTTTCTTCTTCTGATATTGGAGATTTAGCCCAGGAACCTTTTACCGCTGAGCTACATCCCCATCACTTTTTATTTTTTATTTTAAGTCAGGGTCTTGCTAAAGACTGAGGCTAGCCTCGAACTTGCGATCCTCCTACTTCAGCCTCCTGAGTCATTGGTATTACAGGCATGTAGCACTGTGCCTGGCTCATGAAAGCTACTTTAGAAAGAAAATGGAAATTGCATTTACTAAGCATCCCTATATACTAGATTCTGGGCTAGATACTTAACATACAATATCTTATTTAATGTCTTCTGATTCCTCTCAGAGGTAGTGATAGTACCCAGTTTGCTGATATGAACACTGAGGTTGAAAGTCAGAGGTTTAAAAACATGTCTGAGACTTCTCATGAAGGATCAAGTCAGGTTAAATGCATGTTCTTGACCTTTGACCCTTAGAGCCTGGGGCAGGGAGGGGGATGTGGATCTCAATTCCTTTCCTGGTTCATTTCCTGATCTAAGACATTCTCTTTTATGTCTTCTCTCAGTTGTTAGAGATTATGAAACATCCACAAAAATCAAGAAAACCTGGAGGAGCTTGAGGAATTTGGATTCCTGATGGCTGAAGGATTTCTTCCTTAAGCCCCAAACCCTAAAAAACAGCAAACAAATAAACAAAAACAAATAGGATGGAAATATCTGAAAACTTCTCATGGTGTCCTGTTGCTTTCAGAGCCAGTCCTGCTCTGCACTAGGAGCTTTGTAACATCCCAATCACCAGCAGTCTCTCCAGAGCCCCCTGGGACCTTTGATCAGGTCATACAGGGACAGAGCTGCCTGTTCCTGGCCAGTCATGTGCCAGTATCCTGCTCTACCTCTGAGGCCCAAGAAGAACTACCTGCCTCACATCAAGGATCCTCAGGCCACTGGGCTGTTGGGGGACCCTATGTCTGATCTTCAGAGTTTTCCTACTTCTTCTCTATCTTGGATTGTCAATCAGAACTTCTCCGTGCATTAAAGACATGGTTTCTCCAGCTCCTCATATCCACAGTAATTTTCTGCTTCTGATCTTGCCAGCTTGAAAGCCAGAAACCAGATGAGTTTGAAATGGGGCCTAGAGAAAGAGACCACAGAGTCTGAGTAAGAGCTGAAGTGCTCACTCCAGGGAGGAAGCAGAAGAACTTAAATGTGTAGACTTGGCAAAATCTATTTTGATGGCTCAGGGACCTCTTTTTTGCTTCCTTTTATGCCCTTGGTGGCAAGTTTCCTATGACCTGGGGTTAACCCTTGCTGTGACATCTTCAGACTTTACTTCCAACACAGGAGTAGGCTAATTCAGAATTTGTCCACTTTGAAAGGCCTTACTTTGGCCTCTTCCAGCAGTCCCACTGGAAGGGGCTGGTAGAGCTGGCATGTACTTCTCTCCTCATGGGCCTTCTTCAGTGTGGCAGCTGGAGAGACTGGCAAGGCAGAACGGTTCAGCTCTTGGCTTGGTCTGTAAGTGCCCACCTCCTCCAAGGTTCTATGGAGGAGGTTGTATTTATTTTGAGTTGGGCAGTAGAAAGATCAACAATGGCCAACTGGTAGTTGAACCCCCCGGATGAAATATCCCATCAGTGGATTTGATCATTTGTCTACCCATGGGGGCATCCAGACTACTTTTTTTAACCCAAGGCAGTCTGACCACCACAGTGTTCATAAACAAGTACATCCTCATCCCTCTTCTCCTGATCATGTTGCTAATGGTCGGTCTGTGTGGCCCTTCACTCTGGGGACAGAGGGCAACCTTGATTTGAACCGGAACCATTTGAAAACCTCTCATTATTCCCACTCCTTGCTTTTCTCTCTTCTCTGCACTCTCTTCCATTGAGAAGCCAAACAATGCTTAAATATGCAAAGGATGAGAGCAGCATCCCATTTGAGGACAGCCCTGGCTTCTTGGCACTGTGGAGGTGCTCAGATCCCCATGGCAGGATACAGGTGCTCACAAACCCATCAGAAACCACATTTTAGCTCCATCTCCATGCTGTCCCATTGCTGAATGTCTAGGAGGCTGAGGTCGGCATCCAACTCCCAAGAGGGAGTATCAGCTTAGTGTGAGGTAATGCTCAGGCATCTCAATTTTGACCTATTTTGTGTGTTGTTTACTTTTATTGGCATATAGCACACATATAAGCACAAGACTCATTTTTAAAGTCTTATCTTTTTGAAAAGTGGTAGGGACTCATGACAAAAATTTCAGCATCATTAAAAGGTATACAATGGAAAATGAAATCTCCATCTCCTAGCCTGGACCCATTCTCCAAAATCATACATTACCAATAGTTTCTTGTACATCATTCTAAGTATTTTCTATTGCCAAGATAATCATATTTGGGTGTATGCATGTTAGCCCTTTAAAAAACCACAAATTGGATTTTACTATACTCTGTATTTATTCCCCCTGGTCCCCTTGTTCCCTGACCATAACACTACAGGATCCCAACAATAAGTGGGTAAAGAGCATGTGGTCAGTGCAGGGTGAATAGACCTTTCTCCTTTCAGAGGGGGCTGGGCTAGCATTTATAATAGGTCCCTTTGAAGGTAAGACACATGAGAGTTTACAGAGCAGTAAATTTCATTTCTACTTCCATAAACATTTGTTGAGTGGCTGCTGTCCTCAGCTTGGGGCTTAGCTGGAGAAGAGCTCACAGTCTGATGGGAGGAGGGAGAAGGGCATAGGAACAAGTAGCTATTGTACAAAGTTTACACATGTTGCAATAGAGGTGTGTGAATGGTCCTGGGGGTACAATGAAGAAGCAGTGAGTACTTTCTGTAGGTTCAAGGAAGACTCCAAAGAGAGTTGACATTTGGGTCAGCCCTTGAATGGTAGATTACTGGAATCTTGCAGAGCAGATTAAGGTAAGAAGGGCTTTCCGTGTAGAGGTAATAGCACACCAAATACACACAAGCTTGGCAATAGTTGGCATGTCCAGGGGAATGTCAGTGGCTTGCTAACCTGTTGGATATTGCCACTAGGAGGAGATATGACTGAGAGAGGGCTAGAATGGGAATTTGGGGTACATGCCATTAGGTGTCTTATATTGTCATCGGATGGATGAACATTCACTTTGTATAATCTTAGGATACATCTCACAGATGCTTAAAAATAATCAACCAGGGCTGGGGTTGTAGCTTAGTAGTAGAGTGATTCCTCGCATTCGTGGGGCACTGGGTTCATTCCTCAGCACCACATAAATAAATGAAATAAAGGTACTGTGTCCATCTACAACAAAAAATTAAAATTTTTTAAATCAACCAAAAGATGCTTCAAACATCCTTTCCTCTGTGGTGCTCCTGATTCAAGTACATACTACATTGTTCATACATCTGTGTTACCCATGGGACAAATTCCTTTAATAGGAACACTGTCGGATTCTTGTCTGAAGTCTTCATCCCTTAACACATCACTTGGTACTTAGCAGGTGGTCACCAAAGATTGAATAACTATGTGAATGGATGAGCAATTTTTACTACACAGAAAAACACTGTGACTGAGAAAAGGGGCAGCCAGGTAATCCTTTGTGGACTTAGTTTCACAGGTACATAGCTCCTGGAGTGCCCATGTGTCAGGGAAGAAATGAGCTGGTAACCTGCCTCTGCAATGGCTCAGGTGTGTGCCAAGGGAAGTGCTTTATATCCTTAGCAGCAGAACCTGGGCCCTGGGACACTGAATTTCATTTTGGCTAGACTTGGGATGGCCTGGAGCTTAATGGGGTTTTGAGCCTCAACAGGAATTCACATGCACCAAAATACCCCAATCTCCCATTTTCCTGTTTGGAATCTCAGCCTTGTTTGGAGGGAATAGTTCTGCTTCTTCATTGTCTCATTTGACCTGTGTCCCCCATTCTCTCTCCAACAGGGTCCCCTCACCCACTGGGATTGGGCAACGTTGAAGACGTTAGACGGATAATTTCCATTTCTCCTCTGGCTTGGAAAGAATAGGGAGCTTCAGATTCCAAAAGGAGAGCATCAGCTTCATTCCTGGGTTGCTTACTTTTCATGTGGCCTGCCGGTTTTCCTGGGATAGACCCTGTGCCTGGAGGGGCTCCTTTAGGCAGCTGAGAAAGATGAACTTTCACTTCTGGTTTACTATTGAGGAATTTTCTTCCTCAAGTCGCATCTTGGATGGAGGAATTTCACATATCCTCTGACTTGAACCACCTTTGAAATCTTTCCACACTCTTGTTGCTCCTTGCTGCATAACCTAATTGCTCTGTATATTTATCTGGGTTTCATCTGGACCTTCCCACTTAGGAATGTTCATCTTAAATCTGAAAGCTGATCTCAGGGCCTGCTCTGACAGGGTCTCTCTGTGTCACAATAGAATATAAAAACTAAATATGGTCTTCCTCTTCCTCCCTATATGTTAAACTGCCTTCAGTGACAAGATGTAATTTTTCATTACAGGATCCATGTTTTACTTGTTCCAACCCACGCATTCCTGACTGGAATGTGGGTACATTTCAAACACAACTATGTGTACACCTTGTAAAGGTAACTAGGTAATCCATATAGTAATATGGTAATAGCTCCTTAGACTCGTATCTGGAAGCAGCTCCTTATGCAAAGACTTTCCGTGGGCTAAGTTAACTCTCTGTTTCCCAGATTTATCACCTTCTCTAGAAGCTGCTGAATTCTCTCTGTGTTTCTCCGTGGCATCTGGGATGGTGAACAGACCATGAACTTGAGGCAGAGCCCCACTTTATATCTCAACTCCATCATTGCTTACTAGGTGACCCTTGATGTAGGACATTTTATTCCTCTGCACATAAGTCTCCTATCTGAAAAATGAGAATAATACTTCTGCCTCACAGAGCTGTTGGACTGTTCAGTGACATAGTGTATACAATGACGTTCAGTTCCTCTCAGGATCCATCCTCTCAGATGGATCCAAACTAAGCATCCATCATGCTTAGTGGATGAATTTGAGCAATTTATTTAATTTCTCAGAGCCTCAGTTTTATCATTATAAAATAAGGATTATAATGCAAACCTTAAAGTTCCTGAGGAGAATAAATTTAAGACTCATCTAGCTAAGTGTCTGGCATAGAGTAGGAACACAATGCATCTTGTTCCCTTGCTTCTTGTCTGGTTGAACCCAACCACTATGTACAAACCTTTCATGACCACCACCAACCTTTTTAATAAGACCCACAATAATATCCTCTGTAATATATTAAGCAGTTCCCATAATTTTCTTCTCAATTTGTTATTTCCTCTTCTATAGGTTTTACTTAGCTTCTATAGGTTTCTTCTTAGCTGCTTTTCTCTGATGTCTAGTGTCTCTTCACTGATTTCCAATGAAACTAAAGGAGTTCTGTAAGATCTCAGTACAGAGGGCAGAAAGATAGGATGTTGCAGAATGCTAAAGTATTCGTTTTCAAAGAAGGGGGCAGGGAGATTATGGACAGAATGGTATCATAAAGTCACAAATGGGTGAGTATGTGACACATTGGTGTGTAATGTGTCTGACACAATTGTTTGCAAAGTTAACAGAGTGCCTTTTCTCATAGCAATCATAATGCCATATATATATATATATATATATATATATATATATATATATATATATATAGTATTTAATTGTTATACCGACCAAGCATAATTTTATTAGAAAATGGGAATTTATTTTACAAGTACATACAAAACCACAACCATGAGCACGTGTCTGTGAAATAAACAAGCTGTGGAAGGACACATGATGGGCTGTCCCTGAGGCTTTTCCATCATTATTTACCAGGGACTTGTTCCTTCACTTCACCATCTGTGGGTTCTCACAAGAGATAGGCAGAGCTGTTGGTGCCAAAGGTTTAACAAAAATTGATGGGAAAAACTTAATATTGGCAAAATTGTATCTTTGAGCACATTTTGGACAAGGTTCCATTATTCTCTTCTAGTAAGGGAACATTTCTTTCCAACTGATGGAAATTCTGTGGGTCACTGATATGTAGCCTGCAGGACAGGGAGGGCTGGGCTGGAAGCTGGGGGTGGGGGTAAGAGGGACAGGGTTGGGAATGGGGTTGTGCTAGGGCAGAGGAAGGTGAGTCTGGTGGGGGTTGGCTAGGGCTTGCATATTGGACATCTGAGGAATTTTGGTCTGGTTCTTCCAGCAAGAGGGAACCTCCGCAAGTTCTAATGTAGTGGAGTGACAAGCGGAAAAGGGTTGTTTGAGAAAAACAAATCTGATGAGTGCAAAGGGGGGGTTGAAGTACATCAGAGCAGAGGGTGAGAAGCAGATAGTACAGATCCTGCAGACGTAGAGGAAATAGAAAAAGCCTTCCTCATTTGCCTCCTTGTCCTGGCCCCAAACACCTCACAGTGCACAGAACAGGACTAGGCCACAGGAAGAACAGGGACGGCTGTCTGTGGGCTACCAGTTCTCTCGAGTGCCTCAGAATGGTTGGAATCAACCCAGTATGTCCTTCTGCTGCTGTTTTCTGTGCACTGGCGGAGAGATAGGAGAAAGAACAAAGCTTTAAGTTCCTTCAGTGAGTAATTGACTAAGCTCCACACCAGTGGCGTGGAGGCGGGGGCGGAGTGGGGAGCAGTGGAAGCTCATATTTTCTCCTCCGCCAACGTTTTCCCCTGATCCCCACCAGGATTTTCTCCCAAGAGTCCTTCATCAGAGCTGAACATGAAAGGTAGAGATCCATTCAAGCCATTGTGAGACACAATCCAAGTCCCAGTCCACAGCAGACCAAGTAACAGAATCCTGCAGGCTGTTGTTACATTTGTTATTTTAAAAGATGTGGTACAGTACTTGTAAGGGAGTGGGATCGGAAGTGAAAATTGTTCTTTCAACTGGCACGCATGCTTATCTATCATGGTACTTTTAAAAAATTTGAATTTATGGCCTAATCCCAATCAGAGTGGTTTCAGATATTTAATAATCTTACTTTTTTGCAATTCCTCCAAAATTGGTTTTTTGTTTTGTTTTGTTTTGTTTTAAATAGTCTTCTTGTTTCACATAAATGAAGAGTTTGGTCTTTGAAAAGTTTTAAAACCATTGCAAATTACAAAAACATTACATGCCCAATTGTGTACAATTAGGAAAAATTTGTTAAATGATTAAAAATAAACTAGCAAGCATCCATCATCTTAAAAATGAATACTGTTAACATTTAAACATATTTCCTCCCTGTCTTTTTTCTTGGGTGTTTTACATAATGGAGATATTTTTTAATATATAACTTTGCATTTTTTCCTTGCATTATATTATAGGCATGCCTCCAGGGCATTAAACACTCTGTGTAAATTCCATTTTTAAGATTTGCCTAATATGCCTTCTTTTGGCTATAATATCATTTACTTAATCGTTTCCCTAGAGTTGAGTATTAGACTGTTCCCAATTTGCTACAATGAATATCTTTGTGTCCATGTGAGTATGTGTGTGTGTGTGTGTGTGTGTGTGTGTGTGTGTATGAGTGTGTTAGCATAGGTATGACTATAGGAGATCTGGCCAGATGCTGTTGCCTATTTAGATGAGGATTGTAGCTTTCCCATTGTGGATGACAGCTGTCAGTTAAAGGGAGGGGTGAGTTAGAGACTGTCACTCTGGCTCCTGGGGAAAACTCTCAGCACAGGAATGTTGTGAACACATTAAAGAGGTCTTGCAATTCCACTTTGTAATGAAAAAAATCTAACAGACAATCTATTTTCAAAGGAAAAAGAGGTTTTCAAAAAGTCTTTTGAATTGACTGGGTTAGTATTGTGTGGTTTTTAAAATTAAATCACATGTATAAAAACAGAGGATCTAATGAGGTAGAGAATAGCAGTTACTTTGAATAACAAAATAATAGGAATATCATTCATGAAGTTCCATGCAGGCTGTCTTCCTTGACCTCTCTGAGTCTCACTTTGTATGATGCACCATTTAAAAAACAGAGCAGAATGCACTAATATTCCACACCTGCAACTCATTGAGAGGATTCAAACACAAACTAAGGATTAGTAAATGGCAGCATTCTAGGTGAGCACTCTACCACTGACTGAGCTGTACCCCCAATTCCCTGAGGCTTGTTCTTAACCTAGAATTCTAAATAGGTGTTCCTGACTTCAGGATAGTTTGATGCAGAACACTTGGATTTACAGAACAAGGACATGAAGGGGAAATCCTGGGTTATATTTTCAGAACCCACTACAGGGATCTAAAACCATCTCTCTTTAGGCATTTAAAAAATGCTTTAATTTGTATACATCAGCTTTCCATAACTGTGTTTTATTTATTTATTTTTTTTAGCCCCTGCTTATAAAGGCCAGGGAGGGCTAAGGGAACACTGCATTCCTCTCTCAGAGGCTGGAAAACCCTGCAATCAAACCTGAGGCCAGATTCAGAAACAAGTGTATCCGATGACAGCTTATTACAGAAGGTTCCGAACTTCTAAGAATTCCTGAGTAGGAAACAAACAAAACACAAAGTTCTCTTCCTAATTTTTTATAACTAGGATTTTTTGTTGGTCTTCCTGACTTCATTCTGCATGTTTGTTCACATGTAGGCACACAAAATCCATTAGCATGTAATCCTTGCAAGTTGGGGGCAGTGAGGTTTCAACACACATCTCTGGGAGCTGGACTTCTCCCCGTTAGTTAAACATGGACAAGAAGTAAAGGTTTCTGGTGTGAGTGTGTGTCTGCATGTCCTGGGTTTGGCACTTTTTTAATCATCCCTTTTATTTTATTTATTTTTTAAATTAATTTAAATTAGATATATATGACAGCAGAGTGCATTTTGATTCATTGTACACAATTGTACACAATTGCCCCACAACTTTTCATTTCTCTGGTTGTAGACAATGTAGCATCACACCATATGTGCAGTCATACATATATACCTAGGGTAATGATGCCCATCTCATTCCACCATCTTTCTTGTCCCCATGCCCTCTCTCCACTCCTCCCTCCCCTTTGCCTCATTAAAATTCTTCCACCCCCCCCCCATTATGTATCAGCATCCAATTATCAGAGAGAACATTTGACCTTTGGTTTTTTAGGATTGGCTCACTTCGCTTAGCATGATATTCTCCAACTCCATCCATTTACCTGCAAATGCCATAATTTTATTCTCTTTTAATGCTGATTAATATTCCATTGTGTATCTATACCACAGTTTCTTTATCCATTCATCTATTGAAGGGCATCTAGGTTGCTTCCACAGTTTAGCTATTGTGAATTGAGCTGCTATAAACATTGATGTGGCTGTGTTACTATGGTAAGCTGATTTTAAGTCCTTTGGGTACAGATCAAAGCGTGGGGTAGCTGGGTCAAATGGTGGTTCCATTCCAAGTTTTCTAAGGAATCTCCACACTGCTTTCCAGACTGGTTTACCAATTTGCAGTGGTTTAGCACTTCTGAGTGTGAGGAATGACAGGGAAGAGAGGCCTGTGGTGACTGGGGTCCTCACAGGCCCACAGCAGGAATTATTTACCAAGGTTGAAGGGGAAATTTGCTAGACAGTCATCATTTGCCCTTCTCTCTAGGAAGGAAAGAGTTACATCTTTCCTACCCCACCACTGGACATTCTATTTTTGCAGTTCTTTGAAGTGCCCTCAGAGACCTAAGCATGAGGCTGAAGGCGGCTCTTATATCTTTTCAACAGATTAGAACATATTCATGTTTTATTTGCTCACAGAACAAATATTTCCCCTGGAATGAGACTGAGGCATTGGATCAGGACCAGCCACCAAAGATGGCTGCAAGGCCGCACAGGATCAGTTCTCCCGGGTCACTTCATTTGACCATATAGACACATATGAATTAATTAATTAAATCATTTGTTCATTCAGAAATATTTCTTGAGCCCCAACCATGTACTAAGCAAGTGCTATGCAGGTTACAGAAATGAACAGAGAAATAAAAGTCTGTCCCGAAGGGGCTCAAAGTCAAGTAGGGAGATAAGAGATGTTTGGTATTAATTACTTTAATCAAGGAGCCAAAGATAAGAGTCTTCAGAACTCAGTAGAAAAAAGTGCTCTGAAATGGGCAATTATTCTGTTTGTGTGTTGGGGGTTGAGTGGGAGCGGGAGAGTGTAGGGTATGCAGTATGATGGTGGGGTATACATGCCTCTGGGGGGTTATGAGTGTGGGAGATGGTAGTAAATGTGTGTGTATGTGTCTATAGTAAGTGGTGGCAGTGGTGAATGTTAGTGTGGCAGTGATGGCTGTGGTTGTTGTGTGAGTGTATGTGTGTGCACAGGCACGTGTGTCTATTAGTCATTATGGTGGTAGAAATGAGAGAGAAAAACTGTACTGCCAACATCAATGAGGAGGGATAGTGGTGTCAGGGTAGGTGGAGGGCCCAGTAGGCACTGGGCCAGCAAAGGTGCAGAGAGGGGAAAATTCTAGAGGGTATGTGCAAAGGGAGGGACAAGGGCAAGTAAATAAGCTGGGAAAGAGGTTAACATTTTTTTTTTTTTTATATTGGATGTTCACAACATTACAAAACTCATGACACATCATATTTCATAGATTAGAATCAATTGGGTTATGAACTCCCATTTTTACCCCAAATACAGATTGCAGAATCACATCGGCTACACATCACATTTTTACATACTGCCATATTAGTGACTACAACAGTCACTAAGAGGTTAACATTTTGATCAGTACTTTCTGATCCACACAATGGCACCTTTTCAGCCCTACTCTGTCCTGCATCGTAAGCTCCTGCAAGGATCTTGTTAGAAGAGCTGTTGCCTTTTCTGAAGATCAAAGCCCAGCATGGACTGGGGACTCCGCCATAGATAACTGAATCTCTGAGCACTTACTGGCTCCTTCTCCACCTGGGCTGCTGTGCCAGGAATGGTTCTGAGTCTCCAACCTCTACAGCTCTCAGAATAGCAAAGTTTGATTCTACTGGAATTGGAACATAGGAGGCTTACCTGCCAGAATGCCTGAGGCAAATGTTGGAAATAACTGCCACGTGCATCTACCTACCAGCAAAGCAAGGAGATCTCTGGCTTCCTTACAATGCATGGGTTGCCCTGGCTGGGTCTGCAATTTTGTGGAGCTTTTTAAAGAAACAAATAACGAGGCAGATGGTGGGAGCTGGCTCCCTTTCTCAGATTTTAGTTTGCTTTGTATTACTTTCCCCTTTTTAGATAGGGTCAAAGCTACTTCGTAATTAAACCTTGGCCAGATAAGAATTATTTATTTCCATTTTATTTGACAGGGAAAGAAACCAACATTTATAGAAAGTCTAATGTTTGCCAGGTACTGTGCTATTCATATCATCCCATGTTATTTTCATAGTTCCCTGTGAGCAAAATATTATTATTTGTAGTTTGCAAATGAAGAAATAAGGCTAAGAGAAGTAATCAAACCACGGCCATAACCTCAGTGGTGAGTTCCCCATTAATGGCCACCCACTGAAATCTGAACCCAAGTCTGTTTGGCACTTTTTATAGTGCTTCCTGAAGTTTAGGAGGCAGTCTGGGATGGAGAAATGAAGGTGGATTTTATCATCAGGCAGGCCTAGGTTCAAATCCAAGCTCTCCCTTGTACTGGTAATGTATGTTACCTGGTATTCCTCCCTTCCTTACTTCCTAGTCATATGTTCATCAAAGGCCTATGACATCCATGTCAAGCTAAGCTCGAGTCGAGGAACACACCAGTTAACTCCACAGTCCCTGTGTTCCCAGGGCACCCAGTCTGTTGGAAAATGCAGACCATGAAAGAGGCAATTACAATGTAGTTTGAGAAGTGCTATGACGGGAAGCAACAGCTGCTATGGGATCACCTCTGCGTGATGTGATCCCTGTTCAATACAGGAGCTGCTAACCAGAGGCCAGTGCTGCAAGTGTAAACTCCATGCTGGATTCTGAAGACCTAGTACACCCCGAAAAATGTGACGTATCTCATTAATAATATTTTACGTTGATTACATGTTGAAATGATAGTGTTTGGACTATGTTGAGTTCAAAAATATTTTACTTAAACTAATTTCTTCTGTTCTTTTTTACTCTTTGTATGTGGCTACTAGAAAATTTGAATTTGGGATTTGCATTGTATTTCTTTTGAATGTATTGCTTCAGAAAAATAAAAATGTGGGATATTTCCCATGTTAATGAAATGATTCAAGAATGTTTGTCCTGTGACCTCCCCAGGGAGACATGTAAGAAATGCTTGATGTGCAGGAGCTTCTCTCCCTCCACACATTACCTAAGTGGCCACTGTTGGGAGGGTTGTTCACTGTGAGAGCCTCACTTCTCTGATGCTGTGGAGAAGGTGATATGGCTGGAGAACTCCTTGTTTAGCCTCTTTGAGGATTTCTGACCTTCTGGGTTCTACATCTTCACAGGTTATTTTTGCAACCCCCCCTCCCCCCCCCAAAAAAAAAAAGGAAGAAAGAAAGAGAAAGAAAAGGGGGAAAAAGAAAGAAAGAAAAAAGAAAACTAGGTCTGGCAATCAGTTGTAATAATTGTTGCTTGTTGCCATGGTTGCTAGCCATCCTTACTTTTCCTTGTTTTAGCAAAAGAAAGTCGTATTAAATATCTAGTGAAGCCTACTTTTCCATATCTTTATTGGATTAAAAGAGGACTTTGAATTAATGGTAAGGCTATTAGATTCATGGAACTAGGAAGGGTCTTGGGATTTGAGTAGTTCTACTCAGATGCTCACTCTGGGCTTGCCTAGGGTAGCAGAGTCAACCAAAGCAGACAGGCCTAGACCTCCTCCTCCAGATCCCCTCGTTCCACGTGCATCTCCACACCACATTGCCTGTTCTTGTCTGAGATGCTCCTTTCCCCACTCCTCCCTCCCAGCAGCTCCTCCTGCTTGGTATCTATTCCTCTTCTGCTGTTGGCTCTCTCTGACCCAGTGTCTTTTCTGGTAACAGAAATGGAAATCAAAAAGACATTGACAGATTAAAGGATGAGCAGATATCAACAAAACAAAATAGAACAGAAAAAAAATTTAAATAAACACTTAAGAAATGAAACCAGGGAGAACTTTCTGGTCAAACAGTACTTTAAGTGAAAAGGCAGCATGGGTGTGTTTGGAGGAGTACTTGGAATTGCAGGTTCAAGGCTGAGGCCTGATTGTATGACCTTGGGAAAATCTTAGTTCCTTTTTTTTTTTTTTGTACCTGGGATTGAACCCAGGTGTGCTTAATCACTGAGTCACATCCCCAGCCCATTTTCATTTTTATTTTGAGAAGGGTTCTCGATAAGTTGTCCAGGCTAGCTTTAAACTTGCAATTCTCCTGCCTCAGCCTCGTAAGCTGCTGGGATTACAGCCATGTGCCACCATGCCAGGCTTAGTTCCTTCATTTTTTTTTAATATTTATGTTTTAGTTGTAGTTGGACACAATACATTTATTTTATTTGTTTATTTTTATGTGGAGCTAAGGATCGAACCCAGAGCCTCACAAGTGCTAGGCGAGCCCTCTAACGCTGAGCCACAACCCCAGCACTGTTCCTTCATTTTTAATCAGCACCACTGGGTGGTTGTGAGGAGCAAAGGAGAGCATGCTTCTAAAAGGACTTTGTCATCTGGAAGCAACATAGCAATTGTTATGGTTGGAATGTAGTCTGTGCCCCAAGGTTTCAGGTGTTGCTTGGTCTTCAGTGTGTGGTATAGAGATTGTGGACCTTTAAAAGGTGGAGTCTAATGGGAGGTGGTTAGGTCATTGGGGGTGTTGCCCTTGGAAGAGATTAAGGTAGCTTTCATGAGACTCTGATTAGTTCCCACAAAAGTGAATTGTTATAAAAGAGCAAGTTTGATCCCTCAGATATCTCTGACGACCTGTCTCACCATGAAATGTTTTCCATACACATTCCTACCATTGTGATGCCATTTGCCATAAGACCCTCACCAGAGCCTAGCAGTAGCCAGTGCCATGTTCTTGAACCTCCAGAATTGCAAGGTAAATAAATCTCTTGTCTTTATAAGTATCCAGCCTCAGGAATTTTATTATAGCAACAGAAAACTGACTAAGACACCAGTGGTAGTTATTGTCATTCATAAGAGTACAGAAGATTTTTGTCAAATGTGAGAGCAAGATGAATTAACAGGGTGATATGGTTGCTAAAGAAAGCTAATGTAGTATCTAGAGCAAGGGATGCGGCTCTGTAATTATCCATCTGTTTCTGGGGCACTGTGTATTGTTCAGTTCTGGGAATCACATTTTAAGAGGGACGTTGGCAAACTGTTGTTGTTCCAGAGAAAGTTGCAAGAGTAGCTTAGGGTTTGAGAGTTATAACATATAAGAAATGATTTAAGGATATGGAGGATGTTTAGTCTGGAGGAAGAAAAGTAAAAAGACTTAGCTAGGACAAGGTAGCTCTTTCTAAATATCTGAAGGCTGTTCTGCACAATAGAAGTTTCTTCTCTGTTGCAAATGGCCAAGCCAGGACCTAATGGTGGAAATTTCTGGGAGGTAGGTTTGGGTGCAATAGGAGCCTATCTAAAGCTCAGAGAGCTGCTCCTAAGTGAACTTCCTGAGAAGGTAGCAAGTCACCCATGGTGGAAGTCTTTAAGCACAGGGGCTATGTATGGGACAAGGGGCTGTTTACAGGAGTTCTGTTTTGGGTAAGAAGTTGGATCAAGTGATCCTTCCAATTCGAAGACCTCAATGTTCTTCTGATCTCTCTGATCTTTCTTTCTGATCTGCTTCCCTCTCCTTTTCTGATGCCTTTGTTGACTTTCTGCTCCCTCTGTGAATTACTTTGGGGTTTTAGATTCAGAAATATTTCCGTAATAATTGATAGTCTGGTTAATGAAAAGTAGGAGGGAGGAACATTAAAAACAAAGGCAGTTTTGTTACTCCAAAGGGTGCACGGTAACCTGTTCAGTGGGGGATGGAGCAGGAACATGATCATATGAGTTGGAGACTCCTGTAAATACTACAGCGAATGAATAGGCATCATTTATTCTTAGCTATAGTTCAAAATGCAAACACAACCACTAAAGGCTTTTGCTTTTGAATGGACTGACATTTTCCTTGTTTACATAATTCTTTTGTTAGCTACAGAGATTCAAGAAAAATCTCACTCTAAGAATTCTCTATCATGAACTACTTTTTACCGTCCTAAGTGTTTTGCTGATTTGGTGATAGCCTATTCTGAACAAGAGGTGTTTTCTTGATTTCTTGACACAAGAAAAACCATTTTCCAGAAAGAAATATTTTTCATGCATAGTTAGTGTTGCAGCAGGACGAGTGTGAAGCTCGCTGGATCTCTGCAGATGAGTGGGTAGCTGAGCTATTTCTAGTATTTTTTTCTGCCCCGTGTAGCAATTATGGATGTGTTTCACAGTGCCCCACCTTGGACTTCCCAACCATCATTTCAGAAACCTCCACCTAGTCAAAATAAAACTTGGCAGATCCAGGTGGAAGGAGGGGGAAATGGGCAGAAAAGAGTAACAACATCTTGGTCAGCTTCCCTGAGGTCAGAGTCTTTGCCCAGCTCTAAAAAGGACAGCAAGGACATGGAGGAGTCTGAGGATTCAGGGCATGAGTTCTGAGGCTTCTGGAGCCTTGTTGGTCAATTGTGGTAGAAAGAGCTTGGAGAGACAACAGTAATGGCTCTTTAGATCCAGGAGACTGGCCAACAGCACTGTAACCATGGTTATCCTCCAAGGCTGGCTACCCACAGCAGGTCTAGCCCCTGAGGCTGCCTTGCGGAGCCCACTTCTCCTTGTCCAGCCCTACCCAGGTGAGACTTTGAACCCTTGGCTCAGGACAACCACAGCCTGTAGACTAGTGGGTGGTTTTGCTCCTGGGTCTGAATTCTGGGGTGAAGTGAAGCCCCCAGCCTGCCTGGCTTCCCATTCTCTCTTTTCATTCCAGACCTGCTTCCTCACCATACCTCTTCTGCCTACAGGCACTTGTGGGTAGACTCTAGGTTCTGAGCTGCTCTAAAGCTGGGACTTATCTTGGTCCTCTGAGAATGGTCCTGCCCTCCAGCAGTGCATGGTGCAGTGGGTGCCAACTTCCATAGGCACAATGTCCATCTGAAGCCCCAGCTTATAAAATATCAGGTTTCAGAGTCCCACTCTTAGATGTCATGCCTCAGGAAGTCTGGGTGGGACGCAGGAATCTGGAGCCCAGGTATTTCTGATCTAAGCAGTCCATGGGCCACACTTGGAGAAACACTAGTTTTGAGGAAAGACCTTGAATTTGGGGGTATGAGAGAGAACTGGGTTACTTGTGTTACTTGCTGAGCAAGTTAATCATCGTTTTTGAACTTCTGTTTCACCATCTATAAAATGCTCACCACTTCACAAGGGAGTTTTCAGATGTCAATGTGATGATGTATATAAAGTGTTTAGCAGGGCTTATTAAATAGGGGTTTTGGCTTCCTTTCTCTCTCCTTCAACACCAAGAAAGTGGCAACAGAGAATTTCAATTCCTCTCAGCCATGGCAAATCAGAGGTACCTTCCTGGCAGTGTGCAACTGTGAAAAGGTTACAGAAGATTCCGGGCAGGATGCACATCCCCAGAGTTCTGTAGCAGATCAGCCAATCCTGTTTTCTCAAGAAATGACATGGAAAGAAACCATCAGGAGGTCAGGGGCCAATCATCTGCTGTCATCTTTATTTGCAGTAAACCACAGAGTCAGGACACACACACACACACACACACACACACACACACACACAGTGCATTACAGAACAAGTCCACAGCACTCTGTGCAGGCAGACAGGCAGGCTTGAGCAGGCAACCACTGTTAGGGAACAACATGTCCATGGTGGGGGAGGCAGTGGAGGTGGGAGAGCAGGGAGGGAAGGACCCTGGCACTGTGCTAATTAGTTTCTGCTGCAGTCTTGACTGGTAAAGTCTGCATTTATAGATTGCAGTTGAAGTGTGTTAGGATCTTTAGCTGTGCCCAGGGTCACCCCCAAACATGTGGGATTTGTGAGTTCCCTAATGGGAGCAATGCATTTTCTTGTGGGATTGAACTTTCTCCCAACTTGTTGGCAAGTAGAAAGGGCCAAAAGAAGTTTGGTACACAGAAGGGAAAACACTTACATTTCAGGATTTGGTGTGTGTGTGTGTGTGTGTGTGTGTGTGTGTGTGTGTGTAGGTGGAGGGCTTACTAAAGAGTTTCTTTGTGGTGTTTCATATTGGGCTTCCCAAATGAACTGGTTTCCAAATATATTCGATTGTCAAGAGGAAAAGAAAGTCGATTCTTGGCTGAGGGGCTAGGAGGAGCCCTTCTGTGTCAGCAGGGCTGGGGGAAGCCTTGGGTCTGGTGGGAAACCCAAGAGGACAAGGAACCTGCCTTCTCTCCTATGGCTGCAGCATTTATCCCAGGGGGAGGCAAAATCACTGATGCAGGATGGTCTTTAGAGCTCCCTCACTTAATAGGTGGTAGAAAGAGAGGTCCCAGAAGGCTAAAGGTCATGTTCAAGACCACAAGGCTGAGATAGGACTGTAGCCCACTCTCCATGTTGCTCTTGTTTTTCTAGGCAGGGCTTCATCCCTCATCGCCTCATGGCATGTGGATTCGCTCCTTTCCCCAATAACTTCCATGGAGCATTTGACCAACTTTTCCAAGATAGAAGGCTCTCACTTGTTTTCTGCAGAGAGAGAAAAGCACCCATCAGAACACCCCCTCATCAGGCTTCTCAGAATTGTGTTATTGGCCAACAAGAACTCTTTCCCTAAGATACCCACCAAGCCTTAAGGTCAATGGCACAGAGAAGCATAAAAGTTTACTTCTTCCCATTCTATGGAGGAGGACAGCTGTGCTGGAAGCTGGGTCAGCAACTTGCTGTGAAGCCTCTTCTCTGTAGCTGGGTCACCTGCTTCTTGCCATCTGGAGAAGAAAGAAACACAATGCTGTAGATTTTGAAGTCAGCCTTTTTATTGGGTAACTGACACACTAGGTCACACTGTCTCTCTCAAGACTGTAGACTACCTTGGCAGGTTGGCACTGATCAAAAAGGACAACATCTGGAGCATCAGGCTCTGTCCAGGCATACACTTCACTGGATTCCTACCCAGGGGCCTGGGGAAAAGGCTTTGGAGAGTAACTCTCTTTATTATGCAGGAACAAGGACCAAGTGAGCACTTGTCATTCAGCTACAATCAACAAAGAGCAGGCCTTGAGCTGTGCTGGCTACCAAATCCATGTGAAGGGTTGGATTGATATGTAAGTAAGGGCCTTTACAACCCTAGGGGGCTGATCCAGAACTCCCTGATCATTGGACTTTTCACCTTAATTGAGATGGTCTGTTAGAAACTGTGACTGCAGTAGGGCTCTACAAATGAGCTTGCATTTGTTTTGTTGATTTTACAGAAACCAAACTCACTGAGTCTATTGTTTTTATACTAATATCCTCATGGCATGAGATATTCAACTATGTCCTTAAACTTTCCAAATATGCTGTACCCCATAAAGCACCCTATGCCTGTGATGTGACTCAAGAGGTAGAGAAGGAGAATAGTACTGAACAGAGGGATTTCGGTTGGACACCAAGGACAGCTGTCTATGGGAGAAGCTGTGAGATACCAGGTACATCCTGAAGCTGGGATCTGGAGTGTGTCCTCTGATCTTTCCTGGGCCTTTTAAGCACAAGTATGCTGGAGGTAGCAAAGTGGGCAGATGTTTTTTTTTAAATCCCTTCTGATCTTCTGGATTTTTTTTTTTTTTTTTTTTTTTTTTTTTTTTTTTGGTATGAACACTCTACACAAACAAACAAAAATCATGGGGGCTACGAAGAGTGAAGAGAAACATCATGAAAATAAAAGGAAAAGTGGAAGAAATCATTTTTCAGGGTGGGTAAGGGTAGGAAAAGATAGAGAAGAGATGAGGCATGTTAAGAGATTAGGGCACAATGCCTGGCAAATAAACATTGCTTAAAAACAAATTATTTGTTGATGAATCAATAAGTGCATGCATGAATCATTCTATCCAGCCTCATTCTGCATGTGGGAAAAAGCACAATACAGTCTGAGTGGCCCAAGTCCCTATTGTTAATTGGTGTCATTGTAGAAACTAGAGTTGGTCCTACTCAAGAAGTTCAATGCTGAGCAGAGGGAGAAGGGTAGGTTTCCCCACCCACTGCTGTGGGTGGCAAGTGCCCTCGGAACACAGCTGTGAAATTGAGGAAGGAGAAGGGGTGAAGGTTGTGACCTTGTGTCCTCCTTGACAGAACGGCAGGGCTGCCGGGCCCAAGGTAACTGAGTGGGGCGTACAGCATTGAACAGGGCCTCAAGGTCTTCCTGCTTCCTTTCCTTTCTCCAGTGGCAGAAGAATCAAATCCTGACACAAAACTGCTCCTTCTCTTCTTGGAGGCCATGTGAAAATATCCCCTGAATTTGGAGGTTGGTTCATGGATTCCTTGCTTTCTCTCATTCTGCACCTCTCTGAGTTTCCTGAGTAGTTTCCAGAGGTTTCTTTCCTCCTTCAAGAAAATGTAGTTTGGGAATGGGTGGGAATTCTCACCAAATCAACTGGAGGCAGGATCCATTTCCTGCAGAGAACCTGCCTTTGAGATCATTTCTTCCTCTGTGGAAAGACTGAAATTCCCATCTATTTTGCTTTTCCCTTTGCCTTAGTCCTGCTGACAGACATCTTGGAAAGGACTCTGGAGCTGGAGTCCTCTGAGATGCTAAGGAGCCTTGGCCTTCAGGCTCCCCGTTTCCCCATCTTTTCTCTCATTGCTTCTCTGCAGTGACCCAAAAAGGAACGGCCATGTGATGGACAACAGCTGACTAAAGGTGGGGGCTTGACACATTCAAATGAATTTTGTGTTTTGAGTTCCCAATTTCCCCCTCAGGAAGTTGTGCCCAATGGAATCACTGGGAACTAGGAGGAAACACTGTGCTTTCTCCTTCCTGCTACAAAATGACTGATGAGCATGGGTGCAAATAGGCCTCTCTGTTCTAAACAGATAGAGAGAAAGAGAGAGAGAGAGAGAAAAAAAAAAAGAATCACACTGCCTAAGCAAGGCAAATGCAAGTGTGCGGAGACCCAGCCTGCCATCCGTCTCGGGAAGACCTGCCAAGAGCTCTTATATAAGCTCCAGTGAGCTCATGTGTTTTCACGCCCATCAGCAGATCCTGAGCTTCAGGGGCAGGGGTTAGATAGGAGGAGGGAGCTTAGAAGAGATGTGTTCTTATGAAGAGGGGGTGCTCTGGGAAGAAAACATGTTATCACACTCAGGATAATGAAAGCGATTTTCCTCTCTGTGCCAGTCAATGTAGACTTACATTCCTCATGGTGTCCATGTGAGGAAAGCAAAGAGTGCTGGATCTCATGAACCCCATGGTGTGGAGGCAGCAGTGGGAGAGGTGGGGGTGTTTAATGAGAAAAGGAATGCAGATGTGCACTTGGGGTATGGATGAGAAAGGTTTCCTCCTTATGTTTGAGGAATCAGATGGGCCTAGTGAGGTCCACCATTCACAGGCTGAGAGTCAGGCTTTGATTGAGTATCAGGCCTTGGTCTCCAGTTGATGGTGCTACCTAGGCTATGCTCAAATGGGAAACTTTTATTTCATTTATTGACTGAGGCAGGCTGAACATTTTGGAACCTGCTGTCACTGGTGTCACCTGCTTCCCTTTCATGGGCAGAATCACTAAGCCATTGGATCTCTGAGAACAAACTAACCAACCACCTTACCCACCATCTTGTCCAGAACACCTGCAGTCAGCTCACTCTGGTCCCTGGGGCAAGCATGGCTTATACTTTGTGTATTGAAAATCATCTCTGCATAAATGAGCCAAGACTTTTCAACCAGGCTTCCCAGACATTCTCTCGGGGGTTGACACACTTCTAGTTCAGCTGTGCTCCAGTGGAGGGGGAGAGAGATCTGTCTGTATATCTCAGTAGCCGACACCCTCCCCCAGTCTAGTTTCACAATCTTCACATAATGAGGTGATAAGTATCTGTGTTTTATATGAATAAATGAACCTGTAGATATGATGTTCTATTGTTCTAAGCTTTTCAAAATAAGATGGTGCCCAGTCACTCAGTACCTAATACTGTAAGCAATTTTTGTTTCAGAAATAAGAACGTGATTTTTTCAGGTGAATTTGTAACGCCTTTAAATGTTTCACATTTTTCTCTTGGCATGACGAATGCTCATAACATTATCTAATGATTTTTGAGAATTTAGTTAATATGCCATTTACTTTCCTCTTTCCAGCTCAACCAGGACTGTTTTGAATACAGCTAAGATCTTCCTTGGGTTCCACTCAAAACTTTCTCCTCATGAATGATTGGGTGATGCCTTGATCAATATCTATTTATTTCATTCCCAACTTGATTCGGTCAGTTGGGAAATAACTGAGCTCATATGCACAACACCTTGAATTCTCCTCTAGCAACACGGATGATACGCACAATCTTTTAAAGCTTAAGAAAGGATCTTCCCCGCCCATGAGGAATGGTGGAATAAATCTGACCAAACTTCCCTGTGTACAAATATGAAAACACCAAGGTGAATCACACCTTTATGTATATCCATAATGCACTAATTAAAAACATAAATAAATAGAAGAAAAATCACTAGAATAGAGGAAAGGAAGAGAGGAAGGGAGGAGGGAAGGAAAAGGCAAAGTATTGGGGACTGAAGTGGAACAAATTATATTCCATGGCTTGCATTAATTATGTGAAAATGAACTCTAATATTATTTATAACTAAAATGAACTCATAAAAATTACTTTAAAAAGGAAAGACTCTCTCATGGTGAGGCATGCTGGAATATTTTGGTGTGAGATGTCATGATACCTATCATTTACCTTCAAAATTTTCAGTCAGAAAAAAATAAAAGATGAAACAGGTATGGCAAATGTTAATAATTGTTAAATCTAAATGATGGGTACATACTCAAGGTTCTACTTTTTAGTATATTTGAACTTGTTCATAAAAAAGAAATTATTTCCAGATGTTCTAGTTCCAAGGCGTATGTTCAGCCTGTAGAGCCGTTAAGAGGCAGACAGGGAGTAGATGTGGGGGTGAAGGTTGATGAAGATTACCTTAATGCCTAGGAGCAGAAGGGTATGAAGGTAGTTCATCCCAAATAGCAGGTCAGTGACACCCTCTATTATTAACACCTCATGAACATTTGGTGCTCTGAGTTAAAAGATCTAGTGCTCAATCCTTTTACCTCAGGGATGTTGGGGAGAAAGGAAATATTCACCAGGAAAACTTTTCTTGAAGATCATGTCATATTTTGGCTACTGATTGGTGGTACCAGTTTTCTTTAAAAAATAAAAAAAGACCAAAAAAAAAAAAGTTGATTAATCACTTGGCAGGTACTATTGTGTAGCCCCTCAAACAGAAAAGGTAGACTTTCTGGAAATTTCTTCTGGATTGCCATTTATTTATTGTAGGATTTTAAAATTCCTTTTCTATTATCTAAGGTAAAAAGAAATTACCATTTTTATCATCCCTCCTTTTGTCATTCTTCCTAAGCCTCCATTTTTAAAAGAATTTCATTGTTTCGAAAGGAAAAAAATGTTCAATTTTTCGCATTGCTCCAGAGGCAGTCTTTTTTTAATCCCAAATCATGACTCACCCAACAGAATTTGTAAAAGGACACTTCAAATCTTCATTCCACCCTTAGATATCAGTTACTGAATTCTAATGTCTGTCTGAACTCTTTTCATTGCCCTTGATTTTTACTACATCTCCATGAATCTTTAATGCTGTGTGAATACTTGATCCAGATGAGTTCTTCACTGGGTATCCATTCTTGGCCATTTCTTCTCTGAGAAGTCTTAGGACACACTCCAGTTGGTGCCTGGGAGTGAGGACCTAAGAGGAAGGGAGGAGAGAAGGTGCACATGGGCCTTCTGATTCCCATAACTGCTTTCCTCCTGCTCCTGGGTGCCCCTGCACCCACTCACAAGAGTGCTATTTTTTCCTCTCCAGGTCCATGGAAGAGAGAAGAGAGGGACTTGGGTGTCAAGTTTGAGAGAAAGTAAGCCACACACAGGGTTATGGTTTTCGGGTCGTAAACCTGTCACGGTGCTTGAAGCTCAGGGGAATCATTAATGGTACCGCAGGCACGAACACAGGCTTTGAAGACAGATACTGACAGATCTGAGTCCTGGATCTGCTACTATGAGATGTGCCCTGTTTCTCTCTGTGTCCTCCCTTGTCAAATAGGGAGCCATATAGCACCAATCAACTTCACAAGGTTCTTGTGAAGTTCCACAATGGTTATAAAAGGAATGGACTTTAACTAGATACTAAATGATAGCTGTTATTTAATAACAATTTCATGAATACCTGGATGTTTCTGTTTTGCCATCAGCTCAACTGTAAGATCTTTCTTTTGGATTTCTCAGTACTTCCCCCCCCCCCACCCCGCAATTTTGGACACAGTGCTCATGTTCACCTACCTCCCTTGTCCAAATCAGTCTTCTAAACCATCCAGTTCTCTCTCTTTTCATCTCATGAATCTGTACCTTATTATGCTGATCTCTTACTGTGTTGCTACTCCACTTCTGTACTGCCCTTTTTCTCTTTGTCAGTTCTGACTTGATCTGTAAGAAGTGGAAGGCAAATATTTCTGCCTTTCTGTATAAGCTGAATTTCGTATTTTCTGAATCATGAAGCTGCCCTCCATGTGACCTAGAAAGTCCTTTGATGATCCATATTTAGCTGTATCCATCATTCAACAGATGTCTGGGTAAAGGCCCCCGTGAGCTCCCTCTACATCCTGTGGTTTCAAGTTCCTGAGTTGTTAGTTAAAAGCTTTCATCCCCCTGCCCCTCCACCCATTCAGGGTGGAAGGACAGATACCTGCTTTAGCTATTCATTCATTTGGTCCTTTAGCAAATATTTACTTGCTACCTACTACATGCTTGATTCTGGGCTAGATGTTATCCTCTTTTGCTTCCAAATTGCATTTTTCTAATTTGACCCATTTGTAATAGTCCTTCATAGTTTCTGTTTATTCTTCTAGAATCTCCAATTAACATTCAATGAAACAGTCTTTTCTATCTGCAGTGTTTCCTGACCCCTGGGAGACTTGGCGGCTTAATGGTAAACTCTAATGCCTTGCTATAAAGCACCTGCTGTTACATCTGCAGACTTCAGGACAATCTAGGTGCCTCATGGTTCTAAGGCAGTTTAATTATCAGATGAGGCTGCAGGACTCTGCTTGGCATCCTGCACCATGGTGCAAGACAAAATGGTGGCAAGGGTGGAATGCCCAGCAAGCTAAGTAGGTAATTCCCAATACCTCTTAAGTTTTCTGTGTCCCTGGTTCCCCACAGAGATACCCATGTGGAATGATGCTGCTCTGCTTTTTGAGCTCTCTGGATCTTCCATTAGATAGCATCTCTTGGCATCTGAAAGGCAGCCTCCCATTCTGTTCTCCTGTGGAACACAGATGGCCCAGCCCACGCCTATCACTAATGAGGATCACATGCAAAGCCTCCTTGCTGGAGGCTCCCTTCAACAACCCAAAGCTCCTTCCCCAAGTTGGCTGGTCACTATTGACCATGGTATTTAAGCCAGAGAAGACTGTTGGCTGTTCTCCCACTCACAGAGCTCAACAACAACAACAAAATGTATTAGGTAGGTGCTGGGAAATAGGTCCCACTCTGGCAGAACGTGAAGACATTGAAGATTAAGGGATAGCTGCCAACTGGATAGCAAGGGTGAGGTTTGGGGATCCAGCTGTCCATGGAGGCTGTTGAGTTTAAATATGAATAAGCACTGGAAGTTCTTCAGTAGGATGATGATTAGATGACTCCACAGAGGTGGAATAGATAGGATATGG
This sequence comes from Spermophilus citellus, assembly GCF_964194105.1. Lineage (NCBI taxonomy): Eukaryota > Metazoa > Chordata > Mammalia > Rodentia > Sciuridae > Spermophilus > Spermophilus citellus. The sequence goes on along the minus strand of NC_138188.1, from coordinate 121,037,116 downwards.
ATTGTCTACGCAATGTAACTTCACCTAGGATGTTGGTAGGGTGGAAAAAATTAAATAAGAATGTTAATGACACCAAAATATAGTAGGAAAAGAATAGATTTTGATGCCAGAAAGATGTGTCAAGTCCTGATCGTACTGCTTGCTCTCTGTTGGACAAGATATTTCCCCTTCCTATGCATTAATTCCTTTATCTATGAAATAAGTACAGTAGGCTGTTCTGAGTATTAAAAGGGATAGTACATGAAAAGACCTTGACATAGTAACTGGCACCTAGAAAGCAATGAATGGGAATTCCCTTTCTGTTTTTTTTTTTTTTTAATGGGAGGGGGGTGCTGGGGACTGAACCCAGGGCCTTGTGCATAAAAGGCAAGCACTCTACCAACTGAGCCCAGGAATTCCCTTTCTTATCTCCCTTTCCGGTTTTCTCTCTACAACAAAATGTCCAAATACATTCTCCAATATGGCAGAACATGAAGTTGAACTAAACACAATGGCTCCATGTGAACGTCTGTGTGATTGTGCAATCCAAGTTTTACTTAAAATTTGGTTACTACTTGAGGTGTGGGAGAATTTCTCTTTCCTTGCCATTGCAAGTCTGATCTAGGTCTTATATTTGTGAGGGGGGAAAAGACTTTCAAACTGCTCATATGGATATCCAATTAGGAATGTAAAATCTTTTTTTTTTGTCTTAATACTATAATCCATTCCTCAACTATTAGAGCTATCAAGGAGAGGTCACAGCTATCACCAGCTGCCCTTGAGGGTACCAGAGTCTGGTCAGTCCTGCCATATATAAGCCTGGTCTAACTGGTCAGTGCCCACTGATTTAGAAATCTCTCTTAATTTTTTTTTTATTATTTCAGTCAGGTGATACCAAGAAATGCTATTTAAAAGGAATTAATAGACTTAACACTGACCTAACCTACAGAAACAGTTTCAACAGCTTTTGGGAGAAGATTAGGACAATTACTGCTTGCTCCCCACTCAATCAGGTCAAAGCTTTTCCTGTAAGAGCATGTGGCTGCTCATTCCCACTTAAAGGCAGACCTTTCACCTCAGCCAGCCCCAAGAGCAGTCATTCAATGGAACAAAATTTCACCTTCTATACCTGGATTCTTTAGATGTGGTTCTGTTCTCTGGAGCTATACAGATGTCACAGTTGTCATGTTTCCCCTTTAATGCACCCCTCCCCCCCACCTTCTGCCCTTCTCTGCAGTCTTTTCCCCATTTAAGGAACAAAATATCCAGATTCATCATTCTTGCTTGAAGATGTGTAGAGAGGAACAATAAAAATATAGACAATCACATAGAAAAAAACAAGGAAGAGAGGCTGGAGTGGTGGCTCAGTGGTAGAGTGCTCGCCTAGCATGCATGAGGCACTGGGTTCTATCCTTGGCACCACATAAAAACAAACTAATGTATCCACCTAAAACTAAAGATACATAAATAAATAAATATTTTTAAAAAACCAACAAACAAGGAAGAGGGCTTAGCTGGATGCAGTGACACTTGCCTGTACTCCCAGTGTGGGAGACCAAGCCTGGAAATGTAGTGAAAAACATCTCAAACAAGCAAACAAGCAAGCAAACGCAAAATACCCAGTGTCTTTGATGGAGACTTCTTGTCCTGGAAAAGTACTTGCATGTGCCCATTTCCACTGAGAACTAACAATACTACTACCGCTACCAGTGAAAAATGGTGGTGTTTTCCACTCTACAGATGTTGAGAGTAAAAGAATGTCCTGGTCTTTCCTGTAAATTCTCAACATATCTCTCTGTATCTTCTGGAAGGGATCTAGTATTGACCATAGACCTTTTTCTTCATGGAACGCTTTATGGATACTAGTGTTTTGAGATGCATTCTAGTAAATTATGGTTTCAGATATACTGTAAGGACTGAGACTAGATGTTTGACATGACTTCAATCTTAGGCTAGACTGATTGATTACTGTTGGATACTGAAATTGGTGGCTCATATGGATCTTTCCTTCCTTGTAGAGTTGGTAGGCTCTTCTTCCTTCCCCTTAAGGTTAGCATCAGGCACCCACCTGCCTGGGAGTGTTGAGGTATAGGTCTGTGACATAGGGAATCTGGGAATCTAGATACTTCCCCTCCCCAGGATTCTATTTTTGTGGATCCCAATTGTGGCAGTGTTGTACGGAAGGCACAGCCTCGTTGGGACAGGAGGTAACTGAGAATTTTGGCCAAGAAGAGAGGGGGCTAGAGATGGGAAAAGTTGATGCAAGTATTTTTGGCAGGAGTTGGAACCAAAGCAGCAGGAGAGTGTAAGTTTTAAGCCTCTCTGGCAAAGTAACTTCCTAATCTGTCACTGAGTATGTGTAAAAAAGTGATTAGTGGGGCTCTATATTTATCATGATTACTCACAAATATGTAATTTACATAATATATACAGCACATTAAGTACTATGTCACCTTATATAATGTGCATATGTATAATGTATATGCATGTTATGTAACGCCAGTCTGGAGGCTCTTCCCGGTTCTGCCAAGTATTTCCTAATTTATTTGGCAATTTTAACGTATCTTTTCCATCTGTGGAAAGAACTCTCTTAAGAGGAACTGGTCTCTGACCTGAATATAATCATCCTGCTAAGTCTATCTCCACTTTCAATTCACTGGGGAAACCCCACAAAGACCAAGGCATAATGAGACGCAGCTCCCAGCCCACTGGTCCAGGGATAACACAAAGTACTGACGATTTCCTGTTTCACTGTTTTTATTGCTAGTGGGGTGGAAGCATGAAGGCAGGTGAGAACATGTCTGTAGCATGGTAAGAATCAGAATAAGACAAGAAATAAGAGACTGGGCTCTTCCCTGACTACCTGTATGGCTTTGGAAGTCACTAAACCTCATCAAGCCTCCTTCTCCTCATTAGGATTGAGATAATAATACCTTCTCTGCTAACCTCGGAATTTTCTGTGGGGGTCGATACAATGAGGCACTACTCCACAATAAGAAACCAGTCATGTTGTTTAAAAGATGATTTGCAAAGCAAGATTTAACAGCAACACAAGACTTGCTAAGGCTAACACATCAGAAGCGCAATTCCACTCAAGTTCTTTATACTCTGTGCCTCTAAGGAGGATTGGGGTACATCTCTCAAGCAACATTAAAGTCCTATGCACTAGGGTAAAGCAGGTAGGAGCCAATTCTGCATGTTCCCTTTGTGACTTGTGAGACTCTGAGAATCAATTTCACCTGTTGCTGGTGCCATGTCTCAACAGCCTCAATCTTGGGGAATGAGGGCTGAAACATACACAAATACTTCTGTAAATGTCTCAGAATCAGTGACCCTAAACCTGAACCTGCCTCACTTTCAGAATCAAGTTGCTTCCAAGATAGTACCTGTAGTCATTCTGGAGCTTGTTGGTCACACCACATAGGATTCCATCAGTAAGGATATTCTTCAGGTGACCTGCTCTTCCCCTTGCTCAGCATTTCTGCACTGTTATTTGCGCAGGATGGTCTCATATCTCAGTCCAAGATGGTCCTAGAAGATTACTTCCTTCAGAGGTGGGCTCCATTTGTGCACACAATTTTAACATTGTCTTCCTTGTCCAAAGCTCCTGGCCCAATGCAAGGAGATTAAAAGCAGCTCATTGGAATGATGTCAAGTAGCTCATGTTTTCTCTTGAGAAATCTGAGAGAATGGAAGTCCCAGTGAGCTAATGGGTAGAGGAACTGTTGTTTTCCACCGATGAAGTGCTGCATAGTTGCCCTTAGGAAGGGGAGGTAATGCCGGAGCCAGGTGAATGAAGCCAACTGAGCTCTGCTGACACCCCTCTGTCCTGGCTGGCAGCACCTTGCAGAAGGTGCCTCAGTCCTGCTTGTGACTTTTCACTGTGTTTCCAAATGAAGGGATTCTGGTGACCATGATGAGGAGATATGTGGAGGGTTCAATGTGATGATCTGTCTCATGTCTTCAACTTCAGACCAACTTCTCTCTAGGTTAGGTCAGAGAGAACTTTTGGAAGCACACCAAGGCCCCGATCTCTCACCTGGGGTTGTCCCGTCCACACATATGCTGCATGCTCATTTTCCCCTGGCACCCTGGATCCAAGTGGAATCACTTCTCAGAGACCAGAAATGACCCTATTCCTAGCTGTGTGGGTTCTTTCCTCTAGTAATTGTCTTCTTAGTGGCACCTACTCTCAAAACACATTAGCCAAGAGACCATGGAGCTGTCTCTTCACTTTTCTCTATTTCCTTATCTCACAAATGGGAGAGTAAACCTGCCCAGCATATCTTTCATGGCGGTTTTGATGATCCAGAATAGGACTCTTCACAATAAGGACATCCTTCCATTTCCCTTAAACATTATGATCAGCACGAGGAAAGGTGTTGACAATGAAATGGTGGAAGGTTCCTTTCCCGCTTTCTATTCCCATATTACCTGTGTTTATTTCCAATCAGAAAAAGTCCAGCCGTAAATAAATATTTATATGTTATATATAAATATATATGCTACATATATACACACATAAGACCATGAGAAGGTCCTTCAGGTCAGAATCTGAGGGTGGGAAGTGCGGAGAGGTGATGGGAACTGCCTGATGGACTGTCTTCCTGTCCCCAGCACAGTCCTGTCCTCTCATCTTCTCTGCCTTCGGGAAATAGTCCGCCACCAGGGCTCGGAACTCAACAGGAAACACGCTTTGGCTCAGGAAGAAAAGAAACTGGGGGTGTTCTTTTTTTTCTTTCCCCTTTTACACAAGATTATGACACCAGTTTAAAAAATAAATCCCAGTTTCTCCACTTTCCCTCCCAGGTGTTCACAGAACTAAGAAAATAAATACCACATCTAAGGCGCGCTGCACAGGCAGCTCAGGGGGCTCTTGGAGCCGTCTCTAAACAAACACCCAGCCACCAGGAGAAGGCTTGGGGAAATGAACAAGTGCCCACCGATGGGGTAGAGAACCCAGGAATGGAAACACAGCTTTCCACAGCCTTTCTGCCTTCTCAGCAAGTCTGGGGAGAAGCTGTCGCTCAAAGGACAACCAAGAGACCATCGAGCGCCTGCTGAGCCCTGCCAAGGATTATGCCCAGAGAGCTCCAGGCTGATGTGTCTCTGTACAGAAGGACCTTTGTGCAAGTTCTCTGGAACGGAGCTCTTTCCCTCCACCACATCCGATCTCGTCTCACCAGGAAACCTGCAGCCTGCTCCTCACGAGCAGCGAGCAACTGTGAGGAAACTTGTAGAGCTGGTGAAAAGAAAGAGATTTCTCCTTCAGTCTCAGAAAGTTCTCCCCCATTCCCCAAGGCCTGTGGGAATTTGGAGGTCGCTGCATGAGCCAACCCACCCTGGTGGGCCTAAGTCTTTTCAAAATGTTCTGGGCACTGGCTCTGTTAGGGATGTATCCATTTTTTGAAATAAACTGTATGGAAGGTGAAATTTTCTTCCAGAAGGGTGGTTTTGCTTCCACTAATTAGAGAAGTGTGTGTGTGTGTGTGTGTGTGTGTGTGCATGTTTGTGTAAGTGTGTGTGTATGTGCGTGTAGTTACAGTCTCTTGTTTTCTCTCTTGGGTTAGCTGGCGTTTGGCACACTGTTTAGTCTTTTGAACGGCTCTTCCTCCTCAGTGAAAAGAAGCTGCTCTTCTGGGGAGGTCCCATCATCATGGGTGCTTGGTTCTTGTGAGTAATTTTAATCTAAAAGCAAAGAGGCAGAAAAGAATTAGTGGCAATGCAAATTCTATCAGCCTAAGGGAGAACGAGTTGCAGAGAGGAAAGGAGGCCAGCTTTGGACTGGAAGGAGCCCCATGCAGAAGGACAACTGTCCTTGAATGGCTTCAAAATTGGCAACTTGACCCTGACTGGGCCTGGAGCTTGGCACTGCTGGAAGTGAGGGGCGGAAACACTGGGGAGAGACAGGTGTGAGCTTCCCACGTGGTGATCAGCTCGCACCTGTCTTGTGTCCTTTCTATTCATAGACTGTCAGAATGTCACAGCCGGAGGAGACCTGAGGGACCTTCTCATTCAACCCCTCTGTTGGACATATAAGAAATGGGAGCCCAAGACTTCATGGGGTCTTAGATTAGCCTAAGTTCATGCATGGAGGAGCAGAACAGCCAAAGCCCAATTCTTCGAATTCCCAGCCTCCACTCCTGCCTGGGCAGTGGACAGACTCCGCCAGCTGACCTGGAGGCTTCCGTTTGACCTCTGACCAAGTCACACCATATGGACAAGTTCCCAAGTGAGTTCTTTAGGTGTTTTTCTCATAGCCTCTGGGGAAGACCCTACTCTTTTAAAAATATTTTTAAAAATTTTTAGGATTTATACTTTTTTTTCCTCCCCTGTAAACTGTAAGTTAATCAGAAGTAAAAGATTGATTCTCATTTGTGTCTTTCTTCTCACCTTATCCTCAGGGCATGGCTTCAAAATGTTTAATCCCTATTTGAATGTGGCCTTGTGACACTGCTACCTTATTTATCTACATTATTAGTCCATCAACAACATTTATCAAGTATGACACATGTTCAGAGTGAGCAGATGACATGGGGACAGGAAGCAACTTAGAATTCAAAGACCTGTGTTTGGGTCCCAGAAGTTCTACTTCTTTGCTGTAAAGCTTGAGACAAATCCTTTAACCATCAGAGCCAATGCTTGCTGAACTCTAAAATGAGGATAAACCATTTGTCCTATTTTTTTCCCACAAAGATCATAGGATATACTGTCAATGAAAGTCCATTGTAAACTTTAAAATGGAAAGCATGGTTAGTTAAATACATATTGTTGTGTATTGGTGAAGAAGGAGAAAAATGGACGTCAAAAGAAACGGAATCTATGAGCCCATGAATCTATGAACTCAATCTTGTGGGTTTTTTTTTTTACCACATTAGTGGAAATGACAGTGTGACCACAGAAACAGAATTCTTGAAGTCAGAGACAATCTGTCAATAAGCTTCAATTAATGTAGGATAAACCAAGCCATGTCAAAAAGAAGTTAGGGGAGGAATGAGAGGGAGTCTGATAGGAACAATTAGGGAGAAACTGTACTATTTGAAGGAAGGGAAGGAAATGAATTGGTGAAAAGAGAAAGAGAGGCACTGGGTAGAGAAACCACCTGTGAACAGGTTGAGTAGGGGCCAGAGCATGGGAAATGTGGTCAGAGATACAGTGGGGCAGGCAGTTGGGAGAGGATTTTAAAGGTGAGGTGGCAGGGTTGGGTTCACATGAGGTAATAAGAAAACATGAAAGACAGATGAATAAGAACATGATGAGAAAAGGGTTCAAGGGAAATTTTCAACAGCTGTTGTCAGAAAGAGCTCAAGTGGGAATGTCTGGCTAAGCCAGGTTTATGTTTATAAGTCCCCAGGCAGAGAAGGAAAGGATGGAACCAAAGGCATGGCGGACATTAGCACAGACTGGTGATGGAAATGGAAAGCGGTCCTCGAGGTTGGCTTCCCCAACCTGGAAACTTCAAAGGGGAGCGAGTCCTGTTCTGTGACAATCACCCGAGGAGCAAACCAAGAATCCATCCAGCACTATTTTCTGTTGTATGACTCATTGTGGGCTTTATGATTGTTCCAGAATTCATGCAAGTAAGGCATATAAGGGGAACTCGCACAATACTTATCGGTGGCATGCAATTTAGCAATCCCAGATGATAGTGATTTGTAGCACATTCCCTTGGGGGGAGTCTCTCACTTTTGGGCTCCTGTGCCCCTTGAGGGGAAGGACTTCAGCTTCCATGCTTTGTCATTCCCTAAGCCAGGGCAGAGCCTGCTCAGAGAACAGGCTGTGCCAGTCCTGACTGATGAACAGGACCAAGAGGAAAAATGGTGTGTCCTGGAGAGAGCTCTGCTTGGGGCCAGGGCAGCTGCTGGTGCACCGCCTACATGTCCTGCTGGTGGAGTCCATTTTTTTTAGATGATAGAAGACCTCTGCTTCTCCTTTCTGTGCCTATAGCTAAGCTATGTGCTTGCTTGTTAGCACCTCTAAGGCAAAGAGGGGGAAGTGAAACTCAAATCCCTCCCATTTGGTTTTTCAGCAGCATTGACAAACGTTTTGATAGGGTAGGAGTTTGTACTTCTTGGGTAACAATGATATTTTGGTCAGATTTGTGGATTCTATTAGTATAGATAACTGAGAGAAGGATGAGAACATACCCTCATTTTGGGTCAAAGAGATGTCAGTCTTTTACTCCCAATTAGGAAGGGCTAGTGGGTAATATAGATCAGATCCCACTTTAAGAGGCAGTTTGGAAGGGTTAAATTATTCAACCCATGATAGAAAAAGAGCAGCCCACATTTTTGTAGTTAAAACCCAAACCTCTTTGCTGATTTTCGGGTCAGGAAAATAATCTCCATGATTTTCTAAAGAGTCATTCATAGCACTCACAGCTTCAGACAAGCCCTAAGGACAGCACCCCCATGTTGCTAGTTTTATGTTCTATTAGAGAGAATTGATCCAGCAGACTCTTGCATGATAAAAATTCACAAAATTACCTCAGCCTATAATAGAGTAAAATTTCAAACCTCACAAGTGTTGGAAGTTGACTTGGTGGGGGGAGCATTTTCTATAAATCAACACATTTTTATTACTTCAGAAAAAGCAATAAACTAAGGGACCTCTTCCTGAATGTTGCCCTCTTGGGGTGAATGATTCAGATCACACCTAATAAAATGGCCAATAACCCTAAGTGTGGATCCTTCCCAAATCAGGCTGGCAAGTGTCCTATGTCTGCCCTGATTTCTGCTGGAGATAATTAGAAGGCACACACACAAAAAAATCTTGAAGGATTTGAAATAACCTTTGTGATATTTTAAAAAGTTAAGGTAATATTTCTTCTTAAAGTAGGTCTAGGGGAGGAGGAGAGGGTTGGTATCATCTTCCAGGTCTTGGCTATTTCTGGGTTCTCCAAGATCTTAGGACATCCTGCTTCATGAGAGTGTCTGCTGCCACCAGAGGCCTTCAAATGCAGCTGGACAATTAGGTTTCACAAGAAGAAGCATGGGATTTTTTTTTTTTTTTTAAAGAGAGAGTGAGAGAGAGAGAGAGAGAGAGAGAGAAGAGAATTTTTAATATTTATTTTTTAGGGGCTGGGGATGTGGCTCAAACGGTAGCGCGCTCGCCTGGTATGCGTGCGGCCCAGGTTCGATCCTCAGCACCACATACCAACAAAGATGTTGTGTCCGCCGAGAACTAAAAAATAAATATTGAAAAATTCTCTCTGTCTCTCTCTCTCCCTCTATCACTCTCTCTTAAAAAAAAAATTATTTTTTAGTTCTCGGCGAACACAACATCTTTGCTTGTATGTGGTGCTGAGGATCGAACCCGGGCCGCACGCATACCAGGCGAGCGCGCTACCGCTTGAGCCACATCCCCAGCCCAGAAGCATGGGATTTATTAAGTAAGTAATTTCAACTAGATTAGAGGTTTCCAAAGTGTGTTCCCTAGACCAACAGCATCTCCATTGCCTTGGAATGTGTTAGAAATGCAAATTCTCAGTCATCTAGACTCCTGGATTAAAACACAAATCTGGAATGTAGCCCAACCAACCACATGGTGGCACATGCTGGTAATCCCAGTAGTTTGGGAGGCTGAGGCAGGAGGATTATGAGTTCAAAGCCAGCCTCAGTAACAGTGAGGCACTAAGTAACTCAGTGAGACTCTGTCTCTAAATAAAATACAAAACAGGGATGGGGATGTGGGTCAGTGGTCAAGTTCAATCCCTGGTACAGAAAAAAAAAAAAATCTGGAAAGTAATCCAGTAATGTATACATTAAAACCCTTCAGGTTATACAGGTGCTTACTGAACTTTGGGAATCAGTGGACTGAATAACTGCAGGCACTTTCAGCTTAGAGGTTCTACTGTCATCCAACACTGGGAAGAGATTCTATATTTGAGACTCAAACTATGCCACCTAACTGGGATGGTGAAGAGATAATAGTGGGGCTGGGGATGTGGCTCAAGCGGTAACGCGCTCGCCTGGCATGCATGCGGCCCGGGTTCGATCCTCAGCACCACGTACAAACAGAGATGTTGTGTCCACCGAAAAAAAAAAAACTAAAATAAATAAATTCCCTCTCTCTCTCTCTCTCTCTCTCTCTCTCTCTATCCCCCCTCTCCTCTCTCTTTAAAAAAAAAAGAGATAATAGTGAAGAGATAATCTTACAGTACTGCATTGTAAGACAAATTGTCTTAATAAATATATACTTTATGTCCATATATTTCTATGTATAAACAGATTTTTTAAAGACTTTAGGAAATATGGAAAAAGTTTAAAAATCAGAGGTAATAATTATTAACTTCTTTGTATATTGTTTTTAGTTTCTATGCCTATGTGTTTTTAATAAAACTGAAATCAGTTTCTTAATTGCATTTTTATTTAACATTATTTTGTAAGCATTTCCAATATCAGTGGATATTTAATTTTAAAGATTTTATTCATACTTTATGTATATATGTATTTTTGTGGTGCTAGACAATAAACCCAGGGCTTTCATATACTAAGCATGTGCTCTACCACTGAGTTATTTATTAAATATGAATTTTCAACAGCTGAAAATAATTCCATTTGATGAATCTCACATAGCTTATTTAAACCTCTTCTTTGAATATTGGGCTTTTAGGTAATTTCCATTTTTTTGCTATGATGCATGAAATAGAAATTTACATACATCAATGTCTGTATTACATTTAGACTAAATTCCTACAAATATATGAACAATTTTTAAAGGGTGAAAGAAAATGAACAGACTCAGTATGCATTACTATTTATAATGGTTTAATGGTTCTTCTTCTTCTCCTTCTTCCCCTCCTCATCTCTCTCCCCTTCTCCTCCTCCTCCTCCTCCTCCTCCTCCTCCTCCTCCTCCTCCTCGTACTAGGGTTTTAACCAGGGATGCTTAACCACTGAGCCACACCACCAGCCCTTTTTATTTTGAGACAAGGTCTCACTAGGTTGCTTATAGTCTTGCTAAATTGCTGAGGCTGGCTTTGAACTCCCCATCCTCCTGCCTCAGCTTTCCAAGCTGCTGGGATTACAGGTGAGCGCCACTGTACCTGGTTTGTTATGGTTGTTCTTGATGCATGGCTCCAGATGCTTTTTAGAATGGCAGCACCAGTTTGTACTCTTGCTGAGTGTATTTGTCTTACCACACCCTTGATAGCAATGAATATTTTCTTACTAAATAGTAAGTGAATAGTAAGTGAAACTTACTATTCTTATTTCTTGCTAAGTAGTAAGTGAAACATGGCATGACTTTCCTCACTGTTAATTTGAAAATCATTCTTTCTTTGTGATGCTAAATTTTATTTCATTGATTTAATAGCCCATGATACTTCTTCTGTGAATTATTATTAGTTCACAACTGCATTGTTAGTATTTTTTTTCCTTCTAAGCATTGCTTTTTTTACACCTTATAGAAATTGATCTGCTCTTTGATATTGCTATTGCAAACATTTTGTTCTTAGTCTTTTAAATATTTATACTGATTCTTGATGTGTAGGATTTAAAACTGGTTAATAATTAAAAAAAGTCACTTTTTCCCTACAAAGGCCATGTCCATGGAATAATTATGATCATCTATTGACCCCATAGCTAGTAACATTTTATTCTTTGACTTAGAAACTTTTTTGTTTTTTTTTTTGTTTTTCAAATATAATTTGAAGTGAAAGGTTGGCACATAATAACATTTTTACAAACAGGCAATTGCTTGAAAATCATATGTTGAAACAGTCATTCCCTTCTAATTAGTTCCATGATCTTTATTTTTCCTTCATTGGTTTTATATATACAGGACTTCTTAGAGTTTCTTCTATATTATTAATTTCCCTACACAATGTAGTTACAAGAGTATATTATTCAAATTATTATGACTTTATAATTATTTTAATATCTTATTAGAAGTCTTTTCTTGAAGTTCTTTTATCAAATGCCTTAGGATCTGTCAAGTTCAAAAAATGTTGGAGGAATGGAGGAATTTCAGATAGGGCAAAGCAGAGGAAGGGAAAGGGAGGGGGCAGGGGGTAGGAAAGATGGTGGAATGAGATGGACATCATTACCCCGAGTATATGTATGAAGACACGAATGATGTGACTCTACTTTGTGTATCCCCAGAGACATGAAAATTGTGCTCTATATGTGTATTATGAATTGAAATGCATTTTGCTGTCATATATAACAAATTAGAATAAATAAATAATTAATTTTTTAAAAAACATTGGAATCTCTGTTTAGGGGTCTAAGTTGTTTATATGTTCATTTTTTTATTAGTTGAGTTTTATAAGTGTCTTCATCCACTTTCCACAATTCGATTTAATACTTTAGGTCTTTGTTGTTGCTATTGTGACATTTTCAGCTATATTCTTTGGATTGGTTATTGCTGGTGTATAGGAAAGATATTAATTTTGTCTATTTTTTCTATAAAACTTCATCAAAATAATTTATCCTGATAGGTTTTTGGTTGATTCTATCAGATTTCTATATTCATACACATATCACCTACAAATGATGTCAGGTTTTGCTCTTTTTCAAATAGTTATATTTCTTTTCAACTTCATATACATTGCATTGACTACAACTTCCAAACAACATTAGCATACATATCTTATCCATGATTTTGTCTATTGTTTTATTAGAAAGTAAAATAAATGTATATTGGTTAAAAATATCTAGATATATACATATTTGGCACTGAGAATTAAACCCATGGGCACTCTGATTTTAAAAGATTAAAAATCAGAAATGTTGGGCTGGGGATGTGGCTCAAGCGGTAGCGCGCTCGCCTGGCATGCGTGCGGCCCGGGTTCGATCCTCAGCACCACATACCAACAAAGGTGTTGTGTTCGCCGAAAACTAAAAAATAAATATTAAAATTCTCTCTCTCTCTCTCTTTCTCTCTCTCTCTAAAAAAAAAATCACAAATGTTGAATATAATTGAATAGCTTTGGGTCATCTATCTAAACTAATAGAAGACTTCCTTTATTCCTTTAAAATGTTTTGAGGGGGGTTGGGGGTATGGCTTAGTTACAGAGTGCTTGACTAGTAGTATGTGTGAGGCACTGGGTTCGATTCTCAGCACTGCATATAAACAAATAATTGGAATAAAGGTCCATCAACAACTAAAAAATATATATTAAAAAATATGCTCTGAGGAGCGAATGATTCTTTCAAAATATTGTTTAGTTCTATCTATCAACATGTGTACTAGCATTTTTATCACATTCATACCTGAGATTTGTCTGTAGTTTTCTTTTTCTTTTTTTTTTAAAGAGAGAGTGAGAGAGAGAGAGAGAGAGAGAGAGAGAGAGAGAGAGAGAGAGAGAGAGAATTTTTAATATTTATTTTTTAGTTCTCGGCGGACACAACATCTTTGTTGGTATGTGGTGCTGAGGATCGAACCCGGGCCGCACGCATGCCAGGTGAGCGCGCTACCGCTTGAGCCACATCCCCAGCCCTGTCTGTAGTTTTCTGTTTTTAAATATAATTTTTGTTAGGTGATTGTATCTGTCTCCATTTCATACAATGGAATGGATAGCTTTCTGTCTTTGTATGTACTCTGGGATACTTTACCTAAATACACATATATCCTAGTAGAGTTCAACAGTAAGGGTATTTGAGATCATTTTATATGTAATTCTTTGAAAGCATTTCCCATTTTTTTAATGGTTACCAAGATTTTCCTTCATTTTGTAAAGATGTTCATAATCATTAGAATTAAGGTGATTAGCTGGTGGTGCATGCCTGTAAAGCCAGTGACTTGGGAGGCTGAGGCAGGAGGATCACAAGTTCAAAGCCAGCCTCAGCAACTTAGTGAGGCCCTAAGCAACTTAGTGATACCATGTCTCTAAATAAAATATAAAAAAGGGCTCAGTGGTTGAGCACCCCTGTGTTCAATCCCTAGTGCCAAAAAAAGGATGATTATACACATTATTTTTAAATAGAGCCATTGCCCCATTTATAGTTAGATTTAATATTACATTGATTATTTTTTTACATTTAAATATCTCTGCTCTCCGATTTTTCTTTTTTAAAAATTAGATTTTCAAATGTTTGACATGTTTAAGGAGTTAGTACTAGGCTTTCTTTTCTTTTTTCCCATACCAGGGATTGAACGAAGGGGCACTCAACCACTAAGCCATATCCCAGCCCTTTATATATTTTATTTAGAGATAGGGTCTTGCTAAGTTTCTTAGGGCCTCACTCAGTTGCTGAGGCTGGCTTTGAACTTGTGATCCTCCTGTGTCGGCCTCCCAAATTGCTGGGATTACAAGGTGTGTGCCCTAGCACCCGTTGGTTTTCCTATTTTAAAAATTATTTAATTTCCATTTTTATCTTGTCATTTTCTTTCTTCTGCTTTTCTTAATTTTGTTGTATTATTATTATTATTCTAATTTGGGGACTATTCATCATATTTTTTCTTTTTATATGATAAAAGTAGATGAGGCTTTGAATTTACTACCAGATATAGTTTAGGCTATGTTCTATAAGGTTTGAACAATAGCCTTCTTATTTTTATAATTTTTTTTGATAGTTAATAATGAAATCCGATAGAACCTATTATTCTTCAGAAGAATTTTAAGTTTCCGCAAGACTGGATTTTGTTTGTTCATTTAATCCTCTATTAGTAATCTCCAGCTTTATTGCTTTTTGATCAAAGAAAATGACCTTCACAATTTCTGTTCCTGGATTTCATAGTTTTTTTGGGGGTGAAGGGGGTGGGATGCTGGTAAACTAGTTTGTGATCTATTTGGCATATAGTCTATCTATCCTTGAAAAAATATCTCATTTAAATTATAGGTTACAGAGTTATTTTATTCAAATTATGTATTACTTATTTTAGCTATTTTAACATAGAGACAAACAAATGTTTTAAATTGTCTTAATAACTTTATTGCTATCAATTTCTCTTTATATCTTTTTTCTTAGCAGCATATATTTTAATTCTGTGGTTAAATATCTAAGATTTTAGGACCACTATATCTCGTAATTGAGTTTCTTTGTTTTGAGAAAGGCTCTCATTATGTTTCTCATGATGTTCTCAAACTTCTGGGCTCAAGTGATTCTCTCACCTCAGCTTCCTGAGTAGCTGGAACTATATAGCCTTACAGCACCCTGCCCAAATTTTTTTAAAATGTATTTTTTAATCAAATAAGTAATGTCTTTTGTTATTCCATTTAGTGTTTTTGGCATGTTGGAAACATCAATAGTTCTTATATTTAATTTTTCTACACTTGATAAAGGATGTGTGTGTGTGTGTGTGTGTGTGTGTGTGTGTGTGTGTGTGTATCCTTTTGTTTTAGGTATATCTGTTGTAGGGAAATTCATTTGGATTTTATTTTATTTTATCGTGGTACTGGGGGTTGAACCCAGAGCTTTGCACATGTTAGACAAGTACTCCACCACTGAGCTACATCCCCTACCCTTTTTGTATTTTATTTTGAGACAGGGAATTGCTAAGTTGCTGAGGCTGGCCTAGAACTTTCAATCTTCCTGCCTTGGCCTCCAGAATCATGGGGATTACAGGTGTGTACTATGGTATTTGACTTGGATGTTAATTTTCAACCCAAAGTAAAGATATTAGTCTATTAATAGGGGACCTTAACCTTTTTTAAAAAAATCAATATTGATATATTTAATCTTAATCTCTTTCATCTTACTTCAAAAAAATTTAAATGTTTGTTATCTGGTTTCTATGTTTTGCTATATTGATAGGGCTTTTATATTTTAAATTCTCTCAGCTTTGAAAGGTGTATGCTCTGTTTTTAGTTTCATTAGTGCATATCTAGTTATTAAATTTTCTTTCTGATTTATATATTTAATTATTAAAGTAAAAAGAGACAATGAGAAATTGAGCATATTTTTACTATCCTTTTAACAATGTCATCCATGCACTTTTTTTTACTATAACCCTAGGTTTGGGATGCAGGTTATTAATGTTTACATTATGCATCTTCTCTTTGAGGAATGAGTTTCGCTCTCTGCATTCATGAGCATGACCATATTTGTTTTTTAGACTTAATTTCAACTTAACCTGTTTTAAAGAGCCAAAATTTCTTTTGTGCTGTGATGTTCTCATGTTAAACTTTTAATTTTGAATCACTTCTTTGCTGGTGTGTGCCTTCAAGAAAACGTTTCAACAAGGGATGCATTTGTTTGAACCTTTCAATTTTCAGAATGACTTTGTTATCCTTTGTTATGAACTCAACTGTGTCCCCCTCAAATTACAATGTTGAAGCTCTCACCCCCAGAGTAACTATATTTGTACACATGGCCTTTAAGCAGGTAACTAATGTTAAATGAGGTCACAAGGATGGGGCCCCAATCCAATAAAACTGGTGTCCTTATGAGAAGAGGAAGAGATGACAGAGTAAGCACAGAGGAAAGGCTGTATCAAGATACAGGCAGCTGCTGCAAGTCAGGGAGAGACACCCCAACAGAAATCAACCTGCCTGTAACTTAACCTTGGCTTTCCAAACTCCACAACTGTGAGAAAGTACATTTCTGTCATTTAACGCACCTGTTCATGGTATTCTGCTGGGGCCACTGGAGCAGACTAACATGTTTTCACACATGGATTTCTGGACTTCATACCATACCATCACAGAATCACTATTGTTTTCATAGTGAGCTGTGCTTGCTCAAGGGTTAAGAGTGGCATGGAGGGAGCGCGGGGATTGGGATGGGGATGGGAAACATGTTTGGCTATTAAAAAAAAAAAAACAGTCTTGGATTCAGAGGAATGACAACTCAGTTTTCAGATATCATTGAACCAAGTGAGAGAGGGTTTAATTTCTTTCTTTTTTTTCCTTTCCTTCTTTTTTCTTCAGGAGGAATCAGGAAAAGCTTGAATAAATTGTTTTAAACTTAACTCCAGGACTAGGGATATAGTTCAGTTGGTAGAGTGTTTGCTTTGCATGCACAAGGCCCTGGGTTCAATCCCCAGCACCACCAAAAAACAAAACAAAACAACAACAAAAAAACTCAACTCCATCATAATAATAAATAGTAAATTTCCCTCTATCCTTTCCATTCCAGCAAGGTGGGATACTATTATTGCTATTATTAGTTTTTGCTATGTGATTTCATCTTTTTTGTTAGTCTTCATAAGACTGAGGCAAGATTGTGCAAAGAACGTTCTATTTTTGTAGAAATTTCTATTTTAAACCTTTCCAGGAGATGCTATTTCTTTTCAGTTGGCTCATGAAAAACCCTCTCTGTAGAAGAAGACGACAACCCAATGTTCTGAAGGGCTCAAAAGGGGTTACCAAGGTATCTGAGGAAGCTTAGAAACACATGTTTTGTCTTTCGTGAGAGTTGCATATTTGTGATCATACTGAGGTTAATAATAGCCCAACAGAGGCCCTGAAGACCGGGACAATGCTTTCTCTTCCCCCATGAAATTTCCAACTGTCTCCAGTGGAGAATGAACCAAGAAGGAAGGAGGCCTAGCTCATGCAGAAGTGCTGCATGGAGAGCTCCCGGCGGGGCGGGGGTACAGCCAGGGAAGGGGGCTGCTCCCTCTGTTCATTTGTGGTGCCCTTTATTGATCATTCAATGCATTATTGTGCAGCTATTACATATCAGGCACTCTGCTAGGAGTTAGGTGACCATGCCATAAACAAAGTAGGTAACTTGTAGGTGACCATTTGGTGGAGTTTCCAGGAAGGTCCTCAAGGTGGTAGGTGCACCTGTGGGGAAGCACACCTGTGCACTGTCACTATGAGGATTTTCCCCACTGGTCACAAAGACTGGGTGGAAGTCCCAGGGCAAGAGTGCAGATTGAGCTTCTACCTAAGAGTCTTTCTAACAATCAGACCTTCCTGCCAGCAGGACAATCCCCAGATAAGTTCCCTGCCACTGGGACAGTTCAAGCTGAGGCTGTCAAGGTACCATGGGTGAAGCCTCAAGATTCGTCATGTAGATCTGTAACCTTCTTGGAGATGGGTCTGTATCTTGTTCTGTTTTGTATCTGGTGCCTCACAGTGCCTGGTGCACAGCAGGCATTCAGTAAATGTTTGGCAGGTGATGAGTGGATGGGTGAATCAAGTGGAAAAAGGGCTACACTAGGTCTTCCAAGGTCTCCTCATCTCTGAGATGCAGTGATTTCATATCAAGTCATTGCCCAAATGGGGGTCAAAAATCAAGTTCACACCCCTGTCTCCAAGGCTGGCAAAACTCACCGTGCAACATGGCTGCATCCAGGGCTCTCCATCCACTTGCATGGGCAGCAGCTTGTTAGTCCTAGAATCCCGAAAACCAAGATAACACAGTGAGCTTCTCAGAGCTGGAGAATCAGTGTGGTTCCCATAGGGGAAAAAGAAGTGGGAAGACCTTTATTGGTCCACCTACCAGTGGTTTTCTAAGACTCTCTGAAGCAACTTGTTAAAATGGAACCCTGAGCTCCACTCAGGGATTTTTTTGGCAGGTCTGGGGCCAGGTGAGGAGATCCTCACTTTAAGAAGCACTAGTGGGTGATTGTGTTGCCTTGGTCATAGGAACCCACTTTGAGAAACATTGACATGCATGAGAAATAAAAGCCACAGAAGTCTAGGAAACAGTGGCCAGAAACAGAGCAGAACCAATGCTAGGTAGTAGACCCTCCTCAGTCCAGCAGTCAACCAGAGGGCCAGCACTGCATGCCAAAAAACCCGGCTCTGGAAATGGAAAGACCTGGTTTCTATGCTGAGTGAGTGGTTGCATAATGTCCATGAGGTAACGTCTCCAAGCTGCACAGGACACAGCTCAGGCCTGAGTGTGTATTGCCTTGTATTTGATCCTGAACAACAATATGACCTGGGGTTGCCATGGAATGTGGATCTGGCTTAACTGGAACAAAGGCATCCAGGAATACAGTTCCCAAGGATAGAAGTAGAGAGAGGATAGAGGTAGGTGGGGTGGGGGTTAGGGGGAGTGTTGCTTTCTTGCTTAGCATAAGGCTTTTTTTGGTATATAGATTCTTTTTTATTTTGTGGGGGTGGGTTCCAGGGATTTAACTCAGGGACCCTCGGTCACTGAGCCACATCCCGGGCCCTATTTTGTATTTTATTTAGAGACAGGGTCTCACTGAGTTGCTTTGCTGAGGCTGGCTTTGAACTTGAGATCCTCCTGGCTCAGCCTCCTGAGCTGCTGGGATTAGAGGCGTATACCACCGTGCCCGGTGATTCTTGAAAGACAGATATGAGATCCTCTCACTTATCCTGTAAGGCTCTGAACTCAAACTCCATTACCTTTGGGAGGAAAGGTGGCCCTTTAGAGGCCATTGGTTGGGGTGATGAGATCAGATAACCCCCACTCTCTAGGAAGCCCTCACCTGGATTTGGCATCTGTCTTGTTTTTGAAATTAGGAAATGAGAGGGGCAAAGGCATTTTGGTGTAATGACTCTCTGACTGGCCTTGAGGATATTTAATAATAAAAACAATAGATATAATAGTAAAAACAAATAGTCAGCCTGTAACCCCAGTGGATCAAGAGGCTGAGACAGGAAGATTGTGAATTCAAAGCCAGCCTCAGCAAAAGCGAAACATTAAGCAACTCAGTGAGACCCTGTCTCTAAATAAGGTATAAAATAGGGCTGGGGATGTGACTCAGTGGTCAAGTGCCCCGAGTTCCATCCCTGGTACCCCTGTTTGCCACCCCTCCCAAAAATAATCTGAGGAAAGAGTGGCATTTTGGCACTTAGGGTTTAAGAAAGGAGCTGGGAAATGCGTAGGAGGATGGGGGCTCCTGTCTTGCCCTCTCTGTTTCTATCTGGAAATAGATCCACTAAATATGAAGAAAACCTTCACACTTTTTTTTATTCTCCAGGGATCAAGTATTCTCAGTGGTCTACATAAGTCATGACCTCGATGAGTTGACAGACTGGACCCACTCAGTATTAGAGACCCGGAGAATGGACAGGGCTAGAGAGATTAGTCTGGAAAACAGGGTTCCCAATAGGACAACAGCTCAAAAGAGGGGTAAATCTCTGGGGTAACAGAAAGGGAAGACAAAGATAAGCATGAAGAAAAGGGGAAAGTGTGGGGCGGGTTGTGGCTCAGTGGTAGAGTGCTCGCCTAGCACGGGCGGGATCCGGGTTCGATCCTCAGTACCACATAAAAATAAAGGCATTGTGTTGTGTCCATCTACACCTAAAAAAATAAATATTAAAAAAAAGAAAAGGGGAAAATGGAACAGACCCTCAGCTAAGAAAATCAGGGAAGCAGCTGAGAGATTCAAGGTAGGGCCACCATCAGAGTTCCCCCAAATGTGCTCTGATGACACTCGCCCAAGGGGTTCTGGGAGGAAAAAAATCAAAGACCTTTGGGAAACCCTGCATGCTGTGACCCCTCTAGGACATGCCTGGGCAATGCTAATAGATCTGATTGTAACAAGTGAGTGAAAAAAGGAAAGAAATAAAGACTTTTGAAATAATCAGATGGGGAAGAAATATCAGGAAAAAATGTGACTAGTTGCATTGATCAAACGGAGGTAACTGAAATCAGAGGATCCCTTCTAGTAGACCCCATATCTTCCAGACCCTGCAGTGGCAGGCTGAGTGGCCCATACCCTGAAAAGCTGTTATCTTCTTAGTC
Organism: Spermophilus citellus; assembly: GCF_964194105.1. Lineage (NCBI taxonomy): Eukaryota > Metazoa > Chordata > Mammalia > Rodentia > Sciuridae > Spermophilus > Spermophilus citellus. The sequence goes on along the minus strand of NC_138188.1, from coordinate 121,016,577 downwards.
AATTATGACCAGTTTGCTGATGGCGATGGTTTCGCGTACAGAGGTGTACAGGAAATAGCATTTCCAAGGCCACTATCCAACACAGCAGAGCAGAGCAGGGCACCTGGTTTTTATCAGCATGCTTCCTGGCATAAATCTAACATTTTAATTTGTAAAGATAAAAAAGGTAAAGAATTGGACCTCTGGTTCTTTGGACTTCATAATCTTGTATTCCTGTTTAGAGAATTTCACCAGGACATTTTAAGAAAACAGTCAACTGGTTTTGTGGTGAACCCTCTAGGTGCTGTCTTGGATGGTAGTCTCCTATCCTGTATGGAGAATGCTCTACAAAGATGTTCTTTACAAACAGAACCAAGCTTCTGTCCTCCACTTTCCCTGCTCTGAAATCCAGAAATAGCTTCCTCATTATTATCTGCAAGAATGTTTAGAAAGATGAGGAGACTTGGAGGCCGTAGGGTGACAAGGAGCGTACCTGATGGTGACAGAGGAACACTGGGCCAACCTCCTGCCCGCACTTTTCAGGCCGGTGTAGATCTGCCCCATCTCCATGGCTCCCTCAAGCCCCACCACTTCAAGGAGCTGGTCACTGAGGTCTGCAGGGTGAGAGAGCAAAAGCAGGACATATGCATCTGTTTGTTTTTCAGACTGGCTCAAGCTAGAAGGTCCCTAGATGGCCAACCCAGATCTGTCAGCATCCCTTCATCTCCACCAAGTGGCTTTCTTATACTTGCTCCACTTTCTCCAAAGGTCAATAAATGTACCCTTTCATAAGCAAAAGCCCAGTTCTAGTGTAAGGAGGTTTGGATACAGAACACGTATTTGCATCCAGTGAATAGGTTGGTGTATCATGAGGCCTCTTCAAATGTTGAGTGACATAGAGGATGAACCAGCTATTTCTGAGATAATCTTCAACGCCACCCGCAGCAGAAAAAGACACATTGACTTGGGACCAGGACAGAAGAAATGTTGGTCAATGCCATTATCTACTCTTTTCTTAATGTCTGAACAACATCTTGGCCTTCTTGACAAGGGGTGATGGTTAATTAACCTCAAATTTGGCCTGTGGTAAGCCACCCGTGAGCCAAACCTTCTTGGACATCCTTAGGAAAATCAGTGACCTCTTTGAGGACACCAGGTACCTAATCCAAGCCAAGGAAAAGAATATTTCACCTATACCAGATTACTGTGGACCCAGAGTGAAAAGGAGGGGTAGAAAACCCAAGTCTCAGGCTCAGAGCCACCCAGGATCAGTGGCCTCCTGTGGTGGTGGCAGTTGCTTCCGATTCAGAATCTGGAAGTGGTCCATTTTGTCACAGTTCCTGAGGCTTGGATTTTGCCTCCCAATTTCCCTTGCGAAAGCATGACAGGACTGATGTTGGATATTGATATTGACTCACTTTACAATGCAACTTTTATGTATTTAAAACAGAAACAAAATTAAAAAGCAGGGTTTTAAAAATCTTCTATTCCTTTGCCTACCCAGGTAAAAGTACCTTTCTCACAGGTTGTAACTCACCACCCATCGGCTATTAATATTCTCAGACCAGAAAACTGTGTGAGGCTTTTGTTTATTGAACGGATGGTTTCTGTCCTCTGAGGTGCCTTCTGATAAGTGGAACAGTGTTTAAGATTGGAGAGGAGAGGGCTGGGGATGTGGCTCAAGCGGTAGCGCGCTCGCCTGGCATGCATGCGGCCCGGGTTCGATCCTCAGCACCACATACCAACAAGGATGTTGTGTCCGCCGAGAACTAAAAAAAATAAATATTAAAAAAAATTCTCTCTCTCTCTCTCTCCTCTCTCACTTTCTCTTAAAAAAAAAAACAGTAATTAAAAAAAAAAAAAGATTGGAGAGGAGATATTTGGGTTGGTCTTTATTCTTTTGTTTGGAAGACTAACTATTGTTTAAAAAACATGGTCTTGATGGATGTATTTCTAATGAAGGCAGCTAAACAAAGCAGGGGGCTGACCACAGATGTGGTCAGCATTGCACAGTTTAAACTCCTGATGATCACTAATGGACATCAGCTAACAGGAGATACACAAACTATAGTAGTCTTTCTGAGACAGGTACTTAGCTTTCTCCTCTATATCCATCGACACTCCACTTGCCTTCCCAATTACTCCTTACCACACCTCCATGAAAAGATGCTGTCTCCTTAAGCTCTCCATCTCATTTGGATTTGGGACAAGAAGCCATAAAAGGGCAATGTTTGTTCAGGAGAATGCTCCAGGCTCTCTGAAGGAGTTTGGAGCTAATAAACAATGAATGTCTAAACCTCTAGTCACTTAATTAGTTCCCTTCTTACCAAAGAGGGTAGAATAACCATTGGATAGTTTTAACCTACTGTGCTAATCTAATAGTGTCTGTGAAAACAACATGGGCAGTGGATGAGAGGGTTGGGGGAGGAGAGAGAGGAGGGGGAGGAGGCAGGAAGGGGAGGAGGCAGGAGGAAGAAAGAAATGAATAGAGTACTTCTAGGGGTGAGGAGGGTGGGGGAGTTATGTTGGGGTAGGAGAGAAGGAGAACTTTTTAGAAGTTTCTCTAGTGGCAGAGACAGATGTCTTAAAAATGCTGCTCTTTGTACCAGCATTTGGTATCTGACAGTGCTGTGATAGTTCAATGTTTTCCCTCCTTGAAACATTCCGTGGTAACAAAATGTTCTAAGAAGCAGGGGACTTAATAGACTCAAGCATTTCAGCTTTACAATGTCTTGGTCTTTTAACAAATTTTCCTGTTGAATGGCTTTAAAGTTGTTATCACTTCCCACACATTACCTTGTAGCTCTCACTTCCCACACATTACCTTGCTTCTTAGCTCAAGAGGAGAAGTAATGAAGGCTGAGCTCATCAGCAGGAGTGGGTGGGTGGGGGCAGGGGCTTACACAGATGTGTGACCCAGGAGAGAATTCAGGGGAAGGGGCTAGAATCTTGCTATATTTTCCCCCACTCTGCCTTTGGATTTGTGCTCTGAGAATCTTCCCTGGCATAAAGAGGCAAGAATGACTCCGGTCTGCTGGGTGAAGCAAGATCCAATTGCTCTAATCCTTCTTTACTATTGCCTAGCTGATAGTTAAACCCATTTAACTTTTTTTTTTCCAAACTTACTAAATAACAAGATCCTTCTTTTTATGTGCTACCTATACATAGCTCATGGTAGTAATTTTTTTGTTTATTTGCAATATATTTTTGGAAATTCTGGCATCACCTAATCCTCTTACTTCCTTTATCACAGTGATATTTAGGTGCACATTAACTCTGGTGTTAAAATGAAAAGAACAGGGTGGTTAGGGATGTAGTTCAGTGGTAGAGTGCTTGTCTAGCATGTATGAGGCCCTGGGTTGGATCCCTAATGCCAAGAAAGAAAGAAAGAAAGAAGGCCAGGCGTGGTGGCACATGCCTCTAATGCCAGCAACTCTAGAGGTTCAGGTTGGAGGATCACAAGTTCAAAGCCAGCCTCAGCAACTTAGGAAGGCTTTGTTTCAAAAAAATGTGGATGTGGACATGCTGCTCAGTGATTAAGCCCTCCTGGTTTCAATGCCCAGTACCAAAAAAAAAAAAAAAAAAAGGAACAGAATGAAGTTAGTGTCTAGGCACACTACAGTTAGTGTTAGGACCCAGAATCCAGGGTTGAAACAGCTGGTATACCAGGTATCTTTTTTCCCATAGGCACCAATAATTCTGAATATGATTTTGGCAATTTACATCCTTTCCATATTGTCTTTATACTACTCATCTTGTTAGTGTTTAATTTAGATATAACTTAGTATAACAGAAATTCATTCACTCACTCATTCATTCAATAGTTGTAAAATATCAACCAAGTTCCAGAAACTATGTTAAGAATTGGTGATACAAAATGTTCTCCTTTTGAAGGATTCTTGGCCAAGAAAGAGAAATAGAATTAGGTGTAAAAATGCCATAATTGAATTGTGGGAACAAGGAAGCCCAAGTGGCTGATTACGACTGGACAAGGTATAGAAGGTAGGTGTCACAGATATTTAAAAAAGATGTTGAAGGTTGAATGCCAAGGTAGTTTGCTGGGTTGAGAAGAGGAAAGAAGGAGGATATTCTAGGAATAGGAATAATGGTCATGTGTGGGGCTGGACAAGCCAGGTTGGAGAAAAAATTAATTTAGTAATAATCCTATTTGGCAATTTCATTATAAAATATATATTTAAATTTTTTTCCCTAAGGAGAATTACTGTCCAGAGACTCTTTTTGGCCAGAGCTAGAGAAAAGGGTCTCCAGGCCAAGCTTAGACAACCATAGAGCTAGGCCCTTCAACATGGTTCTTGTTATTCTTTGGTAAGAAAGCTTTGCTCAGTGTTTTGTATACAACACTTAATATAAACTCTCCAGGAAAGAGAGAAGATTAGGTATGGCAAAGCAGAGGAGGGAGATTATGGAAGCAAAGGAGAAACACCAAGGTCAATAATATAAGTTCCGATTCAGCCCATTTGATTCAGCCTCCACTATACAATTTTAGAAATACAAATTTGATCATGTCATTTTATACCAAAAATCCTCAGTGGCACGGAGCAGTACACCAAATGCTGGGCAAGAGGAGAAACAATTTGCATTCCTTAAACTGATGATATAAATCAGGAGAAGATCTTTTAGAAAGATTTTGGCCAATTGTAATGAGTCTAAACTTTTCAGACTGTTTAATTCATGATTTTTCTTTCCTGGGATTTTTGGTAAATCATTGACAGAACCCAAGTTTGTACAAATACATACATTGTGTCATCATAAAAATTATAAAATAGTAAAATCTCCTCCCCCATTTCTGCTGGTATGGGATCAGTTAAATAAATGATATGGTATCCAAATGATGGAATTGGAATTTTTTGCTGTCATTAAAATATTTACAAAGTTTCAATAATATTAAATATATTTATGTTACACGGTTAAGTGGGAAGTTAGGATATAAGTTTACCTATATAGCATGTTCTTGACTAGGTAAGAATGTGCATGGAAGGAAAGAACTCATCCCAGCAAAATTGTAACAGAGGTGTGTTCTGAATTAAAAGAAATTAAAGGTGATTGCTATTTTCTTTTTTATGCTTTCTTCTGAGGTGTTTCCTACTTTCTTTAAGTGTACATAAATATTATAACTTAAAAAATCATTGAAGAAACCGACCAGTTATTTTTCATGGTAATAAAGGCCAAGTGTCATGAAGCATCTCTGGATTACCATGCCTGAAGTTTGCTTTAGATACTTGTCACATTCTCCCTGGTAGATATGATCAAAGAAAGAACAAGGGAATCGTGGCTCATTGTGGGCACAAGATAGGTGCCATTATTGTGCTACAGAGTCTGGTTGAGTAGAGAAGGAAATGAAGAATGAATGGAAAAGGAGAAGATAAGTAGAAATTTGAGAAGTTCTAGAACAGGGGTTGGGAGATGGTGGGAAAGAGAAGGTTGGGAAGTGGAGCTGTGAACAGTGCCAACTGATGACAGATTCCACTTGTGGCCCCAGTAATGAGCAGCTGAAAAGGACGGCAGTGATGAGGATCCGAGTATTGGAGAAATGAACCTAGATCTGTGGTTCCTAACTTTGCTGTGTGTGAGGTTACCTGGGAGCTTTTAAAAACAACAATGCCAAGTTGCACCCTAAAGCAGTTAACTAGAATGTGTGGGCATGGGAGCCAAGCATCAGAAATTGTTTTCAAGATCCCTGGGTAATTCCAAACTGCAGCACAGTTTGGGACCACTGGGCTGTGATTGGCCTGTTGGCTTCTCAGAGCCAAGTTCTCAGAGTGTAGCTGCAGCATCATCTGGGAACTTGTCAGAGATGCAAATTCTTGGGCCCCACCCCAGACCTCCTGAATCAGATGCTGGGGGTGGGGGTTGACTTTAGCAATCTGTTCTAACAAGCCCTCTGGAAGATTCTAAGATACATTCAAGTTCCAAGAACTTGAGCCCGAGGCAATAAAGCTGCCCAAAATGTATGCAGGAGTTATAGTGAAGAATACAAGTAAGTTATTGCCTGATAGCTTTGATCTAGAGCTTCCTCAGTTGAAAATCAGGAACTAAACATTTAGTGATGAGATTTAAATGGCAGAGTAGTATGTGAAAGTGCCCCACACGGTGTAGGTACTCAAAATATATTCGTTTCACTCCATTTTCTCCACCTTCACTCCAACAACTCCCAACCATCTGCTTATTTACCTTCTTTAAGCAATGTATAAGAGTCCCCAACCATAACATTTTCATTAGACTTAAAAACATTTTCATAAGTCTTCAATGCTCCTCACAGTTTTTCACTTCCACCCAGAGGCTGGAAATTCTCCTAAGAACAACAGTCAGATTGGATTAGGGTCCATCCCAACGGCCTCATTTTTACTTAACTGCCTCTTTAAAGGCCTTTCTACCAATACAGCAATATTCTCCATTGATTTGGATTAGATTGAGTGGGCATCTCACTTGGTTGGATTTTTCCTTCTTTCATCTCTTCCCTGACTTTGATCCCTTTTCTACTTCTTTTATGCCAATGCTCCATCTTGTTCTTATTTCCTCAGTCCAGTCCCCTGTCGGGAGGAGGGACCAGAAGTCAACACTGACAGGTAAAGGCTGGAAAAACACCTGTATTTAAGTGGCACATCTGACTGTCCACTCCTTCCTTCAGACCTTTTGGTATCTCTGGAAGCCAAAGAGACCATATCTGAGTCTAAGACCAAGGTGCCAGCCGAGTATAGAGGCACACACCTGGAATCCCAGAGACTTGGGAAGCTAAAGCAGAAGAATCAAAAGTTTGAGGCCAGGGCTCAGTTGGTAGAGTGCTTGCCTTGCATGCACAAGGCCCTGGGTTCAATCTCCAGCACCATGAAAAAGAAAAACAAAACAAAAAACAGGGGCTGGGGTTGTTGTTCAGTGGTAGAGCTCTTGATTCTCAGCACCTCACGTAAATAAATAAAAATAAATAAATATTCATCAACAAATAAAAAAAACTATTTAAAAACAAAACAAAAAAAAAACAAAAACAAAAGTTTGAGGCCAGCCTCAGTAATTTAGTGAGGCCCTCAGCCATTTAGTGAGACCCTGTATCAAAATAAAAAAATAAGGGCTGAGGATGTGGCTCAAGCGGTAGTGTGCTCGCCTGGCATGAGTGTGGCCCGGGTTCGATCCTCAGCACCACAAACAAACAAAGATGTTGGTCCGCCAATAACTAAAAAATAAATATTAAAAAATAAAAATAAATAAAAGGGCTGTGGATGTGGCTCAGTGGTTAAACACCCCTGGGTTCAATCCCTGGTATAGAAAAAAAGTATCAAGGTGCAAAGGATTGGTGTCTTCTACGACCTTCCCTTGGTCACTCTCTTTCTGCCTCTTACATGGATGTCCCTCTGTGCACGTGTGCACACATCCCTAGTGCATCTCAATTTGTGTACAAATTTTATCTTCTTCGAAAAACACCAGTCAGATTGAATTGACCCCAATGGTCTCATTATTACAATCACCTTTTGAAAGACCCTGTCTACAAATACAGTCACACTCCGGGTCTCAGGGTCTAAGGCTTCATTCTATGAATCTGGGGAGTGACCCAATTCTGTCCATAAGAGAGATAATAATAAAACCTACTTCACTGGGTTATTTTGAGAACAAAAGAGATAAAGAGTGTGAAGGTGTTCTGTAAACAGAAATGTCTGTGATCATTGCTACTGAGGAGCTGGTGTGTGCTGGAGGTGTGTGGAACCTTGTTACCCTCCTCGGAAGGAAAAGACACAACTCTCTGCAGTGGGGCTGGATCAGTCCCCACAGTCTAGACAGGTGAGCGATTGCTGGCAGGCCTCCCTGTAGACTGGGCCCGCCAAGGCTGCAATGGGCATCGCCTCAGGCTCCTCTCTTGCCTCCAAATTTCCATGGACATGGGCCATGTGCCCTTGGTGGCTTGGGTACCCGAAGTCCAACAAAGCCAGGCACTGATCAGCTCTTCTAAGCGCTCCGCTGGGATTGGTCACACAGATGAAACACGGCTCTTGGCTAAAGCACAGTTTAGAAACACTGCAGTCTGAAAAGGCCCAGGTTGGAGAACTGGAAAGAACCCCAAAGACTGTTTCCTGATCTTTTGCAGGGGAGGCGGCTCTGGGGTTCCTTGGGCATAAAAAGGAAGGGAGACTGTAACTGGCCAAACTAGATCCCTCTTGCCACCATGTTCCCATCTGGCTCTCAAGGCAGCAGGCCCTCAGGTATCCCAACCATAACTAACCTGAAGAATAATTTGCAACTAATGCTTCCTTTAGAGATCCTGGGGCAGGCACAAGGACAGAGGCAGAGGGCCCCTTGCTGGCAACAAACAGGCCGATGGGTTCCTTCCTTGGCATTCTGTAAACCAGTGCAGCCAGGCACCCTTACAACACTTTGCAAAGCAAAGAGTGTGAGCCCTGGACAGACTTGGATCTGAATCCTATTCCTAGGCCACTCACTGGTCACTTGGGGGAAATTGCTTAACTTCTCTGAATCTGTCCTTTATATGAATGTAGAGATAATCACTCACTGACAGGGTCGATGTGAGTTTAGAAGTGATGCCATCAGTGCCCGGGCTGGATCCCACTGGAGCTGCATGGGGAAGGCCCCCAGGAAACAGTTGCTGTCATTGTGACTTTATGTTTCCTTAGAAAGGGATGTCCTCAGGAAGTTCTGTCTTTGCTACATGGGGTGAGTGCATGGCCTTCCTTAGATGGTAATTAATGTAACTCACAGAAGGTAACAGAGAAGGAGGAGGAGGGCATGGGGGAGGAGGGATGGGTAGGACAAGGAGGAGAGGGCTCTCAGGAAGAGAAAAAGCAGAGACATTGTAAAGGGCAAAAGACACTGAGATGTTGAGACTTGAGGATGACTGCCCCTCCTAGCAAGTGAAGTGCCCCTACTTTTTTTTTTAATCGAAAACATGAAGAAAGCCCAGTCATTTGCTTGAAAAATGAGTTCCTTACTTTCTGTGCTGCTGCTGCTGCTGTGTGTGTGTGTGTGTGTGTGTGTGTGTGTGTGTGTGTGTTGTGGTGGGGGTGGGGTTGTTCCTGAGAGAAGCAAGGAGCAGAGTGGGCTCTGGAAAACTTTTATGCATGGATTTAATATCCCTGGTCCTGCTGGGCATCGACTCTTTGTTGCATGGGAACTAAGGTTTCTTCTACTCTCAGGGGCAAGGCTTAAAGGTGACCTGAGGGCTTCAAGTGGGCTTTGACTCTGCATGATCCTGCTGCAGACAGGTAGGAAGCAGAAGCAGCCAAGAGTTTTCTGGGGAGAGAGCAACGGCAGGGATGGGGAGAGAGGGAACCAACGGCTGACTCTGCAGGCAGGGGCTGGAATTTTGGACTCTGTTTTGGCTTTGTCTAGTCATGTGACCTTGAGCAAATACAACCCCTTCCCTGCTCAGGGCCTCAGTTTCCCTCCACTGAGGGTAAACATACTCTATCATTAAGGGTATTTGAGTTTTTCCAGCCAAGGTGGGGCTTGGTTTCCGGACTGTCTGGGTTGAGAGCAGATTGGCAGCAGTCCTCACGCTGAGCAGAAGACTGAACACTCGGTGCAACCTGACACGGAGGGAGGCCTGCTTGTGTGGGAGTGGGTTGGGAAAGTTGTGACCCCCACCCCATTCCATGTGGCTTCATCCTCTGGGGTTGGCTAGGCCTCTGATGAAGGAGCAGAATATAGGGGAGGAGGGCTTCTAAACCTCTGTGGAGGAGAGTCAGGTGCTTCAGAAGGGAGGGGGTGTGTGTCTAAAGAGCTGCATGGTAGAAAATTTCTCAGGAAGAAAGGCTCTGCTGGATATGGCTGTGCACCAAGGGTCTGATTTCATCATGCCTGTGGGAGAATCCAAGGGTGAGATGTCTGGTGAGGCTGGGAGGCTGTGGAGCTACAGGAATTTGACCTGGTGGTTCCAGTGAGGACAACTGCTGGGCACAGACTCTGGGGCAGGTCTGGAGCTTGGCAAAGTTTTTATTTGTTTTTGATTCTTATGGCAACACTGTTCGAAACTACTATCTCAACATAAAAACAAACCTCGAAGTCCAGGGAGGCCAAGAATCTTGCCTAATATCACACATTTGGTGTGGGGTAAAGCCAGAATTCAAACCCAGACTGTCTGACTCAAAGAAGAGACTCAGATTAAAGGTCAGGAGGCAGAGACAAAGTGCCTTAGGGTGATAGGACATCTGCAGAGTGGGAGGTGAGTGTGGAGTGGGGTGAGCCTGTTCTCCACTCCTCTCAGGAAGATGTTCTGGCAACGTGATCTTAAAAGGAAGGTTGAGTTCTTTGGCTTGAAGATAAAATGCTAGCTGATGTGTTATCTGGAATTACTTTACCCACTCAGCTGAAGAAGCTTCAATCCCAGGTATAGTGTATATAATAAATCAATTAGTGATGATGCGCTTTCCAAAATTCAACTTAAATCTGATCGCCAGGCAGAGCTTATATATACACTGCATAGGTCAAAGATAACACTCCCCTGATAATAGCATTAATCCATTCATGAGGGTGGGACCCTAATGACGTAAGCACCTAACACCAGCATCTCGCATTAGACCCTGCTTCCTAATACTGTTACAATGGCAATTAAATCCCAGCATGAGTTTTGGCAAGGATAAATATTCAAACCATAGGGACCACTGAGAGGCTCTTTATAGTTTAGAATAATGAGGCCCAGAGAAGTTAACTGATCTGTTCAAGGTCACATTAATTGGTAGATCTGGGACTATAGCCCAAGTGCTAGTTTCCAAACCTAGGCATTTTTTTCTGTTCCTACACACAGTACCTTCCCCTACCTCTCCATTTCTGGCTGATCCTGATCCAACAACTGGAGAAATACCTGTGATGAGTCTCCTATGACTCTCTGGGGTTAGTGGGTACACACACCAAAATGGGAAGAGATTGTGTTGGCAGTGTACTGGAGGTAGAAAGAAACACAGGTCCCTACTGAAGGCATCCATTCTGCCAACAGGAGGCTCTGGCAATAGGGTGTGCCTTAGCCGGGGAGGCTGGCAGAAGGCTGAACTTGCGCACCAAAGAAACAGAGATTCTATTGGGTGCTTTGTGGGGAGGGAGGAATTGATATCCAGGCAGCAGTATCCTCTTTGTCTATCCCTCACTTACTGATGTCTTCTGTCCTTTCTTCCTTTTGGACCATTGACTCCCAAATCAAATCCTTAGAATTGTCAATGTGCATTCTGCATTAGCCTCCTAGGATTCACAGGATTGTGCACAAACTCTATGACATTACTCAACAGTCCGTCTTCCTAGTCTTCTGAACTTGCACCACTTCTGGGGCCTAGTGTCCCAGCCCATCCTCCATTTTTTTCTCATTCACTCTCTTTCAAATCCTTTCCAGCTCTAACTACTAGCACACATACATTCTAACTTGTTCATTCATTCAATCAAATATTTGGTTGCTTATGAGGTGCATGGCACAGTCCTCAGTAACTGGGGATCGAGTTCTAAAGGAGAAACACGTTTTCTTAAAACTCACACTCCTATGGTGTGCACTGACTCTCTTACTCCACTGGCCTGTATTAACAATTGGTAGGCACTACCTGAGGCCCATTCCACAGTAAAACACTGTGCTAGCCACAAGCGGATTGTGAACTTATTGAGCACTGGACCACGTGGTATTCAGGCTTCATCTCTGCAGCATCTGGGGCATCTTAGGGTACTTAAAAACAGGTGTGAGTCTGGCTCTATCACATTATTTGTGTGATTTCAGTCTAATCCCTTAACTCCACTGAACCTATGTCCTCAGACATAAAATGAATTAAATAATTAAATATGCAATAGTTTTGTCCCATAACTAGGTATTTAATGAACAATACCAGTACTCATTTGTTGGTTGATTAAGAAGATTAAATACTTCTAGGGACTGAATAGCAGTCCCAAATTCATATTTGAAGCCCTGGCTCCCAAATTGGGGACCTTTGGAAGGTAATTAAGTCCTGGGGATGAAGCTCTTGTGACAGGGATTAGTGCCCTTATAAGAGACAGAGATGATTCTTCTGTGTGAGTATGCAGGAAAAGAGTCTGCTTGCAAACAAGGAAGCAGGCCCTCCCCAAGAACCAAATTGGCATTTTGATTTTGGACTTCTCAGCTACCAGAACTGTGAGAAATCAGTTTCTGTGGTTTAAGTCACTTAGTTTATGGTAGCCCAAACTGACTTAAGACAAAAACTTTTTTTGCGGGGCTGGGGTTGTGGCTCAAGCGGTAGCGCGCTCGCCTGGCATGCATGCGGCCCAGGTTCGATCCTCAGCACCACATACAAACAAAGATGTTGTGTCCGCTGAAAACTAAAAAAGCAAAAATAATATTAAAAAAAAATTTTGCGGGGTGGGGGGAGTACCAGGGATTGATTGAACTCAGGGACATTCAACCACTGAGCCACATCCCCAGCCCTTTTTTGAATTTTATTTAGAGACAGGGTCTCACTGAGTTGGGCTAGCTATGAACTCAAGATCCTCCTGCTTCAGCCCTCCAGAGCCACTGGGATTGTAGGCGTGCCCAACGTGACAAACATTTGTTGCATAAAACAGAAACAGACCAAAGAGAAACCCAGTATTCAGACGGCAGAAATTGTGGCCAGAATGGTGTTTTGCCATGGGACGAATCTAGGAGGTGCCCAATGTTAAATGCACCAAGAGCTGCTATAGGGGAACAGGGACTGGCTTGAGAACCAAGAGCAGGCAAGCAGAAGAGGGAAAACTGAGGTGTCTAGTCCTGCTAAGGAGCCTAGTCTAGAATTGTCTACTTTATGTGAAAAGTGGAAGCTTCCTTGGCTCTGTGGTTCTATTTTGAGCAGCAGACCTCCCTCCGGAGGCAGGAATAAAATTGGAGCTCACTCTGGCTTGAACCTGTGTGAGCAAGTTTCCCTCTGCAGGTGGTGAGCAGCCTCCTGAGGCACATTTCAACCAAGTCTGCCCCTCCCTGGGCTTGGAGAGGGGTGTGGGGGGAGGAGGAGACACAGCTGGAGTTGTAGTCCTTTTCATTCATAAGTCAGCAGGGGAAGAATGCCCCACTGCTTCCCTTGGATTCTCAGTGAATTTGAGTTGGGTCAGGGCCAGCCAGAAATGGGGAGGTTGGGGTGGGGTCAGGGCGGGTACTCTGGTGTGTGTAGAAGAAATTCCATGTGTGGAATACTAGGATTTGGGCTCTAGTCCCAGATCTACCAACTGACCTGGGATAGGTCAATTAAAACCTGCCTGGGCTTCATTTTTCTTATCTATAAAATTTCTTTCTTGGTATTCTTAGGAAGTGTAGCCAGGCCCAACAGCACAGTGTTTCTCATATGTCAGTGTCCACTGACCACCGGGGGATCTTGTGGAAATGCAGAATCTACTCTGTGGGCCTTGGGAGTTCACATTTTGACATACACCCTGGCAAAGCCTGTGCTCCTGGTTCACAGGCCATTTGAAGATCTAGTGCAAGAATTGGTCAATCATGGGTTGAGGACCAAATCCAGCCTGCTACTTGTCTTTATCAATAAAGTTTTATTGGAATACAGCCTTTCCCATTCATTTATAGATTGTCTAGAGCTGCTTTCATGCTAAGTGAACAGAGTTGGGTAGATGCATCAAAGACTGTATGGTACACAACACCTAATTATTTTAATAGTTACTATAGAAAATAAGTCCAAGGATGTTTTCCCTAAGCTTTTGTCATTTAAAGGCCCAGACCTCAGCCAGAGTGAAGGAACACAAAAGGAGCTGCACCTGACTGGCACCTGAACCGCCACCCTAATGGGTCAGCTGATCCCATTACAACAAATTCCCTATTCGCATTCCTGTCCCAGAGGGACCCCATTACAATGAACCCCAGGAATCACCCTCCTAATGCACCTTTCACTAAGCCTAAATAACCCAGACACTTGCTTCAGCCCTATGCGCCAGGTTCCACCAATTAACTCAGCCGCTGAATCCTGAATAAAGCAAAGCTTGCTGACCTGAGGTTTGCTTCCCATCTCTTGCCTTCATGAGTGTCCGTCATTTGTGCTAACATATTCCTTTACAGAAAAATTTTGCTGGCTCCTGCTTGAGAGGTCTGAGGACCGTTCTGAGCTAAAAGACCTGTGTTTCAGTCTGGATGTGGCCATGGGCAAGCCTCTTCATCTTGCAGGTTCTCTTTCCTTATCTCGAGGACAAAATGATCTCCAAATCTTTGAGAGGCCTATGACTCTGGTGTTTCAATACTACATAGAAAACATCACCGTTTCTATAGTAACTGGCATCTGAGAACCATTTTGTGTGGCCTTCATTTGGAAGCTGTAAAAACATACCTGGCCTAACCCTGCAGAGTCTAGCAGGGCAGCTCCTGCCTGATGTCACGAGATGTCTGTGGAAATAGACCACAGCTACTGCTTGATGTAGAGTTAGCCGGGATCAAGAGGGGCTTCAGGGAAGGGGAGAGGGAGGATGGGAGGAATTCCTCCCCCCCCCAACCCCCGCCGAGTTGCCACATAGGCTGATGCTGGCAAAGAGGCACTGGGATATGACATGCCAGCATTGCTCACACAAATTCCATTTTGCTGCGAGACCAACTCAAAAAAATTCCCTAACTCACCGCTCCATGTGCTCCTGACTGGGTGCTTTTGGTCAATTAATATTTGTAAGCCCCTTTGAGGTCTCAGGGACTGGCAGGCACAGGGGTACAGAAGCACTGTGACATCTGAGCTCCATTAGGAGCTCACAGTCTGGTGAAAAGACACCATGTGAGGGGAAATGCATGACCCTGGGTCTTTAGCCTGAACCACAGGGAACATGTGGCTGTGGGGGAGCCAGTGGGGGATAGGAGAGGGAGAGGGTTTGTAAAGAGGGAGGGGATGATGACAAGTTTGGGGCATATTGATTACAGTGTGGGCTGCTTGACAGACTGAATGACCAAGCTGTGACTTCTGATGAAAAGCAAAGCAACCTCTCTATAGGTCTGCAAATATTTAGCAGGAATGACACGCATGTTGCCATGGTTACTTCCCAGCGTTGAGGGGAGTTCTAGTGTGTACCCCCAGACCCCTGAGACTTTTTAGGAGTCACTTGCCTTGCTCTGTCTCAATCCACAGGAGAGACCTGGGCAGAGCGACCTCTGTTAAGTGCACAACTTAGGAACATTTTAATTTTCTCTCAACCCCAAAGGGTATTAGCTAACTATTGCTCCCTATATGACCTCATTGCATGGGAAAATTGGGAACAACCCTGGACAGCTCCTGAACCCCCAAGATAAAAGTGACAAGAAAGTCACAAGAAACAATGAACCCTTGTGCTCAAAATTATTTGGGGTGTCTCAGCTGAGCTCTCTCTCCTTCTCTCCTGTGGAGTGTGATACTGAGAGATGCTTGGTTGGCATCCCATTCCCTTGCTTTAGGATTGAGGGCATAGTTCATGCAATTTTTAAAACCTGCGTGGGCACAGAGTGCAGGTGATAAAACTACACGACCTTGCAAAGTAGCTTTGCTTAGAGTCAATGGGCTTTGCAATGGGAAGGTTTCCCCCTTTCCAGACAGAGCTTCCACATCTGGGAGGGCAGATCTGTTAGCTGCAGGCATGTGCCTGGAGAATACCCGTGTCCGTTGGTTTGTGCCAGGTTAGTGTGGCCACAGGCTACCTGCAAGCTACACATAGGCTGGCTGGACTTGCCATTCCTGGGTAGCCATGTGACTCTTCTTAGCACTCACCACAGTCCCTAATCATATGCCTATCTATGGAATTATTTTATTAAAGCCAGGCTTTGACATTTCCCTGTGGTTACAGGGGAGCCCTGTTTACCAAACCTGGTGCCTGGCATTTGTTAGGTACTTCCTAAGTATGTATTGAATGATCTGACAGAAAACCTGTTTCTACCACTGGGAAAATGACTCAAAGTGAACCCTATACCCAAAGTGTCTGTCTCCTTGTCTTTGCTTAAGAACAATTGCAAACATTATTTAGTGACCGTCTAGGGAGATGCTGCCCTACCGGTTTAGAATTGTGTTCAGGACACTCATTTGCAGTTCAAACAGGATGACAAGAAATGACATCTGTGGTAACCAGAGGGGCCAGGTGCTGGGAGCACAGCATGGAGGCTGGCTTCAGCAGGTGTGAAGCTCAAGGAAGAATTGGAGAAAGTATGTAGGAGGTCTTGCATTTACATTTTGGGCTGGAGCCACAGAGGAACAATGGCAGAGCTCCCAGGTTCACTCAACCTCCTGGGGACTGGTCCAGCTTAGGGCTTCACCTGGATTCAAGGCGTGGCTCCCTCTGGCTTCACCTTACTTCTCTGGACAGCAGCTCAGGAGTCACCCCCACCCTGGCAGCAACACCAGACACACTTGAGTGCAGTGCCAGTTAAAGAGCCCTAGGATTACAGGCTGTTCTAGCCACTGGTAGTTTATGGTTATTCTAGACCAATTCCCATAGCAGAAGTCAAAAGAGTAAAGTTCTAAATGGGATCACATGCTAATTATCAAACAATAATTCCGATTACTGTTGATTAAGAGCTCATCAAGTTCCAGGCACTCTTCTAAGTTCTCTACAAGGATGATCTCATTTAACCCTCAAAACAATGCTGAATTGTTCCATGTGGTAAATGTTGAAGAGACCTGGAGAGGGTCCTGGCTTATTCCATGTTCTGTAGCTTGCAGGGAGGCCTGGGGCTTGAACTCTCAATGGTGAGTCCCTTCCTCACACGGACTCTCAATTGCAGGTCCTTTGAGCTCTATCTGAATTACTTATGAGAAGATGGTCAGCATATCTTACTCATCAAATGAGTTTCTAATGGCTCAGTGAAACTGAAGCCAGATTTAAAATTAGTCAGTCAGTGTAGTTAGGTAAATCGGGTCTAATATTGAGTGAAATCTAAAATGGAGGCCATGTTGAGAATGAATTCCCGGAAAAGTTGAGCAACTCTCGGAATGTTAATGAAGTCCAGGAAACATCCCCCAATAGATTTGAAGATAGCCCATCCCAAAGAAATGTTAATGAACAGCAAACTTGAAGATGCTGACTTGGAAGTGCCCAGATTACTTCTTTGGCCCATCTATGTCCCTTCCCACCTACATTCCATCACCGAAAACTATAGAATGGAGAGACAACCGCACTTCCACGGATTCCATCTCTTGGGTCCCCTTCTTCCTCCAGGAGAAGTCTTTTCTGCTGTCTTTTAATAAACTTCAAATTTTCCACTCTGACCTTGCCTCTGCGTGCTTCTCTGGTGCTATTCTTCAACATTGGGGAACAGCAGTAACAAAACTAAATTCTTAACCTCACTAATATGCACAGGTTACCTCTTCCTAAGACTTCTTTTCCTCCCAAATTTTCATTTCATATTTTTCCTGTCCTGCGCCAGATCTACTGTACGCATGCGCACAGTGCTGGCTGAAGGAGGGCAAGAGTCCTTCCCTTTTCTCCCTCCCTCCAACAGGCATTTCTAAAGAGCACTGTGAGCCCGGGTGGTAGGCTTGGAAAGAGACACAGGTGACAAACACCTTTTCTTTTCTTTTTTTTTTAAAGAGAGAGTGAGAGAGGGGAGAGAGAGAATTTTTAATATTTATTTTTTAGTTCTAGGCAGACACAACACCTTTGTTGGTATGTGGTGCTGAGGATCGAACCCGGGCCGCACGCATGCCAGGCGAGCGCGCTACGGCTTGAGCCACATCCCCAGCCCGACAAACACCTTTTCTAGGGATGGGTTGGGGAGAAGTGTGAGGATACACATCTCTGGCTGCCTCTGATACAGGGCAACCCATGATCAGTGTGCTGGTGAGATGGAAGGCAAAAGCCAGTGCTGTAATAATTTAGAGGCTGGTTTCACTTCTGGGGCTCCAGGAGGAGATGGCCCTTAGACCTTGCCTTGCAAGAGGAGTAGAATTTCAAAAAATAGAATCTTTCTTTGGACTGGGTCTAAATGCTTCCTATTTCTGAGAGCCTGGTGTTTGCATTACACTCAGTAGCCTAATAAATTTTCTAGATGGATACTAGCCACTGGAGGTTAGTCTTGGTTCTGATTCTATCCCTGGACATAAATTACATATGTCCTGCCCTTTCTCTGGGCTTCTGTTTTTTCCCAATTACGAAATGGGATATGAAATTGGCTGGGTATGACATTACTCATGGGCTTCTGGTTAGGATTATATTAAACTAATTCATGCAAAATTATTTGCAAGCCACAATGGAATATAAAAACAAAAGATTACTTCACACTATTTTTGTTGTTACAAAAACTAAAAATAACCCATGTCATGTGCTCACTCATCTAATATTCTTTCTTTTTTTGAGTAACTGCTTGGGGGTAGCCACTGGAGAGACAAAGATTAATGCCCCCGGCCTCCATCTTTGAAATCTGAAAAGTCTAGAAAAGGAAACAGTAATTACAATTGATGGTATAAGTTTAATAAGCTAGGACAAAAGTTGGGTTGGTTTGCAGGAGCTCTGCTGTTTCCTACTGGCAATGTAGGTAGATTATAATGCTAAAGACAAGAACTTCAAAGCCAGAAATTGACTGGCATGCTTCAGCCTCACATGGAATTAAAGCCAGGTAAAATTCCTAACATGGAATTAAAGCTGGGTGCATGCCTATAATCCTGTGGAATTGGGAGGCTGATGAGAAGGATCACAAGTTTGAAGCCAGCCTCAGCAACTTAGTGAGGCCCTAAGCAACTTAGTGAGGCCCTATCTCAAAATTAAAAATAATAAATAAATAAATAAGGGCTGGGGATGTGACTTAGTGCTAAAGCATACTTGGGTTAAATCCCCCGTGTGTGTGTGTGTGTGTGTGTGTGTGTGTGTGTGTGTGTTTGTGGTGTATATACATATACATATATATTTTTTAAATAAATTAATTCATTAAAAAAATAAAGTGGAATTAAAGAGGAGGAGAAATTTTTTTTTTCCCTAAAGTTTGAGCTTATACTGTGGTCCAGGCTTTTACATGCACCAGCTTCATAAAAAGCTAGATATTTTCACGGTCATTTTATAGATGACAAAGCTGAGACTCAGGGATGTAATCTAACTTTCCGAGCTTTTATAAAATTAGAAAGCATAAAGCCAAAAATTAAACCCAGGTTATCCAGCTGCAAGCCGGGTGCTTCTCTGTGTGCATTATTGCTTTTCCACCAGCCAATGAGTTTACAGAACACATTCCATGACTTTCTTACTCGATGTTTTTTTTCTGAAAAAGATGGATCTACTATCAGAGACCTGACCGCAACCTGTTCTAAGGCCATTCCCTCTTCCACCTCCTGTGTGCACATCCTTCACTCCCATTATTCTCTCCTAACTTCTCCCTCTCCTCCAGTCCCAGTGAAACTTCCAAGGAGGAAGAAATCCTAACAAATGAAGACACTGCAGAGAGAGAGCTCCCTCCGAGCCTATAAATCCTGGGGTAAAAGTCATGGAAAGAAGAAAAAAAATTGTATACACTTCTGTCCCCCAAATCCATGTTGACCAAAATATGACTATACTTCAATTCTGATGAGGTATACAGTGATTGCTAGACTTATTTCACAGAGAAGGAAGACTGAGATCCAAGAAGGTGAAGGGATGCACCCAAGGTCACACACAATGGTAAGAGGCAGAGTCTGGATTGGAACCTGGATCTCCCAACTCCAAGTCAATGCTTTTCCACTAAAATAGGTGCTGTTAGCTTTTCCCATTAGCAACTCAACTTATATGAGATCATGGCCCTTATAAGAAGGAAGCTTAGGGTCGGTGTCTCTGTAAAGCCCAGAAGCCAGGGCCCCTCCTTGGCCTCCACTTTGATCAGCTCATGTCCTCATCTAAAGAACAGGAAGTGGCTTCATTTTTAGCCCTGAAAACACATTTTCGGGGGTAGGAAAGGGGGATTTGCGGAAGAGAGTTCCTGTACATAACGGTCAAGAGTGATCAGCAGATACTTCACTCTCTCTTAAAGAAGGGGAAGATGAAGATCAGACACTTAAAGATCAGACATTTAAGGGGAAGATGAAGGCTGACCTTGAGTCCTAACCAGAACCTGACCTCAGTAGCTTCCCCAAGCCCTGGGGTGGGAAGAGGGGAGGGCTCTGCTATGCTCACTCCCTTCTCTGTTCTGACAGGGCTGGATGCCAGGATGGGGGTTGAGATCACCAGGGTGGGAAAATTTGCAGGAACGTTCTACAATCTCCAGTGCTTCCCCCACCCTCTGCTAGCACCCACAACTTCCCCTGCCAAGGGAGGAAGGAGGAATGCATTATTCCGTTTAATAATTTATACAAATTGAAAAGTTTATTTTGCCAAAGAAAAGGGCCTTAAGAGGGCAACAGAAACAAAAATTCCTGAGTCTTCTTAAAGGACAAAGTGGAGATGATATTTCTTGATGACCTCGCCCTGGAATATAACAACCTGATTGTCTAAGATGGGTGTGAAGCAAGGAACCCCGCCCTCCGAGGGTCAGCCAAGCTTTGTCTCCTACTGGTGGGATTACATCCAACCTTAGCAATTATATCCTGGGACATCAGAGAACACAGAATGCTAGAAGACATTCTGGGCATATGTCTGTCTCTATAAGTGGTTCTCAAACCTGGCAGCCCACCAGGGTCATCCAGGGAGCTCAAGACAAACCTAGATTCCTAGGAACCAACCCAGAGATGGATAAGGTCATTTTCAACAGGCAGGCCAGGATTCAGAACTGATGATCTAGTTCAACCCCATCCATCCAGCTATCAAAGGTGTACATGAGATGTAGATTTCACAGCAAAGAAGTCTGAGATGCCAAGAACTAGACTGGTAGCAACACTTGGACTAGAACCCAGTTCCCTGGCTGCTGGCAGGGATCACCAGCAACATGGTCTCTTTCCTGGGGCTCGCCAGGCCACTGAGAACCCAGGAAGATCCAACAGTTGACAGAGGAACCAAGGTGCCAGAAGTTTAGCCTGAATCTCTGTTCAGATCTTTGTGGAGGTAGCCGATAAGGGGTTGGAGTGAAAGTCATCTTAAGGGCACTTTCTGTATTCTGGTGGGTTACAATCAGAGGCCCCAGCAGGTGGCCTCTGAGGTATACTGCCTGGTTTTTCTAGAGTGAATGAATAATGGGTTCATGGAAGCAACCCACTGTGTATAGGAGCCAGGGAAAGTGAAGGAGGGAGTCCCAGAAGATGGGGTCTGGGAGGTGGTGGAAGGCCAGACAATATGGGGCTATTGGCCACTGTAGGACCTTAGCCTTTTATTCAGCCACAGCATGATTTTGAGCAGATGAGTGTCCTAATCTAATGTTTTTACAGGGATCTCTGGTGTGGTGGTGAGAACAGACTGTGTTCAGCTCAGGGAGGAGCAGAGGACCTGCAGTCAGTCATACAGGACACAGAAGGAAGTGGCTCAGAAGTGGCTGGACCCTGATGTTTTTGAAAAGTTGAGCTCACAGGTTTTCTCATGGACTGGGTGTGAGATGTGAGGTAAAAAGAGGCATGGAGGGGGCTGGGGATATAGCTCAGTTGGTAGAGTGCTTGCTTCGCATGCACAAGGCCCTGGGTTCAATCCCCAGCACCATACACACACACACACATGCACACACACACACAAAAGAGGCATGGAAGGTGGTGCCAATGCTTTGACTAGAGGGCTATGGAGGCTGGAGTTACCACAGGCTGGGCTGGACAGAGGAGTTCAGCCTTGAACACATGGAGCTTGCTATGTCCGTTATCCTCTCCAGGGAAGTGCAGGAGAGGATGCGGGACGCATCAGGAGGCCAGACTGGTTTGGAGTCATCATGGGCACACATGGGATATTTAAATAGAGCCTCACAACTGGATGAAGTCACCAAGGAAACAAGTACAGACAGAAAAGAGGATCTAGGATCCTGCCTGGGGACCCTCTAGCATCAAGAGTCCGAGAGAACAGGGACTGAAGAGGAGTGACTAGTAAGTGGAGTCCTCGAAGCCAAGTATACAAAGTGTTTCCAGGACAAGGGGGTGATCTGTGGGGTTTGAATGAAGGTGAAGTGAAATGAGGGCTGAGAATTGACTTTTGGATATGGACATTGGAGAACTCTGATAACCACAGGAGCAGCGTTTGACATCTCATCTTATGGAGTCCCCTGATTTGATAACTATCAGTCCCCGCCTTATTAGAAATTTTGTTTTCTCAATTAGGTTGTAAGCTTTGCAACACCAGGGATGATGGGTCACCACACTCCCGGGGTACCAGGTCCTTGGCGGGCTGTCAGACCTTACAGAAGAGCCTGCTATAGGTCCTGAGATGCTTTGCTGGCCCACCTTCCACAGGGACATGGTCTAGAGCAACTGTCCTCATGTCTGGCTTACCTTGGACACAGAATTTCAGTTCCTTAGGGTCAGTGATGCTCTTTCTGCTTTCCCGGATCACAGCCCTGTTCTTCTTGGTTTCTCCCCAGAGATTGGTGCCTCCATACATGCTGGGAATGTTGAGAATGGCAATGCCTTCAAGGAAGATGTTGCTCAGGTCCACCTCCACTCCGTCACACTGGGGACAGACAGAAAAGGCCAGTGGACTTCAACCTAAGGTGTTCTAGAAGTATATGGGGGGGGAGGGGGGTCTTTTCAGCTACCACCCTGCCATTGTCAGAAACCAAATCTTAAGTAGGTCTAATGCTTTAACCACTATAGTGAGATGGGGAGCCAGTCCTGAGTCAGCTCTGGGGAAGACAGCACAAGACTTCAGTGGGTCTAGAAATGCTCTAGGGATAGTTCCCAAGTTAATTGCCAAACAGTTCTCCATTCCAATCTCATTATTATCAATTTTCCCTTCCTAATCACTATAAATATGTATAGGAATATCGATTCCAGAACTTAACACAGAGTATATACTCAACAAGCAAAAGCAGAAGGAAAAAAAAAAAAAAAGCTCAGCTCAATGGTGCGTGCCTATAATCCCAACAGTTGGGAGACTGAGACAGGAGGATTGCAACTTCAAGGTCAGCCTCAGCAACTTTGAGAGACCCTGTCTCAAAATAAAAAATAAAAAAAGGCTTGGGCTGGGGATATATAGCTCAGTTGGTGAAGTGCTTGCCTCTCAAGCACAAGACCCTGAGTTCAGTCCCCAGCAACACACACACAAAAGGGCTTTAATGGTTAAGTGCCCTTTGGTTCAATTCCTGGTACAAAAAAAAAAAAAAAAAAAAAAAAGACAACAATAAAAATTATTATTCTCTCTTTTCCCTCTTATTTTATCCTGCCTGTCTTTGGAAGTCTTTAAGAATTTGCCTGTCTTTCATATCTGAATTGTAAGTATAAATTTGACACATAAACTTGCAGAGTTTCTTTAGTCAACCAATCTCTACCACTAGATTTCTCACCAGGCATGAAAGGCCAGAAGGCTTGAACTTGTATGTCTCATATATATAGCCTCTAGTGTCAGCCCACCTTGGCATACTGCTTACCAACACAGCAAGAAATGTATTAGCCCTGATCCTCATTCCTTAGGATTGTGGGTAACTTACTATGTTTTGGAAGAACCAACTGGATGAACTATATTATCCAAGTTTACTACTAAGAAATAACAGAGCAGGGATTCAAATGTGGAGAATTTGACTACAAATCCTTTATCTTGATTATTGTGAGAAAAGTAAAGTCAAAATCATATGACAAAAAAATCTACTATACACTGTAAAGTTTGCTGACTACTAAGATTTGAAGGTCTCCTCCAAAACTCATGTTGAAAGTTATTTGCCACTGTAACAGAATTAAGAGGTGGGGACTTGAGAAGGTAACCAGGATAGATGAGGTCATGAGGGTGGGGCCCTGTGATGTTATTAGTAGCTTTGAAGGAAGAAAAAGAGATCCGTGGTGCTGCCTTTGGGCTGCAGAGAGTTCCCATTCTTTATCAGATGCAGCCCCTCAACTCCAGACCTCCAGACATTTGGATAATTTGAAAGGTCTCTTTATATGGACCCAGATTCTCTCTTTTTTCTTGCTTCTGCTCACTGGTCCTGTTCTTTCTGAAGCCAGGTGGAATGATGTCCTTTCTCCTCCATAGGGGCAGCCCAGCAGCCACACTGATGATCACCACCATCACTGTGTATATGGATGAAGCATTGCCATGTGCCACATTAGCTTTTATACACATCTCCTTGATTATCTTCATGATAATCTACAATGACTAGCCTCTCTTTATATGTGGGGAAACCGAGGCACAGAAGAAGCTAAGTCACTTGCTCAA
Source organism: Spermophilus citellus (assembly GCF_964194105.1). Classification (NCBI taxonomy): domain Eukaryota; kingdom Metazoa; phylum Chordata; class Mammalia; order Rodentia; family Sciuridae; genus Spermophilus; species Spermophilus citellus. The sequence continues at coordinate 120,992,484 of NC_138188.1, read as the reverse complement.
CAGCACATGGCTGACAAGTGGAAACACACAGATCTGACAGCAGTTGTGTAGCCTGTCCGATTGAGCCTGTCCACTCTCCTAACGTTTTCCTGTCAGACTTGGTTTTCAGATCCTTTCTCATTTTGGCTGTCCTATTTTGTACATGCTCCAGTTTGTTGCCAACCGACTTGGTAAGACCCGCAGCACTGAGAATAACACCCAAAACAGGACTGATGGGGCAGGCGGCAATGAGACCAGCCCTGACCAAGGCTGGAATTCTATGACACTGTCATGCCCCAGAAATAAGACAATGTGTAAAGCCCATGTCAGGGCTCAATACGGGTTACCCCCTACCATTATCCGTATCATTACCCACAATGACAGCTATGCTAGCCCTTTCATTAACAGCTAGATGATGGCATCCCTTCAGTTTAAATGGGTAGTCATCTCAGTCACCTGAACCTTTATCCCATGATCTATTTCTAAGCCAGCTCTTCCCTAAGTTGCACTTGTATAGGATTTTTTTCCCCTGGGGCAGAGGGTGCTGGGGATGTAACCCAGGGATGCTCTAGCACTAAGCTAAGCTCCCAGCCTTTTTTATTTTGATTTTGATACAGGGTCTTGCTAAATTTCCCAGGTTGGGCCTGAACTTGTGATCCTCCTGCCTCAGCCTTCCAAGTAGCTGGGCTTACAGAGATGGGCCACCATGCCCAGTTGTGCAGCCTTTAAAAAAAAATAGCTTCAACATAGAACTTTGCATTTATGTTAATTAATTTCATCTGACTTTTATCAGATGCAGCCCCTCAACTCCAGACCTCCAGACATTTGGATAATTTGAAGGGTCCCAAACTCTTCCAGTCTAATCAAATCTTCATTTTGTGACCCTTGGTCCTAGCTCTCTTATCATTTGGGGATTAAGTCATTAACATGAGTACATAAGGCAAAACCAGGGACCAGTTCCTTTCCTTGGTCCCATTCATGGTACACGGGCAGTCCTTAGAATGTGACTGTTCTATTGGGGCTGCACATTCTGATTGAACTGTATCTAACCAGCCCAGTTTTCATTACACAGTGGAATCAAGGAACTTAGTGAGCAGGACCTAAGAGAACATGTCCCATATTTCATAAATGAGAACTGGTGAGGGAAAGAAACTTCCCTGTGGTTATCTAATTAATTAATGGTAGAATAGATTAAAATCCAGGTCTCCAGACCTCAAGTCAGTGTTCTTTCCATCAAAGCATAAGACATTATGCTGAGATCAAATAAGATTTTCTAAATGACTCCCTTACGACCTCTAAAAGGAAAGAAATAAGAGAACTCATATTAACACACTAATATCTGTGTTAATTACATATTCTAGAATCTTGCCAGGGATAGGAATGAAATATATCCATGTGTTTCCAGAATATTCCCTTTTCTTATTTTTGAAAACTGGGACATGTCTATTTGCTTCTCATTAGATAGAACCAACTCCATTTTCTAGAATTGCCAAAGTGGGCCCTGAATGACATCTAGAGGATTGTCCAGCAACTTGGATTCAAATGTATGTGTATTTCCCAAGGTCAGTTAAGTTTCTGTTGATTTACACTGGGCTTCAGCAACTGCTCTTTCATTTTTAGTTTAGGGCTACTACTCTGGAAAAGACAGAACTCTTCCATACCGGCAGAGTCCTTATTGAGTGTTGCTTTCCACATTTTTGTTATTGTTTTGCTTTGAACATTGTCTGTCATTCTGCTTGGCCTTCAGTTTGCCTGAGCCAGGCTCAGAGATGTGAGTTGCTTTTGTGTGGTCACACCCAGGTGCTTGTACACACCCTGTTTCTGCGTGTATGTGCACAAGTCCCCTTAGAGGATGGGTTCAGCTAGAGCTCCCTGCTGTTGTCACAGTGACTTAAAAACCCAAAGCAAACTCCTTTCCTTTTTCTTCTCAATATGATTAATGACTAGTTAGAAATTTATTTTGGAATGCCCTCTACCCTTCTATCCTTCATACACATATTTCTAGTTAGGAATTTAGGCTAGAGTTCATGAAGTCACACTTTTCTCCACACTCTTGAAATGAGCCCAGCATTGTCTCCTTTTCCTTATCTTGTCCTAGACCAGAAGTTGTCTCTTAGTCATCATTACTTCCACATCACCTCAATTTATGCATTTTTGGTTGAAACAGCACCCTTACTTGAAAGACATAACATCAGCAGCTCATGCATGGTAAGAGCTTCCTTGGGTGCTGGGCTGGCCCTTCACCTACAACACCCCTTGGAATCCTCCCATGAACACAATGAAGGAGTGAGTCACTATTGCTACCCTCAACAGACAGGTCTCCTGGGACAAAGGTGCTTGCTCAAGGCCACAGAACTTGCCACTGTACAGCCAGCAAAGCTAGGATGCAAACCCAGGCATCAGATGCCAGATCCTACTCTGGAGATGAGTCAGTGAGGCAAATCGGGATTTGTGCTGATGCTAGACTTATAGCAAAATTAAACTTCCAGCTGTTGTTTGAATAATTGAAATCTCCCACTACTGCTCTGTCTTGTAAGTGCTTAGAGCTGTGCCTGGCACATCAGTGTTGGATATTAGTATTATTATATCATGTCTCTGAGCCAGGTTTGTTAAAAAAAAAAAAAAAAAAAGAAAAAACCATAGCACACTCCTTGGCAAAAGAAATTCCACAGTCACCTTCCTTCCCTACTTTATTTAAAAATATACTCTGTCTCTTCCACCTTTAATCATAACCAACTAGGAGTGCTACTATTAACCTGGTCAACTGTTAACCTCTTCTTGGGAAAGGAGACAGTCCTCACTCTGCTACCCACTTCTCTCATTGTTCTTATCGGGTTTTGCTCTGTAATGAGGCAATCAGAGCAAGCAGTAGGAACTTGGGGTCTGTTTGATGGCTGGATGTCGCAGCCCTTCAAATGCACCCACTTGAAAAGTGAGAAACAATGTAGTATCTGGAAAAGTATATAGGTGGGCTGGAGGCAGAGATATGGGTTACAGTTTGGTTCTGTCAATTGACAGTTGTGTGATTCCAGATTGGTTCCTTAAGCTCTCTGAGGTTTAATTTGTTATCTGTAAAATGGGGAGCGGGAATAACAGATTTATCTATCTCGGGGTTTGACTGGAAGGAAGCGACACTCCATAACTATCTGCATTATTATTACAGTATCCTCAATCCCTGTGCCTTGAGGCATAGTTCTTCCCTGAAATCAGTTCGTCACTACTTGAGGCTTTGCTGGAAGCATTTTAACCGGCTGTGCTGGTGGCAGCCTTGCCAGCCCACGCCTGTGTGCCTGTTTTCCGGAGTTCTCGGGCCTGGCCATCATACACTGATTTCCTTCAGAACCCCAGCTTTCGGGAAAGGTGGAAGGCTGTGTGCTCAATCTGAGAAAGTGGAGCCCAGAGTGGAACACAGTCAGCCTAAATGGAACGCCGGTCCCCGCGGGTTCCTGAGCTAAATCCTCCAACTGTTCCATGACGTCATCCGGCCCCCTCCCCCTGCTCCTACCACGGCGTCTCCTGGGGACACAGCAAAGAGGGCGGCGGTCCCCGCGCGCGCCACTAGCCATCCTAGCCCAGGCCCGGCTCCAAGCAGAGGCAGCGCTGCAGCGGCACCAGGTATTTATAGCCGCGTGTGCCGCTGAACAGGGAGCTCTTGTCCTGAGCAGCCAGAGCGCACACGCTCGAATCGTGCTTCGGGTGTGCGCCGGCTGCCAGGTACTCGACGTTGGGCCGCCTGGGTCCGGGGAGGCTCTTCGCACACGAGGTGGGAGTCGGGGTACACGAAGGCCAACCCCACTCCTGTCCACATCGGGGCGCAGGCGGGAGCGGCCCGCGCGCCTCCTCCCAGGCCCCGCGGAGCTCGCCCGCAGCTGTCGGCCACGTTCATCTTTGGTCCCCTGGCCAAGACTATACCTCCAGTTTGGGTTTCTCTAGGGGCCTGAGATGGTTGGCTTGTTTGGCGGTTGGGCCAATGCGTAGGTAACTAGACCCTAGGTTAGGAGGGGAATGCGTAAGTCTGTGCCAATGAAACGCACTGGGAATTCGTATTCATCTCCACCCCCACCCTGCCCTTGACGTCTTGGATCCCTACAATCCCATAATTCTGGGCAGAACCTGGACTCGCCCAACTCTCTGTCCTCAGAGGGACAGAGAGCAGAAGAGGTGAAGGAGGGAGGGCATTGATGCTTCCCTGGCCCCGCTGTGGGTTTTTTTTTCGTGCTCCTCCTGCCTGCCCGCCTTGGTGACCTGAAAAGACAGTGCGGAAGCAGCCTCCTCCATGTTGATCCTATTCTGAAGGTCCTCAGGGCAGGAGATCCCACAATTTATTTGATGACCTGTTTCAGTTTTTAGCAACTAGGAAATTCTCCCTTCTAACTAACCTCAATTCTCCATGCTATAGATCAGGCAAGATTTTCTCTGGTTTGGAGCGCACATGTGTTTCTCAGCCCACGCTGGGCTGACTCCTCTGGGTAATGACCTCCTGCAGGCTCGTCTGGGGTTGAAACTCAGGCCTCAAGGGACTCTGCCTTGGTCTTTCTTTTAAATCTTTTTTATTATGGGTATTTCCAAACACACAGGAAAGTAGAGAGAATGATAACTCCCCATATATCCCAAAACTCAGTTGCAACAATTAGTAACTTGCAGCTAATACTGTTTTAAATCAAACTGGGTTCTCTTTGCACACCATTCTACTGAACTACTTTTTAGCAAATCTCTGATTTTCTATCATTTTATCCATAAATACTGTATATCTTTAAATGATGACTTTAAAAAATTAGCCCAATATTATTGTCACTGTTCCTTAATACCAATAAACATCTTGTAATTGTTCAAATTTCCTTAGTAGTCTCATTTTTAAAAATAGCTAGTTGTCTGAAAGGTCTACATATTGCATTTAGTGATACATCTCTCTTTTTTTTTTTTTTTTTGGTGGTACGGAAGATTGAACTCAAGGACACTCAACCACTGAGCCACATCCTCAGCTCTATTTTATATTTTATTTAGAGACATGGTCTCACTGAGTTGCTTAGCATCTCACTGTTGCTGAGATTGGCTTTGAACTCGTGATCTTCCTGCCTCAGCCGCCCAAGCCACCACATCTGGCTCTTGGGTTTCTTTTCATCTATAAATCCTCTACTTTTTTCCTTCCTTTGCCTCTCTGACTTCCTTCCCCCTGTCTTTCGTTAACTTTCTTTGGAAGACAATGGTCATTTGTCCTGGAAAGCAGTGATGTTCAAGCACTAACATACATGCAAATCATGCAGAGGGGGGTGTTGTCTTATTAAAATGAGGATTCGGATTCAGGAAGTCTGGTTAGGCCTGAGATTCTGCATTTGTAACACATTTCCTGATGATGCTAATGCTTCACATCCATGGACCACATTCTGAGGAGTAAGGCTGAATATAGTGTTTCCCAGATTCTGGACTTTGCTAACTGCACCTCTGAGATGCCTTTAAAAAAATATTCCTAATTTATCCCATGCATTTTACTAAATTAGTCTTTTTACACTAAAACCTCGAACAGAGTTGGCTTTTTTGGAAACAACACCTCATTAGTGGGGCTTTGTACTTTCTATTACATCTCATTAGCAGGCCCAGGTTAGGTTGTCTGTGTTTTTCTGAGGTTTAGATGGATCAGTAGGATCAGGTGTTGCCAGCCTAAACCTCCCTTCATAGTCCTTCATCAGCTAGTGATGATCCTTGCTTAGACTCCTTGTCACAGTCCCAAAATGGCAAGATGCCCTGGAGGACACCTGTACTTTCCATTGTCATCTCTCTCTACCTTTCTTTCAAAACTCTACAGAAGCCACTTTCTCTTCTCTATGAGTTCCTTCCTGTCCACTTTCCCAAAAGAGTTGCCTATTTTTCCCTCTCTCTCTTTTCTCTGTTCTGTACTTTCACAGAATCAAAGACCGGAAGCATCTTGCAACATCACCCAGTCCAACTACCTCATTTTATGGATGAGAAAAACAAAGGCTACAGAGGCCGAGGGAATGTCCCAATGGTACAATGGCCATGAGGGTCAGATGATCTAGAACTAGACCTGTGGTCATTTGAATTGACAACCACAAAGTTGACAGTGACTTTTCAAAGAGGAATTCTGTCATTGGATGAAGGCCAAGCACAGAATATCAGAATGATAAGGGCAGATGGAACTTTGGAGGTCACTCTGAATTATCAAAATAAATCAATGAGGTCAAAAGTTGGTTAAGTGCCCTTCTGAGATCACACAGCTCCCTCAAGGAAGAGCTAGGGCTTAACCAGGGACTCCAAGGGGAGTAGGGATGGTAACGGTAAAGGGACATGGTCAGATGGTCAGAGAAGCAATGTAGTTTGATGGCGACGTGGGACTGGAGAGGGAAGATGGGTTCTAAAAGGATGATGTGATTGAGGGTAAGGCTTTCCTGGATGTCTGAAGCAGAGAAGATACTCCATTAATGCTTGTGAGTTGAAAGAATGCATAGACAGAAGAAGTTGGAGATACTAGGACAGGATGTAAACAGAATGAAAGAGAAGATGCTAAACAAATTAGTATGATGTTGGTCTGGGGAATGATACTGGTGTCCTTTCTTTTCTCAGTGAGTCAGAGACTTGGGAAGAGTATAGCTTTCTTGAAGAGGAAAGAGGAAATACTGGACCCATTTCTAGCAAATACAATATTTCTGTTTCAGAGGGGAAGGTGTGGACTGTTGTCTGATACAATTGAACAGGGGTTATATTGGGCTGGGGGTGGCAGTGAGCAGGAACTGAGGGTAGCCTCCCTGGAGGCCTGGGCTCCATGTTACAGCCTCAGATAGTCACTGAAGGGCAGAGAGGTAACTAGCATACACCTGACTACCTCTCCCCTCCCTACCCTTTTTTCAAAGGAACAGGACACAGAGATATTAGGCAGACAGCATCAATGAACTTCCCAAGCAACCTCAGGGGCCTGTAGAGCCTGGAAAGGATGGGGTGGTGATGCTCCTTTAGAGTGGAAGCATAAAAGAGCCAGGGTGGGAGGAGAGGAGGTGCCCTCTGGTTGGCTTGGCAGGCTGGAGTGTAAGTCACTGGGAATGCTAACCCAGGAAAGTCTCCCTTGGTTTGGAAAGAGGAGAGTAGATAAGGAAGACTGCTAGCTGGGTCCCACAGAGTTTGGGCCTACTTCTCTTTCTGCTATTGCAAACTGCCTAAGTTGTCCACCTGTTCTTTTATTCCTAGTAAAATCCTACCCTGCCAGCAGAGAAGCATCTCCTCTAAGAAGTAGGTCTGAGTGCTCTAGTGTTAATGAATCATTAAGAAAATGATCTCCCCCTTCTCTAAAGTTGCGTTGCTTTACTTTCCCTCATCTATGGAAATTTCCTGTACCTGAGGAAATTTGAAGCTCCTGGAAGGTGGGAACCAGAGCATATGCAGCTCTGTGTTCTCCATAGATCCTGGCGTGTCTTACCCATATCAGGTGTCCAATATATTTGTGAATTGAAAGGAAGAATGTGTGGAGAAATCCTAATATGGAAACCAAGGTGTTCCTTGAAGAAATCTGGCAAGATTTCCTTCCTTCCAGATGAATTCCCCCAAGCCTCTCTGGATGAAGAGAGTGATCAAATATAGTGGATGAATGTCCCAGATAGAAAGAGCTATGGATGGTTAATCCAGTCTGCATGAAGTGGTCCTTTGATCAACAGCTAAAGGACATCCATGCTCAAAGACCTGGTAGCAAGAACAGGGCACAGAAGGCACATTTCATATAAGAGAGGCATTAAGAGACGACAAAAGCATTCATCCATCCATCAATAATGAGAGCCTACTTATTCTCTGCTGGACCTTGGGGATGGAGAGTCCCTGTCCTCAAGGTGCCTCATTGCAGATCAATGCTGGAAGCAGACTTTTGCTGCTAAATGCTTAATAACGGGCTCTCTAGGAAACAAAAATAGCCCTGACTATTGTGTTCTATGGTGTAAATACTCCCACTATCGTAAATTTCAAGGGACTAGAAGGCATCATCCAAAGGAAAATTGAGAAAAGATGTACCCACAATCGAGGATCTAGGACCCCACTGACTGGAGGCAACAAAGCAGAAAAGGAAGTAGATATTTTCAGATCTGTAAGATATGTGGCAAGAATAGAGAAATTTACTGAGAGTGAAAGAAAAACAGCCAGGGTTTTTTTTTTTTTTTCAAACAATGATATCTGTTTTCCCTAGAGAAGAACTAGAGAGAATGCTTTTAGTGTTAATAATCTGATTTTGTCAGGGAAGAAAAGGCACTACATTGAGAGCCGCTGATGAGGGGTGACAGCCTTATTGGAAAAATAGTCTAGTACTATCTACATACAAAAATTGGCCTGGCATGTAGGTCATTCTATATTCAGAGAGGTTGTTTTATATTGTTTTAGGAGCTGATGTCTGTTGTGAGCAGTTAGATAATAATACTAATACACATATATGTTACATAATATTAATTGACATGATTTATTGAGTAACTGTTAGGACCCAGGCACTTCATGTATTTTATGTCTAATCCTTACAACCTTGAAATGTCAGTTTTGTATCCTCATTTTTGTAGATGAGGAAACAGTGAAACTAAGGAAGCTCCTTCTCCATATTTACCAGGGTTTCTGGTTATCTTTGACAGCCTGCAGATTTCCTGCATGAGGATAAGCAGCAAGACTAAGAAGCCAGTCCAACTTAGGATGCCTGTAAATCGTGTGCTTTGTTACCTATGAGACCACGTTGGGAATATTCTACATACAAGAGATTCAGTCTTTTTGGTACCAGGGATTGAACCCAAGGGCACTTAACCATTGAGCCACATCAGCAGTCCTTTTTACTTTTTTATTAGAGACAGGATCTCACTAGGCTGCTTACAGCCTCACTAAGTTGCTGATCCTCCTGCCTCAGCAAAACTGCTGGGATTACAGGTGTGTGCCACCACATTCGGCTCAATTTATTTTATTTTTTTATGGTGCTGGGGACTGAACCCAGGGCCTTTGCATGCTAGGATAGAACTCTATCAACTGAGCTATATCCCCAGCCCTCAATTTTTCATTTTAAGGAAGACATTGAAAAAAAAAAAAAAAGGAGTCCTTCAAGGGAAGAGTGGTCGGGATAGTTATAGGTCTATAAATGCAGTCATATAAGGAACTGGGGATGTGTAGTGAAGATTAATGGGAAGCAATGTGGAAGACACTTCTTCAGCCTAGGAAGAGGGGTCATGTAGAGGACCAAGGAAGGAAGTTCTGTGTGACTGTGGAGGATGAAAAGAGGTCCAATGAGTGAGGAATCCACTCAGTTCAATGCACAAACATTTACCATGTACCTAGTTTGTTCCAAGTGTTGTACCAAGTGCCCACGAGGGAAGCAGAGGGTGAGGAACAACTCTTTAGGAAGAACTTTCTGAAAATCAGCATTGTCCAACAATGGAACACGCTTACTGAGAAGCAGTGAGCCTCCTCTTCCTATCTTTAGAGTATTCAGGAGGCTGGAGGCCCACTTATCAGAATGTGCTAGAATGAATCTTTTGTTGAGTAGTAAGTGGGACTTACCCCTTCCAGTTCAGAGATTCCAGTTCAGAATGTGCTTTGGCAGGCTGGAGTGTGCTAGAGTGAGAAAGTGTCACGGTGACGCTCCCCTCCCCGCTTCTGTCCAGCCCTGTCCACCCAGCTGTGTGCTTTGCGTTCTCTGATGCGAAGTGAGCCATGGAGGGCCAGTTACACTGGAAAGAAGCTGCCATCTGTGACAGGGATGATGGAGTTCTGGCGGGTTTGTGTGGGCTCAAGGAATGCGGCCTGGAAGCCATGTACACACAACCTGCTTAAGAACATCCCATGGGCAGAAAATGTTTTCTTCCTCTTTCGCCCTCCTCTGTTGCTGTGCCAGGCAGGCACAATGGTGCCTTTGAGAGGGGCAGCTGGAAGGGGGTGTTGGCAGAGGCACTGGAAGTAGAACGTTGCAGCTGGGGGTTGGGGGGGGGCCTAATTCATTTCCAGGAGTGAGCCGGCACTGGGTGCCAGTTTCCAAAACAGAACTGCTGTTTCTCAGAGCTCACGGTGGTGGGTTGCCTCAGAGTTGGACAGAGGGCAAAGTCTTTTCCTATCCACCACTCTGCCCTCTCCTAGTTTAGAAAAACCCTGGTGTGTTAAGGCATTCTTGCTCTGGGTGCAGATTAATCGGTTTTGCTGCCTGTCTGAGGAGCTGAGACCAATCTGGGCTGGAGGAGGTTTTCTGAGGAGCCCAATTCTCCTGCAGGCAGAGTAAAGCTGGTGGCCTTAGGAACCTGCAGGGCTCAAAGGCAGTTAGGCCTCTGGGCAATCCCAAAGGGCTCAGAATGGAGACCCTTCTTCTGCCCTGCAGGATGATGTCCTGCAACCCCACAACTGCCTGGCACCCTTGCTGCCATATGGGCTCTGCCCACTCACAGTCTTAATTCTGGTGGGAAAGAGGTGGGAGAACCCTGGCATTTCCTGTCCTGGTTCTCAGTTGTCCCAGACCCTCTGCTACTTTCAAAGATCCCAGTGACAGCTCAGAACAGGGCGTGGGAGGTCTTTCCACTTGGAGCAGGGTTAGGAGTAGGCCCAGGTGCCAGGCGGCAAGCTCTGCCACCCCCTACTTTGTGTTACAAATGGAGCAGGATGAGTCCCTTTTATGCAAGTGGCTTCCAACAGAAAGGTGTGACTTAAAGCTGGTCAAGTGGCAATCTCTATTAATGTTCACACTAACTATGGGATTTTCACACTCTGGTTTAATTTTACAATCAACAAATAACTCCGGAGGAAGTACTTCACTTCAGCCTCTGTGATGGGCCTGGGAATACAGAATGAATAAGAAAGACCTTGCTTCAGAAAGCTGACTGCCTAATCTCCATGCCAAGTCCTGGATGGGAAGCCTTTCATCAACTCAGCAGATACATGTATTAGGTGGAAAGCAGAAGTTTAATGCAGAGGACATCTCTTACTGAAGGTACCTAGCTCTTTTAGAGAGGGTGCTCTCTCCTTAAGAGTCAGTTCTTCTACTTTCTTCATTCCTTTTCTAATGAACACTAGGATCAGCAAGTTTATGGCCCCACATACTGAGTTAAGAAAACAGACTTATCTGCTCTAGCCAACAGGACATATTTGTATATACTATTCTCTAACAGTTCACTTGTAGAAGGAAAAAAAATTGAAGTGTTTTCCTCCCTGAGGTCCCCAAGTCTCTGGAGATGGTAATGGGGATCATGGATTCTTTTTTTTTTTTTTTGATTGAAAAGTGTTTTGCTCATTTATTTTATTTTTTTTATTGTTGGACATTCAAAACATTACATAGTTCTTAATATATCATATTTCACAGTTTGATTCAAGTGGGTTATGGACTCCCATTTTTACCCCGAATACAGATTGCTGTATCACATCAGTTACACTTCCATTGATTTACATATTGCCATTCTAGTGTCTGATGTATTCTGCTGTCTATCCTATTCTTTACTATCCCCCCTCCCCTCCCCTCCCCTCCCCTTTTCTCTCTCTACCCCCTCTACTGTAAATCATTTCTTCCACTTGTATTATTCTTCTCTTACCCCTCATTTCCTCTTATATGTAATTTTGTAAAACCCTGAGTATCACCTTCCATTTCCATGCGATTTCCCTTCTCACTCCCTTTCCCTCCCACCTCTCATCCCTGTTTAATGTTAATCTTCTTCTCAAGCTCTTCATCCCTACCCTGTCCTTGGTTACTCCCCTTATATCAAAGCAGTCATTTGGCATTTGTTTTTTAAGGATTGGCTAGCTTCATTTAGCATAATCTGCTCTAATGCCATCCATTTCCCTCCAAATTCTATGATTTTGTCATTTTTTAATGCAGAGTAATACTCCATTGTGTATAAATGCCACATTTTTTTTATCCATTCATCTATTGAAGGGCATCTAGGTTGGTTCCACAATCTTGCTATCGTGAATTGTGCTGCTATGAACATCGATGTAGCAGTGTCCCTGTAGCAGATCATGGATTCTTTTCAATATTCTAAAATGTCTCAGAGAATGAATACATTTCCTACTGACGAGGCCTCGCAGTTCATTATTACTTAAAAGATGTATTTGTTTGGTAGTCATTGCTTGGGAAAAGTTATTCTTTTACCAGGAAACTTTGTTGGCTAAAAAGCTAAGCCCTCTGGGGCAGAGGTTAGCTGACAGCATCTTCCAGAAACCTGTTGGGTTCTTACACAGCTTGTAAATCATGTGACCTCCAGCCTTGGTCCTCTAAGATTTCCTGGGGCCCTGTCTATCACACCTACCATGTATTACCCAACTACTTTGAGAAAGTATGAGCATTAGACTTCATCTTTAAAAAAGTTATTCCTAAGTCTTTGGAAGACAAAAGGATATATTGCCAGGAATCTAAAGACAAAAGAAAATCAAAGCAATTCACCAGGAACAAAGAAAATGGGAAAGAACTGAAAAATAAAAGCATATGGATGAATAGAGACTTGAAGTGAACTACAGGATACACATTTTAAGAAATAAAAAAGAAGGTCTTTTGAGAGAAAAAAGTTATGTATCAGAGCTGCAAGTGAACAATGGGATTTTCTAAGGGAAAATTGACAGAAACAATTTCTCCTTGGTCAGCGGAAGAATTCTAAGCATCAGCCAAGGAAACTGGTAGCAAATGCATGGTTGAAAGAAATGGAGAGATGGGATGATGGGTTGCCTTTAAAAATGGATGACGATTTGACAAAACCAAAGAATCAATCACAGAGATTCTCAGGAGGCCTGATGTGAAAGACATGAGGGGAGAGGGCTAATGTTATTATGGGATTGTAATGCGGCCAACATTCCAGTGGTGCTGATCCATTGGTGAGATTGTGGTTACTTTTCTTTTTTGCCCCTCTGTATTTCAGGATATTCTAACCAGGTATTTGCATTACTTTTCAAAGCAAGGGAAAGAGGTTAGATCACATATTAGTAGGGAGCAGGAAGAAAGCCAGGTAGAGACATCAGAGCCCTGGACTTGAGTGGGGAAGGGAATAGACTAGAAGGAGGATCTCTCTCTCAAGACCATTCTAGTCCTACTTTTGCCTCTAGGGTTTGATGCACCATCTGGTCACCCCTTTTATTTTCTCAGGTTTCCCTTCCATTTATTCACTGTGGCGGGGTGGATGGGTTGAGGGGTCACTTTTTACTTTCTTTACTCCAAGCTCTGACAGGCTCTACCTGCCCAGGCTGAGAAGGTTCATAGCCCGACAGAAGACACCCAGGCTTAAAGATCTCTTCCCCTTTGATTTAAGAGTGTGCAATCCAGTGTGTGGATGCCAAGGCAGAATAAGAGAATGGCCCTCTTACAGCTTGAAAGCCGTGGGTTCTTTTTCTGTCACATTCTGGCTAAGTGAACTTGGTCATGCTACTTAACCTATAAAGTCCTTCATTTCTCTCTTTTGAAAAATAATGGCACTGGATTGGATTGGAGTAGCTCAAGAAATCTGCCTAATCTTAAATTGATTAGGACTCTTTTTTTTTTTAACCCCTTTCCCTCTAGTACTGGGGATTGAATGGAGAGGGGCTGTTCTACTGATCAATAGCCCTGGCCCTTTATAAATTTCAGGTACTGTCTTGATAAGTTGCTGAGGCTGGCCTTGAACTTGTGATCCTTCTACCTCAGCCTCTAGAGTAGCTGGGATTACAGGCCTGTGCCTCTGTGTCTGGCCTGACTCATTTTTTATGAAGCTTCTTTATGCACACATACCTATGCTTAATGTTACTTTAGGTTTTAGGATTCTCATAGGTGAGACCCACCCAGATCATGATATGGTACCTGGTTCACTTCTGCTTTTTAAACCATTTTTTTTTTTTTTTGGTGGAGGTAAAATTCACAGAACATATAACTAATCATTTTGAAGTGTAGAATCACTCAGTCTTTTTAAGGTGTTAGGTTAACATAGTCAATTGGTTTTTTTTTTTTTTTTTTTTTTTTTGGTACTGGTGATTGAACCCAGGGGCACTAAGCCACACCTCGAGCCCTTTTTTGTAGTTTATTTAGATAGAGTATGTAGAGAGAGGATCTAGTTGCTTAGGGGCCTAGTTGCTTAGGGCCTCACTAAGTTGCTGAGGCTGGCTTTGAACTTGCAATCCTCCTGCCTCAGCCTCCTGAGTCACTGAGATTACAGGTGTGCACTATCAGGCCGGGCCTGGTGGGTTCTGTCTTGTTATTTTAAACAAACAAACAAACAAACAAACAAAAAAACTCCTGCACTGCACTCCCATGTTCATCTCAGGCTCAGATGCAGGGAATTCTCCAGCTCTAGGGTGAGAAGCACCGTGGAGTCAGACAGTCTATGAATGCATTTAGTGTGTATTGCCCAACTTCTCTCCAAGGGGGTTTACCACACAGGTTCCCACCAGCAATTTCTGAGAGTTCCCATTTCCGCTCCTCCTTGCCAACAGTGGCCGGGAAATCCATGTAGCACTAGAGAGCAGGTAAAAGTAAGGAACCAATTTTAGCAATATCAGTGTGAAGAGAGTTCAGGGACCAATGGTGAGTGAAAAATGCAGGTTGTAGCGCAGGAAGGGAGTGGCGGGGGGACTTCAGGTTTACCTGTAGCATTTTATTTCTTTGGTGAAAAATACCAAAAGGAAATAAAGATTCAATACTGAAAAATCAATTCTGAGTGAGGGGGAAGTGGGACTTTTTGATAAAACTGTCCTTAATAGTTTTCTGTTATTTTTTAAATCCTCAAAAGGGGTAACTGATATACAGAGATCCCCAAACAGGCTGGGTTTTTTTGGAACAGCTTCTAGATTTGCATTTATGTTTCCCAGTATTAGGTTCATTTTAGTGGAACTGGCTAGCCTTCTCTTGTGAGCATTGTTTTAAAGATTAGATTAAATATCAAGGAATTGGGGGAGTTCTTATTTTTAGGCAGAAATATGAACTATTTCTGCAGAATATAAAATGTATGTTCAAATTGAAGTTTGCCTGGTTTATTCTACCTGTGATCACATCTAAAAAATCTTTGCAAGGCTATTCTGAGCCTGGGGTGGGGGAGATGACTCACTGTGAGCCTTCCTCACCTGTTTATGCAGGTGAAATCAGGTTAGGATAAATATAAAGGGCCTCTTTGGAAGCAAAGAGGCATTGGAGAGCACCCTGAGAGGAGGCCTTGGAAGCAAAGTATCCAGCACCTGTTTCAGGTAGAGCCCTATACTCACTCTTTCTATGGAGACCAATTGCAATATTTTTAATGCTCCCTTCCTGATAAAGATAAAAATCTCATGCCTGATTTTAACATTACCTGAAATGTCACAATGAATGAGACTGTGAATAATTAGCAGACTGGATAGGTCCTATATGAGGTTGAGAATATCTGCTCCAGACTGAGCTTCTCAAGGGCCTTTACTACCCTGACACTCTTGGGTTTCTGGCAAATTGGGATGGAAGTCTGACCTGACCACTCATAGGTCATGAACCTCAGGTGAGCTCCTTACTTTCTCTTAGCCTCCTATCTCCCTGCTCTGGAAAGGTGATTAGGACACTTGCCACTTAAGGCTGCTTTGCAGATTTGGGAGATGTTTAGCACTACTGCCAGTTAAATAAACACAAAATAAAACAACAACCCCAAGCTAGGTGCCATGGTACATGCCTGTAATCTCAGCAGCTCTGGAGGCTGAGGCAGGAGGATTCCAAGTTCAAAGCCAGCCTAAGCAACTTAGTGAGAGCCTATCTCAAAATAAAAAATAAGATGGGCTGGGGATGTAGCTCAGTGACAAAGAGCTACATCAATCCCCAGTGCTAAAAATAAATAAGTAAACTTTCCTATCAATTATTAAATAAAATTAATTAAATAATTAATTTTAAAAAACCCCAACCCCTGAAAACTTTAATTCAAAATAATGGTCTTGTGAGATAGGTCAGTTCCCTTCTACCCCATTTTACAGATGTGAATTGAGACTCAGACATAGTTTAGTGAATCACCTAACCCAAGAACAGAACAAAGCTAATCCCAGGCCTTGTTTGTTGGGGCCCCTTCACTATGCCAGCCCTGGCCAAGTTGTCTTCATGTGAGCAGCAGATCTGGGGTCACCTTCTTCCCTGCTTGAGTCATTGGGCTGCCAAAACGGAGTTCAGAGTGATCTGACTGGGATCACCCAAGTGGCTGCCTGAGACTCTTTGGATCTAGTTTCCTTTGTACTAGTTAAGTGAGCACTCTATTAACCAGTCCTCTTGTGTTTCCTGGGCCATTTCCTCTTGTCAGCTGGGCTATGAGCTTTATTTCGGAGATGGGATCAAGTCTCCTATTTCTTCTCAGTCAGCCACTAACCTCAGAGAGTCTGTAAACCACGTGAACGGCTTTCAATGGAGAACTTCCCTGCATAGTCTCATCTGGGCTTTAGTTTCACCAACCAGCCTTTGACTAGAGTGATCAAAAACAAATAATGGACTTCACTATCTGTTCCCTGAGTTCCTTACAGTTGTGCCCTTTCTCAGGTCACCAAACCCCTCAGCCGCAGTTTCCTCATCTGCAGTTTCCTCATCTGCAGGGTGAGGACATGAAAATCTGCGCAGCGTGTCCTGAGGGTCAAGATAAAATGAGATGCTGTGTGGAAAAATCTTTTGTAAGCTTTAGGACAGTTTTTGTCTCTGACTCGCTCCTGCTGTTCACCTGAATCTCTGATTCCTTCCTCAAATGAGCAGTAGGAGTGTGTCCTCTGATCTTTGCGAATCTTTTCTCAGCAGAGTTGTGTAGCTGCCTGAACTGAGAGAGAATCCAACAGTCCCACAGAACAAGGAGGAAGAACTGTGAATCCAGGCTGACAGATCTGCTGGGTTTTGACACTTGGTAGGTAAATCTCTGCTCAACTCCCTCCAGAAGACCTGGAATCTTCTTTTCCCAGTTTCCAGCAAAGAAGTCTTGGTCAAGTATTGAATGTATCTCAGCATCATCTTAAAAATGTGGCAATACTTGCCTTGCTGGTTTTCCTATCAAATGAGGATGTGTCAGGGTAGGCAGTTAAAGCATGTGACTTTGTCCCTTTTTATTTTTTTCTCTTCCATTTACCCTTCTAACTGTTGCTGCCTTGTTTTGCTTTTTCATAAAATGGAGGTGATAATATAATAATCCTTGGCCTACATAGCTCACAGGGCCTTGGAGTGACCTGGGATAAAAGCAGTAGCAGGGTTTTGAAAAACAGTGAAACGAGGTAGAAATACCTGCATGGGGTGTTTTGGGCCTCACTGACCTGGAGCTGGTAAGACGTGTGTTGGTCCCCACAGGCCTGGGCTGTTGTGTGCTGCAGCAGCCACATTTAGAAGGTCATCTAACAGATTCTTTTCCCTGCTTTTCCCTGAGGTCCTTGATGCTCTCATAACTACCTGCTATGCTTTGCATTCTCTCTACACCTGTCACTCACATGCCTTGTCCCCTATCCCCTACTGCAGTTCCCATCTGAATCACACAATAGTGGGTGGACTGCACATTCACTATTCTTTGAATGCAGAAATGGTGCCTGCCCCAATCTCTTGGGCTGTCAGAAGCCACCATCACATGACAACCTCAGCCCCCCCCCCCACCTTCCTCCAGCTTACCCTCATGAATAAATACTAAAAAGACTCATTATAGGGAGATAAGGAAAACAGGAAGTGTTTTGAAAAGTCCCAACAACCCACAGTGTGAACAACCCCACTCCTCCAGAGGCCACCAGTGTCTTCTGCTACTAAGCCACCAGCCCCCTGTGTGGTTGAGGAAGTGCTGCTGTGTCTTAGACCTAGAGGGGATAGTGGGGCAAGGCCAGCCTGGAGCCAGGAGGGCGGGCCACAGAGGCAGGAGAGCTGAGCTGCTGTATTCTGGGCACAAGGTCAAGGCCAGCTGCAGGGAGAACAGGCAGTCGCTGTGTGCAGCTGGCTGCGGTTAGGCCAGGGCTGTCCCTCACTTGTGGTATATTTAAAGAGATCCCACCAGGCGATCGTGCCAACAGGAAAAATGCACACAGATCTCTGTCAGCCACACTCAGTACCCTGGCCAAAGCCTCCTTCTTCAGCCACAGTTCCCTGGTGGTGTGTTTGTGTGTAAACAGAGGAAGGCTGGCTTCTCAGCCTCTCCCAGGTGTAGGTGACTTCAGCCATCTACCACCTGGGGACACAGGCCCCTGGCTCCTGGGCCTCTGTGCCCACTGACTGAGCTGGCAGAAGAACAGGGGATTAGCCAAGGATTCGTGCCTCCCACCCTGGTGTCAGTAACCTAGCAACCAAAGGGGAGAGGCAGGCAGGCAGATGAGTCAAATAGAGCTGCTCAGAACCTCTGGCTTAGTGTTTGTTTGTGAAAACTCCCTGGGAGTGTGCACACAGCCTCCCTTCCGGCAGGGAGTGGCAGTGGCTGAGCTTTCCCACAGTGCTTCTGGCCTAATGCTCCTCTCAAAGGGATGCCCAGGCCCCAAGCTCGGAGTACCCTTTAGGGAGGCTTCGAGACCAGGCCAGAGGAGCCCAGGGTGGCTGAATTCTCTGGGTGCCTCTCACTTCTTTTCTTTTCTCAAGTGGAGAGGAGTCTACAGGCCTGAATCCCAAGGAAAGCTAAGGACTCAAGAGCCTGAGGTGCCCCAGCATGAAGACAGTGGGTGTGCACAGAAGTTGGAGCTTTCGGGTAGCCAGAGACTAAGGAGAGATCTCATGAGAGACTTGGGAGAGTAGGCCTGGAGAGGGGTGGGGGTGAGAAGCAGGCTGCTTATCTACCAGGGGAGGGGCGCCGACAGGCAAACCATCTGAGGCAGGCTGCAACAAGTGCTGGAGGAATTAGGAACACACCAGAGCACCCACGAGATCAGCTGCGTAATTTGTGGGGCTCAGTTCAAAGTGAAAATGCAGAATGCTTTGTTTAAAAATTATGAAGAGTTTAGAGACAAAGACAGAAGAGCAGGCTGGGGTTGTGGCTCAGTGATGGAGCACTTGCCTAGCACAGGTGAGGCACTGGGTTCCATCTCGAGCAACACATAAAAAAAAATTAAATAAACAAAATAAAGGTATTGTGTCCATCTATAACTAAAAATAGGGGTTCTCTGAACAGGAATTTTGTGAAAAACAAAACAAAATGAACAAACAAACCAAAAAAATGAAAAAAAAAAAAAAACCAAAACAGAAGAGCACTGGAACAAGGACCCTTCTGAACACGGGGGCTTTGTGGCTGCTCAGCTTGCACGTTCATCAGGCTGATGCTGCACATCTGGGAGTTGCTCCTTGAAGCCAGTGGGTGAGCTGGGGACTGTTTGGTCAAAGCTCAACCTCCAAACCCCTCACCTCTGCTGCTTCACAGCCACCTGTTCCAGACTGGGACACTGCCTCTACCTGACAGCAGCCCCTCACACTGTGATGGTAGTAATTGTCCTTATCTTTTTGGGGGGAGGGAGGCAGTTGGGCCACATTGAAAGATGGCTGAGGACCAGAATGGACTGAGGGTCCCAGAGCTCCAAGGATTCTCTGGACAGGCCCAACAACCAGAGGCCTCTGGGCAAGGTCGTGGATGTGTGTGGGGACAGGACAGAGCACCAAAAATAGACTGCACTCTGGCTCTCCTTTTAAGGACCAAAGAGGATATATTCTTGAGAATGCACATATGATATTCCAGGAGCAGAAACCAGTTCAAAAAAACTTCTCCCCACCTGGAGCTTACCTCCAACTCAATGTGGTCGTGAAGTTTCTTGCAGGTGGCTGCAAAGGTCTCCGAGGTACCAAATTCAAAGTACCACAGCTTGTTCTTCATCCTGGAACGTAGAGCAGAGAGATGGCTCAATATTCTGTACTTGAAATGGTCAAGGAGCAGAGTTAGGTTATTTGGTCCAGGAGGCCCAAGTTCCCAGCATTCCCTAACCTTACATTTTTAGCACTTGTTAATCGGATGATCAAGGAATTGAAACAACATTTACCAAGTGTTTTTGCCAGGAACTTAGAGAAAACCCACT
The DNA here is from genome assembly GCF_964194105.1 of Spermophilus citellus. NCBI lineage: Eukaryota > Metazoa > Chordata > Mammalia > Rodentia > Sciuridae > Spermophilus > Spermophilus citellus. The sequence goes on along the minus strand of NC_138188.1, from coordinate 120,972,618 downwards.
CATTTCTTATACATCAGGACAACTCTGGGTGAACTGGTAACTGCTCACTGAACTTCTCTGAATTTTTCCTGATGCAACTTGAAGCAAGCAGGAGAAAGTCTTGCTTGTCTTAAACTGCATCAAGAGAGTTCCATGGGAAATCGACCAAAGGTGGCAAATGACAACATGTTCTGTCTTTTCTACTACTGTCTTCTCTACTACTAATTCAGAGGGACTTTAGGCAGAGCCCTCTTTTGAGTATGGTAGGGTACAAAGGGAAGCCTTTTGAGACTTAGGGTGTGCAATCAGGACAGAGGAAGGATAGATCCACACTTACATAGCCAACATACGTGCTGCTTTGTCTGTTCTCTGTTTGGGGGAAGCAGAGAGAAGCAATAGGTTTGCAGAAGAGTTGTTTGGTAGCAGTAGCCACCCCCGCCCCCAATTTTATTTGCTTAGACCATGGTGACCATTCATTTAGAGGTAGATGTTGAATTTGCTTCAAAGTAGGAGTTCACCATTTTAAGCTTTAAAAATTTTCGACATTTTCTTTAGGGGTAAGGCAGGGAGGAAGGGAGGGAGGGAGGGAGAGAGAGGGAGAGAGGGAGAGAGGGAGAGAGAGAGAGAGAGAGAGAGAGAGAGAGAGAAGAGCAATCAATGGGGTCCCCATGTAGCTGGGGCTTTGCAAAGTCAGATGGTGTGCCTGACACTTGGTGGTTTTGATCAGATGGTCTCACCAGGAAGTGTTTCTGAAGGTATTCCATTCCTTCCACCCCAATTGTCACCCCATTATCAGGGTCTGGCTAAGAGAAGGGACACCTGTCCAGTTTACAAGCTGACAGATTTTGCTAAGGAAGGATTAAACAAAATCACATTCCTCCTGGCACTCAGGAGAGAGGAAGCCACCTTGAAAGTTGCTAATCCTCTGTCCTCAGATTTGTGGACCAAGGGAAGGAGCATTCTCCAGAGGGAGGAAGGCTCTTATTTCTTTCAGGTTTTCCTTTGGCCATAGCAGATGACTCATCAAAATGACAGACATTTTCTCTGCATTTCTTCAACAGTCTACCCAGAACTTGGAGGTGAGACTGTATTCTTCCATTTGTATGAAGATTTCTAAGATCTTACTGGTTCGGAATTAGCGCTTTTTTCTTTTTCTTTTCTTTTCTTTTTTTTTTGTACCAGGGATGGAACCCAGGGCTGCTTTACCACTGATCCACATCCCCAGTCCTTATTTTTTTGAGACACGGTCTCACTAAGATGCTTAGGACCTTGGGCTAGGGATATAGCTCAGTTGGTAGAGTTCTTGGCTTGCATGCACAAGGCCCTGAGTTCAATTCCCAGCACCAAAACAAAACACAAAAAACTTAGGACCTTGCTAAGTTGCTGAGGCTGGCCTTAAACTTGCAATCCTCTTGCCTCAGCCTCCTGAGCCACTGTGATTAGGGGTGTGTACCACCACACCCAGCTGGGAAGTAGACTTTTTGACCATTAGTGTGCATAAAAATACCTGATAAATGAAGAAGGAAATAAGAGTAAGTAAGGTGTAGGGAATTAGGCCTCATTAAAAAGTTGGAAGTACTGGGAGTAATTTAGACCAGTGCTTCTCATCTACCATGCCATGATGTGTGTGCCTGATATTCGGCTCTCCTCTGCCTCCAGGGTGGCAGGTAGGGACTGGGGCAGGCTGAGCCCCAGAAAACATTCTCATCTGTATTCTCAATGTCAGGAATAAATATTTTCCATTTTTAAGCATGCTCTGTTGTTAAAAAACATGGCAAGTATTATTCTGGATTAGGGGTTCTCCGAACAGAAATGTGTGAAAATGCAGATTCCGATTTGGTAGTTCAGGGTTGGAGCATCTGATCATTTTATAACGCTGCTGGTTATAAGGATATGGAGACTCCATCCATAATCCTCAAATGTTAGTATGCATACAAATCTCCTAGGGAATGTGATTAAAACTCTGCTTCCAGGGCTCCAATCTGTGGGGACTATCTGTGGTGTTGTGGGGTGGAGCCCAAGAATATGCATTTTTATGAGTGTCCTGGTGATCGTTATGTGTATGGTCTGTGGACAGGACTTTGAGAAACATTGCTGTAGATCCCAGTGCATGAACACCATGGACAAGAACAGAACTCATTAGGCCTAAAGGAGTGGACTTCTCAGGGAGGAGAGAACAAGAGTCAGTTGCCTTAACAGTCAATGGTGGAAGAGACCAAGTAACGGGAACAACACAGATCATCATAACACCAAGCATCCCTCTCCGGCAGCAAGAGCATCTTTGTGGCCAGGAGACTTGCACTGTGATTCCATTTTCAAGTACCACTGCTGGTCTGAATCATGGCTTTTGAAAGTTATTGCCAGGAGATTTAGAGTTTTAATAAAAGTTTCTGGAAGACACAGCTATTTTTTTTTTTTAATTTTTTGCCCACGCATGGTTCTCCTGATGATCTAATAAAGTGAAGAAGTCATGGGTAGGTCAGTATTGCAGAAAGACAGAGGGGATCAACTGCACTACTCATCCACTGTGCTACCTCTGGAAAGTTGATTGATCTCTTTAAACCTCAGTTTTCTCATCTGTGAAATGGAGATAAGATCTGCTTCAAAGGATAGTTGAGAAGATTAAATAATAGCAAAGTGCCGCACATAATACTTGTTGCTTACCAAGAACGTTAGCTACTTACTATTAGCTAGTATTAGTTCAGTTCTTTTGAGTTGACATATTTGTATAACAATAGAGCAAAAATGATAGATCTTATTGTGTAGCTATAGATTATAATATAGTCATAATTTTCTAAGCAAGAAAAACATGTAATTATATTTGTTAGATCAAGTGTCTTGACTTTTGGCTAAAATATATGTTCCCCTCGTGACTAATTTAATAGAATTTTTTCCAGAGTCATAGACCACACTCAAATTCTTGGTTCATTATCTTGACTAGTCACATGATTAGCCAAAGATATGATGTGACTGCAAATATGCTTCTGAGAAAGTGCATGTTTGATGTGAGACAAAATATTTATAATTCAACAAACATTCATTGAGCCAGGGACCAGAAAAGGGTATACTAGATGTTATCCAGAACAAATGCAGCATTCCACAAAACAGGCATCTGAAAGGACAGATAAGGAAGCAGACCATTTTGTGATGCACTCAGTACAATGCACTGGGGTATATCAGGGGAAGGATATACCCCAGTGCATAGACCAAATCTTAGACGGGTCAGGGGAAGTTGCAGCAAGCATCCTATGGGGGATGCCAGGTAGAGGTCAGTAGGATGTGCAAGAAAAGCAGAGAAGGCGCAGGACAAGCATTCCAGGAAGAGGAAGAAGCCCAGGTGTTTGTTTTCCATTACTATTAAAATACCTGACACTGGGTAACTTGTAAAGAAAGGTTTATTTAGCTCATAGTTCCAAGAGCATGGTGCTGGCTTGGCTTCTGCAACAATCATGGTGGGAAAGCAAAAAGGGGAAGTGGGTGTGTGTGGAAGGAACACGTGTTTGAGAGGAAGCAAGAATAAATCAAGGAAAAAGAAAGAACAAATTAAGGAAGCTGAATGTGCCTTACAACAACCCACTCTCAAGGGAACTACATTAATTTTTTCATGAAGATGAATCCCTTATAATCCAAATACCTCTTAAAGGCCACCCCACCCCTGCCTCTCAACATCATTAACATGGGGAACCAAGGCTCAACATGAGTTTTGTGGGGACAAACCACATTTAAACCATAGCACCAGGCAATGAATTAGAACTCAAGGTGGGGCTTGGCCAGGTTTGGTTGGAGAGGCAGACTGGGGCAAGATTGTGAAGACAGAGATGCTGCTCTTAGGTGTCTGGGTTTGATCTTAAAGTCCACAGGGAGTCATGGACCAACATTAGGTCAAAATGGGGGTGGTGGAAGTAGTAGTGACTTGATCAGATTTGTGGTTTTTATATTTTTTAGTATTGAGGATTGAACTTAGGGGCACTTTACCACTGAGTTACATCCCAAGCCCTTCTAATTTTTTTTATTTTTTATTTTGAGACAGGGTCTCTTGATGTTGCCCAGGCTGGCCTTGAATTTGCAGTCCTCCTCTCTCAGCTTCCCAAGTTGCTGGGATTATAGGCATACATTAATGTGTCTGGCATAATTGTATTTTTTAAAGATTATTCTGTGCAGCTATGGAGAATGGACTGGAAGGAGTGAAACAGAGACTGGAGACTTGGAGAATAGTTTGAATGTGAAATAGGAATCCAGGAGAGAATTGGGAAGGGCCTGTATAAAGGTAAAAGGTGTTGGGGGAGATTCATAAGCTAAAATTTTGGAGGTAGAATTGACAGAGCTGGTTAATTGTGAAAAGTGAGTGAGAAAAGGTTAGTCAAAGTGACACCTAAAGTATTGTCTCAAATAGCATGATAGATGACAGGTACCGTTTCCTGACAGAGAGGCACTGGAGATCAATTCTCCAGGGGTGGTTGTCTTTGTAAGTGAAGGATGGAATTGTTTTGGCTTTGGCCCATCCATCCATCCATCCATCCATCCATCCACTCACCCACCCACCCATCCATTCATCTGTTTGTCCATCCATCCAACCACTGAGCATTTATTGATAATAATTCTGGGTCTGTGTAAGACCCAGAGGTAAGTGACGAGTAAAACAGGCAGGATTTCTGGCTTCACAGAACTTACATGCTTTAAACAGCTACACCAAGACTCTAACATTTGACCACTGACCCATAGGAGACTATGTGTTCAAAATCTAAGAGCTTCTATTTGGAATTTTCTTTGTTTTCCAGACAAGTTTTGCTAAGTGGTCCAGGCTGGCCCTGAACTTGTGATTCTCCTGCCTCAACCTCCTAAGTACCTGGGACTACAGATGTGCACCACCAGGCTTGTCTCTATTTGTCCCCTTTTAACACAGACACTTTTTGGTTAAAAGTGAATGCATTCTAGTCTCATGACATTTTTTTTTAAAGATTTTTAGTTGTAGATGGACACAATATCTTTATTTTCATGTGGTTCTGAGGCTCAAACCCAGTGCCTCACACATGCTAGTCAAGTCTTCTACCACTGAGCCACAACTCAGCCCCAGCTTTTTTTTTTTTTTAAACTGGGGATTACTTAATCACTGAGTCACATCCCCAGCCTTTTTAAAATATTTTATTTAGCGATAGGGTCTCCCTGAGTTTATTAGGGCCTTGCTAAGTTGCTGAGGCTGGCTTTGAAATCTCCATCCTTCTGCCTCAGTCTCTTGAGCCACTGAAATTATAGGCATGGGCCACCATGCCTGCCATTGGGCCCTTTGGTTTTTGTACTTTGTTAAAAAATTTTCATGTCTTACCCCATTTATTTCTCAGAAGAACCCTGGGAGGTAGATACTCTTGCTACCGATAAATTCAATATTGGATCCTCCTCTGCCTCGTCTTCCTTTCCTCCTTTTCCTCTCCCATCAGCAGCATGGCACTGACACCATCACCTTTCCAAGGCCTCTGGTAAGAGCCTGGAGGCAGGGGATATCCTACAGTTCGAGGCAGGAGACACAGCTCCTGCCTGCCTGCCAGCCAGACAGCCTGAGCCCCAGATGTTCTGTCTTTTTTGAAGATGATTCCCCAGCCACTTTCCTGCCCTCATTGAAGACTGCTCCTGAACGTGGCCTTGGGCTTCTATTTCATCTTGCATTGAATGAGAACCTGGCGTTTAGAAGCTGCAAGGCCAGAGTTTAGGCCTGACTTTGTCACTTCCTGACTGGGTAAATTATTTGAGTTCTTTGACTCTTCATTTCTTCTTCTACAAAGTAGGGATACTATTTTCCACACATCTAAGTTGTGAAGGTTGCAAAGCTCCAAAGCGGTATGGAAGGCCCGGGAAGTGCCCCATGACGCTCCTCCCTTGTTGCTAGGAGTCCCAGTCTCTGGAGGACTCATTCCCCTAGGCCACAGGGACAAGGGCAGGAGCAGTGTGGGGGTCTATCCCAGGTGGCCAATATTTTCTGAAGAAAATAAAACTAACACTGTTTTTAATGGCTGCTGGAACGCGTCCTCTGCATCTGTCTTCCTGAGTTTACTTTGGCCACTCTTTCTTTCCCTCTCATAATCACCTTTCAGCTGGAGGTGACTAATCCTGAACCAGTTGTCCTGAGGTTGATTCCCAGATCCACAAGACTGCTAGGTGCCCAGTCAGGCTCCAGTCTACCCAGGTGAACTCATTCTTGAGGCAGAAGATCCTCTTCTGGGCTCGAAGGGGCTCTCAGCCATGTAGAGGGATGAGAAATAACAGTAGTGACACCATAGATTGACTCTGTTCCTTGGTTGTCTTAATTTCCCCATGGTTTATAAGAAAATAACATCAATTGCACACTAGTTAGTTGAATCTTTTCATTTGACAGATGAGGGGAAAAAAATGAGACTAATTAAAAATGTTCTTTTATGTTTGTCAGCCATTTCAGGCTGGAATCAGTCATCATCATGACAGCTATGAATAGCCTGGTTTCAAGGGTGCCCGTAAGTGAAATCAAGCTAGCTGCTGGGCATCTGTACCAGCAGAGGCAATGCATTTAGCTCTCCCCACCAACACGAGCTCCTAGTGGTCCTTTTCTGAGAATCAAGGAAGTTTTAAAGGCAATGGACTTTTGAAGTTGTCAGAAGTCAAAACATGAAAACATTTCTTTGGGCTCAGAAGTTTACACAGAGAACACTATAGTTATTTCTAGAAATAGAATCCCTTGAAGTGAAGGTGTTCCTTTTTGTGGTTTGGGCTTTGATAATCAGGTTCCCTGAGTAGCTCATGACTCAAATAGTTAGTTGGGCCCTCGATGTCAGTCAGTGTCAGGTTGAGAGACCTGCAGGGACACATGCTGCCCATGGGATGGTGGTGTGTGTAAGGGGCAAAACCAGGTGGTAGAGGCTATGCTGGACTGGCAGGCAGGAGGCTGCCTGCCAGCCTCTGTTCTCATACACACCATCATGCAACACTACTAGAGTCACTTGTGATTTCCAGGCCTCAGTTTCATTAACTTTTCTGATTTCTAAGGTTTCTCCAAGCTCATTGAGCAGTCTAAGGTAACACCATACAGGACAGGGTGGGAGGACCCAGGGGCTGCACAGTGGTTACCCTGTGGCACAAGAATGACCAGAGCTGTCATTTTTAAAAGAGAATCAGAAATGTGTATTTTTTAATGTAAAATCTCTTGAATATTAGTGCTGGAAACTAATTCAAATTTTTAAGAGAACATTATAAATTTTCATAAGTTCAGATCAATGAAAAAGCAAAACAAATGACCTCACATAATATCCTTTTGGGTTTGCTGGGTTATTGGTGGTGTTATTGCTACTATCACTGAAGAAACTAAACTAGGATCAGATTTTTAAGGTAAATCCTAATCCAGCATATTAAGCAGGCATCGCAGAAACACCAAAAGGGCAACTGCAACTACAGTTGAATTATATATAACTGAATGATAAATGTTAGTGATAATATTGAGAGCATTTTACCTGCCAGATCCTATGTTATTTGAATCCCCAATGACTTTGGAAGTTTAGTAATTGGTTTTTTTTTTTTTTTTTTTTTTTTTTTTAGAGAGAGTGAAAGAGGAGAGAGAGGAGAGAAAGAGAGAATTTTTTTAATATTTATTTTTTAGTTCTTGGCGGACACAACATCTTTGTTGGTATGTGGTGCTGAGGATCGAACCCGGGCCGCACGCATGCCAGGCGAGCGCGCTACCGCTTGAGCCACATCCCCAGCCCTAGTAATTGTTTTAACCCAAGTTTACATCAAGAATTAAAACAAATCAAAACAAGGCAGGTGGACTCTAAGGCCAGGAAGGGGCCTGTGACTGTCACCTCACAGGTGCTGCAGAGGCCATCTGTATCACCCGCACACTCAGCTGCCCTGGGGCCATCAGAGGGCTTATCACCACCTCTAATCCACCCTGCATGCTATCCTCTGTCCTCACTGTTCATCATTATGAGCCCCTGGTGACCCTCAGGCACGGAGCTGGAGCTGCGGATAGAATAATCTTTCCCAAGGCGCAGCAGTGGCCCCTTTGGTTCAAGGGAAAGTGAAAACCCAGCAATCAGGAAGGAGGCTTTATAAATAGCTGTTCTTGTACTCTGAATCGGACTCTTGTGCCTGCTGCTCCTGCCAACAGATTTGTGTTGGCTCAGTGTTTTTCAGCTTCAAGGAGCAAGGTATTCTCTGGCTTTGTTCCATACTTGAGACAAGACGGGTGTTCATGGCACTCGAGAAAATCTAGGGTGATGAATGATGACCAGAGATCAGGAGGGAGTGGGCAGAAACACAGGGAGCAAGAAAGCGGGAAAGCTCAAGAAAGGGCCTAAGAGGGGGAAAAAAGGCTGATACTGGAGGGAGAAACTTGCTCAGGATGTAATTTATTGTTTAGGTATGAAATCCTCTTAACCTATGAAGACACTTCTTAAGTCATTTGCATATGTGAAAAATTACCTGTAAAATCACAGATGACAGATTGTTTGCATTTTAAATGCTCTTGGGATTCAGGGATTCCCAGCCAAGGGATCACAGGTTCCAAGGAGTCTTTTAAAATATAAATAAAATCTGTGAGTTGTTGTCAACATGTCTTCACATAGAATAGAAATAACTTTGTCATTAAATAACAATAATAATAATTATTATTACTTAATAAAGGTGACATAGGCTAACTAATGGGTTAAATTCCTTTTTTATATGATTAAATCATTTACATTGCTTGGTAGCCAGAGATACTGATTGAATAGTAAATAGATTTTGAATAATAAAAATGGAAAAACTAGTGGGGCTGGGGCTGGGGCTCAGTGGTAGCACACTTGCCTGGCATGTGTGAGGCACTGTGTTCGATTCTCAGCCCTGTGTATAAATAAATAAAATAAAGATCTATCAACAACTAAAAAAAATTTTTTTTAATGGGAAAACTACTATACTAAAAACAGTTTTATGAGTGACAAAAATCTTATTCAATATGGCCTCCAATATGGGGAGTGTGGGCTATGAACAGAAATACTTGATAGTACAAAACTACTCTCCATCAGGACTGGATGGTGGTTCTCTTGTAAGTCACGGCATCCTCATGGTAACTGTTAGGAACTGAGATCACTCCTTGATGGTGCAGCTGGGAGGTAGAGAGCTGGAAAAAAAAATGCCAGCTCCTGACTTCCAGTCCTAATCCTTTGCCCCTTCAACCTCCTCCATGCCCAGCTTCCATTACTATGCCCTAGAGACATCTGGCAGAAACGGGACAATCAACCCAAGTCTCAAAAGATCGTGACTCAAAGCTGTGGGCTGGGTTTGCTCACATTTACTACCCAGATTCCATACATGGCCACAGATCCCAATTCAGGGTTGGAGGCTCTCTGATTGCTTGGAATTCTATGACACTCATCAGAGAGTCTGTTGTCTTGGCCTCCCAATTGGTCTTTCAACTCTAACTACACTTGGCCCAAAGTAAACAAAGGGCCAAACCTACAAGCCTCTTGTCTACAGCATTTTCTCCCATCTTTCAGGGTAAGTCCAGGCATCAAAGAATGTATGACCTCAGAGCCGTGACTCTCTTTTCCATGCAAGTTTGTTTCTGTGGAGTATGGACACATTTACCCACACAGGCTCCTTTGATAGGCTCTCCTGAATTCTGTCTGGCACCCGACAATACCTCCTCCTAAGAGCAGGACTCCAAGCATGATGAAGACTGCCAAAGTCTGAAATTGGATCCTCCCCCAATGCAGCACATGAAGACATGTGTGTGCATGTGTGGGCACATGCAGAGTCACATGGGAAGGTTCGCCGAGACTCATGATCTGAGATTACCCAACATGCTCACAGACACTGCTTCTCTGTGGACACAGACCCTGCAGCCTGACCAGAGAATTGCCATAATGGTATAAATGCCACCACTTTGGGGGTCTTGGGAGAGACCTCTGGGAGGCAGGCAAGGTGGGCAACACCTTGTCAGGAGAGAAAAGAATCTCTGGAGAGTCTGAGTCTCTAGGGTGTTTTCCTAGTGAGTATCTGTCCTTGCCAGGAAAAAGTAGCTCCCTTCCCTCATCCAAAAGGAAAAAAGACAAAAAATTCAGAGTTTGGCTCTTTCTTGGTAATCCCTCCTCCTTTTTAAGAGTTATTCAGTTATTCATGGAAAGAAAATCCCCTTTAGGCCAGTTTGGCTGGAACATTTATCAGTGAGAAAAGTCAAATACTGGGACAAAAAGAAATCCCTGCCTGGAAGGGGAGGGGGAGGGCAGAGAGGAATGTCTGCAGTATTGCTCAGTCCAGGACCTGAAGGTGTATGGGCACAGTTAAGACACAGGTAGGTGAGGACAACTTATTGGAACATAAGCCCCAAAGGCCTGAGAAAGGACAACTTATTGGAACATAAGCCCCAAAGGCTTTTTGCTAGAACTGAGCCTCTCGAAGAGGAAGGCTGCTTTCTGTGCCCTGGCCAACCAAGGCTATAAAGGGGAACTGCCTGCCGGGGGCAGAGGCAAAGTCAGGAATCAGGTCCATACTTCACCCTGCTGAGATTGCCAGGTGGACCCCAAGCAGGGCCTACAGAGCTCTGCCTTGGCTCTCTGCATCTCTTTTTCTCCAACTCAACCTGGCCCTCAGCTGTCGGGATGAATCTCTGACCCCAGTCTCACGTGTTGACTGCATGCCTGAATTACGCTAGCTGCCTTACACACCCGAGGGTCCCCCTGTCTGATCCTGACAGCTACCTTCTGCAGGAGGTACTGCTAGGGCTATTTGTAGATGTGACAGAGACAGATGCGCAGCTAGATGGGGAATGATATCATGGAGTCAGGGGACGGAGGCTGAATGTGCCTGATCCCCTCTCTCCCACAACCAGCCTTTCTGAACATGAGGCAGTGCCCAACTTATGATAGGTCAGGTTACAAAAGTTCCTTGGTTAAGCCAGTTGTTTGTCACTCTGAGCACATTTCCCCATAGAAACAATATTATGTTGAGGTTGGGTTCCCACACTTGCCCACAAAAGCCAGTTAACCCCTTCAGTACCTGAAGTACAATGTCTAGTTTTGGAGGCAAGTTGGAGGAGCTAAAGGAGCTCTGGTTAGAAGACAGAAAGGCCTGGGTTCAAGCTGTAGTTCAGTCATTTACTTCCTCTATGGGCTTGGGTAAGTCATTTAGTCTCTGTCTCTTAGTTTCTTCATGGTTCATTTGGGATAATATCACCTTCCTTGCTGGGGTTATTGGGAATATTGAGTGCATATATATCATACATGATATACACTCGCATAAAGCCAAAATAGAATTCCTTATATGAAATTGGCTTCGTGGCCGTGAATTCTCTGTTCCTTGAAATACAAGCAGCATATCTTTCCTGCTTAATTTGGATTGGTGATCTTTGCTTTTCACCACTTGAGGTCCCTGGTGGTGACCCTGAAGTCTGGGCTGGGATATTGCTAGGATAGGGCTGGAGATGCCAGAGGGAAAGTGAGAAACAGAGGGAACAGGAAGGATAGTAGAGGGCACATACTTAGCTAGGTATCATGTTTCTTTCTTTTGCTATCACAAAACTCCAGCACGGTCTGGTGACCTCCCCCTAAGCTTCCTGTGCCTTCCACACCATCGACCAGCTTGATGCCTCCTAGTCAGATGAAGTCCAGAGAAAGTCCTTTCTTCAGTTTCCCTTACCTCTCAAGTCATGAAACCACTAGCAAGGCAAGTAAAAAATTCATTAGATGGGGCAGATGCCTGGATAAATAAATACCGACTCCCTTCCCTATCTCACCTCCCTCCTGTGCCAGTTCTAAAAATCTTAAATAGAAAAGCATCAGCCAGAGCCTTGCTCTGCCTGAGAAACTGTAGTATATACTGCCAGCAAAATCTTTTTGATTTTGTCCTTTTGCAAATCTCAGCCATATGCTCTGTGCTTTGCTTCCACTCTGACGTGTGTGAGTTCTTACACTTGTGTGTGCGTTCTTAACACCCATTTCAGTCACTGTGATTTATGTGAACCTGTCATCCTCCGTCAGTACCTATCCCTGCTCTGTGGATGTGTGCTCCACCCCACCCTATCATTACCTGCCGTCTCTAAGGTCCAGCTGTCTCCCCTAAGAACGTGACTCATTCAGTTTGTCCCCTCTTTCTGTGCCCTTGGCAAACGTGCTCCAGCTGTAGGTGTGGCCCCGATGTTCCTCAGGAGAACTGCTTGGCACCACCTCTGCCATACCCCTTATTTCTAGCCTACACCTGCTGCCCCTCCGTGGGCTGTGATTGTAGAGTTTCATTTGAACATTCTCTACTTTATCCCCCTTAAATCTCATTTTAAAGCTCTCCTGTTTGGTCTTCAAGTCTCTGGCCCAAAATATTCCTCTTGGTTTATGTGACAAGCTCCCGATTCCTTGCCAAGGGCCTCTCATTCCAGCATCAAAATCCATGGTCCAGAAGAACAGTTGTTCTCAGATTAGCTACAGAACAGCTCTGCATTTCCCCACTGGTGCCTATTTCTTCTAAAATTCTTTATTCTGCTTTTAAATGATTTCAGTAGGTTAGGATCTATATTAAAGTCTCTATAACATTGTACAGAATAGAAATAAATTTAATTTAGGCTTTCCCAGGTGTATTTAATGATTACCCACCTCCATCATATTCCTGTTAATTTTCTCTTGCCATCCTAGGGAATGCACATCAACAATGCGACTTACTATAACACGTGCTGGAAGAAGACAATTTAGGTAACTACCTCCACAGGCTCATCATGAGTTGACTCTCATAATGAGTGTGTTAACTATTCTCTTCTCCTTTTCCAGAAGGTCCAAATCTACCCTCTTTGGGCAGAGCCTCATACATTTGCTTCATTCTCCGCCCCTCCCCCCCCCCAAACGGAGATTTGGCATTTGCTCTTTTTTTCCATGTTCTATCTATTTCTTAAATCAGACTCTGATTTACGTTCTCTCTGACCTTCTGAGTTCCTTTTCTTTTTGAATCATCTCTTTTATGACATCTAGGAACCCTTTACTGATGCAAATACACTGACCTCTTAAATTTTCCTAAAGCCCATTCATTTTCAATTTTTGGTAGAGGATTAGTTTATATCTACAACATCAATAATTTGTGACCAAAGTCAAGCAAGAAAAATAAATAATTGGTCCCCACTTCGTCCTTATGTTTTTTAATTCCTGGAATCAACATGGCAACTTGGAAGTCCAAGCACGTTATGGGCCCAGGGATGTGCTGATTTGGCTTACACAGTGATTTTTTTTTTTTTTCAATTGGAATATTGTACATAAACACTTGGAGTCCAGATTCTCTTAGGAAATCAGTCCATTAATACTGGGTTCCTTTTCAACCTGACTACAGTTGATTGGAACTGGCTGATTCCTTTAAGCACTCTCTCATGTTCTCCAGTTTGCAGGATCCCCCACTGTACCCAAAGTCTCATATCCATCCACTCTCTCATTTACATTAACTTCCAGGCTTCTATTGGCATTTGGATTTATGACCCCTCATTTTTATATATATATATATATATATTTTTTTTTTTTTTTTTCCTTTTCCTCCTGGAAATTTTCTTGGAAGCTGACTCAAAAATGTCTCCTCCCGGGCTGGGGATGTGGCATGTGTGGGTGTGCGGGGCGCTGGGCTCTCTATCCTTCCCAATTGGACCCTTCCTTCCTATCTGGCACTTGGGTCCTAATGTGTGTCTGATTTCAAGGGCTGACTGGCTGCAGATGGATGAGAGTTGAAGCTGCTGGTGTTTAAGCCCAAATGCACAGAAGCAAAATATCCATCTCTACCTCTTCTGGGAGAAAATATTTTCTGTTGGTCTGTGTTTGTAAGTTAGGGCACAATCTGGTAAGTAACTGACTATTCCACAATCATGAAACACTTGAGTAATAAACTTGACTTTTAATTACTGGAAAAGCAGGTTCTCTAGTTCTTCAAATCTTTCTTTTCTACCCCACTGGCCTATTGTTGACTATCTCATCCTCCACTCCTGCCTACCCATATTCTTATGATCAGTTAGGTGGAGGAAAAGGCAATATATAAAATCTGAACCAGGCCATCAGCTCAGTTTGGAGGGCGTCCTGTTACGTTATCTTCATCCCAACCCTGTGCGTATCCACAGAAACCCTGATTATGAGTAGCTTGTCCCTCTCCCCACCCCAGTTCAGGGAGAAAGTGATACAGAAGAGGAAAGAGAGAACCTGACTCATTGGAACGCTCTGTGTTGACAGCTCCAACAAAAGCCAAGATAAACGGGGTGAGATTTTAATTTATCCAGGATCTTCCCGCCACCTCTTACTCTATAAGTAACCCAAAGCTGGAGTTTACTGACACACTTTCAGCTCATTGAGTTCAAAGGCAAGGTAGAGTACTTGTCTTGATTGGCACTTTGGAATGCTCTCCAAAAGGGCCCACTTCCAAGATTAAAGGGACTCTCCATTCGATAGAAGAGAAGACGTCTTCTACTAGACAACGAGGAATTTCAATTTAAGTGTAGGTTCAAATAACACGAATATTCAGTGATTACAAAAGTCCCTGACACTTTAGTAATTTGAGGGCATAGAGTACATTCTTGGACTAAGGAGAGTCTTTCTTTCGTTGAAGAGCATTCAAAGATTGGGAAAATGCCTTCTTAGTAAAATATGAAGTGGTAAGACCCCCTTTCCTGCAACTCCAAAATTTAAACACTTCTACAGTCTTCAAAGTAGAAATCTGATGACCCTCAACAGGGGTATCTATAGAGAGCAAACTTATGCCGATTGAAATCTCAAGTCCTGTCTAAAGCTAAGATTCTATAAGTTATTACAGATAAAAGCCACAACACCATGTATTTGGATTAGAGATTTTCAATGGATTCATATATACCTTGCTGCATGTCCTCCTTACAAATTCCTATGGCAATCAACAGCATTGTAACCAACCCCCTCAACATTTCCAATCCATGTATTTATCTACTCTAATCTAGTAAACATCATGTGAGATAGTTGTGATTTCCATTTTACACAGCAGAACATTAAGAATCAGAGAAATGAGTAACTTCCCAAAGGCACACAGTAAACAAGAAAAAGGGCTGAAACTCAGCTCTTCAGACGCTGGATGCAATGAGCCTTGGGAATCATGTCTACATTTCACGGGGCCTGACATAACAGAGTTATGAAGTGATTTTTTCCTGGGTTTCTTATTTATTTATTTATTTATTTTTAATTTTGCTAAATAGAGTTACTGAGTTTCCTGGTAATTTTAGTGAAAGGCTGCTTTCAAAATGTCCTTTGGTCAAATAGTAAGTAAGTGCATTAAAAATTTCCGTAGGAAATGTTGATTTAAATGAAGAATTAAAATTAATCCCTTAACTCACTCTGGAGAACATCTACTATCCCTTCACCTTGATTTTTAATTTCTTCTTAATAAAATGTGGACAATTATGAACATTTTAAAGGAAACATGTCAGAATGAGATGTGATGCTAATCACATCAGCTCTAAATATAAAGATGGACTATGTTATATCATAAAATACTCATAAACAAAAGGGTAACAATTTTCCAAAGTTCTAATTAATAAAGTCCAATAGAAGGTTAATGAACTTTGACATTCTTTTTGTAACTAAAAACAAGCAAGTAAGCAAGAAACAAACAAAAAAGACATGTTAAACTAATTTTCACAGCCACCTGAATTGACTTCCACATGAAGGAATCTGAATTGTGGTGCAAAGGAAGAGAGAAACTTTGGAATCCTCCCCCTCCCATATGAATTTCTACTTCCACAACCCGACAGTTTGCTTTAAAGCTCAGGGTTTGTAAGAAAGCTCTGTGGTTGGCTGCCATAGTTTACCCAGCTCCTGGAGGTCAGCAGAGCTGGCTTCCCCCAGCTCTCTCCTGACATGCTACCCCAGGAGTTACCTCTTCTTCTCTTTTTCTCTATTTCCTGGGTCTAGCCTAACGTCCTGCACTGTAGTAAGACTGCAGCAAGGCTCAGTATTTAAAGATGTTTCTAGGAGAAGCTCTGGAATCTTTGCTCTGCCAATTTTGACAGGAAGTCATTTTTTCATTGATCCGTTCAAAAGACACTGGATGACACGTGTGTCTGCACTGTTCCCGTGCCTATGTTTAGGATAAAGTGGGAACTCCTCCAAAGACCACCACCATCTTGCCACAGGAGCTTCATCCCACCTTTCTCCCACCTGCCTTTCCTCCTCACTTGGAATCTCTTACCTTTCCTCTCCTGCCAGGGACCTTCCACACGTTATGTCCTTTGTCTAGGCTGCCTCCCTCCTCCTAGCTTGCCTCTGGTTCCTTCTACCCTCAGTGAAGTTCCATTTCTATCTCCCAAGCTCTCACTCAAAAGTTACCTTCTTTTTGAAGTCTAATCTCACTTTCACAGTTAGGTGCTTCAGCAACACAATACCCTCATTGTTCATGTCCCCCCTTTGAAACAAAGATCACCATATTATATTATATTCCTCCTCCCCCAGAGATTCCGGGAGGGCTGATGTTGTGAGTTGAATTGTATCCCTGTGAAAAAAAGATATGCTGAAACCCTAACTCCCCATACCTGTGAATGATGACCTTACTTGGAAATAGAGAGACACATTGGGGGAACGTCCTGTGATGAAGGACACAGAGATGCAGTGATGCATCTATAAGCCAAGGAATGCCAAGGATTGCTAGCAGCTAGTAGAAGCAAGGGGACAGACATGGAATGCATTCTCTCTTGGATCCTAGGGAAGGAACAGACCTTGCTGACACCTTGCTCTCAGACTTACAACTTCCAGAACTGTGAGAGAATAAATTCCCTGTTATTAAGTGATCTATTTGTTACAGCAGCCCTCAGATACTGATACAGTTGTTATAGCTTCTGAACGTGTTCATCATCCCAGCAAGACCCATCCACTGCCGGAAAGAAGCGGTTATGGCAGTCCACCTTTCCTCTCAGCCCTAGCAGGAAGCTAAAACAAAATCATGCTCAATGCATTGTGGCTAAATGAAGAAAGATGCTCAGTCCCACCCTTATAGTTTTAGTTTAGTGGGTCCCAAACAGGGTCAGACTCTTTCTGAGTGAAAGCTTATGAACGTGCTGAAAAGCTAGCAGATTATAAACAGATTATAACAAACCAAGAAGAAAAATCAAAGTGGGGAAAAGTGTCAAAAACCTTGAAGATGAATTCTGAGAGAAAGTTGAATGCAAACATGAAGGCCAGGGCCAGGGTTGGTCAGTGAGGGAGGAATTTGGGGGCAGCATCTTGAAACAAGTAATAGATAATATTTAAATCAAAATTGGGGCTGTCACACTAGACAGAAGAATTAAAAACACAAGGGCAGGTGTGAGGGAAGGTGAGAGAATCGATGCAAGTCAAGGAGAAGGTGGGATTGGCATCTGAGGAGGATTTTACGCAAATACAAGGGAGCTTAAATTATATAAAATGGACACAGTTGCGATGGCAGATTATGTGTAGCAGCAACATGATATGAATCACATCTCAGGGTGACTACCAGGCAGCTCCACATGGGGTGGGCCTACCCAGGGAGGTGACATGATTGATTAGAAGTGACTAATCCCAAGGTTGGCATGTGGGCATGTGGTCTTGGGGACCACTGGGCAGCTGAGGAGCATAGGAGGAAAGAGGTCTCACAGGAGACCTGCTGAAGAGTGGTGGGTGGAGAGCTCCGGCTGGGAGGGGGCCTAGTGGTGTAACAAGCACACCCCTGGGCTCAAAGAAGATAAAGTTTGTGACCCCAGATGAATGAAATGTTCTGCTTTGGGAAACCCGTGAAAGGATTCTACAATTTCTCTCAGGAATTCATTTCAGCTTTTAATATGTCTCCAGGCTAGAAGATTCCTGTTCCCAACCCAAACAATACCTCACCTCTAAAGCACAAGCACATTCCCAACCCCTGCCCCTCCACATTGTTTTCTGAGCTGAGATGAAGAGTAAGGAAGTGAGTCTGCCATTTACTACCATGAATCCTCCGCTTGAGGTCTGTTCCCAATACATTCTCTATTTTTCCCCAGGAAAAGTGATTTGGGTTTATTTATGGTTTTTATGTAGGTCCTTTCATTGATTCAGATTATTCTCTAGTCTCTTTCTTGGGTGCTTCTTTGGTCATGAGGCATCAAACTGGGCCCAAAGAGAGGCAGGAAAATGTGATGGGATAAATGGAGGCTGTGGAGTCAGACAGACCTAGATTTGAACAGCAGCTCCTCTATTAACTCATGGGGTTTGGAACAACTTGCATAGTCTCTCTCTGAGTCTCAGTTTTCTCATCTGTAAAATGGATCCTTAATATTGACCTTTTACTTGGAAAGTTGTGCCAACTAAAAATAAGATACATGAGATTCTTGAAGGTTCTCAGCAAATGATAACTACTATTGTTAGTATGGGATGCAGTAGGACTGAATTCTAAATACTTTAATAAATACACTCTTATTCACTTGTGTTTAAATCTACACCATTGCAAAGTTCTGAAGGCAACTCTTGCTAAAGTAAAATAACATAGAAACTGGCCTTCCTGAGATACTGTAAAATTATGCACAGATCCTGAAACAGTGCAAAGAGAATAAGATCTTTTTTATTTAAGATCTTATTCTCTTTTTTATTTACCCTCTACAAAAGTAGAACTGCAGAACATATCAAATAGTTATTTCCAATGCAAAGGGAGTTGAATAATAGCTGTAAAACTCTCACATTGACTGAACAAGTGCATTGGGAGTTTTTAATTGGAGAAGTCTAATAAAACTTCTGCTGCAGATAAATTCACTCCAATCAGCTGCTTTCTATCACTTCCTTTCAAAATTTATAAGCAATGCTGTGTTAATCGTGTTTTGAACCCATGTATACAGTGTGAGCTCAAGTAAATGAAACAGTGCAATGAAAGTGCTGTAAGAAACTATTTTTTAATGTGGACAGGGTTTATTTCGGGGGGTGGGGGGGTTTGGCCCAGTGTCACTTAGTTGAGACTTCTGATCCCCAGAACGGCCATATGATAAAGTAGTATTGTTTTAAGCTACAAAGTTAGTGGTAATTGGAGATAGCAACCACACAAAACACATATGGAGACATAGTCCAATTCTCAAGGTCAGAAGATTGAAGTTTAGGAAGAGCAATTTGGTCAAGGTCACACAAAAGTGGTGACAACTGCAGGACTTGAATCCAGGCTGTCTGATAACAGAACCTATTCTCTTGGGCCTTTAGCTCCATTGGAGTCCAAAACGTTTATCTAGCACCTTGCTTGCACAGAAAATGTGAAAACCCACCGTTGTACCTAATGACCCACTATACTTGAGGATGGCTCTAACTGGTAGAAGTGATGTCCTAGTTTGGGGCTCAGATTGGTCTTTCCAGTCACTTTCCTTATGATTTATCATGCCAAATAACCCAATTCCTCCCTTATGAGAAAACCCTCTTAAATATTTGAGGCCAATAATCACTTTTCCCTAAACCTCTTTTTTGGGTGAAACAACCTCAGAGTCAGTCTTTCCTATAAATCATGGTTTAAAGTTCCCGTACCTTCTTGACCTCTCCCTTCTGGAAAGCATCCAGACCATCAACACCTCTAAGGACCCCGGCAGTTCCCACCTTGCTTCTACTTTGTGTACTCTGACTTTCTTTCATGAGGTTATCATGCTAACCCTCACCTTCTGAACTTGATTACATGCTATACCTTGAGCTCTTTGATGAAAATGCTTCTAAAAAACAATCAATCGAGAAATACTGATAACTTTTGGATTACTTGGCCAAAAGTCTTGAAAAACAGCTTGCTTTCAAGTTCCTTCTGACATTATCACCAACTGATTTTGCTCTTTGTTGACATGAATAATACCTTTCTTATTCTAGCCTGGCAGGGACTAGGAGAAAAGGCCTGTTAAGCTGCCATAAGGAATTGATTTGTTCAAATGGCAACTTTGGAGAGAGCCCCAAGGTCCCATAGGCTGCCCCTGTGCATGTTCTGAGAGGTTTTCTTGCCTGTTCCATGCTGACTGGGAAGCCAGGCAGGAAAAGGAAGGCAATGCTAAGAGTTAATATTGATTTCATCATATTATTTAAAATACTGTGAATGTCAGGATGGAGAGAACTGCACAAATATTAATAGCAGCCTCCTAAAATCTTTGATCATCCACAGCTTTAGACGATCCATGTGGCTGCTCCTGCATTTCTGCAAATCATTGAGGGCTGATTGTAAACAAATAATCCAGCCAAAAAAGCATGGGCTTCTGCAGTTGCATAATGATGAGAGCCTGGAGAAAAAACATGAACCCATATTTCATTCATTTTAGTTTCCGTGCCTCTTCCAAGTAGAGGTGGGGTTGGGAGGGGGCTAAAGCATTTTTGTAGGTTAGCATCTGAATGGTCAAATAATGAAGTAAGTTGCTCTGTCAGGACTGATGTCAAGAGCCAAAGATACTTGAGCACACAGCACCAAACATTTCCTTGATGAATGAATGCCTACAGGGGAAGGAAACAGAAAACGCCACAATCATTTATGTTGGGGGCTTTTCAGAATCCTGACTATTAAAAAAAAAAAGAATTTGACCTATTAGGGGAAATAGATGCAGACAGTTTGGAGTACTGGGTACCTAGGGTAAGTCTATTTTGGGGTGCTGAGCGCTGCTGGATGAGAAAGGCTAAAGCCCAAGTTAGGGCACAGAATGCAGACTCCAGTAGTGACGATTTTTAATCCTTTGCTTTGGGAAAACCAAACATCTGGGCTGTGATATTGGGCTATTTCATAGTGCTTCTGGAAAAAAATAACTTAAGATGGTTTTATTTTTAGATAAAAGAAGACTACCTTACGAATATGGGGATACACTGCATGCTGGGACTGCAGAGCATACCATGGTATTCAAGAGAGGAGGCACTTTTATTTTTAGAACTATGTGCCTAGAGCTTTGCTAGCTTCTGTTGCTCCTCTCACTGAACATCTCTGAGTTCAGCTAAGGTTGGGGGTTGGTGAGAGGGGTGAGCATCAGTGATGGGGAGAATAGTCACATCTTCCAGCACCTGACTTCTTCAGGCCACCTGCCTAGCCACCAGCTGGGCATTCCATGGACCCAGCTGGTAAACCACATGGCATCTGCCCTGCAACTCTCCCTCTCTCATCCCTACTCTGCTTCTTCTGGTACCATTTCAGCTGGGGTCTTGGACTCCCCACTTTGATTCCGTCTTTAGATTCTGGACTTAGAATCTATGATGTTCAGACCCCAAACCTCTGCTTCTTGAACCCACATGGAGCCAGGAGGAGGAATTTTCTCCACAGCACCCATCCTGGAAAACCTAAGTCAACACTGGATAGATAATTGGTCCCATTTTCCCATCCTCTAAGAGAGGGATTAAGTCAGATTCAATGCATCCTTGCTGGGGTGTCCTCAAACTTTTAGTTGTTCTCAAACTTTTCTTTTAAAGGACTCTGCCTATAGACCAAAGATCCTATGAGAATGAGAACTGAATTCCACCTGCCACTCCATCAAAAGAGTATCTGATTGTTAATGCTTTATGGCAATTTCAGCAATGCTTTCCTCTGTTTGCCAGTCAATGATATTCAACAAGAAATATTTATTGAGAACCTATTGTGTGCCATGAACTTCCTACATCTTACAACAACCTTGCAAGATTTTCAAGGGAGGAAGCAAAGGATTAAAAGGATTAACTTGCCCAAGGTCACACAGCTAGCAAGTTGCAGAGCCAGGTTTGGATGCCAGCTTCGGCTATACCCTGCTGCCTCCTTCTATAAATATCTACGAAGTGCTTAGTTCTTTGCAAGTTGTATTTGCAACCTATTAAGGACTCAAGCTACATTAGGGCTGCTGGGGAACCCCTCGTCAGCTACTCCATGGGCCTGGCTCCAAGAAAGCCAACACTCCAGAGCCTGTTAATTACTCGAGGGCTTTTGGGAAAGGTGGTCAGCCTTGGGTAAGGAATGAAGCACGGCTGCGGTCCCTTTGAAAGGCCCGACAGGAAATATCTTGCTTCAGTCTCAACTGCTGAAGGACATATTCAAGTGGATGACACTCAGCAGGTTTGAATAACACATTCCTCAAGTGCTCTGAGTTTCTGACCAACAATAAAAAAACCTCCCTAGTTAGACTTCTCTTTCTGGATTCTCACTGCCAGGGACACTGGAGTTAGATAGTTTTTAGCTATAGATTTCATATGTACAAAACCCTTCACAGAGACTTAATCTGGAAACTTCATAAAGGACTGGATAGCATTCTTCATGGAAGTCCTGCTAGTACTGACTGCTGTCCCTTTGAAGGATGGATAATCCCTCTCCTTATCCCCTAGTTAAAATACTCTCTTTCCTCCATTATTTTGCCTCTATTGTAAACTCTCCCCTCGTCAAGACCTGGAAAATGTGCCTTCTTTCTCTTATTTCCTTTCCCTCATCTCACTCATCAGTGTGAGATCTACGCCTCACACTTTGGAAGGCTCACCAACTTTAAATTCTTAATAGAACAAGGGAAGGCACATTTCAATTTTGTTCTGGGTCACACAAAATCATGTAGCCATGCCTGCTCCCTACTGTGCACATTGAGATAGGGAGAAGACTCATTACACACAAGATATGATGGTCTCCTCCTTCTGCACTCAGTAAGCATTTTCTCATTGAGGCGATTCATATAGTTGGATGAGCCCATGAGAAATCCACCCTCTTTAGCCTCAGTTTCTTCCTCTCTAAAAAAGGGACAATAACACTTACCTGCAAGTTATGAGCACTGAGTGGGATTGTGTATAAAGTACCTACTAGAGCTGGGTGTGGTGGTTCACACCTGTAATCCCGGTAATTCAGGAGTGCAAAGCTGGCCTTAGCAATTTAGTGAGGCCCTAAGCAACTTAGGGAGACCCTGTTTCAAAATAAAAAATAAAAAATGTTGGAGATTTAGCTCTGTAGTTAAGTATTCTTGAATTGGAACTCAAGTTCCCCCCAAAAAAGTACCTATCAGAGCACCTGGTACATAGTAGGTATTTGCTAAAGGAAATCTGGGGGTCACAGCAGGTGCAGCAAAAGGTCTTCAACTAAGATAAGTCAGAAATCAAATTAATCTCACTGCTTAAAAAAAAAAAAAAACCTGTGATCTCAGCTAGGTAACTTAGTTTTTCCCAGCCTCAATTTCTGTATCTGTAACATGAAAATGATAATATTTACCTTATATAATTGTTTTGAGATTTAAATAGTTTAATATATTAAAAAAAAAACCCTGGCATCTTGTAGGAGTTCAAAAGTGGACAATAATTCTTTGGGTCCCTTGTAACACTGTTTCTACACTCAAAAATGATCCACTTGTGAATGATGCTTGGGATATAACTGTTAAAATGTGCTATATACTCTATGATTTCCTGTAACATTTTTGTATGTTAAAATAGTTTTATAAAAATATTTGAGGAATGTTTTTTCTTCTTTGCTAGACTATGAACCTAGCAATTCAAAGACTAGGTAGTAGAAGGGATCAAAAATAGCACCATCACACATGGCCCGTATTGCTACCTCCTTGGGTCTGGTTCTTGCTCCATTAACAAAGCTATTTCATTAGGGAAACAATTTCATGCAACCCACCACCTTTCTTGGCAGCAACCTATACAAAGAGACCACTGGGGGAAAAATTTCCTGAAATCCTAACAGCTGAGTCATATTTGACGCCCCTTATGAATCAAAGAAGCCTTAGAACTGTGATTTTTCACCATTTGGAGGTTTTAGGTCCTTCTAAGAAATTCTGTTAGTTATGGAGATTCTCTCCAGAAAAATATATCTAAGATCTTAGGTTCAATTTCAAGGTGTTCTGAGAATCCCCAAAGCCCCTGAACCCTGGGTTAAGAATTCTTATTAGAATAGCTCAGGAATATGAACTAGAGATGGGAAAGAGTCAACTTTCCTGATGAGTTCCAGCCCTGACTAGTCACACTCCCTTGCTGAAAACAAAACCAAACAAAATGAAACAAAACAATCATAACTCCCTGTATTTAACCTCAAGGTTATCCCTGAGGTCCCAGTTCCAGGCAGTAATGGTAAAGATTTCTAGCCAAGCTGTGGCTGCTCTTTGGAGAACCCAAGTTCAGCTCAGTAAAATGAAGCCTATTTGATAATATCGTTTACATTTCCAAATCCTGGGTATCAAGCTTTCTTCCTATCCCTTGTGGCCCTTCCTAAGTTTAGCTGCTGGTGTAATGGGGTAACCATGGCAACAACCACCTGCCTATTTAAAACCATCTCCAATGCTAAATAAGGAAGCCTAGAGAAAATGGCTGCTTGCCTGCCTCTCAATGGACAAACTGAGCACTCCTGGGTATTTTGGACATGGGCAAGCAGGCAGAAAAGAAGCAGTATGGACCCAAAGCTCTTAATAGGAAGACTTTGGTGACCTTGTGAAATAGAGGCAACATCCTATGTCAGCATTTCTTTAAATGCAAATATAGGTGTCTGTCACCCATGGTGACTGTACCACAACACCTTGAACTCAACCAGGTAAAGAGTGAGGCATGAACCTAACCTCTGAGAGTAGTAGTCTTGTTAAGGAAGTCTGCAAAGTGGGAAAGAAAATGGTTTATACAGATCACAGTAGCTTTGTTCATACTGTATTTTGCACAGTACATTTTTTTTTCCTGACAGATGTATCTTTCTAAATGTATTTAATCGTGTGGATGGCTGATGATTGCTCTGTTCATGTCATATGTTGACCTACTGATTTTTTGGAATATGGAGAAATTTCTCTCCCCCTCTTTCCTCGTTCTCTACAAATTACAGAGATTTTGCTTGTTTCCCATGCCAAGACACCATACAACCAGCTGCAGTGAACGACTTCCTTTCCCCCAAGCATGCTGCACCCTCACTCCTTTGTATTTTTTCCTACATTTGGTTCCTTCTCTCAGAGTTACCCTTCTCCTTTTGCCAATCTGGAAAACACTGTTTTCTGTGTCTTGGATGGGGCATTTCTCTCATTAGAAAACCCTCCATGCCAAGTTCCACACTCTTGCTTTGTATTGCCATCAGTCGCATCTATCCACATCACTTAACAGACCATGATGCACATCTGCTTTCCATTCTGTTTCCCCAAAGGGCTGGGAGTGCCCTGCACCAGTCCATCCAAAACACCTCTAGAATAGTGTCTGGTAGATAGAATGTTTTCAAAAAATACTGTTGGATAAATGAATGAATGAACAGAACGTACAGATTTCACAAGCAGATGGAATGTTCAGACACATGAGTGTGAGCATGTGTCAGGGTACTTGTGCGAATCCTGTGGAATGGGTGGAAGAAGAGTATTTAAAAAAACTGTGTAGATATTCGGGCGTGAAGAAGATTGAGAGGAGAATCAACAGAATTGCAAGTTTGAGACTACAGTGGTAGGGGCTGGAAGTATGGACGTTTAGCAGTGTGGAGTGAGTGTGTAGGATCTGTGAGTGTTAGGAGTGAGAAGGAATAGGCTGTGACAGAATACACATCCTAATAAAGTTACTTCAGCTGTGATTAGATCCCACAGATCGCTCTTCCAGAGGAGGAAGTAGCTTCATTATGTTTAGTTTCTGATCCTTAAAAAGGCTTGCTTTTTCTTAGTTAGCCCCCCCACCCCAGGCTGTGGGGTCAGGGCAAAGAGCAATAATAATAATGTCCGGCTCTTTTGGGGTGCTGGGCTTTAAATGAATGTCTTCAGACCCTTTAACCTCTGCTTTGAAGAGAAGTCTGTGGGGTAAATAAATGTCAATTCCCTCATGTTCAAAGATCAAGTCCAAAGTATTATCCACCCTACTCCCCTACCTGCCGGAGGTTGGGGTGGGATCCTGTGGTCATCTTGAAATAGTACAATAAAATGGAAAGAGAAAGAATAGAAGTCAGCTAATGAGAAGAAGAAGAGAAAGAAGTAAGAAGGGAGAAAGGCAATTTTGACAATCCCAGGGGTAGCTATGTGCCCAGTCAGAACTCAGTTCTGGTAAATTCCCTCTGGCATGCAAGAAGGGTTTGGTTTCCTTTGCAAAAGACGTGGTTTTCTCTTCCCTTTCATTTTTTAATCTAACATCTAGACTGCACACAGGGCTCCCAGGCTCAGGTGGGGCCTGGTGGGCTCCAGGTCTATTGCCTTTGCACGTGCCACTCTGCTGCTGCCCTCTGCTGTCAGGGAAGGAAGAGGCGACGCCCTCCTGGCACTCTAGGTCCAAACCCCAGGGCTGCCACCACCTCCCATGTAGGACCTAGAGAAGCTGAGTCCCTTCCACCCTTTCCAGAAAAAATTGCGGGGCCGGGGCAGGGTTTGGGGTGGGGGTGCTGCACCTTTTGAGGAAGCAGCCAAGTCCCCGCAGGGGCTTCAGTTAGCCAAGGACAGACTCCCCCCACTACCCGCAAAGGCGGGCACCCCACGCCCCTTCCACCCCCACATCCCTCCCTCTGCACAGATCCTCCGGGAGGGACTGAGGGACAGGCTGCCAGACTGCGGCAGGTTTCTGACATTTTTTTTTCTTTCTTTTTCTTGGAAATGGAAACCCTCCTTCCGGCAACGTGGCAGGGAAGCGAAGTCCCGGGGCGGCCAGGCCAAGAACATTTCCGTAGGAGCAGGTGGGAGGCCCGGGTCTGGCTGGCTGCACTGCGCAGGGCGGCTGGGCGGGGCAGCGGAGCAGCCGGCTTGCAGCCTCTTACCTGCTGTTGAATTTTTCAGGGTGTTTCTCTCTCATCATGTGGAATCTGTGTGCAATGGAAGCATCCTGAAAGCGAAAGAGAAGAAGGCAGAATCCTGGTTAGTGCTTCTAATGGTGCTGTGTGGCGGAAGGGATTGCACCCATGCCTTCACCGGATCCCACAGGCCCAACACCAAATCCAAGGGTACAGTTAGTGCCGCCAATACTCTTAGAGGTGCCCTGGTCCACTCCAGGGCCCTTGCAGTGAGCACTCCATCCCAGGCCCAGTGAGAAGCAGAGAGTTAAGGGATGAGTGAAGGGGAAAGCCCAATTCTTTGAGGAGAATGAGGGTCTGTGAGCACATAGACAGAAGTAGCCCATGTGGGAGGCTGGGAGTGATTCTTTGGGTATGCCTTGCCATATTAAATGGTTTTGTAAAATTCTTTTTATTTTGGAATATTTTGACTCACAAGAAGTTGCAAAAATAGTTCAGAGTTCCTATGTCCCTTTCACCCAGCATTCCCCAAGGAAAACATCTTACATAACTACAGTACATTGCGAAAACCAGAAAGCTCATGTTGGTTGGTATTAACTCTTCTTCTTTTTTTTTTCCTGTACTGGGGATTGAACTCGGGGGCACTTGACCACTAAGCCACATCCCCAGCCCTATTTTGTATTTTATTTAGAGGGTCTCACTGAGTCTCAGGGTCTCACTGAGTTCCTTAGCGTCTTTTTTGCTAAAGCTGGCTTTGAACTCACAATTCTCCTGCCTCAGCTTCCTGAGCTGCTGGGATTACAGGCATGTGTCACTGAATGGTTTATATATTAATTCTTAATCATTCATATTAGTAGAAATAACAAATGACAATGGATAATATATCTGGTAGATAATTAGAAAACATACTGGCTTTTGCTTCTTGATGATTCCATCTAAAGGACTGCTTCCAAGGTCAAGGAGAATGTTAAAACACATCCTACTGACATTTTCTTATACTCCCTATTGGCATATCCTTTGGTGCACTCTTGGCCACTGGCACCTCAGAACTCCCCACAAGGATGGCTGTCATGACCCCATGCTTCCAGGCTCTCTAACCTCTGATCCAAACTTCTTAGCCCTGAATTTTATGTGCAGCCCACACTCCCATTGTGGGTAGTCCCATGAGTTGTTTCTCATGGTTGTTTCTAGCATCTAGATGCTGGCAGCTCCACAATGTATAGCTCTAGAACCAACCCTGAGCTTCAACCCTAAGAATGGACTCAACTTTCCTCTTCAAACCTGTTCTTCCACCCTCATTAATTGTCTTGTTTTCTAGCAAAAGAATGTGTACCGCCCCACCCCCTCCAACCACCACCACCCAGGCCCCATGCCAGCACACTGGGTGCAGGTGCTGGGCTTCAGAAACAAGCAGGCTAATTGGGCTGGAGATGGGGTGACCCAGAAACAAGGGAGCTGATTCAGATTTGTTCAGGAACAACAACAACAAAAACTTCAGAAACCGATTTGCTGGAATATGTGGCTAAAAAATGCCTGAAATTCCATCCAGCAGATTTTTAGCTAATGCATATTCCATTTCTCTATAAGAAAACTCTACAAAAGATCATTTGTGAATGCTGATTAAAAAAAACACACACACACACACACAAACGCCAGGAGGTATAGTTCAGTGAAGAAGCATTTTTGAGCATGTAGTGTGTGTAGTGAGTTGCACTTGGAATCAGAGTGACCCCAGCCAGCAGCCACTATCTGATAAATGGAGAGAGCAAGCACATCAAGAAGATGAGTTTGCTGGGCAGCGGCACATGCCTATAATTCCATCGGCGCTGGAGGCTGAGACAGGAGGGTTGCAAGTTTAAAGCTAGCCTCAGCAACTTAGCGAGGTCAAAAAACAACTCAGTTGAGACCCTGCCTCTAGGTAAAAAATATTTTTTTCAGGAAAAAAAAATAGGGAATGAGGCTCACTGGTTAAACACCACCAGTACAAAAGAAAAAAAAAAGAGCTAATTTTATGTGTGGCAAACATTCCTTGCTGAAATAATGTCTTGGGAGTTTAACAATTAAACTTTACATACTGATTTTATTTTTAACTTAAGACACATCAAGAGTTAAAGTCTGGGTGAGGTCCCTCTGTGCAAGTGGTGGGAAGTGTGCAAACCCCAAGGAGGCCTCCTTCCCACCCCCTGGACCCACACAGCTTGGCCCGAGTGGCTTCTTTGGGCAACAGCATTTCATGTTCCCAGGCTCCCATCACCTCCCTAGCTCGGAGCAAGTTTCAGTGAACATGCTCAATAGGATTCATGTGACATTGTCAAGTGCTTCTCTAGATTTCAAGAAAACATTCCATCTACTTGTGTTCCTTTGAAGCACTAATTTTCCTCTGTCAGAAAAATTAAAAAGAAAAGAAAAGAAAGAAAAAAGCAATCGTATATTGCTTGGCACAGTTTGTACTTCACTATCCCTCCCTCCAGTACAGCTGGGACTGGCTCCTGGTTCATACTTCTCTGGGATATTTGCACAGGCCCCTCCCTTTGTATAGTTCTCATCGTCCTTTGTTTTTCCATAACAAGAATTTCCAAAGACTAGCCTTTAAAATATTATTAGTTTAGCATGTGGTTCCTAATTTGCCAGTGTCATTCCTTGACAAATAAAGTAACCAGGGAGAGCTAAGTGGCTCCTTTGCTCTCAAGTCCTGAAAAGGTGATGGATCATCAGGATCCTGACCATGTTTCTCTATCTGGAGATGAAAAAGAAGAGTCGAGATTCCCTTTGCTCTCTTGAGCATCTCTGAGTCAAGGGCTGATCTTGGCATATTGACAATCAATAATGATTTCATTTGGATTTTGGAAATCAAGGATACACAAAATCTTTTCTTGGTGATGATTACAGTAAAATGACACTTCCGTGATGACGCCAAGTACTGGGAATTGCAAACTCATGGGAGCCATGATGCAGTTCTGATGGCCTCACTATCCGGAGTCTTTTTGGATGCAGCATGGGGTGAAGAGGAGACCAAGAAAGGTGTGGACGCGGGGCTGTTTTTCCTCAAGTAAAACTCTTAAGCACACAGTTGGACCAATAATTTTGGGCCCCTTTCAGTGTAAGCAGCTGTTATTTGGACTTTGAGATATTGGAACATCTAGGCCAGTGCTGTCTAGTAGATATTTAGTGTATGCCATATATGTAACTTAAGATTTTCTTGAAGTTACATAAAAAAGTAAAAAAGAAGCAGATGAAATTAAAATTTTGAAAATGTTTTCACATACAACATAAAGGTGAAATTAATTTTAGTAACATTTTAATTAACCTAATATTTCCCAAATATTATCATTTCAATGTGTAATCAATATTAAAAATTATTAATATTATTATTTTATTTATTTTTTTAAGGTGTTGGGGATGGAACCCAGGGCCTTATGCATGTGAGGCAAGCACTTTACCAACTGAGCTATATCCCCAGCCCCAGGGATATTTTAAGTTATTTTCTTCATAGCACATTTCTGAAATGTGGTGTGTATTTTACACTTACAGCACATCTCAATTTAGACAAGCCTCATTTCAAGTGCACAATAGTGACATGTGGCTCACAGCTGCCATATTGAACAAGGCAGGGCCAAGTCACTCTGGCAATTTAGGGAGATAAGAAGACAGAAAGAGACAATAGGACAGGTTATTTGAAATTCAGACTGTTCTCAAAACTTATGGCAGATTGAGGAATGGAAAAGTGTAGACCCCTTGTCACTCCTCAGTGATTTCCATTGACTTAGTACCTTTCCTGGCAACAGATTAAAAACCTGATACTGAGCCAGACATGGTGGCTCATGCCTGTAATCTCAGTGACTCAGGAGGCTGAGACAGGAGGGTTGCAAGCTTTAGCCATTTAGCAAGACTCTAAGCAACTTAGTCAGACCCTGTCTCAAAATAAAAAGTAAAAGGGGCTGGGGATGTGGCTCAGTGGTTAAGAACCCTTGGGCTAACTCCAGTACTAAACAAACAAAAACAAAGAAACAAAAAAAAACCATCTGAAGCTGATTGATTCCAAAAGTTTGCAGGCAACTGATGTCTTGTTCACAAATTCCCTAATGGGCAGGAGGCTCCTCATTGTGGAAAACTTGGTTGGTGAACTCTAAAACAATCTGTAAGGTGGAACATGGCACATGGGCTGGTGTGACGACTGTGGTTTTTCCTTGGCCCCTAGGCTCCCCTAGCATCTGAAATAGATTCATTGAATCAAGGGATTAGCTGTTCACCCATACAGTTAAGGCTCAGTGAAAGCAGAGCCTTTGAGGAGTTCAGAGTTATGCATTCTCCAGGAATTATTTTGTAGTTCCAAACTTCCTGTCACTGATACCTGGCTATCCTGACATTTCTGCCTAATCCAAAAATAGATAGGAGGGAGGAGGAAGCCAGAGGAAGTGGTGTCTTGGATATGGCTATGCTAAAAATCTCTTGCCAGTGGATATTCTCAGTAAGAAGGACCAATAAGGCCAATTATCTTAGGTCCTTATAGCTGGCCTGTGAATGGAGATGTGGTGGCAATGAGGCCACAGTCATTCCCTGGAGTCTTATTTAATCCTCCATCTATTAAATAGGTCCTGTAAGTACCAAAGGGACTGTGTGAACTCATCAGGGCAAATTCCCATCTACAGCACCCAGGGTGCCATAGCAATGGTGAACTGTCATCATCTTTATGATGCAAGGCAGCAGCCACTTGGTATCAATAAGCTATTCCATGTCCTTCAGAAGAGGCATAGACCTTGCAGAAATCTCTTTGCCAAAGGAGTTCGACTCTATTTAATCATCATCAGGAGGTAAAACTGGGTTGGTTTACATACCTACTTCTCCTCTTACGAAGTTGGGGAAGTCAAATAGGGAGCAAGACCTTCTGCAAATGTCAGCCCCAGACTCTGTCAGGATTGTGTGTTGGTTACTTGTTTTCTCAAGATTTCCTCTTTCCAACTTTTAAAGAGCGAGCACACAAATGATGCAAACGTTTTGTTGAGAGAAGGCTAAGGGTGCACCAAAATGAGATAGGAATTTCTAGTCCCTCACTCCTGTGCAATACATGCACAAACCCAATGTATAAGAAAAAAAAATCATGAGGAAGAAATTGTGTGGGTCTTTGTAATTTGAAAAATGAACACATTGGATATTATCAGTCATCCCAGGACAGAAAAACATTTTGACCTTTGAGGATGATGGAGAATGTTTCTATGTTTTCTTGGAGGATGATTAGCTGGCTCACCCTTCCTTCCTTCCTTTCTTCCTTCCATTTATATTTTCTTTCTTTTTGTTTTAAATATTTATTTATTTATTAGTTATTGGCGGACACAACATCTTTGTTGGTATGTGGTGCTGGAGGATCGAACCCGGGCCGCACGCATTCCAGGCAGGCGCGCTACCGCTTGAGCCACATCCCCAGCCCCCCTTCCATTTATATTTTCAAGAATGAATTGTAATTTGTAATTTCAAGAATGATTACTGATCAGGCTTGGCTCTTGGCTTTAGGGTCCAGCTATTTAGTTTAGAGAAGGTTGTCTATTTTTTTTTGTGTATCCATTTATTTGGGGAAAAAATACTAAGAGAAGTCCACTTTATGCAGCCACTAGATGGACAGAGACAGACAAGGAGATGCTGGGAATCATGTTTTTGTCAGCTAGAGCTGAGTGTGTGGGAAGATTTGGGGCTGAAGATTCTGAAGGCAGCCATGACTGTACCTTTCCATCTGGAATCTTCCATGCAGCCCACCCAGCCTCCCTGCTCATTGCTTATATGGGCTAACACTTCCTGCTTTCTAGATTCCCTCTCCTTCGTTTAATTCAGTTCTGATTTCTGTGTCCTGAAGAACCACTTCCCTTTGATCATTCTTTTCTGTTCTGATGGGCTGTCTTCCCTCTCTGAAGCCCTGGTCAGGATCATCTGCATCAGAATGATCTTAGAAGCTTGTTAAAAATGCGAATTCCCACTAGCACATGCCTTGTAATCCCAGCTGGGAGAATGCAAGTTCAAGGCCATTCCTATGTGAAAATAAAAAGGGCTGGGGATGTAGCTCAGCGACAGGGCACTCGCCTAAGCATGTGTGAGGCCCTGGGTTCCATTCCCAGCAAAACACACGCACGCACGCACATGCACGCACGCACGCAAGCAAATTCCCAGACTTCCTGAGTCAGAATATGAATCAGAATCTGTTGTGAGCAGAATCTGCATTTCTGATAAGTGGCCCTGTAAGCCATTTTGAAGTACATCCCCCCAAACCACCAAATACACACACAGTGTTGGCAGCAAGAAGATGGAAGGGGCTGTGCAGAGGCCACAGCTCAGCGGGCCCGGAGCTCAATGCTGAGGCTTCCAGGCTCCACCACCCAGGGGCTTGGACTCCTTCTGCAGCTCTCTAAGCTATCACTCCCTCTTATAAAACACAGTAAAAATTGCATGATGACTTCATGTACCAACATGGAAACTGGACCTGGTGTGCTTAATAGGTACTTAATAAATGTTATCAAGCTGTACTCTGGTTTCTGTTGGGAAGACCCAAGGTTTGGCAAAACTAATGATTGGGAGTCCATGTTCCAGGAGCCCTCTGGACACCAGACACTGGTCACATCTGACTGTTGGGAGCTGAAGATGGCAGTGCTCCAGTCGGGGGAAGTGGAACCAGGGTAGTAGGTCTGAAAAGGGGAGGGTTCTTAGAGCAAGAAGAGGCTGGAGGGTGTCTGCACTGGTCACTGTCACCAGGAAGAAGACACTAGGGGAAGATGTCCCCCTCACCTGAGGCTGGAGGCTGGGGGATAAACTAGCTTGGGGCACAGGAACCTCTAAACTTGCTCCTAGTCCATTATCTTCAGCCTTTCAGACCTGATAATGGGCTCAGCAATGCTGCTGTCCTCTGTTTTAGTCACAGAAAAAGAGCTCTGGATTAAGAATCAAAAATTAAGATGAGTGGTACATATACACAATGAAATATTACTCAGCCATAAAGAAGAATGAAATTATGGCATTTGCCGGTAAATGGATGGAACTGGAGACTATCATGCTAAGGGAAACAAGACAGTCCCCCCAGCCAAAGGCTGAATGTTTTCTCTGATATAGGGATTCTGACTCACAATGGTGGGAGAAGTATTGGAGGCTCACCAAGTTGGACAGGGAGTATTGGGGGAAGGGAAGGGGGATGGGAATGGGAAAGACAGTAGAATGAATCAGACATAACTTTCCTATGTTCATACATGAATACTCGACCAGGGAAACTCCACATCACGTACAATCACAAGAATGGTAAGTTATACTCCATGTATGTGTGATATGTCAAAATACATTCTACTGTCATGTATAACTAAAAAGAACAAATACAAAAATTTTTTTTAAAAAAAGAAGGTCAAGAGTCCTATGTGTAAGCTAGGGAGGAAAAAGGAAAACGTGTGTGTGGGAATCTCATGAAAATCGAAAGGAGATCAGTAGCAGAGAGGGACCAGAGGGTAGGAGGTGGGAAGTGCTGGGGTGTGATATTGACCAAATCATATTGTTATATTGCAGGCAGGTATGAATATGTAACAACAAATCCCATCATTATTTCTAATCATGTATGATTAGAAAATGTGAAAAAAAGTTAAGGTGAGTCCCTAAATCCAAGTCTCTGTTTCCCTCATTCATAAAATAGAGATAATAATTCCCTTCCAAGTAGTTATGAGAATAAAAAGTAACTGAATATATAGTAAACTTTAAATCCTTCTGTAAATAGAAGATATTATTATATGTAATCCTTTCCTCTCCCGTGCTTCACCTTTTGCCTTCTTAGTAAAAAATAAAACACGTCCCTTCAACCTGCTATCCCCTCAAGCTACCCATCAGTCCCTTTGTGTTTCCTCACTATTATATTTTTTAACCACCAAATTTTTCAAAAGAGTTTGTGGAGTGCAGATGCCACTCAGCCTGGGGCCAGAGACTGGGTGAAGGGATTTGTATGCACATAAAACCTGGTAGCATAATTCCCAAGATGGGGAAACGGACAGGAAGGACCCTGGGCTCAGGGTGAGTACAGCTGTTTGTGTTTTAGTTCTGCCTCTTATGAGTCATGAATCCTGAAGGCTCTTCTGTAAAATGGGGATGATGGGAACAAGGGTATCTGCAGCACTGCTGTGAGGACTAGACCCCATAAAGCCTAGCAATGTGGAAAGCCTATAGTAGGTGCTCAATAAGTGTTAGTGTCCTGGCTGTAACTCCTCTCCCAAACCTCGGCTGTATTTGTGAACATGAGCCATCCTTTCACTGTCCCCTCCCCACCCATCCTGTCCCCAGCAGTATAGAAAGCAGTGCCCACTCAATGTTCTTTGAACCAGAAGCTGAGTTTAGCAAACAAGGTGACTAAGCTACAACTAGCTGTCCTGAGGGCTTGGGATGCCAGGGAACACGGTGCTGTCCTTGTGCTATGTGTGTGTGTGTGTGTGTGTGTGTGTGTGTGTGTTTTCAGGAGGGCATGTGCTCTTGCATTGGTGAGTCAGGCACATCAAGCTAAGCCTTTCAATCAATGCAGAGTGTGCTGACAGGGTGAGCATCAAGGCCCATGAGAACCAGGGAGTGGTCAGTCAGGAGGAAATGCCTCCTCGCAGAGGTTTATGAAGCACTTGGAGCACGTGTACTGAGGAGAGGAAGAAATCCTGAGTGCTAAGCCCACCAAGCCAGGTGGGACCTGGGTCCTCCCTTGAGGATCAGAATTCCCAGTTCCTGAAGCCTATGTGAATGTTTCGTCCTGTTCCTGCCCCTTGGATATTTCTCAGTGTTGGTTTTTTTGAACTGCTTCAAATTACCTAAAGGGTAAATATGGCTTTTGAAAAATTTCCAATCTTTCACTGTGTGTTAGTTAACATAATAGAGAAAACAATTTCCTCCATCATCAAGGGTTGGAAGGGCTGTGTCATCAGGGTGTCCACACCTACACCAGATTTCAGGATGCTTAGACACAAGCCAGGACTGAGGCAGGGCAGGACAGACCCAGAGGGGACAGTGGAAAACTGGAGCCCTTCTTGGGCATTTTTCTACTATGCAGAAAGGTGACCCCTGAACAACTCACCACGCCAATGGAAAAATAGTTGTTCATGATGCTGTATGGAACCTGGTCCCCGTTCTCCACCTCCTCTCTGGGGATGACTTCCAGATACCAACGGTCCAGCATCACCAAGGGGCTTTGCTCGATGTCCTTCAGGATTTTTGTCAAGCTGCCCCCTTCATAACCTGTGGATGATGGCATTGCATTTGCCACCAGAGCAGAAAGGCTAAGTTGTTGCTGATGCGCAGGTCAGGACAGGTGACCCTATGGGCATCTGTGACCAAGTAACTTCCCAGTGTGTCTGTGGGGGAGACACTTGCGTTCCCTGAATCACAGAGAAGGGAAGGACAATAGAGTAATTAGGAAGAGGCTGGAGTGATTTGAAAGTCTGAGGTGGGGGTGGGTGCTGGCTAAAGGTGGGTGGGTCTGTGGAGCCGAAGGGAGCCCTATTGAATTGGTGGGCTGGATGGTTGGGAAGCTGTGTGGGGGAGATAACAGATGCATGCCAGGACTGTGTCATGTGGGAGATGGACAGGGTGATAGGCAGAATGTTAAGCTGGCCTGTAGGGCAGGCTCCTGCTTCCTTTGACCTGCTCACCAAGAAAGAACCAGTCTCTGAATCCTGATACACCCTGACTGGTCTACAATCACTCCTTGAATTGATCAGCCATCTGGAGTCCCTGCAGCTCTTCTATCTGCTGGACCGATCTGTCCACTCTGCGGTAAGCTGAACTTCCTCTGCAGCTTGCCCAGTTCCATGGGGGCTGTGGTCATATGTAAAATTCTCCTTAGTGCCTGCTCTTTGCACTGTAAACCGATTACCACTGTGTGACCCCCTTTAGGGGAATTTCAAAATGAAAGCCTACAGCCCTGGGCACCTGGGATAATCTGAATGTTCCTAATGACTCTAACTAGGGATGTAGTATTTTTGTCTGCATTCTGAGTCCTAATTCAGAAGATCATTGTTTGGGGGACAGGGAATTTTACATTAAAAAACACTTGTCTATGTGAACTCCTATTGGAAGGGGCACTGGGAAGGGACAAATGAGATTTGGTCTTTATCCTAAAGTTGAATATGTTCTATTGGCTCTAAGCTGATGGCTTCAGGATGATAGTAATTATAGGGAGGTGAGCACAGGAGAGGGGCTTCTATTTGAGACCCAGCAGGGAACAGAAGGCAGAGAAAGGGTCACAGATTACCTCTGTAGAGCATCCCTAAGCAGAGCTCTGGTCCCCAGGGTAGCATCATATACTCACCTCCTCCCCAACGGAGACATCGGGCAAGGTCATTTCCTGTTCCAAGAGGCAGGACAGCCACTGGTGGATGCTTTGCAAAATTTGCCTTATCTGCAATCCATGCAAAGAAACAGAGAACCAGATACCATTGGATTACAGAATTCTTGGGTTATTTTGCTATCCTTGATCTGATGCATGAACCCTTCCGTAGCAATCTGTTTGACACCTCCCATGATGGAGAACACACTACTTCCTAAAGCCATTCCATCTGCAGTGTGTTAACCACTACAAATTGTGCCACATCTGTCAATGTGCAATTCATGTTGAGCTAAAGCTGTTTCCCTGTAACCTGTACCTGTTGGCCCAAATTTCATCTTAATTCTGTTCTTTGAGATAACAGTATGCCCCTCAAAAACACTAGTTTGTATTTTTGTTTGTTTTTTGGTTCCAATGATTGAACCGAGGGGTGCTTTACCACTGAGCTACAACACCCAGCCCTTTTTATTTCTATTTTTTTGAGACATTGTCTTGCTGAGTTGAACTTGCAATCCTCCTGCCTCAGCCTAGTTTGCATTTTTTCAGTCCTAATGATAACCAGCACTTGTTCCCATTCATCTTTGACACCAACCCTGCAAGATGTTCTCTTTGAAGATGAAGAAATGGAAATTCACCAAGGGAAAATAATTCTGGAGCCAGAATCCAATCCTGGATCTCTGTGGCTGCAAGTCTATTCTCCTCCTCTTTTCAGGGGCTTGGCAGGTACAGATATTATTAAAATGGATGGGTCTAAAACATTAAGGGATAGTGGGGCATTTGGAAAACTGAAAATTTGGGGCATTTTTTTAAAAAATTAAAAGTTTAAAAAATAATCTTGTATTAGCTGGGCACAGTGACACATGCCTGTAATCCCAGTGGCTCAGGAGACTAAGGCAGGAGGATCATGAGTTCAAAGCCAGCCTCAGCAAAAGTGAGGTGTTAAGCAGCTCAGTGAGACCCTGTCTCTAAATAAAATACAAAACAGGTCTGGGAATGTGGCTCAGTGGTCAAGTGCCCCTGAGTCCAATCCTTAGCACCACCCAACCCTCAGAGAAAAAAAAACAAAAAAAACCCCTTGTGTTAAACAAGCAAAATCTCTAGGTGCTACGGACACCCCATACCAGTTTATCATTTCCACCACTTTCCAGAATTTGGAACACACAGATTCCTACTCTTTTCTCCCTTACTGGTTGTGAATGAACACTGAACAGAACCATCAGAGTATGCATAGCAGATCATGTTTTCCTCTGGCTACGGAGCCCCAGCAGCCTGTTCACAGGCAAGGCAGGTTGAAGAGGGAGGCGTAGGCACCCACTGGACTCCAGAGGGGCACACTGACAGACCCTGTGTCACAGTGCCCTTGGATGTAAGTAATGTGACTCGGGGTGCAGGAATGGCAGGATTCAGCAGCGGAGGCTCAAGCTGGGGCTGCCTGCCTGCCAGTGTTGAGATGGAAGATGGGGCCATTCACTCATCGATCCTGGTCCTGGGACTCAAGTTGATGCCTTCCTGCCTCTGCTCATGGTCTCCCCTTTGCCTGGAAGGCTCTTGTTTCCTGTCTGCCCCTTCTTCTGGAGTCCCCATCTTGGCAGGTCTGCCATCCTCATGGCACTGAGCCTGGAAACCCATGTCATCTGCTGTGGTTTGGATCTGGAATATTCCCCAAAGACGCAGGTGTTAAAGGTTTGTTCCTCAACACAGCAGTGTTCAGAGGTGGGGCTCCTGGGAAGTGATTGGATTATGGGGGCTCTGCACTCATCAGTTGATGAATTCCTAGCTGATGACGTGAAGCTTTGGGAGGCGGGGCCTGGTTGGAAGAAGTAGATCACTGGGGGCGTGGCCTGGAAGGGTATTTCCTCTCCCCTCCCCCCCTCTTTTTTTTCTACCAGGGATTGAACCCAGGGATGCTTAACCACTCAGCCATATTCCCAGCCTTTTAAAAAATATTTTATTTAAAGACAGGGTCTTGCTAAATTGCTTAGGGCCTCACTAAGTTGCTGGCGCTGGCTTTGAACTTGCGATCCTCCTGCCTCAGCCTCCTGAGTCCCTGGGATCACAGTGTGTGCCACCACTACCAGCTCTAGGAGGGTATTCTTGTCGCAGCCTCTTGTTTCTCTCTGTCTCTGCTTCCCAGTTGCCAGGAGCTGAGCAGCTCTCCTCTGCTACAGCTTCCACCATGATGTTCTGCCTCGCCTCAGGCCAGAGCAACAGAGCCCACCCACCACGGCCTGAGACCTCCGAAACTG
Source organism: Spermophilus citellus (assembly GCF_964194105.1). Lineage (NCBI taxonomy): Eukaryota > Metazoa > Chordata > Mammalia > Rodentia > Sciuridae > Spermophilus > Spermophilus citellus. The sequence continues at coordinate 120,933,546 of NC_138188.1, read as the reverse complement.
TGAGCCAAAATAAATCTCTCCTCCTCTAATCTGTTTTCCTCAGATATTTTGTCAGTGATGCGAAACAGACTCTCAGCGATCTCTTCTCTCCATCCCCACGGTAATGCCTGGGTGCAGGGATGATCCCTTCCCACTGATACTGTTGTAACAGCCTCCTCCCCGTTCCCTCTGCCTCCAGTTCTACCTCCTAGTGTCTTCTCCATATTTCTGTTGAGGCAGACAACCCTCGGGCTCCGGCCCCATCACCTCAGCTTTTCTTCTATGGCACCAGGCCCCGGCTCTGCCTTCTCCCCAGGCTCGTCTTTCTGCATGCCTGACCGCCCACTCCACTGGTCAACCATCCTGAAACAAACCACAGAGCTGTCTGTGGCTCAGCTCAGAAGCCACCTCCGGGAAGCCCTCCCTGGTTCCCCTGGTCTAGACCTGGTGCCACCTCAGGCTGTTTTCTTAGCCTCAGGGATGACCTCATCACACTCTCTGGCAATCGTCCACTCATTGGTCCTCTGGATGGACGGCAGCCCCGCCCCCAGGGGAATATGTCTCACTGGCAGCGGCTTCTCCACGAGTTTATGGAGGCCTACTACACGCCACATGCTGGGTGAGGCGCTGTGGCTCTGATGGCGGAAAAACCCTGGTGCTGGTGCTTACCATACACTCCAGGGTCCTCGCGCACAGAAAGCACAATTTCACATTCATATCAGAAAGGAAAGATGCTCGATTCTGTAATGAGGCGACTGAGGCTGATGGGGTGTCAGGGGAGACTAAGATCTGAGGCAGAAGTCCATGGGCAGAGGCTGGGGAGCATTCTAGGCAATGGCCTGTGTGGGGAGGGGACTGGCACGTCCAGAGGTCTGAGAGAAGGGCTGGGTGGCTGGAGTCCCAAGGGGGAGGGACAGAGAGTAACAGGAGGCTGGAAGCAGGGGTGGAGGCTGGGCCACCCAGGGCCCTGCAGGTCACCCGAAGGGTTTTGTCTTCATCCTGAGGATAGAGGGTAGGTGCTGATGGATTTCACGATGTCCTGAATCCCTGGCTGAAGTGGGAACAGACCAGAGAGGGGACCATGGGAAACAGTGGAGACCACTGAAGGACGCCTGAACGCGTGTCCAGGGAAGGACGGAGCACCTTAAGCAGTGAATCCCTTTGCCTCTGATTTTTCTCTTTGGTCTTCTCATCTGTGGAAAATAACCTGACATTTTTCTTTCCCATCTCACATGATCTTTCATTCCTTGTTCCGAACAGCTTCTGGCACCTGTGTTCTCTGCAGATAAATCTTCTGCAACTTTTCACCAAAGCCTCTTTTTCTGCCTCACGACAGAGAGGGGACCGTGGAGGTAGCCCAGTACCACGGCCGCCTGCCTTTTTCATATCAACCGTTCTTCCTGGGCACCCAGAGAACTCCTCCCTCCTCCCACAAACAACTCCAGAGCCCGAGGTGACAGCAGAGCGTGGGTGGCTGCTCAGCAGGGCTGTGTCCATGGAAACCACTGCACTGGTGGGGGAGCAGCAGGAGGCAGGTGTGCCTTGGCACCCTCCCTGGGAGGCCTGTGACAACTCCTGGAGCCTCTGTGCCCCTGCACAGCTCAGCACCTGGTCCTGGCCATCCTTGATTCCTTTCACCCCCCACATCCAGTTTGCCCGCAAATCCTGTTGCTTCTATCTTCCAAAGACTCTGGTCACTTCTCACCGTCTCCTCTTTCCACTGTGGCCAGTCCCGGTCACATCTCACTTGGATCACTGCAGTACTGTCCTAAGTAGTCTTCCTGCTTGTTCCTCCTTTACTCAAAACTACCTGATGTCTTGGGACTCCCCCAGTATAAAAGCCATGTTCCAAGTGTTATGTCCTACGTGTCATCGTGACGTGTGGTCCCTCATGACTTCTGCGTCATATTCTGTAATGCTCTCTGTATGTCCTCTGTTCTGGTTTGCCTTCAAGAGCTCAGCCTGCTCCTATCTCAGGGCCTTTGCACCTGCTGTTCCTTATACCTGGATTGTTCTTTCCTAAGGCATCTGTGAGGCTCACCCTTCTCCAGGTGTCCCTACAAACAAGTTCTCCTCTACGAGGTCTTCCCTGACATCTCAGCCTTAGATTGCAACTCCACCTAACCTGTGTGCTTCCGTTGCTCCTTCCTGGTTATATTTTTCTCATCTTCTGATATTCTCTATATTTCACATATTTCTGTGTTGCCTGGTTCTGGCCTCTGGAAGGTGGGCTCCAGCAGGGCAGGATGCTCACCTGTTTGTTCAGGTGGCACTTCCACATCCTCCAGGAGGGCCTGGCACATAGAGGCATGCAGGAGGCATTTGTGGAAGGACTGATGGGAAACCTGAAGCAGGCCGGGGCTCCTGGCTCTGGGCCTCCCTGACTCTGACGACTGCGCTCCCCAGTACTTCCTCTGGTGGCTTTCCTGTCCTTATGTTCCACATTGCAGTGTTTCTCTGGGTCCTTTGGGGTCAGATCTTGGCTATGCCCCATTGCAGAATTTCACAGCCAGTTTTTAATCACTTCTTGTGGGTGCTGTCTCCACTGATCCAGGCGTGGCTGAGCCACAACCCTGGCTTCTAGATTCTCAGCCTGGGCCTCTCCAATGCCCTGTTGGTCTAGGCATACAGGACACAGCCCAGCGTGACCTTTCTTTGCTTGCATGGAGCCACATCTGGGTCCAGATGTGCTTTCTGGACCCAGGCTCCAGATGTTCATCTCCTGATGGTTTCCCCTGGGTATGCAGCTATGCTTAGTGCTCTGGTTTCTACTGTCCACCAGGCATCTGCCTTGAGTCCCAATCCCCCTCTTCCTTCCCCCCAAAATCTGGCCTGTGATACTCCTCAACCCTGGCCATGACATGTTTTTGAGGAAAGGCCTGAAACTGAACTGTTATCTTCATGTCTTTGGGAGTACTCTCATTATTTTAATTTCTTTTTTTTTTTAATCCAAAGTAGATATTTAGTTAAGCATCAGTTCAAGGGTAAATATAAGGATGAACAAAGTATGGCTACATTTCTCTCTTCTTGTTATTGCCTTCTGCTAACTTTATATATTTACTTATTTTGGGTACCTGGGATTGAACTCCAGGGCACTCAACCACTGAGCCACATCCTCAACCCTATTTTGTATTTTATTTAGAGACAGGATCTCACTGAGTTGCCTAGGGCCTCACTGTTGCTGAGATTGGCCTTGAACTCACGATCTTCCTGCCTCAGTCTCCCCAGCCACTGGGATTACAGGCATGTGCTACCACGCCCAGCTACCTTCAGCTAACTTTAAATATACTCACTATAAATAACCAGCAAAGGCCCTCCTCCAACCCATTCTTACCAATGCAATCCAAGATCCAGCCAACTGTCCCATCTCCTCCACAGGCCAGAACACGGAAGTCTGGAGTATCACGGAAGAAGTTCAAGCTGGGAAATAGAAGAAAGTCCATGTTAGTCTTGTCAATAAGCTTGACTTTTTGAGTTAGAGTCTCTCTGTTCCCCGGGAGTATGTTAAGATCTCGATTCTTTTTTGGAGTTGAAAGGGTCACTCAATGTTCTGAAACTAGAAATTATTATGCATTGCCACTGAGTATGTAGAAAAATCCCAGAGAGCTATCCTTGTATAAGGAGAATCTGACTCAACATTCAACATAAATAGAAAGCAGTTTTCTAGAAATTCTCTGTGATTTGGGCAGAGAAACCTACAGTTTGCACAATACAAATAACCCCCGATATTTTGACTCCTTTTGAATTCTCCTGCTTGTTATGTCCTTGCAACCTCCCCTTTAAGGGAGATGCCCTGAATTGGCTGAATTCATTTTGCAGTTTTATGGGTCCAGAGCTAATTGGAGAAATCACCCCATTTTTCCCAGAAGTTTTAACTCTAATTTAGAGCAGGCTTCTCAACCAGGGATCCATCACTCTCCAAGGGGTCTATGGATAGAATTCAGAAGGTCATGAACTTGAAGAAGAATATCTTACATTCATGTCTTCCCTAACCTCTCATTGAAATTTAGTATTTCCTTAAATTATGACTGTAGGCAACAATACCTGTGACTTTGGCAGCAATCAAAATCACAGCTATTTTTACAGTGTGGCACATATCTCAACCTATCATGTATGTTCATTGCTGCTTTGAATTTGCAATAGTTATTTGACCTGGCTATGGATACTCTGTTTAATGTGTTGATAAAGCATATTAGACCCATATCACTAATTTATTTTTTTAGTGTATCGATACATATTTTTCAACATAATTATCTTCTCCAGTAATCTTGTATTATTTCATTTTGTGTATTAGGAAATAATATTCCAAGGAGGGATCCATAGTCTTTACTAGACTGGCAAAGGGGTGATGGCATAACATGGTTAAGAAATCCTGTTTTAGAACAGAAGTGACCTGTGAACACCTTGGGTGAGACTCAGAATCTAAGGTTATACTTCTTCTCTGCCCATCCTGGTGGTCTGAGAAGACCCCTGGGGCTCTCTGAGTCATGGATGCCTGTGTAGGTAAATTAACATTTCTTCTTTTCCATCTCTCTTGAAGAACTCTGCTTTCTTACAAGAAGTGAATTCTGAATGGAGGCTCCCTTCAGCTAGATGGCCTGTCTGATTACAGATGGATACACACATCAGAGACACTGGGGCCCACCAGCACTGGGAGTAGGCCCCTGACCTGTTACCCATGGTAAAACAGTTGAATATCAAAAAGGTTAAGCCAGAGAACTGCATTCCAGTATTGAAATACCCAAGAGGAGGGTGGGCTGGTGAAGGCACTTGTGGGCTGAAGCTATCCAACAAAAATGGGCAATTATGGCAACCAAGGCAGAAACCTCAGCAGTCTAGATGGATTCTGCTTTCAAATTAGTTTTATAGTTAAATTGTGGTAGGAGTACTGAATCTGCTTGCACATTTCTAATTTTAACCTGATTTTGTCCTCCCAGCGCTATAAATAACAGCTTTGTGTCAGACAATCAAAGACAGGGACGGATTCTATTTTTTGGTCTTTTCTCCAGCCAGCCCCTTTGAGGGGTCTCCTGGAATTCAGAGTTAGAACTGCAGGTCAAGATGTGGGAAAACCCAGCTAGTTGTGCACAGCTCGAGGCCGAGACTGGCCAGCAGGTGGCGCTAGAGCATCGATTCTGACTGGGAAGAGCCCAGTCTTTCCGTGCCTTCCCATGGGGCCCTCGAATTACAGGGTTTGGAAATTCCTCATGGTAGCTGCTGCAGTGGGCCCAGCTCCTCCTATCAGAACTTCAGTCAAAATATAAAGCACTTCCTTTTCTCCAACCTTCTGCTAGAGAGCAAGGAAACAGCAAGAGGAGTAGCAGGAGAAGGGCCACAGGGAGTGTAACCACCTCAAAAATGGATCATCCAGAAAAACAATGATTTCATCGTATAACCAAGTGTCGTGATCCTCAAATGCCCCCATAGTGGAACAGAGGGTGGACCTCTGAGTAGCCATATAGATTTACAAAATGCTAGTGATAAGAACACTTTCTCCTACCTGGGGTTGACTAGGAAGATGCCAGCTAGCACTGCTTTACCATCAAGTTAAAATATTTCCCCAGTCGCCTTCCTAGCAAACAAAGGAATGGTATATGCAATTTCCCCATTTTATAGACCAACTCCTTTCTTTTGGGGACAAGGTAGGAAGGCACTTCTCAGAGTTAGCCATAAGGGGTGATTCTGAACACATCCAGAAGAGTGTGATGTGAGAAAGATAAAAGGTATCCAATGGTCTTTTCAGGAATGAAACACATTAAAAAGGTGACAAAAGAAGGTATCTTCTGCAGAGGTTAGAAGAGAATGATGAGAAATAAAGATTATTGTCTCCATACCCTGGAGTAGGTCCCCCATTGTCCAGGTTGAAAACTTGTTTGGGGTTGAGCAGGTAGTGGAATTTCCGAAGAATTCTATGGGGGAGAAAAAGAGAGAGAGGAAAAAAAAAATTAGAGGGTAGGGGAAGAAAATGTCATTGCAAAAAGTCACATTAGGGTGACCCCCTTTCTCCTTGTCTCCCTCCACTCTTGGGATTCACCAAGACCAGCAGTGGGTGGGTGCCTGGGGTGGGGATGATCTTATACTTAAAAGGCAAAAGAAAAAGAAACCAGTAGTCAGATTGAGCATCCTTTTAAATGTGAGATGGGAGAAGAGTGCCCACAGACCTGGTATATCCCAGGTCTATCTGGCATCACCACATCCTCACCCCCTGGTCTAAGGCTGCCCCTACATCTAAGATTCCAAGTCCCACCCCAGGAGCCTCACCCCTTCTTTGCAGAGAATAGGGCAGAGAAACCCAGAATTTCTTCCCCAAGGAGACTTTCTCCCAAATGTTCTGTGTGGCTTGGGCAGTGTGATGTCTGGAGGTATCAAAGGACCCCCCTAGGGAAAGGCCCCTACAGCCCCCAATCAGGAGCAAATGCAGGAGGAGCTGGGCTTGGACACCTAAAGGGCAGCGACCACATCTGGGCCTGATCTCAGGGCTCTAGTTGGAGACTAATCAGGTCCCTTGGACCAGAACAGGGGTCCTCGTAGTTCTTGTTTAGCTCTACTTATTCTTATTTCATAACATGGATTCCACATCACTGTCATCTGCTCATCACCCTGGAACTGAACAGCCTCCAAGGCAGAAGTGGCTCTCTCTTCCCACTCTGCTTAGCAATCCCCAGTTTCCAGAAAAGGGGGCATTTTCTTCACTCATGAAGTGGGTGCTCTGAATTCTCAGGGATGAGAACAGGTCAGGTGAGTCCTGCTGTCTCTTTAACCAAGAAAAGACATGTGAGACTCGGAAGGAAGAGGCTTCTCAGGATTCAGTCTGAACTCTGCAGTGGCTTATGAGAGAGACCCTGAGTTAAGCACTGGGCTATCCTAATTCTTAAAATAACCTAGAAGAGGAGATATTGTTATCTTCCTAAGGCCCGGGGGCCAGGAGATGAAGGCCTAGTGGTGGTGCTGGGATTTGAGCCTGGGTCTCCATTCTGCTGTGGTCAAGGGGAGGAAGGGGCTTGTCTTAGCCATTCTACTTTGAAAGAGAAGAGAACATACCTTTCTCCTTGTCTCCCTCCACTCTTGGGATTCACCAAGACCAGCAGTGGGTGGGTGCCCGGGGTGGGGATGATCTTATACTTAAAAGGCAAAAGAAAAAGAAATTAGGTCTGCTTTTCCAGTGATCGGGGGAGACAAGAGCTTGATGCTTAGACAGCTTCGGAAAGGTGGATAGGAAGCAGGCCCAGGCATGGAGGAGAGGTGATCGGGGAGGCAGGTCTTTGTCCACTGGCTGAGTTTTCTGAGGGGCCCAGCAGCTACGTGTTTCCAGCTCAAGTGGCCTTTCAGGGGTGCTAATGGCAATGAGGGTTTGAGATTGGGATCAGAGATGGGGCAATGGCACTGTAGCTTCAAGTCATTCAACAACGGTATGGCATTGTGCCCACATCACAAGATTAAATTCTGTGAGGGACACAACTGAACGCAATCCTAGAACGTGTGGCCATCTGGTCACACACATAAATAAAATAACACTCATGGAGTGAAAAAAAAATCACTTCCACTCTGGCACCTTCTAGATCCACATTTCCAGACCCAATTTTCCTCTTGAGCTTGTCCTGCATTTCTGACTCCCCGGAGCTGCCTTCAAGTTTCCCATCACTACCAGGTCAACATGCCCCAACCTGACTTATCTTCTTTTCCCATCAAACTGATCTTCTCCTGGTTCTGTGCTCCTGATAAAGGTTCTGTTATTCATCCAGCGTTTCAGGGAAGATCATAATCTGCCAAGTCTTCCCCTGGAATGTCCTTTCATCTCTAGCAGCTATCAGGGAACCCATGCTGCTTGGGTGTTTTCCATCCAAGGGAAGTCCTGTATGTTGCCTCCTTCCCAGAACACCATGTCAGGCACACCACTCCTGGGCAAACACCTTTAGTGACACCTCACTGCCCAGGGGATAACATCTGTATCTCTGAACCTGGCATCAAGGCCTTCTGGATCTCGCCCCATTCCACTGCTGTGGTCTCATTTCTTCTAACCCCAGCTGCAGTTCCAGCCCAAACCTGCTTGCACCCTTCAGGGAGTGTCTCCTAAATTGTCTCCCAAGCATCTGATCACCATTCTCCTCCTGTTCTCTACCCTGAAATGCTCATTTCCTTCTTTGTGACTTCTTAAAAAAAAATCCAAATGACTTTTCATCCTTAGGACCCAACTTCAGAGCCATCTCCTCTATGAAATTCCCCTCAATCATGGCAACTGAAGCTTTTACATGTAAAACATGTCATATCTTTTGGAGTTTCTTTTGTTGTTTATTTGTCTTTGTCTTTGACTGTCTTAGGTAAATGTCTCAAGGCATTACCTTGAGGTATCTCTGAACCTGGCATCAAGGATGGATTTTCAATGCTTCAGGAGCCGGGCAGGGTGTGTGTATAACCCTCTTCCCAAGGGCCTCTGGCACCAGACACAGCAGCAGGCAATCAATAAACACTTGTGGATTCAGCCGAATGACATTCTGACTCAGAGGCAGCTCTGCTCCATGTTCAACATCTAACGCCTGCTCTCTCTGATCTTAAACTAAAAAGCCAGCAAACACAGCGTGCCATGTGGTTTGAAGAGAACAGTAGCACTGTTTGTGATTTTTAATAATTCTCTTATCTGCTCAAGGACTTGTGACACCCAGAATCATCTTGGAGCCTGAGGAATAAGCCCTTAACTTCTGGAAGTTTTAAAAGTATTCAGCAATCTATACAGCAAGGGTCCTGCCTGATCAGAACTGATGCAGGACAAGCAGAAGAATCCATGTCTAACAACTGTTATACCTGCATGCTTGTGTGTGTGTGTGTGTGTGTGTGTGTGTGTGTGTGTGTGTGTGTTCCACTTGACTTGCTGCCCTTCTGGGTGTCTAGAGCTTTCTCATCTAATAAGGTTCCTCCATTGTTTCATATTAATTTTTAAATCAAACGAATCTGCACACTCTCATTTAATCTCGCAGCACCTCCAGGAGGTGAGGAGTGCAAGGATTTCCATGCCCCTTTTCAAACAAGGAGACTTAGTTCCAGGATGAAAGAGGAGGCCGTAACTTTCCTATTTCCTTTTCTGGTTTTTTGTACCTCTTCAGGATGCCTTGCTTGCATTCCTTTTGTGGAAGGCAGAAAGAAAAGGTGTTCACTGGTGAGTCTGAGTAAAAACGAATTCTTAAACATACATTGAAGGATTAAGAACTTTTGGATTTGGCGAGCTACGTTTTGACACTTGTGTTCTGGAGACAGGTTGGCAATCTTGGAAAACCTATTGTCTACTTCTAGGCCACACTTTTGTTATAGTTTAGGAGGTCTGCACACTGAAGGCTTATGTAATTTGCTCCCACAGAGGTGATCAAGCCAATTAGACCAGCGATGGGATCAGCCAACCTCCCTTCTCACCACTTGCCTACAGTGTGGCGGTCAAAGGTAACTCCAGAGGCCCGGAATAAAGTGTCCTCCTGCGTGACAGAATTGATCAGATGAGAAAGCAAATGTTGAGTACATTTCCTTAGAACCCAAACCCCGGCCTCCCGGCCACTGTCTTGGACCCATTTGGAATAAGCAACTGGACTGCAATCTGTGAGATACCTGCATTACAAGCTCGCCCTTGGCTGCCATACTGCCATCAGACTTTCCACCTTGTCTGTCCTGTGAGGAGAGAGGAAAGACAAGCATCTATTGAAAGAAAAATAAAAACTTAATATAAGGGAAGAGATCTGGTGAAAACAAATGGCTATCAGCTCTGGAGGCTGAGGTAGGAGGATGGCAAGTTCAAAGCCAGCCTCAGCAACTTAGTGAGGCCCTATGCAACTCAATGAGACCCTGTCTATACATAAAATACAAATAAATAAATAAATAAATAAAGCACTGGGGCTGTGACTCAGTGGTTGTGCACCCCTGGGTTCAATCCCTGGTACCATAAAAACAAAATAAAAAACCCAACAACAACAAATGACTAGTATCAGCAAAGCCAGGTCAGTGTGAGTAGTTTTTCAATGTGGGACTTTGGATTTCAAGAAAGGAACGCAAACCTATGAGTTTCTCTGGGACTCTCCAGGACCCTGTCAATACTTGATCTGACTTTAACCTTGAGACACCGGCAAGGGACACAGGAGGAGACGTTACTAAAATTGGCAGAAATCTAATTTGTTGATGGAGAAGCTTGGACTATAAAAAGCAAGGTCTCACACTAAGCTTCTCTGCTTAGCATTATCTAATGATAAGCATTCAGTCGTGGTTCTTGGTTTTGTATTTATTATTTTATTGAGGTTTACTTAGCTTACAGCAAAATGCTCAATTTGAAATTGGACAGTTTGATGAATTTTTGCATATGTATGAGCCCTTAGAACTGCCACCCCTCCAAGTATAGCCCTGTGTGACTCCAAGATCACATTGGTTTTGCTTGGCTTTTGGATTTTATAGAGAGGGAATCAGAGAGAGTGCCTTTGTTTTTTTGAGTCTAGTTCTTTAATTCAGCATTATATCATTAAAATACTGTTTTTGCATGGGAGCACAATTTGTTCTTTCCCACTGCAATGTGGTATTCCATTACATGAATACCATATGCCTATGGGTCTCAAATTATTTATCTATCCTCCTGTTAATTGTCATTTAGATTTCTTCCAGTTTTGATTGCTATGAATAAAGTTGCCACGAACATTCTCATACATGTCTTACACACATGGAGTAAATGCTTGTACTTCTCAGAAAGATCCAAGAAGATGAATTGTTGGGTTATGGAGTTTGTATGTTTGATACTGCCAAATGATGTTCAAAAGGAAAATTTGTAGATTTTTAGTGAAAAAAAAATAACTGGTTAGGTCAAGGGCAAGAAGTGAGGAATCTGTGGAATGTGGCAACAATTTTAAGATGAGAAAGGAGTTAAATTGGTGCTTGTTTGAAAGAGGAATCTTGTTGGCCTGGTGGTGTGCACTCCAGTAATCCCAGCAACTCAGTAGGGCTGGGGCAGGAGGATCACAAGTTCTTTCCCACTGCAATGTGGTATTCCATTACATGAATACCATATGCCTATGGGAAATAAAAAATAAAAAGGGCTAGGGATGTAGCTCAGTGATAGAATGCTCCTGGGTTCAATCCCCAGTAACAACAACAAAAAAATAAATAAAAATAAAAAAGAAAAAGAAAAGAAAAAGAAAAAGAAAGAAAAGAGAGAAGAGTCTTCAATACAGGAGACCAAAAGTGTTTCAGGTGAGTATTAAAGGAGTTTAACTTTGCTTCTTTCTTTCTTTTCTCTGGAGTGTTAACACACTCCAGTGGAAGGCGTCAAGGTAGGGGTGATCCATGTTTGGACATAGCAGAGAGGTTCCGTAGGGGTAAAGGAGGAGAGAGACCTCACCCTGCTTTAGCTGTACTCTGCCCACAAGGTGCAAAGGGTGAACGGGCTTCCTCCATGGTCCATCTGGACCCGGCAGTTGGAACCAGTTGCATCTGAGGAGTTTTCTCTCACAATCTGGCTGGCACAGCACTGACCCTTTCAAATGCACACTGAAAACACCAACCCTAAGAGTGGCTGGGGAAGCTCTCTGGGGGGCGGGAAGGTCTGAGTGCTGCCTACATCTGAACCACAAACTCAAGAGAAGCAGAGCTCTGGCTGGGCAGGAGGACTTACCCTGGTGACAGGACATATCGAGGTGGGCAGCAAAATATGGTCTCTGAGCTCCCCACCATCACACAACGTCGATAATTCACATTTGCGGTGAAACTGGAGGACAAGAGGGAGAGAAGAGTGAGAATGAGTGAAGGTGATCGAGGAACCAGCAGCTCGGAGGGTGCAGAGGTTTGCTGGGAGGCAAGCTGTCTAATGCCCCCTGAACCGTGAGCACGGCTGGCTCTGGAAGGATTGCTGAGAGTGTATATAGGTGTGTTGAAGGGTGCCAGGTCTGTCACAGGCAGAGAGTGGAGACCAAGAGCCGCCCGCCCGTGGCTACTGGAGCAAAACGGTTATGAGCGGGCCTTTGCCCTGCTCTCCCTGTTGATTCCAGAGCCCTCCTTGGATTTCTGCTCCCCAGGCTTAAAGAGTCTGGAAGGGAGATCCCAGTGAGCAAACTTGTAAGTAAACCCTGCAACTCAACCTCTGCATTCTGAGTTCTGCAGTCTGGTTTGGAGACACCTCCTCTTGGAGGTTGAAACCTGATCAGGGGACAAGACATGGCTCTGAGTTGGATGTGGCAGGCAGGTGGGGCAGCTCAGTGGCTTCTAGAGGGGCTCCAGAAGGGCTGTGGACTCTATCTTATGCTGTGGTTAGTGGCGGCAGGCAGAGGCCCCTGGACCAGGCAGTGAGGTTGCTGCAAGGAAAGTGTCTGGGGGAAGGTGCCCCTTCCTCTGGTGCCTCAAGGGGCAGGCACTCTAGTGGCTAATTCCTCTCCCACTCTGGCAGTGCCTTGGCCTCACATAGGTGAGGGAAGTGCATGGTCTAGCCTATTGTTCCCAGCTGCCTGGGCAGGCAGGCAATGGGCTGGGCAGCTTCTTAAGCAGTCCTTACTCCCGTGATTCTGGGGGTGTCCCCTCTCTCTGGGCAGCTTGGTAATTGATGGGAGCACCATTAGACTGAGGGCATGAAACAGAGGTTCTGGGGCCTTCCTAGCTTTATTAGCCTAACTCAGTTGTTCTCTGGTGGGATGTTCACTGCTCCCAGGCTGCAGCTTGAGCTAAAAAATCACATGGAAAAGAAGCAGGGCCACCTGGGCACCAACCCACCGTCATCCGGCACCACACGCAGTGCCGCGCGGTGACACTCTGGTAGCACTTGATACTTTTGTGGCACCGGTCACACTTGACGGAGGAGTTCCCTTCCACCCACGCGTGCTGCATCACCTGTGGGAGGGAAGCGAAGGATACCAGGGAAGGCAGCAGAACCATGACCCTGGACCGGGGCTGCAGGAGGGTATGGGAGGAGTCAAGGAGGGGGGAAGGCTCTTTCCTATTTAGATGTTCATAGGATGCTGGCTCCCTCTCTGCCTGACCACCATTGTGCTAATCAAAGTAGATGAAAAATCACTGCATCTGAGTTTTGAATTGCTCATTTGCCCTGGCAAGCAGCCAGAGTGAGCAGCATCTCATCTGGAAGTCCATCTGTCTGTCTTGCAGAATTCCTCGCAGAGTGATGTGCTTGCATGGACCCTTTTCTAGGAGGCAGCACAGAGCAGGGAACATGGGAGGGCCTGGGCTGCAGACAAAACTGGTTGGAGTCACTGATTTTGAACTTCACAGCAGGGTGATTATTGACCAGTTCCTAGACCTTTCTGAGTCTCAGGTCCTTCATGTGTACAAATTGGTATGATACGTCCCACTCCTGAGTTTGTTGGGAGGATGCAATAAGAAAACACACTCAGAAGGGCCTCCCTACAACAGTCCCCATCTTTTGAAGGTGCCCACTGTTGGATAACTAACTCCCTCCCCACTGCTCAGTCTGAGCTGCTCATCAGAACCATTTAGGAATTTTCTAGAAGTCATAGTGCCCACCCCACATTCTGAATGAATAAGTCTCTTATCATTAATATGTTCTAAAGTGTTCTGAGTGGTCATAACGTGCGGCCACGGTTGAAATGAACTCTAGATGAAGCTTAGACAAAAAGTCCAAGGAAACTAGTGAGGGTCCTAGTTTCACACCGTTTCCTGGAGAGCTAGCTGTACTCTGCTTCCTGCCCAGGAAGTGTACCCAGGGGAGGTTAGCAGCTTGGGAAGCAGGAGAGAATGTCTGTAGGTGAATGTGCATGTATAAGTACTGCTAAAGTAATGGCCCCTGACCTCCATCCAAGAGCCAGAATTACCAGCTGGCTCTGCTTGCAATGCCACAGGACTTCTCAGATTTCCATCAAGCTACCCTGAGCTGCAGAAGGAAGAGGATGTGAACCTTGGGGGAAGGTAAGGGTGAAGCATTGAGTGCCCAACTTCAAGCACAGTATTAAAATACATGAAAATGTACGAGACTATCCCATGTTTGTAATAAATAAGAATAAATGTTTTAAATTACTTAGCAATTAAATTGCTTGATGGCTCCCACTCTGGAATGTTTTTGGTAAAGATAACAGTTCCAAAAGTTGTGTCACACTCAGTTTGTAGCTTCTCACCTTCTGCCATATTGATTGTTGATAGAGCTAGGTTGGTTAATGGATGTGTCATCTATATGATCACATTGAATTTGCTCTCAGATCATTGTTATTTCTATTTTGCAGAGAGAAAAAGGCAAGGCTTCAGGGAGGTTAAGTGACTGGCCCTAGGTTCCAAGGCTGGTAAGTGGCCAAGCAGGGACCCACAGACAGGTCTCTGACTCCAAGTCCAGGGTTGTCTCCCCAGTGCCACATTGCCTTCTCTAGCCTCTCTGGGATCTGAAGAGATGGTGAGGGACTCGGGGTGTCCCTGCAGGCTCAGAAAATTGTGAATGTGCCCTGTTGGCCTCTCAGTGACCTCACTCTATTCTGAGTGGCAGGCAGCCAGAGTGCAGGCACAGGGCCTAAGCCCAGGAGGCACACCAAGTGCCTCGGTGGAAAGCATGGGCATGGAAAGGGGTGTACATGGGGTGGTGTGGAGGGAGTAGACAAGAGGCCATGCGGTGTCCATGAGGCATGCAGAGGAGTCCCCGGAGGTGCCCTTCTCTCTCAGGAGTACTTCCGTGGGAGGGGTGGGTACTACTCCCACCTGCTAAACATCTCCCAACTCAGCTTCCTCAATAGAATCTTCCTTTTGCAGCAATGCAGAGTGCTCTGCCCTTAATTTTAAGGACACTCAATTCCAGACTCAGCAAATGGCACCACTCAATGGCCAAGAAAGAAACCTGGGAGCCCTACCTCTTCCCCTCTTTCATTCTCTCATCACATCACCAAGTCCTGGTTACCTCCAAATTACCTCTCCTTAGTCAATGGAACAGTCAATACTCAATGATCTGCATGGCCCCAGGATGTCAGCACAGACATGGCCTCAGCCATGCAGACCCCACCCAGAGGGGCCCTCAATGCAACACTGACTTTTGCTTTAATTATGCCAAGAATTTCCCCCGAGGTGATTTCTTTCTTACACCATGCTCAGAACAATTTACCTGACTTGCAAATTCAATCACTCCTTGATTGAAGCTCTTTGAGGACCCTGTGGCTGCACAGAAAACTCCTTTCCAATTCCTGAGCTGACCTTACAAGAAAGACCACTTCCAGGAAGAGTCTCTTTCTGAATAACATCTCCTGTCACTTCCCTTTAAGCACCCTCTGTTCCAGCCCCACCAAACTAAGTACAGATTCCAGAATAAGTCATGTCCTGGGCCTTTACACACTCTTTCTGCCTGGAATGCTTTTACTCTTCAATACCTCTTGAAGTCCTCCTGATAATAGCTTTAGGGCACAACTCAAATGCCACCTCCTTTGTGAAACTTTCCCTGGCTCCTCATCCGTGCCTCAATCGTATGTTCCACAGAGCCTTATCATGATGGCACACCTCACTACTGTGCACTTGCTGACGTGTCTGTCCTTCCCTGTACACTGGGCAGTGCTTGAGCAGTCTGGGGACTTCCTCTTATAACCTGCGTGCCCCCTAGCACAGTGCAAGGCAAGTGGTGGGCACCGGGGAGATGCTGAATGGATTGATGGATGAATGGGATGATTTAAGGGTGATCCTCAAAGCAGAGAAGGGATGGGAGAAAGCTCCCAAAGCCCCTCCTGCCCAGGACTCTGTGTGATGGACATGTTGCTCCAGATGCAGCATGCAGTAGAACAAGGCACCAGGTGTCACCAACCTCGCCGCTCCTTTTGGCTTTTGAGCACGTTTTGACACACCCAGGAATGTTTTTGGATACACAGCGCTCATGGACAGTGTATTTACAATCTACAAAGAAAAAAAATAATAAGAAAGATATTTGAGTGACTCTCTAAGGAAGAGCCATCCCCCAACCTCCCAGCCAAGGCCAGTATCTCCTGCTGGATCTCCTCCTGTGAAGGGCTGGGGACATGTGGAGCTGGCCTCGCCTAATGGACATTCAACAGCCTCCTACTGTTCCTTGAGCAGAGTCCCCAGTCATCTTCCAGTTCTGCTCCTGTGCCTCCACCTGGGAACACTGCCTTCCTCTGTGAGCAGTGAATGCAGCAGGGAAATGTCCCCAGAAAGGGGAGAGTGAAATGTCATCCTGCTTACTGTGCCCATGTCATATCATGGCATGTCAGGGAAGTTGGGGAGTGGACAGAAAGACCAGGGGTCTCTGGGAAGGCAGGCCAGGCTTCATGTCTGGCTCTGCCATTTGTAAGTCCACGTGTTATTGGGTAAATTGTTTTATCTCTCTGAAATTGAGGGTTTTCTGCAAAATGGGCATAAATAGTCTTTTTCTTTGTAGGGATTTTGGCAGCATTAAATGACATAATTTACGTGAGGCACCATGTGCCTGGGTCAGAATAGCTATTCCAAATTACCACTGTTGTTTCTACTATTATGCAAATAGCAAAGGTCCACAGGCCTGGAACTTAAGAGGAATGAGAACTGGTCAATGCAAAGTGCCAAGAAGGGGGATTTGAATGGGGCAAAAGGTCACTGGACACCTTCTTTAATTTGCTGAGGCCTGATCTTGATGGACAGCAGGCCCAACTCCACTAAGATGTCCTTTTGCTGAGGTCACATGTGCAGGTTAGAGGATCTGGATCACATGAAGGGACTTCCTTACTCAGTCTTTTTTTTTTTTTTTCTTTTTTGTTCCAGGGATTGAACCCAGGGGTGCTTAACCACTAAGAAACTTCCCCAGACCATTTAAGACAGTTTTTAGTTTGAGACAGGGTTTTGCTTGGTTGCTGAGGGCCTCACTAAGTTGCTGAGGCTGGCGTTGAACTTGCGATCCTCCTGCCTCAGCTTCCTGAACTGCTGGAATTACAGGTGTGCACCGCCTCATCCAGCTCCGCACAGCCTTTGGTAGATTTCAGCTACTATTGATGTCCCTGTCTCGAGGTGGTTGGCAGGGCTGTGGTGACCCCTTCAAAGACTTCTTGTGGGAGCCCCTTTCTCCCTGCTCCCCATATCCCCTTCTTCCCTGTCACCCTTTCTTTCTCTTTCTTATTTACATGGTTCTCCTGTTCATCCTTCCAGTCTCTCATTCCCCTTTTTCTCTCATCTCTCATTTGGGGTTTTTTCTTTACTAAATGGGTTGTCAGGTGAAACAAATGTCTCGCTTTAATTCTGATTATATTTTCAGAATCTAGAATGCATTGTTTCACTAATTCAAAGCTAAGCCAAACAAAACAGGTTCCTTTGAACATAAACATTGACTAGAAAACCCAACGAAAATCAGTATGAGATGCTTTTGAATGACATATGAACTTATTTTTTTCTAGGGGATCAGTGGCCCATTGACTCCAACCCTACTACAGGTCTTGTCCATTTGATGCTAAGATAGCACATACAGGCCTTCTTTACCCCTGCTGCTGGAACAAGAAGAGTGGTCCCTCAAGCTCAGAAGCAGAGAGACCTCGATTTTCCCTAGAATGGCCTGACCAACATGCACAGAGCAGCACAGCAAAGTGGAGAAGAGGTTTAGGGGAAGTTTACTCACAAATGCAGCAGAGGCCTTGCTTCCGCACCCCCATCAGCATGATGTGGCAGAAATTGCAGTAGGTTGGCTTCTTAAAATGCTTCATGGTCCAGGCATGCCTCCCGTCCCCTTTTGAGCCCTGTAGGGGTACAGGAGGTGAGACCCTGAGCTTGCAGCCCCAGCTAGAGGAAGTGGGTGAGGGTGCCTCCTGCATGTTCTTTTTTCTAAACAGGACTCTTGTATATGGAAGGTAAGTCACTTATTTTTTAAAATTGTTTTAAATTTAAATAAAAAGTTCTTTTTGTGTTTCCTAAAATTAGCAAATATTAAAAACAAGAATGGGAGGGGGGATTAAATAAGCCCTCTTCAAATGGCCAGTGGAAGTGTAAATTAGAACAATTTGATCTATCTACATACCTACCCACCTATCATCTATGTCTATCTCTGTCAACTGTCTATCTGTTAAATGTTTACAACTTTTGACTTGTAATTTTCCCTTCTGGGTCTCTCTCCTAAAGAAAGACAGATGAGCATTTTTGTGCTCTGCTGAGTGTTTAACCCAGCATTACTTAAAATAACGAAAAACTGGAATGTCCTAAAGTCTCCAAATTACTAAAAGATTAATTGTAGTACACCAATATGACTTCATGTTAGAGGGCAACCAAAAAGTCATTTAAAGAATTATCTAATGGCATGAGAATGTGTTCATGATACATTGCTGAGTGAAAAAAACCAGAAGGTAAATTTCATGATATATATATATATATATATATATATATATATATATATATTTTTTTTTTTTTTTTTTTTGTAGCAGGGATTGAACCCAGGGACATTTAGCCACTGAACCACATCCCCAGTCCTTTTAAAAAATATTTTATTTAGAGACAGGGTCTTGCAAAGTTGCTTAGGGTCTCACTAAGTTGCTGAGGCCAGCTTTGAATTTGTGATCCTCCTGCCTCCAGCTTCTGGAGCTGCTGGGATTACAGGCATGCGCCACTGCACCCGCTTGATGACATATTCTGATTTCAGACTTTGTGAACTAAGATATTTGATGGAAAGGAGTTTCACTGATCTGTCAACAGAGGTTAGCTATAGCTGACAGCATTGTGCATTATTTTGTTCTCTAGTTTCTCTTCTATATTTTCCAAATTTTCTACTCTATATACTAGTGTTCGAATAGAGAAAAAAATAGTTTAGTAAAAATAATGTGCTCCTTGTACAATCTTTCTGCACACAGAAAAAATAGTAAAGAGCAAGACACAGAAAGAGAGGGATCATCTCCTCCAGATTTGGCTCAGAGGTGAAATCATCTTCACCCACTACACAGACCACGTTCCACACAATCACACATCTTCTGGGGAACACTAAGTCTCCCACCTTGTGGCCCTGGGAGCTCAGTGTGGCTCCAGGCTGTGGCTTCAGGACACCCTTCCCCACATATACTAGTTCTGAAGACTCCATCACAAGAGTATCTCTGGGACTGGTCTGAAGGGAAAAAGTATGGTAGGTAATAAGGTGATGGGGTCCCACAGTCAGGGACATACAGTCCAATGTGCAGGACGCAAGTCCAGACCTTACTTCTGTCCACTTATGCCCTTGTACTGGTCACTGTGGTCAGTCCTACTTCTGGCCCCACATCCTGCTTATGGTCTCTCCAGCAGCCCACATTCTTTTCCAAATGCTGGTCTCTTCCCCTGGTCTAGGTGAAGCTCATTCCTTCTCACCATCTCAAAACCCGGCTTCTTCCAGACCTGAGTTTTACAGAATTAATGTCCCTTCATCTAATGTCTCCACTTTAGGAAAGAGATACAAATGGATAATGATTTACCAGATGACTGATTCATTCATTCAATCAGCAAACATCTATCTCAAGGTTTTATTTTTGCAAGAATTAAACTAAATAATGTAAGTGAAGCTCATAATCCACTGCCGAGTACATTAACATTTTTATTAAGTTCCTACTCTACAACAGCTATGGAGACATGAAAATAAATAGAGTGCGTATTTAGGAGTAAGGAGATTACATTGATTCCTAATCTACAGAGGAGAAACAGAGACTCTTGGACTATAACTAGCCCAAGACCATCTAGAGAATAAGTGATGGGGTCAGTAGTTGAACTGGGGGGTCCAGCTGGTCTCGGAGCCCAGACTCCTTCCAGGCTTCTCTCCTACCTCCACCACCCAGGGTTTTCCTTCAAGGACAGAAAAGAAATTACAGCCCTTTTCAGAAGATGCAGCTTCTTCATGCATCTGAAAGGACTATCATTTCATCTGAAAATACCCTTATTTGCTAAGTCAATCAGCTGGCTCGGCTTTCTCAGCTGCTGCTTTTCTAGATACAAGAAACCAATGGACAATGACTTGGAGCCAGGAAATGTTTCTGCTTAGGTTACAGCACCATCATGTGGTTTTTTCATTTCTGCACACGGGAGGCTGCAGAATGTGGCAGTAGCCTTCAGGTTTTATGCCACTGCTACAATTTCACCCAGAGAGAGAGAGAGAGAGAGATACGTTTTACATATGTCCTGTTCATGGATCCCCAGACTCCTCAGTGATCATCTGTGGAGGAGGCCAAACAAGCAATAGGACATTAAAGACATTTACTTAAGGGACTGGGGCTGTGGGCTCCGTGGTAGAGCACTTGCCTAGCAAGTGCTAGGCCTGGTTCAATCTTCAGTACCACATAAAAAGAAATAAACAAAATAAAGGTAAAAGGAAAAAGATGTAGTCATTGCCTTAAAAATGTTTTATTTAAAGTATATATTTAAAAATGAATGCAGGCCAGGCGAGGTGGCTCACACCTGTAATCCCAGCTGTTATGGAGGCTGAGACAGGAGGATTGTGAGTTCAAACCCAGCCTCAGCAATGGTGAGGTGCTGAGCAATTCAGTGAGACCCTGTCTCTATATAAAACACAAAATAGGGCTGGGGATGTGGCTCAGTGGTTGAGTATCCCTGAGTTAAATCCCCTGTATCAAAAAATAAATTAAGAAAGAAAGAAAGAAAGAAAGAAAGAAAGAAAGAAAGAAAGAAAGAAAGAAAGAGAAAAAGAAAGCATAAAAGCTTTTGAATCAAATTTGCTTGTATTTTCACTTGCCACTTTTGCTGATACAAATTATGATCTTCTACAAGGCTGATTTAGCATTTGGAAGAATGTTGAAGAAATAGTCAGGTTCTCTCTCCTCTAGCCAGAAAATAGTGAGTCCTCTCATGCAGAGATGGTGGTATTTTGAACCTCACCAAGTCCAAATAGGGCAGAAAACAGAAATGGGTTCATTGTGACGACAATGTCCTATCTTCATTTCCCAAATGAGGAAAACCAAACAATGGAGTTGGGATAGCACCCAGGCAGAACTTCCATTTTGATGGAAGTATTGATAGAAGAAGCTTACTCATTTGAGCATCCAGCTCATGTGGGTTCTTATACATATTGTTTCATGTGGGGTCTGATGTTATGGAATGTGGCAGGTGGCCTCTGGTGCAGACCTGGTGTGTGCCCTTGGGTGAGTCCTTTACCTCTCTAGACGTTAGTTTCTAAAATGGAAGGGACAAACCAGGGATGACGAGGTCTTTTCTGTCTCTAGGGCTCTAAGGATTAAGAAAGGAGTTGTGTAGATCCTGGTTCCTTGATCACCACTTAGCACTTGGGAAGAACTGGACATGCTGCAAGATAGGGCAGGACTCTTAGCTCCTGAGCTTTGGAAATTAAGGCTCCACTCTAGTCGTGAGTTGCAGGCCTGTGGGATGGAGTTATGGGCCATGATAGTCAGCTTGAGGCTAACCCAACTTCACTTTCTATTTTATTTCTCTCTATGATACTTCAGAAGTCTCAAAGGAGTGGTCACACAACCTGTATGACTGTTCTGGTAAATCCTTAATGTCACCATTTACCTTCTACAGGGTAATTTTCCTCCCTCAGGTATGGAAGTTAGTGTACTTGGTAAATAAGCAAAAAAATGCAGTAACCCACTGGGTCAGATGCAGGCTATTATAACCATTGATTTCACATTAAGCCATTACATGAATCCCCTCCTATGATCCAACTGGGAGATTTCCCTGACTTTTCTTCCATTTGAATCTTTGATCAAGTTGTTCTGCCTGCATAAGCTTTCTCTTCTACCATCTTCTACCAGCCTCATCATACCCAACCTTGACAGCCAGAACAAACCTCCTTCTAGGTCCTTCCACCTGATCATTATTCTAAAGAATGTGCTATCAAAATCTCACACATTCTTCTTGGTCCACACTCCCCCCACCTCCAGTTTCTTCCTATTGTTTTTACACTTATATGCGGGGAATTAGAAAGTGCAGGGTCTCTGGAGTCAGATACAAATCCTGGTTCTTCCTTTGCTTCTTAGGATCAGAACCTCAGTTTCCTATCTACACAAATTGGGATAAAAGTACCTACCTTATCTGGATGTTCTATTAAATAAGAGATCATTAATGAAAGCCACCCTGTAGCAGATCATCATTCTTTTTCCTCTTTCCCTCCTTCCCTTTCTCCTCCTTTCTTCTATCCTTCTCTAACTCTTACCATTTAAAAATATAATTTGTTGAAAAGATGGGAATCTTCCCTGAGGTTTTGTTTGCTTGGTACAAGAGGTTGAACCCAGGGGCACTCAACCCAGAGCCACATCTCAAACACTTTTTTATATTATATTTAGAGACAGAATCTCACTGAGTTGCTCAGGGCCTTGCTAAGTTGCTGGGGCTGGCCTTGAACTCATGATCCTTCTGCCTCAGCCTCCTAAGCTGCTGGGACTACAGGCATGCACCACAGCACCTGGCATCTTTCTTAAAGTTTCTCTTCTACTTTTCCTGGTTGAGCATAAGCTTTTTGCAGGCAAACATCATATCTGTGCTTCTCACAACATGCAGAATAATGTTTTTAATTTATTAACAACTTAGCAAATGTTTACTGAAGGGACGAATATATTTGG
Source organism: Spermophilus citellus (assembly GCF_964194105.1). Taxonomy (NCBI): domain Eukaryota; kingdom Metazoa; phylum Chordata; class Mammalia; order Rodentia; family Sciuridae; genus Spermophilus; species Spermophilus citellus. The sequence continues at coordinate 120,911,107 of NC_138188.1, read as the reverse complement.
AGCATGAATATAGGTAAAGAACTGAGGACAGAAAGGACTTTTGAGCCAATCCAAGGGCATGACAAGCCCATTGGGAAGTCTGGCTTAGAAACTAGAGACATTAACATGGATTCCAGTGTTCCAAGATGGCAAGGACCTTAGAACTCCAGCTTATCGACTTACAGAGTCATCCATCCCCAGGAGGACCAGCAGGGGGATAGTGGTCATCCCTCCGTGGACCCACTCCTGTAGAGACACAAAGCCATCCTGGTCGTAGTCCATCCCTTGCAACATCTCCTTCAATATCTGTGGAATCCAGAGAGTGACAAACATGTCCATTTTCATCCTTGATTTTTCTACCTCCCTCTGGCCGCTGCTTTCTTTTTCATCCTATATTACTCATTTTCTGTTTTATCCCTTTCCCCTCTTATTCAAAATGAGTAGAGCAGGGAGGGACAAGACTAGAAGTGAGGGGACCAGGGTCCTAAGTCCGACTCTGTCTTGATCTGACAGTATGGCCTTGGGCACATCACCCACCTCTTTGGGTAAAATAACACTACCATTGCAGAAGTGTAGGAAGGATTAGAGAAAATATGTACAAAGCAACTAATATAATTCCTGGTCCATAAGAAACCCTCACATGGAGTTAATGATTGTTATTAATATTACCTGGTAATTGAGAAAAATCTCTAAAATTGTTTCTGGCTCAAATTCTCTGATCTATGAATTCTTGCTATAAGATTTTAGCTCTGGTGGAAAGGTTAGAGGAAGTTATGATTTCTGTCATTTCTACACTTTTTCTGCTGCCACCTACTTTTTTCTTATCAGAGAAGCAGCATAGGACCCCAAAGAAGCTGTCAGTAAGGGAGCACCTGCACAGCCAACATTGGCACCCATGTCCTGAGTAGGTCCCACTCTTATTTTGAAAGCTCACTCCAAAGTCACCCCCTGCTTACAGAAACTCACAGGCCTTAGCTCCGTGGGATCCCACTCCAGATACTGGGCAACATGCAGCATTTGATTGACAATGCGATCCATCTCCTAGAAAACATCAGGGGAGAAAATATCAAGGGGTGATCCCAAAGAGATGTTATTAAGAGCAAAACTCAAAAGTGAGTCAAAGAGCTTTGTAATGTTTTTTTTTTAATTATTTTATTGTTGGTCGTTCAAAACATTACATAGTTCTTAATATATCATATTTCACAGTTTGATTCAAGTGGGTTATGAACTCCCATTTTTACCCCGTATACAGATTGCTGTGTCACATCAGTTACATTTCCATTGATTTACAAATTGCCTTTCTAGTGACTGATGTATTCTGCTGTCTATCCCATTCTCCACTGTCCCCCCTCCCCTCCCTTCCCCTCCCCTCCCCTCCCCTCCCCTTCTCTCTCTCCATCCCCTCTACTATAAATCGTTTCTTCCACTTATATAATTTTTCTCCTACTCCTCCTTTCCTCTTATATGTAATTGTGTATAACCCTGAGGCTCACCTTCCAATTCCATGCAATTTCCCTTAACTCTCCCTTTCCCTCCCGCCTATCGAAGAGCTGGAGAAGAAGATTAACTTTGTAATGTTTTGAACAACCAATAATAAAAAAAAAAAAAAGTGAGTCAAGTGGGAAGATGGGCAGGACAGAGCATGAGAAGAAACCAGTGTTTCTTTACTTTTTTAAAAAGTTGTTCCAATATACACTCCCAATCACAATCTAAGAGGGCATGATACGGGATTGATCGATTGTAGCAGTGCTGGGGATTGAACCCAGGGCCTCATGTGTGCTAGGCAAGTACTCTACCACCGACCTACATCTCCAGCCCAGAAACTGGCATTTCATGAGGAGCTTACTGTGTGTTTCTGTCTTGACCACAGAGCCAATAGATGCTTATAAGAAGCATATGGTATGCAGAAAGCTCTCTCAGCACTGACTTCCTCCTGGGCCACCTTCCTTCCCTTATTCTGTCCTTTAACTAGAAAGGCATAGAGAGTCCACCTGCTTTCTTCCACAAATACAAACCAAGGAGGTTGTCACACCTTATCATTAGCAACTTGGGATCCGTCTCCCCTCTCTTAGGGGTCAGTTTCACTTGATTACTATACACTGAAATTTAGATTCATCCTTTGCATCATGGTCCAGCTCTGAACCCAGGACTCTATAAATAGGAAGTTATTGAGGGATGTTTGCCTGGTAAGTGAGCTTTTAGTTACCAAGGCCATACTTCATCTAAAAGATTTGTTGAGTGCTAATGAGTCAGTGTACAGAAAGCCCTACTGGAACACATCAGACTGAGAAATTATTTGGTGTCAAAGTTAGCATCTCATGCGTGGGCACCATCTAAGATGTTTGTAGTAAGATTGTTCTGGGGGGATGTGTGGGTGGACTCAAGCAAGGTTGAAAAGTATTACCTCCATCAGGGTGAACGCCAGATCAAAACAACAAGCTAAACCCCATTAGGGATTTAAAAATTACATTTCACTTAAATCAAAAGAGTAATCTATAGGAAAACTACAGGATAGGGCATTAGGTGAAGGCAAGGAAGTGGGCATAAATGTGGGGGTCAGGGATTGGCAGAAGTTCCAAAGGAAAATAACTTGTGAATCTACTCGGGTCCAAGATTCAGTGAGAAAATATGATTCAGAAAGTGAGGAATAGATCCAGTTGTGGGCTGTGTAAATAAGAGAGTGGGCGGATTTCGGGAAGAACTGGTTTTCCAATGCCTACCCTGGTCAGGCCACAGTTGGATAAAGGGTCATGGAGTGGTGGGGTCTGTTGTGTGTCATATTTTAAGAATGGTATTGACAAACTGAAGCTTGTGCCAGGCAGGCGTTTATGAGAAACAATGTATGAACAGGGACACTTGGAGAAGATGTTGGGGAGATGCGACAGCACTTCAAAGGCCTGTTGCATGGAACTGATTTCCACTTGTCTTGGTCAGCTACAGAGGGCAGAGGGAAGCTGAAGGATGGAGAAAAGGAAGAATCCAGGATCAGACTATACTTTGGCCTCCCTGTCGGGCTGGGGAAGTGTGAAGAGCATCAGGTCCTAGCAGAGAGACAGAGAGATGCCTTGAGTGCAGGAAGGTAGCTCTAACAGTCACCCCAGCAGAGAAAGGCTGTCTCGAGTCCCATCACGGGGATGGTTCAAAAAGAAGATGGAAGTCCATCAGCCAGGGATTCCAGGTGGGAAGTTCAACATGACAATTCTTTTCAGACTTGTTTCAGTCCACAAATGTCACCTGGAAAATATATCCGGGCTGGGCGTGGTGGTGCACACCTGTAATCCCAGTGACTCAGAAGGCTGAGGCAGGAGGATCACAAGTTCTAGGCCAGTCTCAGCAATTTAGCGAGGCCCTAATCAATCTAGTGAAAACCTCTCTCAAAATAAAAAGGGCTGGGATGTGGCTTAGTGGTAAAGTGCTCCTAGTTCAATCCCTGGTACTGGGGACAGGGGAGGAGAAAATAATACATTAGGAATTGAACCACTCTTGACCACTGACAGTGCTTCCACTCCGTGCACGGTTGCCATGATTTCATGCCTTAATTATTTTCATCACCTCCTAACTGGTACCCTTGCTTGCAACCCCTACAGTCTATACTCAACACAATAGCTCAAGCAAGCCTGCTAAAATAGAAGTCAATCATGTCATTCTGCTCAAAATCCTCAATGGTTTTCCATTTCTCCAGAGTAAAAGATATACCCTCTAATCACCCAGAAAGCCTGATGCACTTGGTAAAGTCCCCTCAGCACCATTCCATATCTTCTCTGATCCTATCTTCTATTACTTCCTTACTCTGACTCATCTGTTCACTCACTCTGGTCCAGTCACACAGGCCTCCAGTGAGTCCTCTAACACCCAAGCACCTCTCAGGACTTCTGCACTGGCTGTCCCCTCTGCCTGGAGGCTCCTCACCTAGATGGCCTCATGACTGACTCCCTCACCTCCTCTAGTCTCTGTTCAGAACCTCCTCCCCAGGAAGGCCCCTTGACAACCTTAGCCAAAGGTGCAACTCCCTCCATCAGCTGCCTCTCCTGCCTTTATTTTTTTTCTTAGCACAGATCCTTCCTATGCTGTTTAATGTCAATGCTTGCACCCGACTGAAAGCTGCCCGAGGAGATGAAATTTTGTCCATTAGAGACATTGATGTATCTCCAGTGCTTAGAATAGTGCCTGACATCCGGGACACTCAGTGACCAAATGCTTGCTAGTCTGGAGCTGTCTGGTTGTTCCCTCAAATGCCTCAACCCACAGCACTGCCATGTGGCTGGAGGAGTCCCACACAGGCACCTGGGTTTCAAGGGAGTGGAGATAATTCTGTTGGTTGGGTGGACTTGTTCTCTTCCATCCTGTCTCTGGTCTGACTCAGCCCTTGCATTTCAACCTCACAGCCTTCCCATTACTGGGCCCTGATTCGAGGTGCCAGTCATGGCCATAGGGTCTATCTGATGTTGTGAACCTCCTTCCCTTTCTACTTTCTTCCTTTTCTATTCTTTCTCTCACTTTATGGTCCCTGAGCTGTCCCTGACATTTGCTGAAGGGGTGAGGTGAGTCACAACCTTTCTCAGGTGCAGTGGGATGGGATCAAGTGCTCACAGCAGGCAGAACCAGCTGTTAGCACTGGGGAATGAGAGGAAAGCAAGGGTGACAGCAAAGCACACCGGCGGTCACCTCCTTTCCTCTCCTTCTTGCCCTGGTCTTGTTGCCTCAGTGGCCCCCTCCCCTTGGCTGCAGAAAATTTCAAGGGAAGTTTGTGAATGGGGAAGTTAAATTAGATGAAATACTAAAACATCTCTGCAGTCCGAGATTTTATGATCCCAGGCTTCTGCAATGATAAGATAAATTGGGCTTCACCTTCTTTGGAAGTAAAAGGCAGGGGTTCAGCTCAGATTTCTGCAGCCATTATTAAGACATTGTAATTCCTATAAAGATGGAATGGAGAATTTTCAGATTCTTCCTCCACCTGCTCCCCGATACCCCACCCTTTCTCAGATCCAGCAGGGATATTTGGAGTGAGACCTTACCGCTTGGTCCAGGAGTCCGTTCTCATCTGAGTCATAGAGACGAAACATGACTGCAAGAAACACAGAGGTCAGGCTTGAAGTGTCCTGGTCAGGGGCATGCAGTGCATGCTGCTTACTCCCTGAACAGATGGTTGAATAACAGAAGAAGGATGGAGCTTCCCATTAACCTTGTGCTGGACTCTGGGCCCAGGTGACTGTCTAACAAACACCTCTTTAGGGTCCTACTGGGTATGAACCATAGAACTAGAAGGAGCTGAGGGAACAGCCCCACCTTCAGTGATGGGCCATCGGGCAAGTCTTTCAACCTTCCTGTGCTTACATGTAAAACAAGAATAATCCTATCAAACTTCTAGGGTTACTGTGAGATGAAAATGACAAAATGCACTTAAACCAAGTAGCAAATATAAGGTGTTTAGGGATGAGAGTATTACTGTATTGGCAATAGTTGAGATTTCAGATTATTACTTCCCAAAAGGCACATGCTTGGGTTTTTAAAAGAAAGCTTGTTCTCAGTCACTAAAATTAGGGAAAGATTTGAACTGATGTCTTTAAATTAAAAATGAAAATGAAAAGACTCTACAGAATATGTGGCCAAATTACTATAACCCAAATTTGCAAGGAAAAAAATTGGCAAAATGGAGAGGGAAACAAGAAATTAAAAGAGAAGAAAGAGACATAATAACCAATGGCAACATATGGACTTTCTTTAGATTTGGATTCAAAGAAACAATTAAAAATACATACATAATTCAGAAAATGTGAATCCTGGCTGAATATTTGACAATAGCAAGGAATCATTGTCTTTAGATGTGATAATAGTGATGTGGTTCTATTTAAGAAGGAACCAATGATTTTAGAGGCACATGCTGAAATATTTACAGATGAAATTGTATGATTCCAGAAATTTGCTTGGAAATAATTTGAAGCAGAGGGAAAGGTTGGGAGGTATTAACAAAACAAGAACGACTAGAAGTTGATCTTGTTGGAGCTCAGTAAGACCTATGTGTGTGTTCACTACTCTTTACCTATATCTGTTTTCAAGGTTTTTTATAATAGGGCTAGGGTTGTGGCTCAGCGGTAGAACACCCATCCAGCATGTGCAAGGCCCTGAGTTTGATCCTCGGCACCACATAAAAATAAATAAATAAAATAAAGGTATTGTGTCCACTGCAACTAAAAAGATAAATATTTTTTATAATAGAAACTTTGAAGTTTCTTTACTTTGCCGTTTCAAGACTCAGACTGAGAGTCACTAATATGAAGAATTTGCTACCTTCACTTTGGTTATTAGTAAACATAATGCCTAAAACCCAGCTCAATGTTGAAAATGATTTGACATTTCACTTTTAACATTAGCCAGCAGAAAACAGAAATCTGCTACATTTGCTACCAAATTAGCACTTAAGACTTGCAATTGTTAACACCTCAAACCTATGGGGGAGATTTTAAGCTGGGCTAATGAGCAAACTGTTTCATTTTGTTTTTGGCAGGGTTAACCTTTGGCAGACTTCCTGTGCTAATGTTTAAGTTTGGTTGGCTAGTCTCATTACTAAATGGAATTTCAACATTTGCTATAAAGTATATGTTTTTTCCTTCCTGTCTACTTAAGGTACCAAGAGAAGCAAAGACAATAGGTACTTTTTAACAAGGTCCCATCATCCCCTGATCTGAAAAGCATGCCCGCAGGCTCAGAGGCCAGTGAAACAACTCCTGGGCCGAGTCCTCTTCAATCTGCAGGCTCTCTCTGCCCCGGCTCTTACTGTCTTCGTGAAGATCTGTTTTTGAAACCATCTTTGTAGCACCATGAAATCAAGTTCAATTCCAATTAATTAATCCCCTTTCTCCAGAGACCAAAGAGCTTGTGGGTAGAGAGTGAGGGAGAAATGGAAATAAACCTTACCATGACAGAGGTCTATTAGAGACCAAGGGAGAGGGGAAAAATTCCTCATGGTTAAAGAGTCACTTATTTATGAATTAGGGGAGGAAAGGAGGTCAGATATTGAAGATTTTTTCCTTGAAAAATCCATCAGAGGAGGAAGCAGCTTTTGAGTTAGAGGCTTTCAGAAAGCCCTGCCAGCCAAGCAAAGGAGTCTTGACCCTTGGATGAGCACTTCTACCCTTTCCAAATTCTGGTTCTCACAGCCAACGTCTTAGATGCCCTTCTTACCCTATATATAAGTGACACTGTGTCTTAGGGTGGGTTTTAGGAAACGTTCCCATCACTGCTGGCAGTAGGACAGAGGAACCTCCCCCAAAGAGGTAGGACCCATATGACCCATATCCATGAGCCTAGATCAATCTTCAGTGTGTTAAAGAATGATTGACAGGACCCCAGATCCTCCTCTAGGAAATAACCAAAGCTCCCTTGAGAGGGTGAATACTTACACTCTAGTTTATCTTGAGGTCTCCCCGTCTCCAGCAGGGAGAGGTAACACACCACATCCTTCAGGTACACTATGGGGGATTCCGGGCTTGAAGATGGAGCAGCTGGTACTCCCAGGGGGGTTGCAGCCACTTGGTTTTTAGATGGTGCTTGCTTCTCCACCATTTTCAAGTCTGCAATGGGAAAAAGGAGAGCATTCAAGGACACTTTCTATTTAGTACTAACCCACTTTGTTTCCCCAGTCTCTTCATGGTAGAGATTAAGAATTTAATATTGGTGTCTTCAAAAGCTTGAGTTACATAAACATGATCAAATCAGTGGTCCTAGAGATCCAGTTAATGGAGGTCATACTCTCTGGACTTTATTCTGACCCTTTTAAGAGTCTATTTCCTTGTAAGAAATCCATCTATTCTTGGTAACTCTTCAGAAAAAAATGATAGTGACTCTTGATAATATTAATAGTCTATAGGTGAGTGTCATTTAGTTTACTTTTTGGGAACACACTCAACTTGTAGAAATAATTTTGGCATTTCAAGATGGAAAGTCATCAGTAGTCACCAATAGACTCATACTTTTATTCTTAAACTCATTTAAAGACAAAGAGATGAATATTCAATAGAGAACAGTAGAACTGAAAGTCGAATAATTTCCAGAAACTAGGAAGAACTCTGACTAATTGCAAGCCTAATTAGTTGAATAAAGAAAATGTAGAACATGACTTATTGTTAGTTTGGATCTGGAAGTGTCCCAAAGGCTCATGTATTGAGGACTTGGTCCACAATGCAGCAATGTCAACAGGTGGGGCTTTGGGGCAGTGACTGGGTCATGAAGGCGCTAATCCCATCAGTGGACTAGTCAGTCTATTGGTGGGTTCAAATTGAAAGGAAGGTGGCAGAAACTGGAAGAGGTGAAGCCTCATTGCAAGGAGTGAGTCCTTGGGAGTGGTGCTTTGGGGACTATATTTCATCCACCAACCTCATTTCTCACTTCAAGGAGGTGAGGCCATCTGTTCCAGTCCTCCCCTGAGATGACGTTCCACCTCACCACGGGCCCAAAAGCAATGAGGCCAGGCAACTATGAACTGAAACCTCTGAAACTGTGGATCAAAATAAATCTTTCCTCTTTTGCTTTTCTTCTCAGGTATTTTTGTCACAGCAATAAAGCTGACTAATACACTTATTGTAACCCAAGAATACAGTAAGTTTTCCCTCTAAAATTTTCCCTCTTAGAAGAATTCTTTTCCTCCACACTGTGTTCTAGTTCAGAAATATAAGATCTAATACTAATAAGAAAACAGAGCAGCTATATTTTACTGTGTGAATTCTATTTTTTTTTTTTACTTTTTGGGGGGAGGGTACTAGGAATTGAACCCAGGGGCACTTTACCACTGAACTACATCTCCAAGCCTTTTTTATTTTGAGACATAGGCTTGATAAGTTGATGAGAATGGCCTCCAACTTGAGATCTCCTGGCTCAACCTCTCCAGTCGCTGGGGTTACAAGCATGTGTCACTTCATCCAACATGAATTCTATTTTTTGAGATATCTTGAGTGTCTTCTCTTGTTCCTCAGCCTCTCTACTTCCATACCCATCAGAAATGACCACTTTATACCCAGCAGGAGTGTACAGCTCCCAGAAAACAACTAACCAGGGAAGAAACAGAAGACTGGCAGTAGGAAATACATGTTGTGTGTCATAAAACCACCAAGTAATACAACTTTTGCAAGTGATGAGTGCTGAAGATGGAGAGAGAGAGAGAGAGAGAGAGAGAGAGAGACACCACCTTGATAGTGACACCTGCTGGAAAAATCCCTGTGACCTGTACAGTCTTCATTCAGAGAACCAAAGAGCCAAGCAATGGGGGTCAACGTTCCATCTCGGTCTAGAAGACCTGTGCTAGATGGAAGCCTGCCAGGTCTTGGGGCTTAGACTGTGAGTCTGAAGGGAGTCAAAAGGATAGTAGGGGAGACAAATATACTCTGTGTGCTATAAAGGACTCCAGGAAGAGACTAAGATGGAGCTTGTAACAGCTACAAAATAAGGAAAGGATGTTTCATTCTGAAGTCTTGGGGGACCAGATCTTTGAACATAATTTTCTATTGGACAAGACCCTCAGTAGGTATAGAGAGATACAACCTTTATGAAATTAGAGTAGAAAGACTCAGGGGTGAGATGGAACTACAACTAGATGAGATAAAAACTGGGATAGTGAGATAGGGAAGGATTACAATAAAATTATATATGCAACAGAAATATTAAAATAACCAGTGAAGGAAAAGTCATGGAAAAATATAGCAATAATGTAGAAGACAAATAGAGAAGTCCTTTGTTCTGAGTTGTTACTTATACCCCAAGTTTTTGCTATATCCTCAGATTATTCATCCATTAGAATGTTATCAATGATTTCAACTTTGACTAACATGCACACACACACACACACACAGAGAGAGAGAGAGAGAGAGAGAGAGAGAGAGAGAGAAAGAGAGAGAGAGAGAGCGCACCTTGATAGTGATACCTGCTGGAGAAGTCCCACCTGAAACATCTAAAAATTGGAAGAAAACATGAAACAATAATTCCTAGGGCATTAATAACATGTAACAGCAAATAGTGATTCCTAAGAAGATGGAAAACAAATTAAATGAGCCCTACAACTGTCACATCTTACTATTTGGAAAGAATTCCTGGGCTGTGCTAGGGGAGGGGAAACCCAGGCAGACCTGGCTGTCTCTCTGAGCTGAGATGGGGTTGGGAGAATGGGGAGCCCAAAGTGGCAGAGGTCATACAGCAGAACATTGGAGCAGAGGAAACTTCACAAGAGAGAATTTCAGACATATATAGAAGGTCCCCTTTGTAGAACAGCATTGTTACTCTCAATTTTTCAGCTGAGTGGTAGTTAGCACTATGGTGTGAGGAAGCTCACTAGCTACCTGAGGAGGGGAAAGAACCGGGATTAGAAAAACAAGCTCTGCAATGCAAGGAGAATCAGGAATAATGTCTATTCCCATCATCTAGGTAGATAACCCCAGTAACCCCCAAATCATCAGCAGAGGACTCAAGAGTTTTTCCTTAATAGTGAAGCAATATTGGCCTTTCTGTTTCTGCCCAAGAAACTTAAAAGCTAGACCTCCCCTACCAAATTATTTTCAAGTAACCTAACTATACCCCAAAACAAATCTGTCAAAATGCAAAAATATATGGTACTTAACATTTAGAGAAGGAATAACATGAATTCTACAGAAATTCTCCTAGAAAATTTAAGAGGTAGAAATTCTACCCACTTTATTAGACCAGCATTATTCTAAAGCCAAAATTGAAGAGGATACAAGAAAAGAACATGCATATCAATGAACATAAGTACAAAGTTCTTAATACAGTTTTAGCAAATTGAAGCCAAAGAAATTAAATGAGACCAAAAGAAATAAGGAGATAGGTTATGTTCAAGGATTGGAAGCCCCGTTATGTTAAATGTTAGTTCTTTTTGATCTTGAGTTAGGGAAAGATTTCTAAGATATGATACCAGAAGCTCAATTCATAAAAGACAGAAAATTATGAATTGGGTTTCATAAAAATTAACTATTTTTCCTTCAAAGATAGAGAATGAGAAGACAAGTCACTGAGAGGGAGGAAATATTAGCAAGTCACAATACCTGGTAAAGAACTTGTATCCACAATATGTAAAGAACTCTTAAAACTCAATGCAGCCCAATTTAAAAATGGGGAAAAGAGTTGAACACTTTATTAAAGAAGATATACAGCCGGCAATTAAACATATGAAGAGATGTGCAACATCATTGGCCATTAGGGAAATGTAAACAAAAAACCACCATGAGATACCACTACATGCATAGAAATAACTAAAAATAAAAAGACTGTCATTAGCTGTTGAGGAGATGGAGCAACAGGAATTCTCACATATGGCTATTAGATATGAAAAAATGTTTTGACCACTTTGGAAAGAGTCTGAAAGTTTCCTATAAAGTTAAATGTATACCAGTACCTAGTATATTAGACCATTCATTCTATTGCTTGCTATTTACCCAAGAAAAATGAAAGTTGTCCTAACAAAGACTTGTACAAGAATATTCATAACAATTTTATATGTAATAAGAAAGAAAAATGTCCATCCATAGATGAGTGGATAAACAAATTGTGGAACATTTGTATGCTAGAGTACTAGTTAGCAACTAAAATATTCATACACAAAAATGGATAAAGCTCTAAATTATTATGCTGAATGAAACAAGGCAGACCAACAAAAGTACATGGTATAGAATTCAGTTTATATAAAATCCAGATGATGCAATCTAACTATATAGTGACAGACAGCAGATCAGAGCTAGGAGGTGGGAGAAAGGAAATATAAAGAAAACTTTTAGAGATCATGAATATATTCATTATATTGAAAATTGTACTGATTTTTACAATACATGTCAATTTAATCATGCACAATATATATACATGTGCAATTTATTTTATGCCAGTTTTACTTTAATAAAACTTTTTTTAACTTGATTTTTTAAACAGCCTTTCCTGAAGATCCTTGCATCACTAGAGCTATGCGTGGATATTGAGCCATTGTTCTAGTTTTCATTGAGTTTAGTGTTCACTCCTGCATGGAGATGCTGTGACACTGTCCCATTCCTCTCCTTCCTCCTTATGTCACCTTATATGAAATATCCCTAACCTATGTCCACCTGAATATATCCCTCAGGTCCCACCAGTAAAAAACAGTCGGTGTCCTTTTCCAGATCACAGAGGTTCTTTCCTGGTGCCATCATAAATCCTTTCATGTGAAGGTTCTTGGATGGCCCTGTCTGGTTCCACTTTCTTCCCTAGTCTCTGTATAGTTTATTTCCTTCCATTTGGAGAGTGTAGCATAGTGAAAATAGAACCAGGCAGGAAGCAGGACAGGGATACTTGTACTGCATTTCTGCTAACTTTTGTATGATCTCGCACAAATAAGCTTACTCCCTACAGCCAACCTTGCTATCTTCATCTATCAGAGGAGAGGCTTGCATTAAAACTGATGCTTCTCCTAAGTCTTGAGTGACAGAAATTTTTTTGAATACAATGTTAAGTGAAAAACAAATCTTGATCCAAAATTATATACACAGTCTGATCCTGATTCTGTAAAAAAATATATGGAAAAATCCTACAAGGAAATCTCTCTCACACACACACACACACACACACACACACACACACACACACATAATTGCATCGTTGTATTTTTGTTGCTTCTTTTTGTTTATTTTTAAGACAAATTTTAAGAGAAGTTTCAGTTCACAGTGAAATTGAGGAAGGTACAGAGATTTCTTGCACACCCCCCTGCTCCCACACATGTGTAGCCTCCCTCCCATGTATCCAAGGTCCCTCACCATAGTGGCTGGAACATTTGTCGATGAACCTATATTGACACATCATTATCATCTGAAATCGATAGTTTGTTTACATTAGGGTTCACTCCTGTTGTTGTACATGCTATGGATTTAGATAAATGTGTAATGACATGTATCCCCCATTGTCATGTCATATGGAATAGTTTCACTGCCTTAAAATTCCTTTGTGCTTTGCCTATTTATCCCTTCTTCTCCAACCTCTAACAATCACTGATCTTTGTTGTTCTCTTTTCTTTTTTCATACTTTTCAAATTTTCTATAATGTAAGTAAACTATTTTCATAATTGAGGAAAACTAAAAACAATAGAACAGAAACTCTCCAAAATAGGGCTTTCCCTGAGACTTCAACATTCTGAATTGCTGAAATATCTCAACAGCATAAGAAACTAAATACAACCCAGGAAACTATAGCTCTTCATTTTGCCCAGGTCCTTCCTGAGCTGACATCATGACAATGACAGATTGAGCCAATGACTGGACTCGGTGAAAGGCCATCCTAAGTGCCTTATGGAGACAAACATGCAGTCACTAGCTCTGGAATGAATAACCTGAATAGGGTTGTGCTAGACCTGAGCTTGCAGACTGATCTGATAGGTGAGAGGTCATAGCAAACGAGAATCTAGTTTCTTCCTCTGGCTTCTGCCTGGGAACCAGGAAAGGGCTGGGATTTTCAACAGATGGTCTAATCTCTGGTGATTCCAGGACTTGGCTCCTCCCTGCTGGCAGAGGCCCTCTGTGTGGCATCTGCCTGGCCCTGATTCTTGTTTCTGAAGAACAGGGGCATTTAATTGAGACATCAATTGAAGGGGGCCTAGCAGAAAAACAATTTTCTCCTTTAAACCTCAAGTCTCAGAAAAAAAGATGAAACAACAACAACAACAACAACAACAACAACAAACAATGTTATACATTCCCCCTGGGCCAAGAATCAGATAATTGGCCTTTCATGATTTGACCACATGATTTTCTCCATAAGCAAGGAAAATGGCACATCACAAATCACTTCTCCAGGAGAAATCTTTGGAAGTTTCTCTTTTAGCTCTATAATGATGTAGCTATTTAAAATAAGCATGGTGGGTCCATAAATCAGCCAACTTCCATTATGGTTATCCACTATCTTTTCTCAAATATCACATAATGGCTTCTCTGCTGTAAGTTCTTCCTTGATACCTCAAAATCTTCAGCCACTAAAACATATCTTACCCAGAAAATTCCAAACTTCAAGAATGAAATGTAGTTTCTCCCCTATTGCTCTTGAGGTACCAGATACTTGGACTAAAATAGTCTCTGGGTAAAGAGTTTGGGACAAGGTGTTTTTCACTATTGTTTTTCTTTTTAGGAGTTTAAAATCCCAAAACTTTTTTCTTACTATGAGGATGATTTCTGTCAGAACATGTCTTCTCTATTCCATGTAAGACTTATTTATGTCTTAAGTCCATTTTATCAAGGGTCTCTGGCCTGAGCATGGGTGGTAGAATGCTGAGCAGGTATGTTTGAGACTACACTTTTATACGGTCTTATTCTATTGTGGTCCCCAAAGGCATCAGGAAACACTCATGCTCTTCATCCTTGCTCTCTGAGGCTCCATGAACAGCCTGCAATTTAAAAAGCATACAATCGCAGAGGCCCCTCTCCTTTCCAAACCATGCTCTACTCCCATTAATAGTGAAGTTTTAAAAATCTCATCTCTCCTTTAGTGTTACAATGAAAATTCCAGAATCCTTCTAGTTTTCCTTTTAGGTGTGACTGGAATAAAGACTAAAACTATACTTAGTCCACTTAAAGAGACTATATTCCTGGATCTCTGTAACAAATTAGTTCTCTTTCTCCTTCAGTTGTAGTATCTCTTATCTGTCTTGCATATATATATATATATAAAGAATATAATAAAACCACATTCTTATTCCCTAGGCACATCCCAAGTGCTTGATCATGTACCTATATTTTCTATAAAATAAAATGTATAGCAAACAAGGTTCAACTCTCTTAGGTTTATATTTGAAGCTTCAGGAGCAACCTGGGAGAAAGAGTCCATGAGAACAGGATGCCCAGCTGACACACTGGTGGACTGAGGATGCAGACTGAAGGAGAGTTTGGCAGACCATGATGAGTTAAGAATAGAATATACTTCTGTAAGGCGGTCTGAATCATAATGGCTAATACTGTTGAACTGAAGACTAATGTTATATGTGTCAGGCACTGTTCAAAGCATTCACGTATCTAACTCACTTAATCTGCATATAAACTCATATTATCATTTCATTTTACAAATGGGACACCAAAGCATAAAGACATTGTTCAAACATGCTCCCCCCCCCCCCAGTTTCAGAGTTAGGTAATGTCAGAGCTGGGAATCAAACACAGGCAGTCTGACTCTGAAGTCCAGATTCTTGACCAATATGCTCTATTGCCTGATAAAACTTAGGTTGACAATGACCAGGAAATTTGTATTGGACATGAGGATGGAAGTCAAAGATGGTAATCTTTGCTTCTTCCAGTTTTCTCAGGAGCTTCTTGCCTTGGGTCTGGGCCTGTTAATAGCACAGAGAAATGGCTTTCTAGTGATAAGTGTATCAAGGAAGATTCCATCTGTCACAGCCCAGGGGAGGGCCTGTGAACAGCAGGCACTACAATAGCCCCATTAAGCATATAGCCCTCTTCCAGGAAATAAAAAAAATGGCACCTTTACAGAGCAGTAAAACAAACATTAGGCACCTCAAAAGAAACCACTGCTTCCTCTCTCTTATATAATCTTGTCATATATAATCTCTTAGAGCCTCTGTTCCTCATGTGTGAAGTGGTATGATTATGATGATTAGAGGAATATGTAATAAAAAGGTATATGGCAAATGTATCTTCAAAACAATTGTAGCTGGATTCCTCTTGTTAAATTTATTAGCAACTCTCCAATTTATATAACCAAATGTGTAAATTATTTATTGTTAAAAGTCAATCATGGGCTGGGGTTGTGGCTCAGTGGCAGAGTGCTTGTCTTGCATGTATGAGGCACTGGGTTCAATCCTCAGCACCACATAAAAGTAAATAAAAAAAATAAAGGTATTGTGTCCATATACAACTAAAAAAATATTTTTTAAAAAGTCAATCAGGGCATACTTCCACTCTTGCTATACCCTCTTCATCCATCCATTGATAGAATCACCTGTATCTCAGCCTTTGAACCAACCCTGTGTGTGTGCACACCCAGGAAAGCACACCCACCCTTCTCCTGAGAATGCTTGCTGTCTCTGGGCAGGCAGACCTGTCAGAGGTAAACATTTGATCCAGGACAAGTGAAACAAGAACCTTTATCTAATCTTGGAATAGCAGGACATTCAAATGGCAAGAGCCCCAGAGATGAAGGTTCTGAAGGCAACATAAGGAAAGATCTCTTTTAGCTATACAATTGTATGGAGACAAGTTGGCAGTTAGGTATCCTTGCTCTACCCAAGGATGAGTATTCCCCATTTCTTCCCCAAATCTTATATTCCAAAGACTCACCAGTATCAGGGGCACAGGCCTCGTCTGCTTTAGCAGCATTATCTGCATTCTGTACATTAGAATCTGAGAAACAAAAAGAGTTAAAGGTCACCTTATGCCTTCCAGCTTCGTACAGAGAGGTAGGGGACCTTCCCACGTGAAATGTTCATTCAGATTCTGTCTCTGTTCCTGGGTTACTTTCAGTTTGGTTCATGCTCACTGATTGGGGTGGGCTGTCTCCCCTCTTGCAGCCCAAGTTCCAGGAAGATAGTAGCCATGCCTTCTCCTTCCTACGCTAGTCCTACCTGGACATGGGCTGAATATGCTCCATTTATAAACTAGAATCTTTGCTGAGGGGTTTTTTCCTACTGCCACTTGTTAGTCTGTGTTCTCTCTTCCCCCCATCCTACCCTCCAATCCTAAGGGGCAGGAATTATTCTCATCTTTATTCCTCTTAACAAGGGAGTCATCAAACAGGACTTCCTGTAAGGTCCTACAAGAAAGGAGTCCTGGTCCCTTGATCCTCATTCTCACCCCATGGGGAAGTTACTATGCGCAGGACACCCTTTCGAAATACAGATTTGTGTTTGTGACAAGGTCTTTGGAGCTGCTTCACATCCTCCCACCTTGGGGAAAACTGGTCCATGTACCTGGGCCACTGGGCTCGCTGCTGCTGGCTCCCTCCTTTGGGTGGTCAGGAGTTTCATGTCTGGGCTTCTGGCTGAAGGCCAGGAAGAGGTGGGTGCTCAGGGGCTGAGGAAGGTCTACCTCCAGGTATGCTCTCATGAACAGCTTGAAGACATCATAGCTAACTGGCTGAGAAGGACAGAAAGAAAAGTCAGTGGAGGGAAGTGAAGGAACAGGGAGGAAGGAAAGATGGAAAAGGAAGCAGGAAAATGGTCGGTGAGACAAATGGAGAAGGAAGCGAAGGAAGTAGAGGTGATGGGGACAGGAGTGAAAGGGCCAGGGAGGTGACAGAGAATGACAGGCCTAGGGAGCAGGAGGTGGGAATGTAAGAAAACACCGGCAGTTGCACATCGGGGCTCAATGGGGCACCAAACCAGAGTGGGATTATGTAACAAGATAGGATGTGGCCTAAATTTGGATAAAAAGTGGGTAATCGAGTGAGCTCTGGAGGTGGAGGGCTCTGCCTTTGTCTGGGAGGAGTATGGCTTTAGAGAACAGGGTCTCGGAGAGTGCCTTGGAATCCCAGCTAAGAGGAAGAAGGACTCAGTTGAAAACATGACGGAAAGAAATGGTTCCTCTGTGGTATCTCGATTTTCTTCTTGTGCCTTAAAGGATGTGATTCCTCAGTATTCAGGTTTCAGAAAATAGGATAGATCAGGAAGAGAAAAGGACAAGCTCCATCCTTCATTACTTTCATCATTCTGATCTTCCCTGGGCAGATCCCAAGATGACAGGGGATTGTGTGTGTCTGGCTCAGCTGCTTCTCGAAACATGTCCTTGGGAAGGTTTTAGGCACCAGGAGAAGAGTAGGAAGCCAAGGACAGAAGGTAGAACCAAAAGAGACATGCCAAAAACTAGACCCTTTCCCTGCTGCGTCTCTCCCGGTACCGCCTGGCTTCTGGTCCCAGGCTGAGAGCATCCGTGCCAGAAAGAGCTGCTGCACTCAGCAAACACTCAACAACAACAACAACGACGACAACAACAGTGTGCAGTGAGTCATCACTGGGCTGTACTTTCATGGCATCGGATTCTTCATCAAATCGGCAGATGCTCCTGGAAATCAGCCTAGGAAGCACCACTTGAAAAATCTGCTGTGCTGGTTTTTGTGAAAAATAACAGCCATGAGAACAAAATCCCCTTGGGGGGAGCCTACTTGGTGCTCCCATCCAAATGTTGACCCCTCGTCCACCCTGGGGGCTCTGGGAGCCTTCTCAGAACCAGGAGCTGACTTGTATGTGAATGGTCAAGTTTAGGTTCCAAGTCTTGGCCCTACAATCCAATGATCCCTACCTACCCCACTAGGAGTTCATCCAGCAATTTGTGTTTAGCTCCAGGCAGGACTGTTCTAGAGATCTCCTTTGCTGGGGGGAAGAAAGCTGACCATGTTAGATAAAGAATAAGGAAACCAAGCACGTGCAGATTTGCATTTATTGTGACAATTATCCATCTCTGTCCCTTTTCTTTTCTGGAGTCTGTGTCTCCCTGGTTCCCGCTCTTTCTGTGCCTCTCTATCTCCACAGCCACATCACCTCAGAATGTCCCCTCTTCACACATCCTTCTCTTTTTTTCCAGTACAAAATCTTCTCCTCCTACTTCTGAGTGTGACCCACCCATGGTGACCCCTGCTTCCACTGGTTACATGTCCGCCTCTGGTTGCATCTTCCAGTATTTGCTTGACTTCTACCAGCAAGCTTGCTCACGTTCACCGTTCTGAAGCGATCGCTGTCTGCTGGAACTAGTAGAGCGTCTCTCTTACCCTTTCCTTCCCACTTCTCCAAAGAGACCATGTTAGCCCCCCTTACCGCTTTCATCCCATTCAGTTTGGGCGCTAGCCCTTTACCTCTGAACCTGCTGTCTTAGAGGTTGTATATTCAAACATATTTTTTTAGACTTTCTAATTTTTTGGCTTCTTGACAGCATTTCAATCTTCCTTGTTGAAACTCTGTTTTCTGTTCTATTTTGGTTCTCTTCATTCTCTATTTTAATTTGATGGAATATTTGCTAATGGCGTTCATTAACTTGTTTCAAAAAGCTCTTTTGCATTGTCTTTTCAAACTATTTTAATTGACAGGACTGTTTTAAGCTGTAGTTTTGAATCCCAAAATGTACTGTTAATTTCTTGGTTAATAGTTTTGAGAACTATTGAAATGATGTATTTCTGGAAAACAGATTGTACTAAATGATTTAACAAAAAGCTAGTTTGGTTAGACAAATTCTAACATTAGGCTGGGAAAAAACAAAATAAGTGTGAGACTCAGGATACCTGCTGATGGTCTCAGATCTATCACATTCTTTGAGCCCCAGTCTCTCTTTTCAACAAGGTAAGGTGGCTGGCTAGAAGATCTCAAGTTTTAAACTTTAGCTTCCTCCCTAAACTAGCCAACAACAGAAATTCTCCCAACATTCTAGACTCAGCTTTGAACTCTCAATGACTAGTTATTGTCCCTTCCTCTGTCCACTCTTCCTTGGTAATGTCTGTCATATCTGAACCTTTCCCATGTCTGTTGCTCCTGCTGCCATCACCAGTTTCTGACTTGTTTCATGAACCTTACTGGGACCGCTGCAATACCTCTCTAGGGCTTCCTTCCTCACCTCCATCTGTTGGTCCTCCTGTCTGTCTATCCATGCTTGCCAGGTTGACTTCCTAAAGTGCAACTCTGATAAGATTGCTTCCCCACTCAAAATAATCCATGACTTCTTTTTTTAAATTTTTATTTTATTTTTTTTTTTGTAGTTGTAGATGGACAGAATGTGATGCTGAGGATGGAACCCAGTGCCTTATGCATGCTAGGCAAGTGCTCTGCCACTGAGCTACAGCCCCAGCTCCCCAAATTTTCTGACCTCTAATTGCCCAAGAAAGAGTTGCAATCAGTTGATGTAATACTGTGTGTCTGTATTACACATCGTAAAATACATGCAAAAGGAAACTAGATGAAATAAAAATGAATATAAATAGGAGACCTAATAAGTAGTGTTTCTATGATCCAATGGATCATTCTGTGGAGTTTCTGAGAACTTGGGATTCACAGCCTCCTGTATAATCCACTCCAATCAGAATTTGTAGCTCTCAGACCATTCTGGTATTTTCTCCTATCATTCCCTATGTGTAATTAATTATGCACTCTGTTCATGCTGGTCTCTGGGTTCTTTCCTGGCCAAGCCTCTATGAACTTCACTCAGCATAAACCTCTTCCTTCTCCATCTATCATCATTTTAGCCAGGCTTTAAGGCCCAATCCAGCTACCACTTCCTCCAGGAAGCCCGACAGGCTCTCCTGTACCTGAATTCCTACACTTTGAACCCTGGTTCCTATTTTGTGACACTTGTATATACTGCTCTGATTAATCTAGTTATCTGTGACATATCTTACTTTTTGTACTAGATATAGAGTTCCTAGAAGGTAGAGATGCTGAGGTATCTGTTGTATTTCATTTTTATATTCCCTAAACCACCAATCATGGTGCCTTGATAGGTTTTTGAATGGATGATGGGTTCCTAGTTGGTGCACTTCAGGAATGGCCTTGGGCCTGGGCTGAGTACCAGTGCAGAACACACCATTGAATCAGACATAGGTTCACACCTTCAAGAGACACGGTGTTACATATACCATAAAGATATTGAAATAATAATATATGGTCAGAAGCGGTGAGTTCCATGAGAAATCAGAAAACAATAATGATGGAACTCATGCCCATTTATTCATGTCCCTATCCTGGGGATCAGAATGGCATAGAATAAATGGGGGAACACAGAATATTCAAACCAGAAAAGGCTCAGAGGGGACTGGGACTCCTCATGCCATGCAGGCTCAGGAGATTCAGTGATTTGCCCCAGCTAGTTAGTGGCAGAGTAAAACCTGAAGCCAGATCTTTACTGTCTCTGTTACAGATTCAAGGGTTGGCAAAGTTCTACTTGTCATTCCCCGCAAGAACCATAAGTTCAGTAAGTCACTGCATGCCATCCTCAAAGGGATATCTGGGTTACAAGAAAATTGTTGATAAGCACAGGCGAGGGGCAGAGTAGCTACTTAGTAAATGCAAATGTGTGAGTGGGAGGGGGTAGCTTGGTATTATACCAAAACTACCTAACAACACTAGGAGGTCCACTGGCAATTCTTGGAGTGCCATGGGAATGTCACTACACCCTCATTGTCAGGTCCAAGGAACTCTGTTTTTCCCCCAGCAGCAGCAAATTCCATGCAGGAAGCAGCTGGGCAACTGCAGCTGTTGCAACCTATTTCCAAGAGAACAGGTTCATCTTACCCAGGTGAAGAAGGGAGAAGACTGGGAGAGAGAGCTCATCAAGCATGGGACTTGAATTCTCAGGATGACATGCCAGCCAGACTCTTATTATCATTTTTTGGATAAAACAAATTCTGAGGGCTGGGGCTGTAGCTCAGTGGTAGAGCACCTGCCTTGCATATGTGAGGCACTGGGTTCGATCCTCAGCACCACATAAAAATAAATAAAGATATTGTGTCCATCTACTAAAAAAAAATTTTAAAACCCCACAAATTCTGACAACATAAATAACTGGGTCAAGATCACAAATATGTGACAGAGCTGAAGTTTGGGCTCTGATGTGTCTTGAGTCTAGGCTCACAGTATCACCAAGCCACTTGCCTATTTTGCTCTGCTGGTTTTGAGCCCTCTCTAGCTGTCTGTCACTGGTCTAGCTTCCAGAGGATCCATGGTGCTGATAGGCAAGGGTACATTCATGATGGCCAGATACAGCCTCACACCTGGACTCCAGTCCCAGCTTTCCTAGCGATCTGCCCCTTCCCACAGCTAATTCTTTTCTTGTTGAGATATTTTAGCAGCAGCAAGCCATCAAGCTCAGGAGAAATTAAACCCTTCTTGTTTTCCTAATCCCATGCCATGACATTACACCTACCAGAAGTCAGGTGCTCTTTGTGAAAGAATGAAATCAGAGTGACAGAGCTCCCTTGGGATGCAGCAGTGCCAGGCCTACAAAGAATGGGGGCCAGCCCTGATGGAGGCGGGGGTGGCCACGTGCTCTCAACAAAAAAGCTGCCCCCACTTCCTTCCGAAAGCTCCCATGGTGTTCACACCCGAGGTGGCCCTGACCAAATTGTTCCTTCCATGCATCAGTCCCTGGAGAAAACAGGCTGATTAGCAGCCCCTGCCAGCCTTTGTTCCCATGCTTTCTGCATTGGGGGTGGAAGGTGTGGGGCAGTGAGTTCTTTGCTGGCTCTGCCATCTTCTCTGCATGGCTTCTCCTCAGGAATGTTCTTTGAAATGGTGTATTCTCATTCTCTCCCCTGTTCTGACAACCTCCCTTCTGCTTCATTCTCCCAGCAATTAGTGTCTTTTAACTTCCTCTCAGGTGCACCCCAAGAGAGCACGGGCTCTGTTGATTCACTCCCAGGGTCCAGCAGAGAAGGCGTTCACTCAGGTTTGTTGAATGGATGACAATGTGAATAAGTAAGTGGCCAGCCTCTCCCCAAGTTAATCCTTCTGATCTGTCCCTTTTCTGGCCCTCATAAAAGAACCCAGGAGCAGGGAAAAGGGAGCTGAGTTTAAAGCATCCTGGCGAAAGGGTGCAATTTTTAAAGTGTCCTGTAAAGTGACACTGCAAAAATTGCCTCATGCTCAAACTTAAAGGTTTTTATGTTATCTTCAATTCACAGATGAGGAAAGTAAGGCCCAAAGGGGTGAAATCTCTTATAAGATCATGTTCTGGTTGATGGCAGAGTTAGAAGTTTAACCTAAGCCTATATGACTCTGGGGTCGTGTCTCTTGAATTTGACCCTGTCGGTAAAGAGTAAGTTTCAGAAGGAAGAAACTGTGCTTCTTCATCTTTTTATCTTCTGTAGTGCCCAGCATAGTGCCCGGGCACCCAAGAAATGTGCATTGAATTTGGAAATAGAAGCAGTCTTGCATTCATTTATTCATTCAACAAATATTTGTCAAATGACTGTTATGAGTCAGATAGTCTTCTGGGCACCGGAGACATAGGAGTGAACAAATATATTCTAGTGGGAAACACAAACAATTAATTAAGTAACTGATATGGTGTGACAGATGGTGAGAAGCACTAAGGAAGAAAATAAAGCAAAGCAGTTGGACAGGAAGGGTCAGGGAAGAGGGCTTCAAATTTTGGGCAAAGAAGGGGACAATCACCAAGAAAATGACTTGAGTATAGATGTGAAGGAGTGAGGGAATGAACCTCGTGGAGATGTTGGGGAGGAACATTCTAAGAAGAAGCCACAATAAATGCAATGGTACTGAGGCTACATCAACACTGACCTGCTGGACAGCACCTGGGAGGCTAAGCTGGCCAGAAAGGAACGAGAAGGAGGAGAGAAGTAAAAGGTGAGGAGGTGCAGATTGTAATGACCTTGACCTGACCTTTACTCTAGATAGGGGGTGAGGGAACTCTGGGAGATTGTGAGAAGAGTAGTGACAGGCTCTGACATAATTTAACAGATTGCTCCGGATGTGCATGAAGAATAGATGTTAAAGGAAAAGGGAAGAAGCAGGAAGTCCAGTTACAAGACTCTTGGGATAATCTGAGCAAACTACCGTGATCACACAGATAAGGATGGTTGTGGTGCCGGTGGTGAGATGTGGCTGGATTATGGATATGTTCTGAAGGTAAATTTTGAAGATGTACTTGATGGGGGTTATGAGAGCAAGAGAAAAAGCCAATGATGACTCCACAGTTTTAGCTGAATAATTTGAAGAGTGGAAGTGACATTGACTGAAAGACTGCTGGGAAAACAAGTTTTATGGAGGAAGATTAAAGATACTAATTTAGCTCATGGTAAGTTTGAGATTCCCATTTGTTTTTTTAAGTGGAAAATGTCAAGTGTAGGGGTAAGGGGAAAACCAGGAAGAGTGTGGCATCCTGAAACACAATGAATGTTGGGGAGGATCTGACTCACCGTGGCCAAGGACACTGGGCAAAACTGCTATTGGATTTAGCCACGTGGAGGTCTCTGGCCATCTGGACTAGGGGTTTTCATGGAGGAACAGGAGTTACACACTGAAAAAAGGACTTTCAGGAAAGTAGAGAGAAAAGAAGTTGGAGATGAGTATAGGCAAATCTTTTCCATAGCGTTGCTACCAAGGACATGAGAGAAATGGTAGCTAGAGGGGAGAAGTGGAGTCAAGAGAACACTTCTGTTTATATGTTAATGGGAAAATTCTAATATATGTAGGAAAGCTGGTATGAAAAACAGAAATAGAGAGAGAGAAAGGGAAAGGGACTGGGGAAGATGTTTGAAGCAGTGCTTAAGACAGGCCAAAAGAGGGTGGGATTGAATGCACAAGAGGAACCATATTCTCCCAGCAACAGGAGAAAAGGTATTGTTAGTTGGGTGCATGGGTCAGTAGCTTGTGAAGATCTTTTCTGACTGCTTTAATTTTCTCAGTTATTAGCTGAGAATAAGGGGAGTAGGAGGAATGAAATACTGGGCACAGAGGAGAAGGTGTGAGGTGGTCTGCAGGACAATCGGAGGGATGAATGGATTTTTGAAACAATGCCAGATTGCACTGATGGGTCACTTGAGACTTGAGGACGAAAAAGAAAAAAAAAAAAAAGATCAAGGAGCAAGGTCTTCAAGGCAAGCTAAGCCTCTAAGAGGAAAATAGATTATGGAAAGCCTGGAACATGGGGATTTTAAAAAGGCTTAGAATGGAAATGTTCTTACCTCATGTGGTCCATACTGTTGGAGGCTTCCGCCCTTGTTAAATTCAGTCAAGACATCCTTTATCTTCTTGGAGGAATCTGGAGAGACACAATCCACATATGAAACTCTTGTGAGCAGCTAATGAAAACTGAGCCAAGTAAATTCTCTCTAAGCATGGTTATGATGGAGCAGCCCTCATTCCCAGGATGAGATGGACACACATCCCTTACTCAACCTTCTGCCCTCTCATTTCTTATGTTTTTTTAGTTTATTCTCTCCTCTGATGTCTGAACTATCTTTCTGAACTTTTCTTTCTAAAACGGAAACAGTGAATTTCCCTTTTCCCAGGATAAAGCCTAACCCCCTTAGCTTGAGTTCAGCACTTGGTGATGTGCTCAAGCCTAATCCTTTTCTCCCATTCAGCCTACTTTTCAGTCACCTCTAATCACATTTTCAGAAATCTCTGAATGTACTGGGTACTTTCAAGGTCTTACTTCTCTTTCTTGCAAACTCAATTTTCAATATCCGATTCACAGGTCTACTCCTTTGTAAAGGTCTTTCTTTGCACTATTCAGAGTAATCATTCCCTCCTCCAGATCCCCCATAACTTGTACACAACTGTGTAATAGCACTTACAGTATTATAACTATAAACTTATCTTGTTCATCTGTTGCCTAGTTTTACTTTGGGAGCTGCAGTTGGCTGGCATCTTTATATATCAGACCAAGATCTAAAATATAACCAATGTTCAGAAAAACAATATATAGATGAGTATATAATCATTTGAGTGGAGATTTTAAAACACTAAAAACTTTGCTAATTTTAAAGGATGGCCCTTTGGCTCTGTCCTTGGTGCTGAAACATCATTATACACTAGGGCATGTTGGTTTCTTCTAATTCTGGGATCCTAATATCTCTACCTCTTTTTTCTTGATTTTTATTTTCTATCTCAATGGGGGCGGGGTTTGAGCTATTCATCCTGACACAAATACATAACCTCAATTATGTTTCATAATTAGCATGGCTGATTTAATATTCTTATGGCAGTTCTATTATATTTCTGATAGCCGAAACTTTTTCCTCTGGAAGTTAAGCCTTCCCCTGCTCCTCATTCTTCCCCCTCAGCATCCCATATATATATATATATATATATATATATATATATATATATATATATATATATATAGAATTGAAAGAGTACAAAAAACGACTTAGATTATTCAGGAATCATTATAAGTGAGAAAATTCTGCTTTCTACAGGAAATAATTCAGAAACTACTGGAGACTTCTTTGGGGAGGTTTATAAAGGAATTGGGAGTCAAGAAAAGGGATTCAATAACTGTCATTAAAAACACATTGTAAGTGCATCCCATATAGTTATCAGCACTTTAGATATCAAAGAAAACCAGGGTTTTCTATGACCTGCTTCCTCTGTCTCCAAGTATTGTGGATAATTAAGAGCTTCTCAAGCTCCATTATTGCTGCTATTTAAACATCTGAGCAAAGGGCAATGTCATTAAAAGCTCACACAGTGTTCCTTGTTGTTTGGGCTCTTTGTACAGAGAATTATGGTCTTGTGGGCCTAAGTAAAGTAGACATACTTGTAGGCTGGGCTTTCACCCTGGTTTTGCTGACTTGGATTCTATCAAGCAGAAGTTGTAATCATTGCAGTATTGAGACATTTGAAATGCCACAGGAAAATGCTGCTGTTGTCTAAAAATGGAAATTTCTTTCTGAAATTCAAAACAGATGTTGAAAAACTAATAGCTCAGTAAGATACTGGCAGCAGATGCCAACAATTTGGGTTGCTTTCCATTCAACTCAGAAATCACTATGGAGTGTCAGATGCTATAAGGTACTGTTAATGAACTAGTGGGAAGAGGATCTGAATAACCATGATAATATTAGCTACTCCTTATTGAGGATGTTTACCTGTGTATTCTCATAAGATATCCCCTACTAATCCACACAAATTTGGTAATTTTTTTTCAGTTTATAAATGAGGGAGTTGAAATTCAGAGAAATTAAGTGATTTGCCCAAGAGCCAGAGTTTTAGCTCAGGTCTTCTCCTGCTCAAAGTCTATGTTCTTTTCCCTTATATGTCATTCACTATGGCTTTCCAAGTAATTTTTAACAAAACAAAAAGTATAATTAATGCTGTAGAAAGGATATGAAGCTCCATGAAACACAGAGCAAGAAAGTAGTAAAATTAAGATTGAGGCCGAGACTGAGTCTGTCTTCTCAAAAGGATGGCATTTGAGCTGGGGCATAAAGAATGAGTCAAGTTTTGAAAGGCAGACATAAAGTGGAAGGAGTATTCTCAGAAGAGACAGAACAAGCAATTGATGCAGTTGTTTTGGGCACCTCAGAACATTTTTAAAAAGTTAGAATCAGATAACATTTTAGGGCCAGCTTTATAGGGATCTTTAATGCTGAGTTAAAGTTATTGATTTGAATTGTTAAAGATTTTTTTGGATTGTGGAATAACATAACAAGGTCTTTGTTTTCTACAGGCCACACAGGAATCAGAATGGAAGAGAGTTCAGAATTAGGTCAGAGCTCAGTTCCATGCTATGTATATTCTAATTATTCTACAAGCTGTTAGACTATTTAGAAACACCCCCCCAACTCACATATTTTAGAATCTATTTTAATGGGAGGTTTTCAGTTCAACCAAAGTGATCAGATTTCAAAACTGCAAATTTGAGCACATAAGAACCCTGGTATTCTTTCTGCAATAGTAGTATAAAGTGAGCATTTCCGTCTAAGAACCAAGGGAGTGATTTCAATAGAACTTATACTCTTTTGATGTTATCATCACATTTATCACATTACATTTGGGAGATTCTACAGTTCACCCCAGCAAAAATCATTTGGCACTAAAGTGCTATGACTCTATTTTTAAAAATACTGCTTTATATTTAGTTAGGATATGTATAGACATACATATTTATCAAATTTGCATTTAACAAGAGATTTTAAAAAGAAAAAAACTGAAGTCATTTATTCTAAGATATCTGATGAATAGTCTAAATTTTTTTTTAAAAAAACAATACAATCCAAAAGATTTCTGACTAAATTTCTATGAAGGATATTCCTCATCATGATTTACCTCAATTTGTTTTATGGGCTTTTATAGGCTTTTTTTTTTTTTCAAAAAAAAAAAAAAACAACCTAATTCTCAAATTTGAAACTCGTTACTTTCTCTTTGGATGTCCCCTGATATTTTATGGCAATTTTCTTCTCAGAGGGTTTCTGGGCTGGGTTTCTCTTTCCATGAGGAGTGAGTGGGTATTATGCATGACTAATCCACTTCCATGATCACTGCTCCATTCTGTTTCATCTTAAGACAGTGAAGAACAATGAAGAACTTCTTTGGAGCATTCTCTGATCTTATTTCAGATTCCTAGTAGCTAACCTCCGTAGAGAACTCTGTGGTCAAAGCCTGTATCATGAGGCTACCACCAGACTCAGAGGACATTGAGTTCCATTTCTGAGTATACAAAACAAGGCCATGGCCACCATTATTTGTAACAACTCCCATTTTGTTGAGTGCTTATTATATACCAGGCACTGACCTAGTAGCCTTAATATTTTTTTTAAAGAGAGAGGGGAGAGAGAGAGAGAGAGAGAGAGAGAGAGAGAGAGAGAGAGAGAGAATTTTAATATTTATTTATTTATTTTTTTTTAGTTTTCGGCAGACACAACATCTTTGTTTTGTATTGGTGTTGAGGATAGAACCCGGGCCGCACGCATGCCAGGCGAGCGCACTACCGCTTGAGCCACATCCCCAGCCCAATATTTTATTTAAATCTCTATAACTCCCCTTTAATGTAACAATTATCCCCAATTTAGAGAAGAGAATTAGCCCTCTTTTAGAGAGGAGAAAATTGAGGTTTGTGGGATTCAAGTGATTCCTTCAAGAGCTCAAAGCTAGTGAGTGAGTCACTCTTATTTTTAAATATCTGAATAATATGACACAGCTATGAGATTCACTTGTTACACAAACACTGGCAAATCAGAAGACAAGACCCTTCCTCTGTGACAGTTACCCTCAAGCCTGACTGTGTGTTGGAATCAGATGGGAAACTCTGTACACACTGAAACTCAGGCCTCACCCTAAGCCAATTAAGCCAACATCTATTGGAAAACCTAGGAATTCATACATATTAAACCTTCCTGTGGGATTCAAATGTTCAAAGTTGAGAACTTCTGCTCTCTGATGTGATTTTATTCTTAATAAGCAAAGACTGTCTTAAGAAGCAGCTGAACTTGTTGAATAATTATTGCCAAAGAAAAGAGTACATACTCCAGCAAATCTAAAATTGCTATGCATGGCAGACATGCTCCATTGTTTAAGAAAACACTAAAGAATTACACCCAATGGGTCAACTTATTCACCTGGTTGACAAAGCAGGGGTATGTTTTGCATTAACCATCAATCCATAGTTCTACCTGAAATCTGCTGTTTAGAAGGCTCTTTTCTGTGAAGGTTGCTAGTGGTAACAACTGCACTAAGTTGTTCAATCCAAAATTATTTATTTATGCTCTATGTACCCAGAACTCTGGGTCCTTAATCAAGTATTTGTTCCTAGCATTTGAGCAAGTTCAAAGCCTATATAAGGGAGAAAGACGAAGAGGGGGAGGGAGAAGGGGATGGAACTGGGAACTGAAATGGAGTAAATCAAATTCCATGCATGTATGATTTTGTCAAAATGAACCCAACTATTATGCATAACTATAATGTTCTAAACATTTAAAAACCTATATAAGGAAAAAATTTGGCTCTGCTCACAAACAGTTGAGGATGCCATGTTGGTATGGGGCAGAAATGCCCTCCATATAAACAGACAAATCAGAGATTTGTGTTCATAGAAGAGCATCAGCTGTGCTGTCTGGACCAGAACCCAGAGTTTTATACATTGTCTTCCAGTTAAGAACACTGAGTATTTGAGCACCAGGTTATAGAACTTTTAAACTTTAAAGTAATCATAAGTCAACATGTTTGGAAGTGAACCTCAAAACCCACATATAAGAGTGAAAATCCAAGGTGCCTAACTTTTCATTCCTCAAAGTTCTTGAAGAGCTTCTTGAATTATAACAAGCATATGAATTGCCTGGGATCGGGAAAAATGCAGATTCTGACAGCAGAACTGGACCAAGGCCTGAGATTCTGCATTTTGAATTAGATCCAGATGCACTTATTTATGCAGGTCATGGACCTCACTTTTGGTGACCCAGGCAGCATTCCTGCAGATCTGTGGGCTGACCATTGAGGCTTGCCTGTCACAAACCAGAAAAGACCATGATGCTGAGGCTACAGGGACATATTCCAAAGACAAGGAAAGGTGGAGATGCAGAGAGAAAGGGGAGAAAAAGTTGATACATGAGGGAAGAAATAAAATATAAATTTTCTATATTCAAATAAAGGCTGGAATGTATGAATAAATTTTCTAATTTTTTCAAGGAGTAAAGAACACAGTGAGATAGATACACACACACAAAAATTGTGAGGGTCCTGAAAGAGACCCTTGAAAGAGAGAGGATGATGTCCAAACAGAGGAGCCAGGACCAAGAGCACTGCACTGAAAGTCCCATCTCTTCAGTCAGAAGGAATTGGGCCCCAGAGCAGGATGTGGAAGCACCTACAAGAAGTCCAGCTTCATAAGCATTGACTCACTTTATATCCTACTCTCCCAGCTAGGCTTCTTTTCCTCAATCCCTTTTCTAGCCCTTGTTGTTCAATAGATCTTTATTGAGTATCTGTTTATCCTCAGCATGTAGCTCTTTGCCTGGCACAAACAGATACTCAATAAAGATCTATTGAACAACAAGGGCTAGAAAAGGGATTGAGCTGGTCTTGCTTGTGCCATGTGCCCTGTAATTCCCAGAAGCATAGAGGGAAAAGATAAACCAGGTGTTCTCAACCTTGGCTGCATGTTGGAATCACCTGGTCAGCTTTAAAAAAATACTGATGCCTGGGTCCCATGCTTCCAGATTATGAGTAAATGGTCCAGAGTGGCATTGAAAATGATCAAAGCTTTGCATGTGATTCAGAATCTGCATTTTAACAAGCTGTCCAGGAGAGCTAAACCAAATTTGGAGAGCCACTGTTCCATCGAAATTTCTCCCCATCCATAGGATTCTGGGACTCCTTGTGGGCAGAGTCCTGGTCCTCACTAAAGAAAAAGACCAGTTGTACTCAAAAAGAGATATGGGTGAGAAATAGTCATGGTTCTCTCTTCTAAAAAGCAATGAGAGATGACCCTTGTGGGTCTCGGATGCAGGTTTCAACAATGCGTATTCAGACCCTTACTTTGTTCTACATTATCAGCCTTAAACATTTTCTCTGGCTCCCCTATTCACATTGACAGGTTTGGATTCTGAACTCTATCTACACTTTATAAAGTCAGAAACTTCGCCTTCACTGGACTCTAACAAAACATATATCCTAATGGCACAATGTACTGATCCATTATTTTTAAATATACTTAAAAATTTTGCTCTGTTATAATATAATTGAGCTATCATCTATTTACTAAGGTATGGTTGAAAGTTGAACTCCTTTGGACATTTTTTTAATTTCTTGAAATGGAATTGAAACAAACTGAACTTGCGTTACAATTGAGAGACTTTAGTTCTAATTCCTATGCTATCATTGACCTTCTGTGTGACCTTGGGCTCCTGGTTTCAGTGCTTTCATTCATAAGATGGGTAGGAATTAGAATTAATGATGAGTAAGATCTCTTCCAGCTTTAAAAATTCTTCATGATCTAAGAAACCACTAGCTGATGAAGGAAATGTTATAGAATTAAAAGTCAAACTGAGGCTTCACCAACTATTTTCCTTTCTGAAAAAAAAACTAATAGTTTCTATCATTGACAAATCATGGAACTTTTAAATAACAAACAAATAAATCCTGGAAAAAATTTCCCCCATCCCAACAAAACAACAGTATTCTCAGAAAGAGGCTCAATCATGGGGGTCCCCATGTGCAATTCTCTCTAAAGTAAAAAAGAAACTTGCTATAAACACAGAAACTAAATCCTGGAAAGGCTCCTGAAGGTCACTGAATCAACCAGACAACTAAGGCTCAGATCTTTCTTACGGTGCCTTGGCCAACTCTGCCACATAGTTCTAGGGAAAGGAAACTCAACCCTTGAAAGCCAATCTTCTACCTTGGACAGGCATGACCTATGATTTCTTCCCACTAGTCCCAGGGCTACCATCTAGTCCCAAGGCTACCATCTTGAAACCATTCATAATTAATTTATCACCTCTTCCCCAAATAGCACTGACATATTTTAATAAACAAGCAATTTTTCCTTCCCTTCCCCAGCAAAAGCACACTTTATTTCTCCAATCAGGCTGGGAAGCCCCTCACTCTGCCAGCAACATTTCTTAAACAAATGTGGTTTATCCATCATCCATTGTAAACTGTAGTACCCATAAATACATGTTTTATGTCCAGAGAGGCATGATCAGGATAGGGCGGGAGGGGACCCCAATTTGCCTTACTAAACACAATGAGTGTGTTAATGTATTCTAAGATTGTAATAACTTGTTCGGTGAAATGAAATACTTAAATGTATTCAAAAGAAGTCTCTGCAACCACTAAAAATCATGCTCCCAGAGCTCATTGAATGATGGAATCATGGTCTCTAAAGATGGTGGCTGTCCATCCCCGCCATCCCATCTCTCACTGTGAGCCACTGTCTATGAGATATGGAGTCCATTCCCTCACCCCATGGAATCTGGGTCAGGCCTGGAACGGCTTTAAACCATGGAATGTAGAAGGAGCTCCATTCTAGGACCTCTGAGCCAAGGTGTTTAAAAGGTCTGACAGCTGCTGCCTTTTTGCTCTTGGAGTCTTGGGCCATCATGTTAAAAGTCCTGCTAGAAGCAGACCACATGCAGAGGCCCTGAAAGATGAGGAGGTGCTGGACAGAGAGGCTCCACCTAGGAACCACTACGCAATGGTCTAGTCATTTTGAGTTGTTCCACTTAAAGCCTCAAACATGTGGACCAGAGACTGGTCATGCCCACTGTGTCCTGTGCAGATTCCCAACTTGTATTCAAATCCACAAGTTTTGAAGTGGTTTTGATGCAGCAATAGATAATTGGAATACTGTTAGAGAGAAGAAAACAGCATACAAAATAGTATTGGATGTATATTCCCAAGTTTATGCCTCCACAAGCAGTTTTTATCATTTTTTTTTCTTTTTCATTGGTGCATTATAATTACATGTAATAGTGGAATTTGTTTTTACATATTTGTAGAGGCACAAAATATAACAATATAACTTGGTTGATTTTTTCCAAGAGCAGTTTTAGAATGGATTTTCCCCTCCCAGAAAGCCACCAGAGAATATGCAGATTTCTGCTACATAAATGGAGCACTCCAAGAGCCCCTCCCACTTGGTAACTTCATGGGAGGAAGTTCTCAGTTCTCGGGCTGTACACTTCATTATTTCGCTATTGTAAAGCTCCTGTTTATGTGGTTGTGGAAGAGCGGTTGCTATGGCAATGTGATCTGACTGAGTACCAGAATGCATCTAAAAGTGACTTTTTCAGGGTTTCCTCTCAGGACTAATTATTTTCCAAGAATTTTATCTTTTTTTCCCTCTCCTATTAGAACAACAGGTCTGGAGTACCTTGTCTAGTCCTGGGACATAGAAAGGGTGAGAAAGGGTCACAGGACAAAGATGATGGCTGAAGAAAAAAAATCCAAGCTAGGGAAGGGCCACTTATTACTAAATACTCTGGTTTCTCCCTTAGAGTTCACTCAGCTAAATCATCTGATATGGGTTCAATTGTCCCCCCCACCCCATTCATATATTAAAGTCCCAATCCCCAGTACCTCAAAATGCGACTTTATATAGGGTGGATGCAGATGTGATTAGTTGAGCTGAGGTCATACTGGAATAGGGTGAGTCTAATTCAGTAAAAC
Organism: Spermophilus citellus; assembly: GCF_964194105.1. NCBI lineage: Eukaryota > Metazoa > Chordata > Mammalia > Rodentia > Sciuridae > Spermophilus > Spermophilus citellus. Next base: position 120,877,560 of record NC_138188.1, on the reverse strand, counting down.
CATGTCCTTATAAAAAGGGAGAATTTAGACAGAGTCAGGCACACAGGGACCATGTGAAGGGACTCAGGGAGAACATGGCCAATGATAAGCTGAGGAAACAGGCCTGGGATAGGTCCTTCTCTCACAGTCTTCAGAAGGAACCACCCCTACCAACTCCTTGATTTTAGATTTCTAGTCCCCATTGATTGAAGACAATAAATTTCTTGAATCCCCCTATGTGTGGTACACACTCTCCTGTATTGATTTCCCTGGCCTTGGATTTCTTGTACCTTGTACCTTTATAAGCTCCATTTAGCCAACACCTCCTTCCTGATGTCTTAGAGCAATTCTCTGTTTATGTCAGGAGCACATTTCTGACACCCTAACAAGATTCTGATCCCTCTAGGGTAGGACTCTTCTGTATGCTTCTTTTTCATCCTTGTCGGGCTGATACTTTGCTGACCTATGGAGCAGGCTAAATTAAATTCAAGCTACCCCAGGGGGTGATTCCTTGTTCCCTGTCAATACATTGTAGAGTTTCTTTAAACTCATCAAGGTTAGACAAGAAAGCACAGGCCACACAGTACCAAGAGGGAGAACGATCAGGATCCAATGGGGCTCTTGTTGACCTTGGGACCATGTGACGTCACAGGATGTTAGGCCCAGATGGTACCACAGGGTTAGAACACCTCGTTCAGTCCTCTTATTGTACAGAAGAGGACATGGAGGCTTGGGGTATTAAGGACTGTCTCAAGAAGCAGAGCTGGTAATTGTGGGAGGCCTGGTTTACTTTTAAATCAGTGGTGTGGACAAGGGCTGCCTGAGGGAGAGGGAGGGGCTGCCTGAGGGAGAGGGAGGGGCCACCAAAAGGGCAATTGGAGGGGACCTGTACAACCTTAGCAGGCAGGTGGAAAGCTTCCATTATAATTAAAAGGAAGGGAGAGGAAATTGGGTGGGTGGGGCAACTCTGCATGACAAAGCACTCAAGAAAATCAGTGCCGTGGCACAGTCAATGTAGACCACTCTGTGCAGAGGGAAGTGATCACACAGGCTTCTGCCTCAGCCTAAGCAGAATCCTGTCACCAGTCGGGATTAGCAGTGACCCATGGCAGGCACAACTAAATGCCCATGTGTCAAGGGACCTCTCCACTGCTGACTTAATGCATTGAAATGGTTCCTGGGCACAATGAATGGGAAACCAAGAGTCCAAGCAAAAGCCCAAGACTTCCCAGATCAAAGTCAAGAGAGATTCACACACCAGAGTTCAGTCCCTAACTGAAAGAAGGTTTTTGGGTCCAAATGCAAAAGTGTTCAAGTCAGTCACTGAGTAACACGGAAACACAGAAATTGCAGCACTTCAAAATTATGCAATGAAGAGGTTTAACTGATTTGACCAAATGCTTATGATGGTGTTGGGTGAAAAGCTCAGGTTTCAAAAACAAGGTACATTGTTAGAACTCAACTATGTAAAGCAATATGCACAGGAGGAGAGTGATCTCAACCGATCATAGGGTTGACCAGCGATTTTTAACCCACTCGATTTTCTTCCATGAATATCCCAAATTCTGTGGTGAGCATGTATTACTTATAGAACCTAAAGGTAATTTCTTATATATTTTAAAAAATATTTTGTTTTTATATTAAAGACCCTAATTCTGTGTTTATAAGGCAATAGAAATTGTCAGGCCTGACTTTGCTCTCTGTGGCTTTGTAATGATTGTATTGCTCTGTTCTCCAGAAATACCCTCTCCAGGCAAGATGAAATCCCATCCCATGTCTGTCCATTCATCCATTTACTTACATTCAGAGTATTTCTGAAGTTGGTCAAATTCTTCGGGAGTGAGAGAGACCCATTGCTCTTCGCTCATCTTTAAACTGGGTGTGAGCACGTTGAGGCCAGGGATGGAACTGTGTTCACCAAGGTGAAGCTGAGGCCCAGCACAGGGACTGGCTCATTGCAGATGTGCAACAAATGAGCCCTTCAGGACACTTCTCAAGGGACTCAAGCGCCTATGGTAGCAGCAGGCAAGTCTCTGAAGTTGCGAAAAATCCTCTGCTATTCCTCAGGTAACATTCTCCTGTTTGTAGTCAAGGTGAATTCACAAATTTTGGCTTTTCCTAGGTAGAAGCAGAAAAGACATTGTAAATGAGAATGTTAGAATTAAAAAAAAAAGAAAAACACAAAAGTTCTTTGCTGAAAGATCCACAGAAGGCAATGGTTCAGAGGGTTTTCAGGGAGCAATCTCCCTTTGGAAAGGGCTGCAGAGGGCATAGAAACCAGAGCAACACAACTGCTGTTTGTTGTTTAGCTGTGGGTGGGTGTCAAGTGGCAATCTGTGGCCTGTATGAATATAGGTAGGCCATGCAGGGAAGGCCTGTATAGGTAGGACTTACTGGGAAAGTTTAACTGGTTCAGGCGAGTGGTAGTATTAGGGCTACCTAAAGGAATCCGCATGGAATGAAAATGCCTTAGGATGCCCCAAGAGTAATTACAGGAACAGTAATCTATAAGGGGAGATTTGAAAGGTGAGCCATTCTCTCCTTCACTGATTTCTAAATTCTACTATTATAGCTGCTTACCTTCCCCTAGTGAGCCATTTTGAAAATTCATATAATGCCAAAATTGGCTAAAATCTAGTGATAGAAGCAGTTCTGTGTCCTCTCAGAGCCATAAAAAGGAGGTAAGAGGGAAGGCCTGCTGAGGGGCCTAAATGAAGGGAAAGGGAATGGACTCAGAAAAATGGTGTCTTTTTCTTTTATCCCCTCCTAGCACGGCGTATTACAGTAAATCAGTTCTGTGGGATATAAAATTAATGTAGTAGGCCAGGACCAGCACTTAAAAACATGAAATAGAACAGGGTAGAATGGAACGGAGTTGAAAATATTACTGTGCAGCTACCATAGTAAAAGTATGTCTTGCCTGGGGACTTGCCTTTCAGTTATACATGAATCTGTAGACTGATCATAATTAGGAGTTTAATTCTTGTTCTGGTTGAGATTTTTAAAATTTGGTTGGAAACCATCGACCCAATAGGAGGAGAAATAAAGACGAGTTGCAACACAGGATCCTACGTTACTAAAGAATAAGCCATTGCCGGGCACGGTGGCGCATGCCTGTAATCCCAGAAGCTTGGAAGGCTGAAGCCAGGGGGATCGCGAGTTCAAAGCCAGCCTCAGCAAAAGTGAGGTGCTAAGCAACTCAGTGAGACCCTGTCTCTAAATAACATAGGGCTGGGGATGTGGCTCAGTGGTCGAGTACCCCTGAGTTCAATCCCCAGTACCAAAAAAAAATGGTTTTAATAAAATAGTATCCATCCTGGGAACCAACTTCAAAGCAGGTTTGGGGATCCTGGAGCATACAAGCAATGTAGGATGGAGGTCCTAGTGGGCAGGCATATGTGGGGAGTTCTCTGGAGAAGTGAATAGGTGGGCAGACGGGGGCTGACCAGATGCGGGGGTAGTGGGGAGAGGGACTCCAGTTCTGTAAGGAAGGGCAGTAGATGGGAGTGCACGGCTGGCAGGTGAGATGCCTGCATCGCTGGGAGCATTTAAGTGGATTTCTTCCCTCTAAAAAGGACCAGTCTCTCCTTAATCAAGGGGCAAATTGGATTCTGCACTTGGCACCTGCCTTTGCTGATCACCAGTTCCAAATCCCACAGGCAGCCTTTCAATTCTCCCTTGCTTCGTCACAGCCTGTGCCATGGCAGAAAACTCCCACGTTGAACCTTGCTTATCTTTCTGAGTGTTCCTTTTCTCAGTCTCCTTTGGTCTCTTCTTTCTGTAAACATTGGTGTTTCCAAAATTCTATCTTCAGCTGTCTCCTCACTCTACCTCCCTTCCTTCCCTGAGGGACCTCATCTGTCTCCACAACTTCATTTACTCTCTGGGGCTAAGTTCTCTCCCAATGTGGATCTGAATATTTGGATCTTCAGAGTCCTCCATCCAGATGTAAATATCCAAGTTTCTACCTTGACTTTGCTGATTGTTCCAAACCACCTTAAGCTGGCACTTTCCAGGTCTCCAGCCGGCTCCTCCTCTGCATGCTGGTCAAGCCTTACCAGGGCTACACCCAGGCCTGAGGCTGAAGGTCCACCTAAGCTCCTCTCCTTTCTCTCCTGCTAAATCCAAGCACCCATCCAGGAGTGTGGCTGTCTCTCACATATCCCCTCCTCACCAGCACACCAGGCCCCCATCATCTTCTGCCTTGTCTTTGACAACAGCCTCCTCTGATCTCCTAGTCTTAAGTTTTTCTCTCTTCCCCTTGGTCTGCTCTGCAAATTGCCAACCAGATCACATCTCTCCAAGTAACAGAATTTTTCAGTGCTTTCTATTGCTTATAGAATAAGATGTAATCTTCTTTTCATGATACACGAGCTCTTTATGATCTAGTCCCAGATCATCAATTCAGTCCCAAAGCAAGAGATGTCTCTTAGAAATGTTTTCCATCTTACTAGGGAGTTCAACATTACGACCGCAATTACCAATGCTGCTGCTATCATTTAATGGACACTCATTTCACACTGTGCCAAATGCTTTACGTACCTTATCTAATTTAGTCCTCATAAGAACACGTACATTAAGTGTAGTCATGAACTGCATAATGACTTTGGTCAACAACAGACTATAGACCTCATATGCGATAGTGGTCCCAAAAGATTATAATGGAGCTGGAAAATTCCTATGGCCCAGTGATGTTCTCACTATCATGTCATAGCTCCACACATTACTCGTGATGGTGGTAATACTAGTATAAACAAATTACTACACTGCCAGTAATATGAAAGCATAGCACATACACTACAAACAACATGTAATACTTGATAGTAAACGAATAAGTTACTAGTTTAGGTATATACTACACAATACTTTTTATCACTACTTTAACATGTTCTCCTACTTATTAAACAAAAAGCTTACTAAACTAATAGGCCATGCTATGATGGCAGTGGCCTCTTACACCCCATGTAACCACATCCCTCATTCACATCAAGAGACTGTGTTGAGCGTTGGACCTAATACCATGTAAGTTTGTGTAAGTAACTGTATGTTGTTCACACAAAACCAAAATTGCCTAACAATGCAGCTCTTAGAACACACCCCTGCCATTAAATGAAAAATGACTGTATTGCTGTCTCTATTTTGCAGGTGAGAAAAATGAGGAGGCAGAAAAAGGAGAATAAGGCAGCCACCACTGCTTTGGTTTAAGAATGCCTCAATGGTCTAATTATTCTTCACATTTTCGTCAGCAGAATTCTAAGAAGACCGAGAGACATACCGCATGATAGGGCAACATTGGACTCAATGCCAAAGGCAGGGAATTGGAATCTGAGGCTCTGTCTCTTGTTGATTTGATTCTAGATAAATCTTTCATTACTTCAACTTCAGCTTTTTCCTCTTAAAAATGAGGATACCAGCAGGGCGTGGTGGCACATATCCATAATCCCAGTGGCTCTGGAGACTGAGGCAGGAGGACCACAAGTTTAAGGCTAGCCTCAGCAACTTAGTGAGGCTCTGAGCAACTTAGCAAGACCCTGTCTCAAAATAAAAAATAAAAAGGGCTGTGGCTATGGCTGAGTGGTTAAGTGCCTCTGGGTTTAATCCCTGGTTCTAGGGAAAAAAAAATGGTGAGGATATCGATTTTGAAAAAAGGCTCACTGAGTTGATGTTAGGAATAAGTGAGTTAATATATGCAAACTACTAAGCCCCCAAATTCCCACTTAGCACAATGCATGTCAGGTAGTGAACACTCAATGAATACCTACTCTTCTTACCCACTACTGACAGTGTTTAGCAATATGGCTTAAGCAGTCAGCTGACAGCAGTTGGAAGGAAGGTCTACAGTGTTTCACAGACTTCAAAACCTCCTCTTAATCTTGTTCCAGGTGGTTGAATTTTGTAATTACTGTCAAAGTTTTATCCGCTAGTTTTAATATTCACTCTTGCCTAGATTAATTATTACTATGGAAGTGACTTTCTAATTCCATCATTCTCTATATATTTATTAGTTGAGAATCTACTGCAAGAAGGAGCTTTCCCTTCTCCTTTATTTATTTATATCAGCATATATATATGTAAATTATTATGTCAGTATATATGCACTATGAAAAGTACATATATAATAAATACAAATTATATTAAGTAAACATATAAATAATGAACACATATAAATAAGTATAGAATATGTTGCTTTAATATACATATATTTATTATATATATTATGTCATATATAATATATTATATATATTCAATTATATTCATGGATTCTTATTTTATCCAGTGGGTTATAATCCATTGCTATCTTTATTTGTTTGGATTCTCAAATTGTCTCAGATTTGAACAGCAGAAGCTCATTCCAACCACCTGGAACAAGACTAAGAGGAGATTCCTTATTTTGTAAACATATTCCCTACAGATCTAGGAAATACATGCACATGCACACAGACATCTCATCTCTGCCTCTCCATCCATCCATCACCCTGACTTCATGCTCATGCCTCCACCTCCAGTCCAACAATGTCCATTTTAGCCTTCCCCTTGTTCCATATTTTTAAGCCCTCTTCTCCAACAAACTTTGTTTCCATTATTGACAAGATACTTATTTGTTCAACCTTACCATACACAGAAATTTCGGAACTGCTAGTTCACACCTCTGTGAAAAAGAGTTCACAATTTGCTTTCAGGTTTTTTGATTTTCAGGCAACAGTCTCTCCTCAAAAGATTATTTTCCAAAGCTGCTTGCGTCAGTTCTTTCCCACCCCCATTACTTTCTGTTTGAATTTCACTTTAGGGTGTTTTCTCCATTCCCAGGGATTCTTTTCAGTTTGGTTCCAAACGCCTGAATCATATTAAAGGGTATACTCAGGGAAGCATTGTTTTCCCCCATTCTTTTTTCTCTGTTCCTATCTCTCTTTTTTCCATCTTATTCCCACTCACCCCTGAAAGTTTTTTGTCAATTTTTCCTGTGTTAATTGTTGCACAGAGAGCAGACACATGGACACCTTATTTCCCTTTCCTCCTTCCACAAAAGACAGCACATGATAGATGGTTGTTTGCATCGTTTTTTCACTTAACAATGTAGTCTATGAATCACTCCATATCTATTCATAGAGATCTTCCTCATTTGGAACCAAATGTGACTCTAACAATTCCATTTCAGAGGCTTCTTGGGGCTTAAAGGGCCAACTCCTCAGCCAGTTCTAACCCATGGTGATAGTTCACCTTCCCATTTTCACCCCAGTTACCTCCTCCCCCACACATTTTATGCTTTAGCCAGATGGACCTTCTGTCTACTTCTAGCACTAGCAAAGTGCCTGACACACGGCAGGATCTCAGAAACCTTAGTTAATGGACAAATATGCCATGTCTTTAATCTACCTGGGATGCCCTTTATTATTTCCTTCCTATAACAAACCACCTTGCTACTCATCTCTCTGGTTCCGTATAAAAAGTTGCTTCTTTTCTTTTTGGAACTCTTTGAGCAAATTTATCTGCTCTCCCAGTTGTGTTCCATAGGACTCCACATATTTCCGTATTGACACTGACAGTCCCGTGTGGGAGACGAAAACCTAAACAGCTAATTAACACACAAGCCGTGGGGCTGGAGTTGTAGCTCAGAGGTAGAGAGCACTTGCCTCACAAGTGTGAGGCACTGGGTTCGATCCTAGCACACATAAAAACAAATAAAGGCAGTGACTCCATATACAACTAAAAAAAAAAAAAAAAAAGATTGAAAAAACAAACACAGTCACAAGTTGTAAGGGTAGTGGTACAGATATGACCAGGGCATCATGGGACTGAGCAGCCATAGAGGTCAGGTAGCTTCCTGAAAGAGCTGATGCGCCTGGTGAGGAGGGGTAAGGAGGGGAAGAGGTGTCTGTTGTAATAACTCAACAAATGCTCTTATTATTACCATCATTGTTCCTTTGTAGCTCAAGCCTTGGCTTCACAGGGGAAGGAGTGGCACTGTTCTTTATTTCTGCCAGGAGAAAACAGGGGCTGAAACACTGCTTGATTCTGTAAATGGATCCCACACGACAGCCCACCTCTGCCTTTCTGCCCTTTGATAGGGGAATATGGAGGGCTGCTGGAGCTCCCACCAGCCGGCTTTTCCTCTCAGCAGCCAGCCCAATCACTTTCCTCTCAGAGGCTCCTTTCAGTGTAAACAATCTTCTTATTACCACCCTGAGCATCTTTCCTGACAGGACAAAATTTAATAGGGTTTTCTAAATAAAACTCAGATTGGATATTGTCTGACTTGGATGGGAGAAGAGTATTTGATGTCACTAAAGCTATGCCACTCTGAGCAATGGCTTCAGCTCCCTGGGCCTCAGTTTCCTTGCCTATAAAATGAGGGGGTGGGAATAATGGTTTCTGACACATTTTCTAGCTCTGCAATTTTGTATACTGGATCGAACTCTATTTGTTCTGTACAGATGTCAGCATGGAAATCACAAGTCAGAAGGAGATGGCAAATTCAATGAGTATTGAATTGCACCCCAGGTCTCTCTATTCATTTGAATGAATCATCCATACCCAATTATCCAGGAACAAACACCTTTTCATCTCCTCTTTGCTCTCCTAAAAACATTAATTCATGAATATGACATCAGATTGGGGGAGCTTATTTATATGCATCTGAAGATTGATAACAAAGCCATAATGCATCCATTTTTTTTTTTTTTTTATAAAAGAAGAATGACTAGAAGCTAAAAAGAGTCCTTTCTCTTCCCAGACTTGGGACAAGTCACCTCTTGACAACTGTCCCATCTCTGGCATTTATTCCCATTATTCCTTCTTTGATCCCGTGACATTTATGTGGCCTCTGCATTTCAGTTCAAGTATCACCTACTTAAAGTTCTCGTACATTTCCCAGCCTAGTCTGGGCATGGCTTCTCTGTTCTCCAATAGCACTTTGGGCTTTTCTTCATTATGACACTTACCACACTATATGGACTTGCCAATGTTAAGGTTTAGATATTAGGTGTCCCCCAAAAGCCCACATGTAAGACAATATAAGGAAGTTCAGAGGTGAAATGATTGGGTTATGAGATCCTCACTTAATTAATGGATTAATCACCTGATATGGATTAACTGGGCTGTAACTGTAGGCAAGTAGGGTATTGCTGGAGGAAGTGGGTCACTGGGGGCGTACCTCTGTCCGGCAGAGCTCTCTCTGCTTCCTTACTGCCATGTCCTGAGCTGCCTTCCTCTGCTACATCCTTCCACCATGATGTTCGGCCTCACCCCAAGCCCAGAGCTATGGAGACGGTGGTCTATGGACCAAAACTTTTGAAAATGTGAGCCAAATAAACTGTTCCTCCTCTAATTGTTCTTGTCAGAGCTTCTGAGCACAGTGACAAAAAAAAGCTGACTTAAATACCAACTCTCTTTCCTATTGAACTCTGAACTCCTTTTGGGCAGAAAAAGAGTTCCGTCTACTTCACAGCTCTAGTCATTATAAGGTCTCTGAAGGTTCATTTCTTGACCACTAGAAAAGTCATGCTTGACCTTTTTTGACGGAGATCATTTGCATGGAACAAAAGATCTTACCACATCTGTCTGCATGTCCACGTAGAGAAAGAACAGAGTGATAATAAAGAATGGGAGAACAAAATCCTCAAGTTGGAATAAAATTGTTGAATAGTATCCTTATTAGTTGCTAACTTTATAATAAAATATGGATTGACACACACCTTTTAATATAAAATATGACCTATAAGTTTAAAGGCTATCAGGATTATGAACTCTAACCTACAAACTTATAACATGACCACTTTATTATGCTTAACCTGATAGTAGATTCAAGTTATTAAGTTCCTTGAATCTATTAATGAATTGTCACAGCCCATTATATTGGTGGTCCCCAAGAAACCATACTTCCTACTATGCACAGCCTTTTTGAGTCCCTTCCTTCTGAGTTTGGGCTATACCTGTGACTTGCCTTAATCACAGAGATGCAGTGGACAGACGTGATGCTGTGCCTGTCAGGCCCAAGCCTTGAGAAGTCCTGGTAGCTTCCATTTTTGTGTTCTTGGGAGCAATGAACTGCCTGATATGAATTTCGACCACTTTGTTGGAAAGATCACACAGAGACCACGTGGAAAGGCCAGACAGAAAAAGAGAGGTTAACATCACTTGGAGGAGAACTGAGCAACCCAGCCACTGACAAGACCTGAAACCCCACATATAAGACCCCAATCAGACATTTCAGCCAGAACTCCATCATGCTGGGCATACAAGACAAGAAACCATCTTGGATTTTCTAGCCTTCACTAACATCATGTAGAATAGAAAAAACTTAATCTTGCTGAGCCTGATCTGGATTCCTGTGTACACAATCATGCAAAATAATAAAATGATTGTTGAGCTAGTATGTTTTGGAGTACTTAGTTATGTAGACATAGATAACCAAAACAACTGTATAAGCACTTTTGGGTTCAGATTACATATGTATCTGTTTAGCAACAGGATATGCATGATTCATGCTTGAACTACAACTTGTTCATATCTTAAAATCTAGTAATTGGAAAATTGTAGACTAAAAATAAATTTGATGCAAATATGTACCACTGCGTGCTGTAGGGTTAACCAAATATCCTCCACAGACTAATATGATAATGCTGAAGTCAAATGAACTATAATTTCTAATTAAAACGAAAGTATAGCAGTAGCTGAAAACCACAACCAACTCAAAACAAGACTGACATTGCAATGAAAATGATAACAACGTGGCCTTCCCCCAGGTCACAGGATTCTAACCATCTGCTTAAGTGCGGGGGCAGTAGCTGCTGAGCCTTTAGAGGCAGGCTGACTTCACAGATAACTGAATTAGAGCCTTCAGGGAACTTGGTAATGAGCTAATTTGAGTTTATGAATAGCAAATATGAGTAATACCTAATAACTCATTTAGTAGATTAGCAGCATATGGTCCGTAGTCCTTAAACATAAAAATTAGTCTTGATATGTCATGCCACTCATAAGAATTCAGAGAGGATTTCCATTTGAGGAACACTTTGTACCCCTTTAGTGGCCTGAGAATGAAGATGAGAGTCTTCTCCAGGGGAGTCACAAAAATGTCAGGCTCAGTCGAGCTTCTCATGTGCAGGGGGCAGAGATCAGGAGGGTTGGTGTACATCAGAGGCTTTTAGGCTCTTAGGGGAAGTTGAGACCTGCTACTGCAGGGGGCTGAGGGTTGATTTGGGGAGTCTCTTAGGATAATAGCTTGAGGATGAATCATTAAAACATTTATGTGTTTACCTAATCAAGAAAATTTGCAATAGTCAGCAAAAATAAGAGCAACCTTCATTTATAGACTAGGGCACATCTGGTACTTTACTCACCACATCTGTATATTCATCAAACCCTGTGAGGAAGGTATTTTTTATGCCCATTTTACAACTGTAAAAACGGACCCAGAGTGATTTTTCCACTAGTGACAGGGTGGTATTTGGACCCAATCCATTTTGGTTTTCCCTCCACCATATTACTTCTGGGTGAAAAGTATCAAGTACCTAAGTGCCTGGCCCTGTGCAAGGTGCTAATATAATCAATCAATAAGCCAGAATTAGAGATCCTATACCCTCATCCTCAAATGGAAGGTAAACAAGAAGGCATAGCATGTTCCTGTAAGGCCAATATTTGTTGAGGGGAAATGGGCTATATTAAATATGAACACAGAATGGAAGAGAATGCAAAATATGGAGGAAGTTTGGAGGCAAAAACATGAGACTTCAACAAAATCTTGCTCTGGGGCCACCAGTTTGTGAAACCCGGGAGGATGTTTGCTCTTCTTTGCCACTAGGGGCGCGACAGGGGAAATGTAAATGGAAGGTTGCACATAGCAACAGGCAGGTCCAATGCCACTCCAGGGCTGAGGGGGTAATGGAAGGTCCCTTTCTTGAGATTACTATCTGGGGAAAATTTATTCCCTAGACTCAGACCCAGTATCAGGAAGACTTCTGCCCAAATCATCAAGAACAAGTCTAGCCTTAGAATTAGAGATATCAGAATTCAAATCTTAGTTTTACCACACACAGCTATGTGATATGAAAGAAGTTGTTCTTTATTTCTAAATGGGAATAATAGTATTAGTACATGCTTTACAAAATTATTAGCATAATGTTAGTAGTAAGTAAGTAGAACTTATATATATATATATATATATATATCAATGGTTTTTAATACCAGCAGAACAGTATCACCTGAATTAAATGTTAAAAAAAAATTCTTGGAACCCACCCCTGACCTACAGAAACTCAGGGTGGCTCAGCAAGGAACAAGTGTTCTGTGACCTCTGGTTTCCATTAACATGGGGGCGGGGGTCAAAGAATTGGACCTTGAAGTACCTGAGCTATTCCTTTTCCTTAAGGAGCCCTCAAGCAGACAGATTCTGGATCAGTCGTGTCAGTCCCACATTCTTGAGGCAAGAAAACATTAGAAGGAAGCCAGGGCTCTAAGACTGCCAGAAACCTGTCATTCTGCCACACTCCTAAAATTCTCATGTTATGACTTATGTTCCCTGCAGAGTTTTCCCTTTCTTTCCAATCCGTATCTGTTTTTCATACTCCTTTAGTGACATTTTGTGCCAAATATGTCATCTCTGGAGGGCACAGAATGGATTATAAGTTTCTTACCAGAAAGTGAAAGGACAAGAAGCAGAAACAAAGAAACCTGAAAAGGTAAGAGAATGACAGCTCCATTAATGTTGGCAGCTCATCCACAACTCAGAAACAGAAATGTTGAGAAGAGACTCCTCAAAGTTCTGGTTCAAAAGTGTGAGTATGGCTCTTGGGTGAGCCTAGAAAGAGCACCAGGTAATTTGGTGATTGTGTGTGTGTGTGTGTGTGTGTGTGTATGTGTGTGTGTGTGTTCGCAATAACCACAACAAAACCACACCAGAGAGACAACATTCAAGTTCAGAACAATATGTGAAACCACACTGACCTTCATGGACCAGGAGGAACTTGTGGTCAGCTGGCCCATCCCCATTCTCCACTTCATGAACCTCACATTCTCCCTCCCTTTCCCTTAGCCTCTCCCATTTCCTGTTCTCTAATCTCCTTTCCTTTTCTTCCTCCCCTTCCTGCTTCTCAGAACAATATGAACAACAGCAACCATTTAATGAGCACCTACTGGCTCTACATGAGTGCACTGCTCAATATAACCTTTCTAGGTAAGTATTACTATACCAAGGTACCCAAGACCAACTCCCTACAGCTGAGCCATTGTTCAAACTCATGTCTGCCTGAAGGTAAAGCTCACATTCCTCCAGTATCTAGACTGGTTTGCTGATGTAGAAAGGTTATTAATATCACCTCTAGATTATAAACTCCCTGAGGATGGATCCTCTGGGTCATTCTAGTATTTACTTATAGAAGGCACTGGGTAGTCAGAGTGCCTCTTCCCCCACAAACTTCATAGAACCAACAATATTTTAGTGGACAATCGTAAAGTAACAATTCAGCACCATGGACAACAGCACCCGGGGTACCAACACTTCATCCCCCAACCCCCTACCCCCACCAATATATCTCTGGATAACCCCTTCCATTCCAGAGGTATCTAGAATCCAGTTTGGAATAGCACCTCATTAATAATAGATTAACAATGTGCTGGACCGTCCTAAACCATTTGTGTGAATTACTGTCATCTGGTTTACTCCACATAACTCCCCTGTGAGGTAGACACAAGTATTATGCCCATTTTAAAGATGAGGAAACTGAAGCACAGAGATTAAGTCACTTTTCTTAGGTCATGTAGCTATTAACTGATGGACCCAAAATTCAATCCAGGTGATCTGACTCTGAAGCAGGTCACAAAGATAACAGTGGCATTGAAATCACAGGATAATACTTGACAAAAGATAGTCACCAAGAAAATACAAATATAATCACAATAATTTTAAAAACTGTCATTTGAATAAAACACAAAATCAAAAACACATCCCAGGAAGCTCATGAATCCCCTTTGAGAAACCACAGTTTGATGGGTTTTGGAAAATGGGAAGGAAGAACAAATTTATTTCCCAAGCAAACCAGAGAGGGTATTGTAGTAGCTTGGAGCCCCTGTGTCTGATCTCAGTATTGACATTCAGTAGTTAGGTGATTTTGAATAGTCACTTTCACTCTCTAGATTTCAAGTTTCTCATTTGATAATTGTGGAGAGTGGAGTAAACATATTTAAGATTTCCTCTAACAGTAATTCCATTTTCTTTCTAGAATATTAGACATCAACCCTTTGTTCTAGCCATATGGTAACTGGTACCACCATTTTAGGCTTGGAAATGCTATCCATTCTTATATTCATTTAAACTATACCTCATTGGATAGAGACAACATTAAGATACTTTTGCCACCAGTCAATTATTAACAATTAAAAAATAGGTAGTATTCTTGTTGTCAGGAAACCAAGGAAAACAAAAGCGCCAATACTGCTGGTATGGAAGTAAATTAGCCAAAACAGCACACTCTATCAACAGCCTCAAAATATATGTTTCCATACAATTTTACTTCTGTAAATTTATTCTTATGAAGTAACTATGGACAATAAGAAGAACACTAGTTTTTGTTTCTGATTTTTTTAAATCAAGGATTAAACCCAGGGTGCTTAGCCACTGAACCACATCCCAGCCCTTTTATTTTTATTTTGAGATAGGATATTGCTAAGTTGCTCAGAATCTTGCTAATTTGCTGCAGCTGGCCTCAAACAGGCAATCCGCCACTGGGATTACAGGTGTGCACCACCCATGCCTGGCGAACAGCACTATTTCTGCAACTACTGTTGCTACTTCTGCAGGGTTTCAACTACAAGTATATTAGAAGCAGAACTGTTTAATCCTAGCCAAAAATCCAAACAATTTAAAGGGAATACAACATGGGTTCATTAGAAATGTTTTATTACATACATCTAGTCAAAATATTCTAAAATCACTAAAACACATGCTTTAAAAATTTTTCAAATTCATAGGAAAACGCCTTATATAGATTAAAAGTCAACAACAAAAGTTAGTTAAAATATTAAACTATGAATATTCATATCAGGTAATGAACTGCTCAAACCAGATCCTCCTTACAAAGAAGGATTTATTCCCTCAGTTACTTTGAAATGCAGCTGGCAGTCAATTCTCAGTTGTTAATGCTTTTCAGAAACAGTCTCAGCTGGAAAAAAAAAAAAAAAGCTGTCTTTCCCAAGGTCATGGCCCCTTCCTGGGTGACCCACATCCAGTTAGACTGATACCAAGGCCTTAAGTCCAAAGGCCTGGCCCCCTCTTCCTAACTGGGAACACTCCACAGGACTATACCCGTCCAACTTTTCCCTCTGCCAGGTGCTTCTGTGTCCCTTCCCTTCTACGTGGTGATCCCCTAAGCATTCCTTAGTAAAACCAACCCTCCTGCACAGTGATATCTAACTCAGAGTCTGGGATCCAGGAATTCTAATATGTGGCAATGTAGAAATTAAATTCTCGAGGAACTTCTTGTTTAAAAAGAAAATGTAAACATGGAAGCATTACATATTGATTTAGTAGATGTGCAGTTTGACTCCAACAGTGCTTAAAGAACACTCAGATCTTTAGATGAACTTTTCAGAAAACAAGGCAGATGAGAAAACAAACAAATCCAAAGTGAACCCAGCTTCCAACTCAGGAAGGTAGGAAAAGGAACACAAGAGAAATCCAAATAAAGCCAAAAAAAAAAAAAAAAAAGAAAAAGGCAGTTGTGAAGTCAGAAATTACAGACTAGTAATCAAAAAACAAATGCAACAATGGGAAAGTAAATAAAACAAAAAGCTCTTTTTTTTGGGGGGGCGGGGTACCTGGGATTGAACTCAGGGGCACTCAACCACTGAGCCACATCCTCAGCCCTATTTTGTATTTTATTTAGAGACAGGGTCTCAATGAGCTGTTTAGCAACTCACTTTTGCTGAGGCTGGCTTTGAACTCTTGATCCTCCTACCTCAGCCTCCAAAGCTGCTGGGATTACAGGTGTGCACCACCATGCCTGGCCCAAAAGCTCTTTTTGTTGATGATATTACTGGGGGGAAAATCCCAATAAACTAGACAATTCTTTTGGCATATGACAGAGAGAAAGGCATGGAGGAAGGGGATGAAGGGAGGGAGGGAGAGAGAGAAGAATGAGAGCATGAGCAGCAATATTAGAAATGAAGCAGGAGACACAACTGTAAGAGCTTCTGTTAAATTATGAGAGAATATTCAACTTTATAACAATACATTTGAAAACCTAGTTGAAATGGAATTTTTTTTGAGAAAATATAAACTATCAAAACAACAGATGAGATTGAATCCATATTCAAAGATCTACTTGCCCCACTCCCCTGGTTCAGATAATAAATATTACAGGCCACTTCTAACAATCGTCAAGGAGCAGATAATTCTTCTCTTGCACAAACTGCACAGTGCACAGAAAAACATGTTAAATTACATTTATTTTATGAAGTCAGATTTCCTGGTTACAAAAATTGAATAAGAAGAGCATAAACAAAAATTAAAGACCAACCTCACCTATTAAATGAAGTAAAACCTCACATAAAAAAAGTAAAATCCAGTATTATATTAAAAGAACAATACACAGGGGACTGAGGAAGTAGCTCAGAGACAGAGTGCTTACCTAGCATGCAAGGCATGGGTTTGATTCTTAACACTGCCAAAGCAAAACAAACAAACAAACAAAAAACAAAAAAATAAAAATAAACAACCAAACAAAAACAATATATAGATTTGATTCTAGAAAGCAAGATTTAAGTCATCATTGATAAACCTATCAAATATACTATCTTAACATAATAAAATAGAAATTTATGTGACTGCCTCAATATGTTAGAAAAAAGGTTAAATTTAACACCCAAAATAATGAAAAACAAAATGCAAATAAAACCTCTAAGTACATTAGAAGATAAAGGGAGCATCTTTTACTTTATAATGGCTATGAACCAAAACCCCACAGCAAACTTCATATTTAAATGGAAAATACTAGAAGCATTCCCATTATTAGGAAACAAAAATCAAGGACAGGAAAAGGATGCAAGTTATAACCTGTACTAATTGACAATCTACTAGACGTCCTAGCCAATGCAACTAAATAAGAAAAAGTAAAATATACAGAAATTTGAATAGAGAAGGTAAAACTCTCACATTTAAAAAGTGATATAATAGCATACCTAGAAAAATCAAGAGAATACAATAAATACAAGTAATTAAGGGGTATCAGAAAAGAGGCTGATTCCAAACCAATATTAAAAATTAATGATCTTCTTCTACACTAGCAAGTGTCAATTAGGAAATATGGCATAATACAGATATTTCAAATTTTTAATGGAAGCTATAAAGTGCCCTGGAATAAATCTAGCAAACCATGTGTAAGATGTTTATAGAAAAACCTATGAACTTTATAGAAGGACATAAAGGGAAGACTGGATAAATGGTGAAATATCTTATTCATGGTTAGGAAGGCATACTTTAGCACTAGTACTTACAAGTATGTGGCCTTAGTTTTCTCATAAGAATGGACTCTCTTTTGTGGAGTTTTTTTTTTTTTGTGTGTGTGTGTGTGTGTGTGTATGTGTTTGACTGTTAGAACTAGTAGAACTAAATGGCATGTTTAAAAAGCTCAAAATTAAGTGCAATATTATTAATGGTACAAACATGAATTTAACTGTAAAAAAAACAGAAACATGAATAGAAACATGCACAAAATAAAAAGATTAACTCCAAGATATACATAGAGATTAGAAGCTGCAGTTCTATTATTTGTAATGGTTTAATTGTTTTTTAAAAGGAAATGTATTAATGTATTATTTATATTCTTTTCAAAAACTTAAAGAGAATTCCTTATTTCCACCATCTGGATCTTCTTCTATTTTTTTTCCTGGCACAACTCAAATCTAGTTTCTCATGGTTCACCTACACAGGTTAGAGACTGAGCCTTATGTGTACTTTCATTTGAAAGTACTACATATGAACGTGTGTTGTGTGTGTGCTTACAGTATGGACAGTGTGTACTATGTCTTTCTGTACTTTATGAATACTATTTGTTATATATGAATTTTAATATTTTTAGACTTTGCAGGAATGTATATCATAGTTAAATAAATAAATTGCCTCCACCTACAGTTCTCTTACACCAGAATGGCTATTTTATGCATCGTAGAACACTTTTTCTAACTTGAAATCCTATTCACTCTTCTATTTATCCTATCCTTTCCTATAAAGTTTGGTTAAAGAAATAACATTCTAAGGACAATTATGCCTGTACATTTACCAAGCTCTTAGTATGTGTACACTGCTCTGCTAGGAGCTAAGGGGATACACAGATGGATTATGATTGATTTCAGCCCTCAGTGAACTAATAGCCCACTGGGAACACCACAAAGCTTCCACAAATGCTGCAGCATGGGCTACGTGTGTGAAGGCCTGTGAGTCTCAGAGAAAGGAGAGCTCAGTGTGCTGTGATGTCGATATGGTCCAATGAGAAGAAAAGACCTGGGTTTACTAACTCTTGTTTTACATACTCGCACTGGAGAGGGGAACTGCTAAAATCAAAACTTTAAAACTCCTAAATTGGGTTTCATTTAAAAAAGAGTTTTTTCATGCTATGAGATTATTTCTTATATTTTCAATTTCAATGAAAATATAGCTAATGGATTCCTCGGTGCAAACCAATTAGGAATGCACCATTTCATTTCTCCCAAATTCCATACTAAGGAGTCCAATTTATTCAAGTGTGTTTGGACATCTTTACACTGGGACCTGAGATATAGAAGCCTTCATTTTAACTGCTCCTTTGTACCACTGGTTTCCAATGTGGAGAAAAATGTGCCAACAGTCTCCGACACCCAGAAATCTGTTTCTGTCAGGAAACAGAAAGAGGATAATTCTGGGGTCTAACAAACCTGCATCTCATCCATGACATTTACTCGATTTGTGGTCCTGAGCACGATACTCATTCTTTACCTCTTGAGCCTAAGTTTCAGGACTAAAGATAATAAATACAGATTTCCTAGCACAGTGCCTGGCACAGAGGGTAGAGTGGATGTTAGTTGCCGTCCCTTCTTTATCAGACATAGGTAAATATTTCACGTTTCCCGATACCTTGAGTACCCTCATAGGGAGAAGGGTTTAAATGAAAGAAGTTATGAATTTAGAGATGAAAAACCTTAGGCTTCAATTTAAGGAAGAGAATGGGAAGGAAAGAAGATACTTTTCACACCAGCTGTAAAAGATAGAAGAGTATAAATTTTCACCTTAGCTCCTTGAGGCAATTAATGAACAAAGCAGAAAACCATGAACTTTGTGGCAATATCTGCTTATAGGGAGTAGGAGTGGCTGGATGTGTGGGCTAGATTAGGGCACTGGAGGGTTTGAGACATGAGCCTTTAGTCATTTGGCTGAATGCATTTAATAAATTTCAATCCAATTGGAGGGAATGGACTCCCTGGGTGAATCATTTTGGACTAGGCAAAAATAGCCAACAGAAACCAGCCCCCACTAAAGAAAAAGAAAATACCATTTTATTTGACTGACATTGTTTTGATCATAGTGTGAAATCACACACTGACTTTAGTTGATTCAGAGAGACACCCTGTTGCTGATGGAATCACATGCATTTATTCATTCCTCTATCCTTCTACTAGGTGTGACTTTAAAACACAAATAGCTCTCCTCTTAAACTTATTTTCCTCTCACCTTGATCTCCAAAACTCAATACCTTTTTCAATAGAAATGTCATTTTCCATGTTCACTGGGCTTGATACACTGGCTTCATTTACCTATGGTCTCCTCCTTTCCCAAAATATCGATATTAAGTCAGAAACCAACTCTTCAGTTTTGTTTTAGATTATTTCTCAGCTTTGTTTCTTTCTTTGCATTTTATTCCTTGGAACAACACTTCTGTCCCACGCTGTACTGGGTGACAGCTTTCTAATTGGCCCCAGCATCTGCTTCTAGTCCCCATAACTACCTTCCTGCATTTCAGTCTGCTCTGCCATGGGAGCACTTTACAGAAACCACTAGTTGCAATTTCCTAGCTCAAAAACTAAACTATTAGTTTGTGTCAAGTTATTTTTCCAGATATTCAAGTCTATTATTATCTTGTCTCACATGATCTCCCACTAGTTTTGGACAAAATGGTGAAGGACTTTGGAACAGAGATGGGTGTCATCCATTCCTTCTGCTGACAGTTGAGACTCCGGGACAAAAAGAAAACAAAAATGATGCTGATAACTGGCTTTGATTTCTGGGCCATAATTTTCCATTTGCTGGAAGCATGACTTCATGTCTAGTCATGAAGGACATGCATCTTGTGGGCATGTGGGATATGGTATTGTCTATAGTCTCCAAGAAAAAGCATCAAAGAACTAGAATCATAGGAATGCTAGCAAAACAACATGAGAGGGGATGTGCCTAGTGACACACTGGCATACACACAATGTCAACATAATTACAAAGAATATTATAAACTATTTGTAGACTGGTGTGTCTCCATGGCAACATGGCTTTAGACCAAACACTGGTTTTTTGATGAGAATTCATGACCCTAAGGATGAAGCACCTAGAACATCCCACGAGTGTGATAGCACTGTGAGCACTTTCTGTAGGCCACTTGGCCACAAGGAGGAAACAGCTGGTGCATTCCTCACTACCACTATTCTGGCACAAAGGAAGTCAGAGCAGTGAAAGTGAACTTGCAGCGGCTAAACATTTGCAGAGAGCCTCATTCTGTTAAAAGAAGCACATCAGATGCATCTTGTTTCTCTTGTTGATGCAGAGTAGAGAAGCTGAACTGGATGAACTCATCTGGCCCTCATTAACCAACAGAAAGATGCTGCTTGGTGAAGCAGCATGAGAGACCTCTCAGGAGAACGAAGGAGCCTGGTAGTAATGAACAACCAGAAATCTTAGGCAGACATATTTCCATATAGATTTTTTTTAATTTAAACAAATATAGCTTTGATGGTAAAACATTCTGGAATGGAATCAAACTAAAATCCTCCCAAATGGGGAGACATTTTTAAAAAATCAAATAAAGAAGAAAAAGGAATGGTTCTTAAAAACAGTCCTGCAGGACGAACCCATAGGTTCATATTTGAAAAAACATTGAGAAAAAAGGAAAACAAAGGCATATGGAAGAATATGCCACAAACGTATACATGAAAATCATTTCATTAAAAAATAGCTTAAAATGAAGTTGTGAATGCTTTTTAACTTCATACGCCTTAGTGCTTACTTTATAACCATGAAATAAAGAAATAAAATATCATTTTTTTGCCATTAAAAATAGCTTAAAATGATCTGGAAATACTAAATGACAAACACCACTACAGGCTAAAAAAAGCTGGAGGAAGCTCGGGAAATGAGCTGGTTAATTTTAGAGCAGAAAGAACAAAGAATGGCCTGGTCTACTGCTTGGGAATAAAGATGTCCCAGAGAACTTCCAGTGGAGACTCCTGAAAAACTTTCACTGGTCTTTAAAAATATTTGGAAAAGAACACCAGCAAAAAGCTAAAGGACCATTCTACAGTTGTCGTGTATTTAAAAATAATAATAATAATAAAATCAATTTAAAAAATTAAAAACAAATTTAAAAAAGCTAAAGGACTAGAAATGAGTAAATCTAATATTAATGTCACTGTCAAAAAATGGAAGAAGATAGATTCCAGTGTGGACCCAATATTAATCTTAGCTAAAAATTCAAATCATATTTTTAAATTATTTTAAAATAAATATCATGGGCTGGGTTTGTAGCTCAGTGGTAGAATACTTTTCTAGTATGCATGAGGCACTGGGTTCAATCCTCAATACAACATAAAAAATAAATTAAATTAAATTAAAGGTATCATGTCCATCTATAACTAAAAAAAAATTTTTTTAAATCACATATACTCTCATTACCCAACTATAATCACAATTAACATTTTGCTATGAATTCTAGAATTTTTCCTGTAGGCGTATACATTTTTTTTTTTACTTTCAACTTCATTTATTTCTTTTCTATTTTTTTCACTCCATGATGACCATTATTTGTTACATTTTTCTATATACAATATTATTTTCCATGGCTACATATTATTTTATTACATAAATAGACCATAAATTATTTCCAGTTCCCTTTTCTCAGTATTTTACTTCTAATTTTTGCACATCACTTTGTTTTAGGGGTGGCTATGTTTTCATTTTCAATACTGGGAATTGAACCCAGAGGTGCTGTGCCACTGAGCTACATCATCCCAGCCCTTTGGGTTTTTATTTTGAGACAGAGTCTCACTAAGTTGCTGAGTCTGGCCTTGAAATTGCAACCCTCCTGCCTCAGCCTCTGCAGTGGCTGGGATTATAGGGTCTGTGTCACTACACCTAACTCACTGTTGTTTGTTTTAAAAACTCATTTCCAATGATTAGAAACTATGGCTTTACTATTTTTGCTTTAAAGAAGTTGCTGAGGTTTAATTTGTGACCTAATACATAATTAATTTTTGCAAATGTCCCATGAACTCTAAAAAATAAGTTTCATTCTCTGTATTTAATAACAGCATATTTTTAAAAATAATATTAATTAAATGACATAGTTTCTGTATTTTTGATATGACTTGTTTGCTTACTTGACATGAAAAAGCCTGAGAGTGGCATTTTGAAATCTTCCACCACTTTTGTGTTTCTCTCAGTTTGGGCTGCAGTATTAATCAATGCATCCATTTCCTTGGTAGCTACATGGTCTCTGTGACTGGGCCTCTTCCATTTATGTAAGTCAATCCTTACTGTATGATTTAATGATATTTGTCTTGAACTGCATTCTGTCTAATATTTTTTAAGATTATATATATATATATATATATATATATATATATATATATATATATATATATATATATTTGTAGTTGGACACAATACCTTTATTTTTGTTTATTTATTTTTATGTAGTGCTGAGGATTGAACCCAGCGCCTCACATGTGCTAGGTGCGCACTCTATGGCTGAGCCACAACCCCAGCCCCATTCTGTCCAATATTAATTTCATGATTCTGCTTTAGTTTTTGTTTGTTTCTCTCAACTATGCTTTTTCTTGGCATCTTGCTTTTAATTTTTGTTCATAATCTTGTTTTAAGGTTGTCTATGCAAACAACATACAGTTGAATTTTAGTTTTTGATCCAATATGAAGCTTTTATTTAAAGTGGGTGATTTAGTTCATTTATATGCATTGTTATAACTAAGGTGTTTGGTGCCATCATTTCCCTGTTCCTATTACTACTATTTTTAGGGTTTGCTGTGCCTTTATTTTCTTTAGCTATGTAGAGTTTGCCTCTTGGTTTGGAAAGTGAATTAGTGGAAAAGAAATTCTAAAACTATTATTTTCTAAATTTAAGTGTCAAGCATAAAATGACTCTCAGACTCTCAGAATTGAATCCAGGAATTGAGAATTTTTTTTTTCCTTTTCCCATCCTTCCCTATTGACCTAGACAAACATTTTCAGGCTTGAAAAAAAATGTTATGTGGGGTATTAAACCCAGTTTGTTATTTCAGAATTTTTTGTAACTTTGCATACCTGCTCTTTGAATAGATTTTACTTTTGTGCACAAAATTTTTAAACTGGATTTACAATGATTATTTAGACACCTCGTTTTTTTAATTGGCTTCAGTACTAATTGCTTATTCTTTCCACTCTACATCCTCCTCATACGTGATTTTCGTTAGAATACTCTGCTTACTAATTCCCACTAGCAGATTTTAATTCTGCAATTAAGATTTTTTCATTTCCTTGCGATTCCTCCATATTTCATTCATATTTTGAATACCATGTTTCATTTTAATCTCAGCCCTATTCTTGTTCTCTTCTGCCTTGTAAAAGCCATGCCTTTCTGCCCTCTTATAAGGACTCTAGTCTCTTGAAATGTTCTTTCAGGTCCAGCTGGAGTGGCTCATTTTCATACTGTATGCTATTCTTTGATCCCTTGTTTTGCATTTTCCTCATGCTTTACTCTTTGCTCATTCATAAAGAGGGAAGTATTCTATAGACTTGGTGTTTGTCAAATAATAAGTCTTTGGTTTTATTCCCTCTGAATGCTGAAATCAATAGTGGCAAGTGAATGTGTGCACATCCCAGACCTTTGCTGAGTTTTGAGAATATATTATCCTAGAGTAATTATACTTCCATTTTATTTTCTTCTTAATGCCAAAACAATTTCTATTCTTTGGAATGCATCAAGATTTTCTCTTTGATGGCATCAAAAGATCTCAATATTTTAAAAACATTTTATGCTTTCATTTTTAATGTAAAGTCCCATATATGTCCATTTCATCGAGATGCTTATTTCTTTAACATACTCTATATGCTCATTTATTTTGATCATTCAATCTGCTGAAGATTGATAGAAATAGATTGAAGTTCCTCTGCAGTTGGGTTTTGCTAATTTTATTTTATAAAATTTGATAGTTGTTAATCAGAATAATATATTCATGAATATTATGACTTCTAAAAGACTATATCTTTCAGCCATATCTAATGTTTTTTGTATTAAAGTCTACTTTGTTTAATATTAATATGGTTCTCCTTTCTTTTGTTTGCATTTTCCTGGTATACCTATGACCTTTCTATCTTCCCATTTTGTTTAAAATAACATATATTTAGAATTGATTTTGGCTCTTCATCTTTTAATAGAAATGATTAAACAACTCACACTTAATGTCATAATTAATGTGTTTGACCTATCTATCACTTTATACTTTTATTTTTATATTTCCTTCTTTAGTTTTAAATATTGGCTATAATGTTCAACATTTTCCTTTTCCTTCTGATTTTGAATTGAAACATGGCATTTTTTATTTTACATTTGTCTATACTCTTTAAATTTCTCTGAGTCAACAATGAAAAATTATTCAATGTTTCCTACAGTTTGAAAATAGAAGTTTAGCACTTCTATTAAATTTTTTAGGACCCTGAATTTTCAAAAA
This sequence comes from Spermophilus citellus, assembly GCF_964194105.1. Classification (NCBI taxonomy): domain Eukaryota; kingdom Metazoa; phylum Chordata; class Mammalia; order Rodentia; family Sciuridae; genus Spermophilus; species Spermophilus citellus. The sequence continues at coordinate 120,852,630 of NC_138188.1, read as the reverse complement.
TTAATTTTTCAATTGATACATTAAAAACATAAAAGTTGTTTTAATGAGGTACCATGTAATGTTTTGATATATGTATCATGTAATGTCTAAGTCAGGTTAAACATATTCATCTCCTCAAATGGTTATCATTTCTTTATGGTGAAAACTTTCAAAATCTTTCTTCTAGGTTTTTCAAATATACAGAACACATTGTTATTAGTAGTCATTACTGTACAACAACACACCATAGCTTCTTGCTCCTATCCAACTGTAACTTAGTATACACATTAATTATCTTTCTCCCATCCTTTCTGTCCCTCCATTGTCATTGTCCCTGCCTCTGGGAATCCCCATCTACTCTCAAATTCCATCATGATCTCAACTTCTTCAGATTCTACATACAAGTGAGATGTGGTACCTGTCTTTTTGTACCTGGTTCATTTCACTTCACACAGTGATCTCCAGTTCTATCCATGCACAAATGACAGGATTTAACCTGAGTTTTAAGTCCATGTTCAAGTGGCTTTGATTGTTTATCTCTTATCTTTAATATTGCATCTCTTCTGTTCCCAATTCATTAATATTTTGAGTAAAAAACTTTTTTTCAGTACACAATTTCAGTGGTTTACTTTATGGGTATTTTTTTTCTTCACATATTCCTGAAGAAAACTCTTAAACATATTCTGGGTCATAATCTTACAACCTCAAAATTCTGTAGTCATATAAGGCAACTTCCTACAGATATTTAAGTATTGCAGAATATTTGACAATTGTTTATTTTTTCTTTGGAAATAAGATATTGTTCTGATTTCATACAAGTGGATTTTTGTTCTTATAATTAATAACTTTCATCAGAATATACTTTTAATTTCCTCTGGTACAACATGAACAATTTTGAACAAAACTCAGGGAAATGTTTTTATATATTTTTTTTAAAGAGAGAGAGAATTTTTAATATTTATTTTTTAGTTTTCGGCGGACACAACATCTTTGTTTGTATGTGGTGCTGAGGATAGAACCCAGGCCGCACGCATGCCAGGCGAGCGCGCTACCATTTGAGCCACATCCCCAGCCCTGTTTTTATATTTTTATTGCAACTTTTCTTCCCTTTCCTGTTTCCCTTTCTAGAAAAATTCTGTGTTTGTGTATTTAGTGGACTGAACTGCAGCATCCATGTTTCTCACTCATTATTCCATTGCTTCATGTGTTTTTCATCAGTACTGTGAGGAAGTACATTCATCTAGACTTTTCTGCATTGTTCTAATGTTCATGCTTCCATTGCATGATTTTAATTCTGAAAAATGGTTTGTCTATCCAAATGTATCTCCATCTGGATCTCCTCTGTCTCTCTGACACCCCAAATTAAACCAGCCCTGAGCTGAACTCATTATCTAATGCCACTCTGTTCTTGTTCCCCATTTCTCCTGGTTGATGTAATCACCATTCTCCCAGGTGCACAGGGTAGGAGCCTGTAAGATACCCTCAATTCCTCTCCCACTCATTCCACTCACATTCACTCATTTACAAGTTCTTTCCTGATTTTGTCCCTACATCCATACCCAGAGCTATCCATGGGCAGTCGTCCTGTTTCCTTCCTCTCTATTATCCTCCCCACACTACAGTTTAAGGGATTGCTCTAACATTAAAATCTGACCATGTCAGTGCCCACTTAAAAGTTTTCAGTGCCCTCTGGAATAATTTAAAGGAGAAAAAAAAACCTACAGGGCTAGTGTTGTGGCTCAGTGGTAGAGCACTTGCCTAATATGTGTGAGGCACTGGGTTCAATTTTCAGCACCGCATATAAACAAATAAAATAAAGGTACATTGACAACTAAAACAACCCTACACTCTTGAATGTGTTGGGCAAGATGAGGGTCCAACTCCTACCTATGTTTCCAGACTCATCTCCCATCACTTCCTGACTTCTAGATTCTGCTCTAGCTACAGTGAACCATAGACAACAAGAACTGCCTTTGCTCAGACTATTCCCTCCACTTTTAAGTTTCAGATCAATCTCATTTACTCTAGAGAGTATTACCTGACCTTCTTTCTTGGTCTGATTACTTCAGAGGTTGTGGAGGAGACGTCCCCTTGACTCTCATCTAAAGATGATAACTCCACATCATGTCTATTTCTGGTTGTTGCTAGAAACCCTTTTGGTACTCCCCAGAAATTAGTTCTATGCCTAGCACCGAGATGGGTGCTCAATACGTATTTGCTGATTTAATATTGATTTCATGGTTGAGCAAGTCTTCTCAGGGAGAGCATTTGTTTTGATTTGTGAGACTTAGGGATTTGAGACAGTATGTACTTTGGGGAACAAAGGACTTTAATCTGGCAATAGGAACATATGGCTACTGGCTTCCTAATATTTGAGAAAAGTCACTTTGTGAATAGTTGGACATCATGGCACAAGAAAAGAGAAGACACTGGACTTCCACCACTAGGTTTCCTGGGGTCAGTTTCTGGGGTGTCATGAACATCCTTGCTGATGGGACTTTAGGATGGGTAATAAGGAGGGACTGGATGAGAATACCCACTTTGTGTGATTCTCAATTGGAAAGAGAACCTGAACCTCTGATAGATGGAGACAGCTTTCTCTACTTCACTTACTTTCACCAAATGTGGGGAGACTGAGGCAACTGGTGAAGTGCTGTGGGCTGTTGTCCCAAAGCAGAATGGTGGAGAAAAGCATCAAGGAATGAAAACATTTAGGCCAAAACATTTCAAGCATTTCAGCATCTGAGGATCAAAGTGGCCTTGCTGACCTCTGCCTGCTTGAACAGCAGATCAAGGAAATACCAGTAATGGGGAATCTGGTCTTTACCAAGAACGTTGATAAGATTACTCTGATAATCTTTTGTAAAAGATAGAGAAATATGGACTAATGGCAATGCAAGTTGAATACGTGTTCTAAATAAGTGGCTTGGATTAGTATCTATCTTTATAGAGCCTATAGTGAAATGCCTTAGAACCTGTAATGTTCGTTATTTTTATTGATGACTTAGGCAAAGCAGCCATGCACATGAGATTGGGGCATGGCTGGAAGGGGCCACTGAACACTGGATAATAGTATCTGGGCAAGCCGGCAAGACAGACAGAGCGGAATAAGACAAAATGAGGAATGAGTGTAGTGGGTCCATATCTGTACTCCAAATATCATCTGTACCTGTGTGGAGAGGGAGTCAGGGGGTGGGTGAGATAATTCAATGGCGAGTTTTAAGGAGAGTTGGGTTATTTCAGTTGATACTAAGAGCAACAGGTGTCAATGGTATAGATTCATAATTGGACCTTAGAGGACTTTTTTTTGTTTGCTTTGGAAATCCTTTATTCACAGGTTAAGCAATTTACTTGTGCAATAATGAAGCTGGATAGTCTAAAACATTAAAAAAAAACCTTTGCAAGCACACTGGCATTACTTACAACGATTGACATATTCACCACAAAGCTTATTTTCTACAAAGCAATATTCTTTAGCCAAATTTTAGTGACAGTTTATGGGAAAGAAAATTTTAAGTAATTTAATATTTACACTTACTTTGTCCTGCCTACTCTGATGGTAGGTGTTATGTCCTAGGCGGGCGACAACTAATAAAATTACTATCTCAGTCATCTGCAGAATTTTCACCCAACCCTCCTACATACACATACAGCTTAAAGAATGAGAGCTCTTTTTTTAGACCTTAGAGGATTTTAACAAAAAACAGAAATGTGGAATGAAGGAGTGATAATCTCACTCTTCTTGGTGCTGATTAGTCCTCCCTTGAAAAATCTGCATTTTATTCTTTAAGAAAAAGAAATTAGTTGGGCATGGTGGTGCATCACTGTAATCCCAGCGGCTCAAGAGGTTGAGGCAAGAGGATCACAGGTTCAAAGTCAACCTTAGAAACTTAGCGAGACCCTAAGCAACTTAGCGAGACCCTGACTCAAAATAAAATAGAAAAAAGGACTGGGGATTAAGCAACCCTAGGTTCAATACCTGGTACCAAAAAAAAAAAAAAAAAAAAGAGAAAACTGAGACGTGAGTGACGATGACAGTAAGGGGTGTTGCAGTAAGTGGCCTACAAGGCAGGGTGGGGCAGTGGAAAGGACTCAGGCCAGGGAATAGGAGCCAGATGACTTTGTTAATGGGCTTCAAGATTCTGGCCAAGCCAATATTCCTCTTGGGAGCTTGTAACAGGACTCCCCAAGGAGAAGATGGTGGCAGCTAACTTTCTCTCTAAGGTTTTGGTCCTCTGCTCAGGCCAAATTATGGGTACGTTTCTTTATCCCAGCCAGGGACAAGGCCTCCTGAGTCCCTGAGCACAAATTTGCACTGTTGAAATGCATTCAAAAATGATACCAATTCCCTTGGAATACCTTCAAAAATAGACCTTCTCTGACTTCCTGGGAAGCCAAGACGGTGATAATTCACATCAACATCACCACACACATTAAGACTTTGAAATCATATGGGACCTAAGTTCAAAACTCAGCCTCTCCTATGGGCTTGCCAAACACAGGCAAGTTACTCAAATTTTCTGAGACTCAGTTTCCTTGTTTGTGAGATGGCATTAATTCAGGTTTGTAGTAATGCAAATATTAAGAGGAGACAACTCACGTTCAAATACAGCACAATATGAGACACAAAGTTCATGCTGAATAAATGCTATAACTAGTATTATTATGACATTTATTACCACCTTCCCTCTTTTTTCTTCCTTCTCCTCATCTCCTCTGGGCTAGGCATGATGCCAGGGCAGATGATATGGTGTAGAAAATAAAATGCACTAAGTTTACACTCTAACCAGCATAGTTCAGTTGAACTTTTTGCAGTGATGAAATGTTCTGTGTGTTCTCCAATTTGGTAACCAAAAGCCATATGTGATGTTTATTAAGCACTAGAAATGTGACTAACATGACTAAAGGCTGGGTTTTTAATTTTATTTCATTTCAAAGATTTAAATGAACATGGAAAGAATGTTATATGAAAATAGACAGGGACCTTTCTAAGGCTGACCAGGATTAACAGAATAAAGATGCACTGAAAGAAAAATGCACATAAAAAACCCAGTACAGTGCCTGGAAATCTTTATTTGTTCATTCCTCACATTTAATTGTCAATTATGCACTGAAACAATCTCAGGTGCTAGGGAATATAGGAAAGAATTAGGCATGGTCTCTGTTCTCTGTTCTCAGGGAACTCACAGTTTAGTGGGGGATATGCAAATAACTGATTTCACCACAGTGAGGTAAGTGTATGTACAGGTGCTGTGGGTTGAGAGTCCCAACTCCAGTGAACAGCAAGGGAGGGCTTCTCAGAAGGACATTTTAAGTCATTAGCTGAGTCTTGCAAAAGTAAATCTTAGAGTGGGGCTCAACTGTAGTTACTCCATGTGCAACAGTAAATTGTACCCCAGGGTTAAGCCTACTGCTAGTGGCAGAGGTGACTAGGGGGCAAATACAGATCTAGAGAGAACTCATAGCTACAGTCAATTTGCTTTCTTTCAAAATTGTGTGTATGTGTGTTTAGCCAAACTCTATTACTTATGATGTAATATCAACTCCTATTATGATGGAATTCTACACATTCATAAGTGAGAGTTATTAATAGTTACTTGTGTGAAGAAGTGAATGTTATGCACATTTATATATTCTTCACAATAGTTTATTTGTTTAAAATTAACATGTGACATCTAGCCAAAGAATTCTAAATATCTTTATTTGATTTCTATAATCACAATTGAGTATATAAAGTATGGTGATGTGTGTGGTTCCTTCTCCTATGGGGTTAGGGAATGTTTCTGTGGTGTGGCTTGGTCTTGTGAGGCCCTGAACAATGTCACCTGCTTTGACTATAACAGAGTTGCCTCTGGTGAATGGAAGTATAACTTGGTGTAGCCCTTTCGAAAAGTGACTTCTGATATATGTTGGGAGCTTTCAAACAGTTGTGCCCTTTGGCCCAGTGATTCTACTTCTGGGAATCTATCCAAAGGAAGTAATTGGAAATGTGTGCAGTAAAGACTTTGCCCAGAGTTATTTGTAGTTGTTAATAATAGGAAACAACTTACATGACTAACAGTGTGATAATATGCAGCCAGGATAATGATGTTCACGAAAGACTTTTGCTGCAACACCAATTAAGAAGAAAAGTAGAGAATAGCTACAGAGGTGAAGCATCCACGTTGTGGGGTCAGGCAGCTTGGATTTGAATTCTGGCTCCATTGCTTACTAGCTGCCTGACTTCAGCAAGTCACCTGAACTTTATGCAATCCTAGAGAAATGGGGTTGATAATAATACTATCTATCTCAGAGGGACTTCTGAGGAGTAAATGACATAATGAGTATAAAATGCTTAAAACCATGCAAGTACATTTACTAGGTTACCTATAAATGTTGGCCCTCTATAGACTGTAAAATTTCAAGTCATAAAAATAGATGGAGAGGCTGGGATTGTTGACTCAGCCGTAGAGTGCTCACCTAGCACATGCAAGGCCCTGGGTTCGATCCTCAGCACCACATAAAAGTAAATAAATAAAATAAAGGTATTGCGTCCAACTACAACTAAAAAATAAATATTAAAAAAATAGATGGAAACGAAATATGTCAATATGTGAATAGTGCGAGGCCTAGGTGGCAAAATCATGAGTGATTTGTTTCTTTGCAGTTTTCAGCTTCCAAAATGTTCTGCAATTGACTCAGCTTACTTTTATACTAAAAGAGTATAACATAGGGTTGTCATACAGTCAGATATTTTTAAAAAAGAATTTTACCACAATGAAAGTATTTCTCTTCCTTCTTCCTCTTTCCCTTCCCCAAAGGAGCTGGGGGCCAGCCCTGGCAGAGCCTCACCCATGCACAGTCTGGGCCTCTGGGAGTGTCAGGGCTGAAGGGATCCTTGACACTTTCTTGTAGTATAGTGTGGGAAGTTGAGGGGAAGCTAGAATAAATATCTTAGTAGCCTCTCCTATCTCTGAGAAGCTACATTCCAAGTTACTCTGATGTTTATCACCTTATCACACCCTCCCCCCAGTCTTGGTTGATCTGAACCAAACATCACATAAAAACATAAGGTAGGAAGGACTCATCTACCAGCTTCCCACCAAAACCCCTCTCAGAAAAAATACCTGTCATAGCGCCTATAATGCTGGACTTAAACACACTAAAGACAACCGGCAAAACAAACAAAAGAACAATAACAAAACTCCACTTAGATCAGGAGTAAAACAAAAAGTTAGCTTAGCTGCAGCCACTTTATTTAGTAAGTACAATTTATATTCAGAGTGGAATTTCTGGCAAATATAGTCCTTTCTAATATGACAAATGTGGAAATCCCTTCCCACATTAGGACATATCCCTGGAATGAGAAGGGCAATAAAGCATAAAAGGGTGTGTGTGTGCATGTGTGTGCACTGGGTTTGTGACCAGACCTTGACATTTGAGCCCTATGATCTAATGTCCTTCATTGACAACGAAGGTGCCCAGTGCTCCAGCAAGTGGCTCTGCACGCTGTATTTTATAACAGAATCCCAGCACAGAAATAACCAAGTTGATGCCCTCATCTGGACCAGAAGGGCAGTTTCTGGTCCTGTGACTTGACCACTGTTCCTCAACATGTCTAGAGGTGACCTCTGTGCACCTTTAGATGCAAGACCCCCTGAAATGAAAGCATGACAAACAGCCCTCCTAGGCCTTCCTCCCCACAGAGAGGACAACGTATGCTAATGAGGCCTGGGGAGATAACCGCTCAGCACCGACCTGGGAGACCACGGGTTCACAACGCACCCGCGCGCCACTGCGGCGCAGCCACAAATCACCTTGCTTTGTATCAGACCCTCCTGCCGCCTGGGGCGATTGGGGGAAGGGTCTTCAATGCCACCCAGAGTTCCACAGCTGGATCGCTCACGTCTGGGAAATGTCTCCTCTGCTTCGTCCCGTGCTTTCCACTGCAGTGATGGTGGGGATGGAGGCGACATAGCAGAATCACCTGTGGGGCTTTGTGGAGCTCCACAGCCCCCTCCCCAAATTCTATTCCATTCGTTGGGAGTGAAAGATCTCAGAATATGGAGGGAGAGGTGGACTGGTGGAGTTTGTGAAAGCCCCACAGGTGATTCTGAATGCGCGCCCCTCAAGACACAAACACACGCGGACACAGCTTGCTCTGAGACTACACAGGTTAGCGTTAGATTTTCTTCCTGATCCTCCCCTTTCTTTATCTGCCAAGTTGTCCGTGTTCTCTTCAGCTTCCCTGTTAAGCCCACCAACCCAGAGGCTTTGTGGAGTGCCTCAAAGTCTGGCCGCGGGACTGTAGAAGGCACTGGCGGCCAGACATTAGGAAAAGCGCCTCGTGCTCTTCGCAGCTCTGTGCTCCCAGGAGCGCAAACTGGATTCCAAGGAGCCAAGGTAAGTCCAGAAGGTTAGAAATTCGACCAGTTGCTTAACCAAACTGCCTGTAGCAAGGCCGCCTTTCTTCGCAAGCCCTTCGGTCTGGGGACCTCCCAATCACAGAGGGAGCCGGCGCCCCACCCGGCGCCCCACCCGGCACCCCTCCAGTGGAGCATCCCCTCCTGCAGCTTTGTGGCAGGTGGCACTGCCAGGGCGGGTGCAGTGGCCTTGTCTGCAGCCTCTTCCCTGACCATGGGACCAGCTCCCGCTTTGCCCTCGTTTTTCCAAGTTGCTACACCCCGCGCCTCCGGAGCTAGAGACCCCCTCCTTTACGACGGCAGCGGTCTTACCTCACCATGCAACACTTGGTTGCGCGGTTGCCTGGGCGCTCCTTTCTCGAATCTTATTCCCTTACTTGGGAGGAAAGAGGAACCGAAAGACAGAAAGGGGACCGAAGCGGGCGTCTCCGCGTCTTCCCGCCCGCGCAGCCCTCTCGGGGGAGGGGGATGACGGCTCCAGTGCGCTGCTCGGAGATAAAGCGACCTGCCTGCGGTTAGGCAGCTCCCAGGGTCTTCCACCTCTGCTGGGGGATCCGCAGCTTGAAAGCAGTCTATCTCGCCAGCCCGCTACTACGGCACTGCGGCTCTGCACCCTGTCCCTCGCAGCCTGGCAAGTCCAGCTGCCACTCTTCACTGCGGAGCCCTGCCCCCGGGCTCAGAGCCCGCCCCCTCCACGGACCCGGGCGCGCGCATACACACGCTCCCCACACAAACACGCGCGCAAATACATACACATGCGCGCGCACACGCACACACATAAATGCGGATGCGTTCAGTGGGAACCTGCGCCCCTTTGATGTAACTCGAGTGCCAGCAGGTTGGGGCGCTTCTTACCCGCAGGGCTTTGGCTTGGTAGGAGGAGTTAAGGGCTTAGAGGTGCAGAAAGGATGTAACAGTGATGGGCATCAGAGGCCAGCTGACCAGGTGGTGAAGGACGATTGTTAAATCAAATATCCACTGGGAATGTCTTCCTTTTCTCAGCCTAGAAACCTAGAGTTCAAGTTGCTTTAATATCTTAACCAAATTAGAGAAAATAAATATTTAAAAATTCAACAAGTTTTCTGTTTTCCAGGAGCTCAATGTTGTTAGTATCCAAATTATGCCCCTGGACACTTCTCACAACTCTGACCCTGGTGGCAGTGGATTGGTGGCTGCTCAACCTGAAAAGATTTTCTCCTCCCCAGGTATATATGGTGGGGGTGCTGTACAGCCTTTCAGAGCTGGACTCGGATGGATGGATCAGGTCTCAAGAGTGTGGTTTATAAATTCCCTCTTTTGCTTTTAGGTGACCTTGAACTGTTTTCTTGCAGAACAAATGGACCACATTTTTTAAAAACAGAAAACCCCAGAAAAGGGGCTGTGAATGATGGGGAGAGGCCCCACTGGCCAAGGCCCTGTAACTTGTTGCGTCTCCTCTTTCCATGACGCGCATGTGTACATGGGGGGTGACGGTGTTAGTGATGCTATTTCAGCCATATCACACCAGCAGGATGACTTTTGTCCATTTCACACCACATTTAGAATCACCAGGAGTTTAGACTGTCATCTGTAAAATATGTGGAGTTTACCAGTTTCCACAGCTGAGAATTCTTTTCTGCTAATGGGCGATGAAGGTCCCTGGTCCAGGACTGCAGCCAAGAAAAGCTTTCTGCAGACTGCAGAGGCGCGGAGGGGCACTGGGTGACTGGACATTTGGGGAAAGACACTGCATGCATGAATGTCAAATTACCCTGAGGACTCTGAGCAATGCACAGGCAGGTGGATGGGATGGATGGATGAGGATCTGAGACCCAAAGATGTTCCTGAGGTTCCAAATGGTGATGAAAGCAGAGCTGATACCAGAACCCCATGCTTGCCATTCAGCATTCACACTTCATCCTATCCCCCTGATTAGGTTTTCAAAGCTCCCTTTAGCTAGTCTGAAATATTGTCGGTGCCGGTGCTCTTTTATTTGCTCCTGTTTCCTCTTTACTCACTGACTCATTCATTTCACAACTATTTATGAAGTGTCTACTGCATCTTCAGGCATTTCCCCCTGACTCCTGTTCTGGGTCTTACTTGGGAGGAAAGAAGAATGGAGAGACAGAAAAGACTTGGAACTGTTCTGTTCTTGTTTTTGATAGAGGAAACCCTGGTCACAGGCTTACTGTATGCATCTTCACTATATAGGTTACATGGATGTAGAAGACTCAGTCCTTGTCGTCTGAGCTTTATCCTCCATGGAGGAAAACATACTCACATGCATGTTACAAGAAAAAAATATTTTAGGCTTGTCTGTTCCTGATTTGTTCTAAAGAAGATTAAACTGAAAAAGAGCCTGTATTTGGCTGAGTGTCATGATAGACTGGAGGATGCATGAGAGCAGTTGGAAGCTGAGGCAACATTGGGCTTTTCTGCCTGTTAGGACAGAAAGACAATGAGTTTGATCTGACAAATGGGAAAGACACGCAGAGACAGTTTAGAGATTCACTGTGGCTGGGAGCACATTAAGTGATGAGAAACTCTCAGGACAAGGCTGCCAAGTAAGCACTTGGAAAATGGCATTGCTTGCAAAGATTGGTAAATAGTTTTCTGTAGGATGGACTATGAAAGTACCTGTTCCTATAAAATAAATCTCTTGTAAAGTCAAGATTGTTCACCAGATTGTTTGTGAATGAGTCCTTTGAGGGAAGCTCAGGATAGTGTGTAGTTAATTAAGCATCTGGGTTGATGCAGGATGAGTACCCAGAATCTTTTGTGGACAGAGGGCTAAAAGACACTGACCACTGGGTTACATGCTAGTAACATGGAGGAATAGAGTTTCAAGAGAGATCTAAGTAAATGAAAGGCAAAGTGGAATGGGAGTGGTAAGAAGTACCAAGAAGAATGGGTAGTGTTCTTTGAAGCAACATGGAGGAGACTGGGTTTTGGGTGGGATTTGAAAGAGGCAAAGGGATATGACCCAAAGAGCAGCAGGAAAGGGGCACTGAGGTAAAGCAAAAACAGAAAATTAGGACAACTCATGGTAGGTTCTGGGTCTTCCCAGTAGAAGAAAAGAAGGTTGCGACAGTGTTGCAGAGGGCCTTCCAATGTCTTGCTGGGAGCATAGACATGGCAAGGAATTATTGCAGGTGTGTCTTTTATTATTGTTATTATTATTATTATTATTATTATTATTATTATTATTATTGGTTTTTATTTGTTTATAACAGGAAAGATGCTGGGAAATATGTTGGGAAGTGTCCAATGCAGCTTTCCCAGGGTAGGCCTTCCCCATCAGAATGGAGAGCTGAGGAGGGTTGTGGAGAGAAAGATCTTGTTGCTGCCCTTGCAAAGAACTACAGCTCAGGTGATGCAGGAGCTCACTGCACAGGGCACCCAGCTGGGGGACTGGATTCTAGCCCATACTCCACTGGCTCAGCCATGCAACCTGGCAGGGCTGGGTCTGCCCAGGAGAGGGGTATCTTTTTTCTACCTATGCAGAGGCCTGGCTCCTGAGCCCTTTTTTTGAAAAGTCAGAAGCCACTGTGAAGCAAACTAAAATTTATTGAGCATCTGCTATATGGTAGGTATGTAAAGGCTCTTGAAGTCAGGACTGTCTGTGAGCCTGCACACATTTCTGCTCTTGAGTGACACTCTGACACATGCTCTAGGGTGCAGAGGAGGAAACTTGGCTTCTCAGATCATTTACAATCTGGGTCAACAACAAAACACTCAAAATGGCTAAGAAGTAGTAAAAGAAGTATAGAATCAAGTGCCAAACTATATAGAGCAGACTCCGGGTGTGAAGACAAACCTCCTCTGGGATTGAAGAGTTCAGGTGAGCTTCAGGGAGGAGGGCTGGGTTTGGGAGTAGTAGATGTGTTGGTTCTAAGTTAGAGGAAAGAGTTGTGAGCAAAAGGCCAAGGGAGGGAATTTGGGGGCTTCTGAGTGTGGGATTTTAGGCCCTGTGGCTTCCCTAACACCCTCCCAGTCACAGAAGTGCTATGATGAGTCACCCTTGTTTTTGAGAGACAGGGTAGTTTGGGATGTTTAACTGTCTCAACACTTTACATTCCCTGAGATTTCAATGTTGGCAGCCAACACTCACCCTGTTGCTCTGGGAACACATCAGCCAAGCCAGCAGCTGATGCCTGGTCTTTACTGCCAAGGCAAAGCCAAAGCTGAGACAGGTACCTGTGCCTGGAAATCTTTCAGTCCCACTATCTCTGACCAGCTGGGTGGCACTTGACTCTTTGAGCACAGCTGAGAACAGGACTACCAAGCACAAGGTAGGCTTGGTGGCTTGGGACCAAGAGAGCTGAGTTCAGGCTTTGGGGGCTTTGCTTGTCTTTGTTAGTCTCAACTTCCTCATACACAAAAGCAAAGGATTACACCAGATTGTGGGCAAGTTCCCTCCCACCTAATGGTTCACGATTTCACAGTGAGATCTTTCATTTTATCAGGCAAGACAGGTTGGGAACTGCCATTATCCAGGTCCCAACCTTAGCTTTCCTCTTGGCTTTGATTGTTAAAGTCATGTTTAAGGAGGCTTGTGAGACTGGAATAGGGACAGAATTATTATAATTTTGTCATGAAAGGAATTTGTGGATCCAGCCCTGAGATTATAGGCAGGTTCCCCCACTTATCTTTCTAGCTCTGATACTGTGCTATGTACTGTCCACTATCCAACTTTTAAGTACTGCCCCTGGGTGGGATTCCTCCATAAAGCAAGCTGGGAAAATCCCTACAATACCAGCTGATAGGCTTTTTAAAAACACACAAAAGAGACACTGTGATGTTAAGAGTAATAAATAGGTCATTTATATGGAGTTGAAAGATCTAGGTGGGTGTCTTCAAGTCCCAGTTTCCTCTTCTGTTGTACGGGTATAGTAATATCTACATCAGTGGGTGGGGTAATGATTAAATGAAGAAGCATATGTGAAAATGTTTTGTCAATTTTAGAAGTGCTATGCAAAAATGTAAAGTATTGCTATTAAAGATAATCTGTTTCCCAAAGACGATCTTTTTTTTTTTTTTTTTGAGCTCAATTATCCTAGTACTTGCTCAATTGTCTGCTTCCTAAGAAGCAGCAATGCAATTCAGGTCAGCATCCCTGTCTCCGTGCTCCTAAAGATAGTAGTATCTTAACATAAAAACTTAATAAAGAAGCTGGCCGACTTCAGGACTGACTAATAAACAAACGGCAAACCTGCCCCTGCCCAGAACTCAGCAATGTCACTGAAGTTGCACACAGTGGTTTTCTTGGGAATGTTGATTGAGTTTACTTGAAAATGAAGGGAACTCTACTCATCCAAGACCCTGCATTATTGCCTATTGAGAGAAGCATGGTGGAAAGAAGGGAAGGGAGGTGTGAGGGAGGAGGGAGAAAATGGAAGAGAAAAGCTTTTGCCTTCCTGTTATATTTTGGGCAATGGACTCTATCTTTATGCTTTAATGTGCTTGTAAAGAAGCTAATTTTGGTTCACTACATTACTCCGGGTTTGTTTTCTGCTCTGCCTGGTCAGGAGACACTGCTGTGGAATTCTTCACTGTGGTCCCTGGGGGGGATGCTTTTCATGGGGAACGCTGGGAAGGACCACGGGAAGGAAAAGGTTCTAATTCCATAAATGACCACAGGCTTCAAAGCCTGCCCAACCCACAAAATTTTTTGAGAGGATCAGTCCATTTTTAGAAATACTGGCCATTTATTCTCCTGTTAACCAATTTAGGGGAGACAAAAAGTCACAGCATATAAGAAATCGAGAGAGCCCCTAAATGTCCCCACTTCTCTCATCTGTTCTTCTTGTTCAGTTGCTTTCTGGAAGTACAGATCCCAGAGCCCTCCCTTTGTTCCAAAGCCTCAAAGCCTCAGATTCCTTGTCCATGAGATGGATATCGTAACATTTATGCACAGACTTTGGCCAGGTTTAGAAGAAATGTTTATAAACAGTTGGGCACAGTGTCAGTCACATAGCAGGTTCCTGATGAATGGAATTATTGTTGTTACTGCTTTACAGGAAAGTTAATATTCCCTAAAATGGCCTTCAGGGCCCTCCATGAAGTGGTCCTGGGCTACTCATCCACTCACACTTCTGGTGAGCCACCAACTTCATCTTCTAAACACGGTGCACCCATCCCTCTCCCTCTTCTGCTCAGGCTGCTCCCACGGCCAGGAGAACTGCCTTCCATCTTTCGAATGTTTTTTCTACAATTTGCCTCTTAAATCCACCCCGTTTAAGTTAATTATATTTTCTCCTATGCCCCCATTGAAATTCATTTATAATTTCTTCTAGTGCCTAAAACAGGCTCCCTGTATTATGGTTACTTCATACCCACTGCCCTGCCCGCTCCCTGGGATAGCCATCTGTCTTCCTTACATCACATCTTAATCATTTTCTTACCACCCTCCTACTACTGCACACAGTAGGGAGGGCAATCATATCAAACTGAACTTTAAAAAGGCAGCTAAAGATCTCATTTTGCCCTGAGATTCCACAATTGAGTTCAAGTTTAACCCCATGTGCTGAGAGCCATAGCCAAGTAGGAATGACGCATGGCAATTTCCTTGTCAGCCTACCCAATGTTGCTTAGAGGGAGGACTCTCCATTGTGGAAATGGGCTTGCCTTGGACCCAGGTCATTTGCAGTGACATTGCATGAATGTTTGAGAGTTTTGATTTGAAAGGTGACCTTGCTCAGGGATTAGGGCGGATCCGGGTTTAGGGTGGATCCTGCTGGGAATAGGGCGTATCCTGCTGCCTCAGGCGTATCCTTGAGTTCCCGTTGAGTTCTCATGGGATTCAGAGAGTATTTGGGATGCAGAGCCCGGTGGAGGTGTGGATTTTCCCAGAATGTGCGTGTAGAGTGCCGGTGAGAGTTCCGGAATAAAGAATTGCTGTTTGAATCTACAAGGCTGTGAGTGGCTCGTGATTTTATGCCCAGCCAGACTGCGGCACCTATGTTCAAAACTTGCAAAAAGAACTACCTATCCACTGAGCACCTACTATGTGCCAGGAATAATCAGACTTTGTGTAAAATGTCCCGGTCCTGTGAAGAGAGAATCATCGGTCTCCCATGTGAAGGGGTTGATGGCTCAGGATCTCCCAGCCAGTAAGTGGTGGAGCTGGTGCCAGAAACCAGAAGCCTTGGGGTAGTCCTTTCTTCCTCTAAGGAAGTTGCTCCCAACCTGGGCTTGCCTTAATTTTTCTTCTATGGCACTTGTGAACAAATTGAACCATATTACACAAAACTGGCTTATGGTTGCCTGGCTGTATTTTTTGATATTTTTGTTTTGACCCTACAACTGGATTTTATTATTACTTGTAGAGCAATATAATAATAAAAATAGGGGCTTGGGTTATAGCTCAGTGGTAGAGTGCCTGCCTAGCTTGTGTGGAGCACTGGGTTCGATCCTTAGCACCATATAAAAATAATTAAATAAAATAAAGTTATATAATAATAATAAATAACCATTTATTAAGCACTTATGTATTTAGCAATGCACACACACACACACCACAAAGAAGATATATTACAGTAATCCCATTCTTCAGAGAGCAACTGGTAGGTACCGGCAGGGGAGTACTACTGAAGGAAGGAGGACTCAGAGCTGAGATTATTCTAATCACCAACATACCAGTCCAATTGCGGTCCTCAGTGCTTGTTAAATGAATTATGAGGCCTCTTTCATGGTTGATCTGTGTTCTTAACCCTCAATTGTGGATTCATATACATCCTGTGAAATGACAGATGGTTATTTCTGCCTTCTCCCACTAGGGAAGGAAACGGGAGCAAAAGAAAGGTGTAGCTCTCTACCAAAGACAGAGGTCATCTCAGGAGAGGACGCTGCAGCCCAAGTAGAGGTGGTACTCTCCCCACTTGGGGACGTGGTTCTCACACCCCCTGGTCACTCTCCTGCATGCTTGTTAAAAGGCATATTCCTCCAGAGGCAGTTGTACACCTGTTACCTGCTACTCAGGAGGCTGAGGCCCAACGACTGGAAGCTTGAGGCCAGCCTGAGCAACTTAGTGAGACTCTGTCTGAAAATAAAAAAATAAAAAGGACTGGGTGTCGGGAGACTAAGACAGGAGGATCAAGAGTTCAAAGCCAGCCTCAGAACTTAGTGAGCTCTAAGAAACTTAGCAAGACCTTGTCTCAAAATAAAAAAAGGGCTGGGGATGTGTTTCAATGGTTAAGTGCCCCTGGGTTCAATACATGGTACAAAAACGGGGGTGGGGTGGGGAAGGACTGAGAATGTGGCTCAGAAGTAGAGTGCCTCTGGAAGCCTGAGTACCTGAGCCTGGGCTGAGAATATGCTTGGGTGTCTCTTTCAACCTCTGCACTGCTCCAAAGAAACCAGTTTTGTTTCTCTAAGTATCAGCATCTATTAACAAAAAGCCATGTAAACTCTAGTTTTATTGCTTAGCAGTGTGGCCCCTTGAATGGAGGCTACTGTGTAGTTCTGCATATTTTATGTTTATTTTATAACGGCAAAAAAAAAGAAAGTTGACTCCACCGTATAGCTTTATTGGCTTCCTACTGTTTTCCTCTGCAAATGTCTGGCGTTAGAGCTACGTTGTCAGTTCCCCTTCTGAGCATGGTTTAAGAGAGTATATTCTGATTTTTCAAACAACAGTTTCATAAATAGAATTTCAGAATACAACATGTTCCTAAGTAGGGAACTGTATGTGTTTAAAGTTTTTGGTAGTAATTTGCGTCTGAGAAAAAGATTTTTACAATTGGCCCTGCAAGGATGTGGACGGGGGACTCTGGGTTTTCCTGAATTGCCTTCTCACAGATCGCTGGCTAGCTTCATAGCTTACTTGATTCTGCAAATTGTTTCTAGGTGTTTCCGGGAGTTTAGCCAATTTGGGATATCAAAATTAGAGGTATAGAAAATGGACTTTCTTTCTCATTTGTATGTTTATCTAACAAGTGCTTCTCGGGCACTTCACATGTACCTGATGCTGTTAGACACTGGGGATTCGGACAGGGTGTTGTTTTCTGTCCCAGAGGGGCTTATGGCTTTGTAGGTGAAACAGAAATTATAGACTACACAGGGAAGTGCTGGTAAGAAAGAGGCTGTGGGTAATAATCTAAGGCAGAGAGAGTCAAGCAGTCTGTGGAGGAAGGATGGGAGAGAAACCCTGAGCACTTACCAGGAGATCTTTTCATATTTACTGGGAGAGATGTTCACAACTGTGATCTCTATTACTTTGAATGAACCCAAACGCTGCTGGACTAGGGATGCATACCAGTAGATGTGCCCTCAGTATTAATGGCAATAGCAAAATTTCCTTTCTCTGGGCTAGAGTGAGAGGTGGGGCTGGAGGCTGGGAATAAACTCAAGATGCTAACAGGAAGGTGGAAGTTAGGGAATATCCTGCATCCTATGCCTCTATAGGAGCTGGCAGTTCCATTTATTTTCTCAGAGAGACCCTAAACCGGCTTCCCTTCCACTTCCTCTTGTTGGTTCTGGTTTCGTTCACTGTCATTCCTAAAAATACATCAAATCCCTTTTTTATAAGACATCTCTGTGAATGCTTCAAGCAGTTTCTGTGTTCTTTTCCCTCCTCTTCCCTCCCCTCTCCTGGAGCATTCACTTGTGTTATTCTGGGATGCATTCAATACACATTTATTTAGCAAACATTCTTTATATGTTACTTTTTCCCAGGCACTCTGCTAGGTGCTGAGGGAATGGAAATGAAGAAAGGGCCCTGTGTTTACGTGAGAGGACTGGCATATGGACAGATGGCGACACTGTGGCCTCATAGGTGATCTAGGAGGGAGAGACAGATGCAGGCATCCAGCTGGTACGGGGAGGTGCTTCGCAGAGCAGATGTTGATGCCTTATCTGTGTCCCCAGGGCTAGTCTGTGTCCGCCACTTGCCCTTCTGTGACATGACAGGACCTATTGACAACTGTAGAGGGTGATAGCCTCAGGGCCTTACCCACCTGGGTGCTAGAAACGATGGCTCTTGTCTCTTCCTGATTCTGCATTCAGTGATATCTATTAGTAGTTTCAAATCAGCAACAGCAGGAGTGTTTAAACCATGGCAATATGCAAATGCCATAGATCAGCGGTCCCCTTCCCCAACCTTGCCAGGTTGTTAAATATTTGCCAGTACACATCAGACCTGCTGTACCATTTTACCCTCATACCATGTTAGAAACTTACACTGGGACGAGAAGGAGACATAACTTAGCTTCTTGTTCTAACATGTGGATGATCTGCCTAGTCTTTCTGTCCCTAATTCCAGGAAGCTCCTGAACAAACACTCCCTCGGGACTCTTAGACTCACTCTGTCCTTCCCTGGATCCCTCAACTGAAGCCTTACAAATTCTCTAGGAGTGAGGGGTTGTAGCACTTTGCAGAGAAGCACATAGCGCTCATTTTAGCTGGTGCATTTTCCCAAGGGTGATAAGGGCACAGGTAGGGACACCCAGGTCTTCTCAAACATTTCCCCCAGAAATGTTGCTGAAATACACCACTGTAATGAAGCTTGAAATACATCAATGCATGCTTTATTTCTTCACTGCCCCATGTTTGATCATTACAACCCATAGAAATTTTAGCTTCAACTCCTTGACTTTTCATGATTCTGTAATATAGTGACAAGCAGCAGAAATATGCTACTTATCCTCTTGCTTTTGGGTAGTGAATGGAGATGGAGAAGAGTCCCCGTAATTGAACTCTTAAAGCTGAGCTGCTGACAATACAAAACCTCACTGGCCTAGTTTGTTCTAGATGACTGTTGACTTCTTGTATTTGAAAAGAGTATTTGTATTTGAAATGTAAACACACAGAGACATCCTCTGCAGCCTGGGTACTGGGGTTACCTCCCCTCTACCTTTAAAAACATGGAGGAGTAGCAACTTGGCCAATTTGCCATCAATTCACAAAGTCAGCATTGGCTTATTTTTTTGGATTCTTTTTGCTTTTTTTTTCCTGTTCCCTTCTGCTGACAATTACTTTTTAAAAATTTGTTTCAGTTAGTTATACATGACAGCAGGATGCATTTCAACTCATTGTATACAAATGGAACACAACTTTTCATTTCTCTGGTTATACATGATGCAGAGCCACATCATTCATGCAATCATACATGTACATAGGGTAATGATGTCTGTTTCATTCCACCTCTTTCCCACCTCCATATTCCCTCCCCTCCCCTCACTCCCCTCTGCCCAATCCAAAGTTCTTTCATTCTTTCCTCCTCCCTCCACCCCATTATGGATAAGCATCCACATATCAGTGAAAACATTTGGCCTTTGGTTTTGGGGGATTGGCTTATTTCACTTACCATCATATTCTCCAACTCCATCTATTTTCCTGCAAATGCCATAATTTCATTCTTCTTCAAGGCTGAGTAACATTCCAATATTTATATATACCACAGTTTCTTTATCCGTTCATCTATTGAAGAGCGTCCATGTTGGTTCCACAGTTTAGCTATGGTGAATTGAACTGCTATAAATATTGACATAGCCAAGCTTTGTCTCAGGATTCAAACCAAAGACCCAGGGCTCTAAAACCAGGCTCTTTCCACTGTGCCAAGCCATTCCAGACTGGTCTCCTTGAGGTCCATTTTCTTTTACTCTCCCATTGTAGACCACTTGGGGGATTCCTTTATATATAGGTTGCCACATTTTTTTTCTTTTCCATTGTCCCTGCTTATCATTTATCTTTAGGCTTGTCCCTGACATTTGCCCATCATTCTGACTTTTTCTCCCCAAGTAACAACAATTATCTGGGGTTGTCTTTGACCTCTTCTGCAAGGGACAAACCTGCTTATGTTCCCTTCTGGTGGAGCTGCTTCCTGCTCCTTTCCAAACCAGCAGAGAAAATGCTTATGTGTAGCGGGCATCCTTGGAGGGTGAGGGGAAAATAAGAAATGGTGGATTTAGGTGTTTTTCATGGGGGTTGAGAGCTCTTGGCAGAAAACCTAGAAGCATGTCTAAACCCAGCCACAATCCTGGTCTCCAAAACATTCAAATTTGAGGGATGAACAAAAATTGGTTTGGGCTAATTCAGCTAGAACCCTGGGGAATAGGACCTATTAGGTCCTATTAGCTTCAGACAATTCAGTCTAGTTTTGTCCCCCTCAAATTGGATTCTATACTATAAATTGGAAAATTTGAAAAGAGTACTTCAAACTCCACATGTCCCAGACTCAATCTGCCACAAATTAGTTTCTCCACTCTGTTTTTTTCTTTAGAAAATGTTTCACTCTGGAAAGCCATCCAAGCTGGAAACTTCAGGGATCCGCTAAAACTTCTTCTCTCCTCTTCTCCTGGTACCATTCCACCTTCCATCCTTCAGCAATGACAATTCACTTTGCTTCCTTTCTGATTTTCAAATCTGCTGCAAGAAAGGGAGATTCCTCATTGCTCTCAGTACAGTAGCAGTCTCAGCCGTACGTCTAACCTGCAGCCAGAGCTTCCCAAAGCAGTTCTCATCACATCACTTTCCTATGATTTTATATGTTTATAATCTCCCCAGTACTTTTATTATAAAATCCAAACCTCCTTCTTAACCTATAGGACCTTTTATGATTTGGCCTCCCTCTTAACCTTATTCAGACTCATTTATCACCTCTTCCCACACCTCCCTATACTCCCCACATTCTGAACCACTGCCTTTGGAACTTTAAGTAGTTATCAGTCTTTCTGACTTTCCTAAAAATATGTATTTTTATTCCCCACTTGAGATGTCTCAAATCACATGGTTGGCACATTGCAAAATCTGATTTAAAGACAATTCTCGCTGGTTCTGAGGGCCAGGGTCTTTCCAAAAGACTTGGGGAGCCTAGTAAACTTTGTAGAGTTGGCCAAGTATACAGTGAGGAGGAAAGGGGAGACTAAATCACTTTGATTCAGAAAGCCCTGACATCATCTTGCTGTAGCCCTGTCTTTTCTTTTTGACCTACATGATTTTGCAGATGCGAGGGGTGACTGAGCCCCAAGATTAATAATCACTGCAAAACTAACTATGGCCTGGGGGAGGACACACTATTTATCATGTGAACTGTGCTCAGATCCCATTGCTTGAGCTTAATCAGACTAATGAACCAGCTGGCTTCCTTTCTAAAATGATTTCTGCTGTTTTCATTACTGAATAACAGCACAGCAGGATTTGAAAGGAAGAGAGAAGAAAATTCGGTTGGGAAGGAAGGACATCCTCCAAGTTAGCCAGCTGACGAGTTGGCTGTGCTGGTGGGTGTGGGGCAGAGTGGCTGGGGTGTGGAGGAGGAGCTGTGTGGGACCTCAGGGGTGTCTAGTTAAGGCCTGCTGCAAGGCAAATGTTCCCAAGGGAGGGAGGAGGTTTTATAGTGTAGATAAAGACAGTTCTGGGTGACCTCCAGGCCAGTGCTTTCAGAGGAAAATAGCCAGGGCGATAAAGGAACTTGAACCCAATAGTACATTCATTCATCTAACATTTATTGATACCACGTCATGCCATGGTCTATTCTAAGCCCTGAAAATATAAGGGTGAATCCTAAATGGGCTCTGCCTTGAATAATTTTAAATTAAAGGAATTTTTTTCAAGTTTTTTTTTTTTAACCACAGAATCTTTAATTCAAACTAAGTCTTATAGATAAGCCCAATAGTAAAACAAGGTAAAGATCTATGTGGCCCTTGATCTGGCTCCTCTGAGCACCACAGCTGCACAGAGATGAGTGGACCCTGCTGGGTGCAGGGATGATGAAGGGGAAAGGACCTAAGGACTGTCTTGTAAGATTTGGGGTCCTGGGGAAGAAAGTCTGACCTATCCATTGTGGTCCAAATAGCAGGAAATACCCCAAACTTCTGAATCACCAACTTGTGGAAAAACTAGAGAAACAAATGGATCCTGAGCAACTGGACCCAGGGATTGGATGCCATAAGGCCTTGGCCTCTCCCAATCTCTCTCCTCTCCTTCTCTCTCACCTCTCAAACCCAATTTTATCCCTGCTTCTTTCTGAACTTCTGCCTCATCCTCTCACATTTCAGACTGACTTTCTCTAGGTGGCAGAAAACAATGAAATTTAGCTTTGCTTCCAACTTTTAAAATCCCAGGGAAGGATTTTGATTGACCTCACTTGAGTCAGATTCCCACCCTTGGACCAATCAGCAGTGGCCTAGGTGAGGGATGCAATCATAGCTCCTCCTGGATCTATGGGGTTTGAACACAAAGATAAGTTCCTCTGAATTCCCTTAAGGGAGCCAAGGGCTGGAACCAAGGACAACAGGCCAAAATTCAGAGGGAGATACATTTTGGCTCAATATAAGAAACCAAGTCCTAATGATCAGAGATGATAAAGATAAAAGGAGCTGCTTCAGCAAGTAGTGAATCCCCTAGGTAGTGGTGAGGCTACTGCCCTTTGATTGGTAGTGCTGTACGGGAAACCCCAACGTCAAGAGTTTGAATGGAGTTTGAACTCCTTACAACAGAAGTTAATTATTCTCTAATCCTGTTTCTAGTATCAAGTTGTACAAGATGAAAATGCTTTTCCTCCTGTTTCTAAACAGAATTCAATTCCTTCCTTCCTTCCTTCCTTCCTTCCTTCCTTCCTTCCTTCCTTCCTTCCTTCCTTCCTTCCTTCTTTCCTTCCTTCCTTCCTTCCTTCCTTCCTTCCTTCCTTCCTTTCTTTCTTTCTTTCTTTCTTTCTTTCTTTCTTTCTTTCTTTCTTTCTTTCTTTCTTTCTTTCTTTCGTGGTACTGAAGATTGTACCCATGGGTGCTCTGCCACTGAGCTACATTCCTTGCCCTTTTTATTTTATTGCTGAGTTGCCCAGGCTGCAGAATTTAATACATCCATCACATGATTTCTTCATATTTTATTCAGAGCAAGCTGAGCTTCCCATTTATTTGAGGAAAATTTTTTGGAAATTTTCCTGGTACTGGGGGATTGAACCCAGGGGTGCTCTACCTCTGAGTTCTATTTCCAGCTCTTTTTATTTTGTTTTATTCTATTTTATTTTTTAGACAGGGTCTCACTAAGTAGCCAGCGCTAGCCTCAAATTTTCTATCTACCTCAGCCTCCCAAGAAACCGGGATTACAGACATGTGCTACTGTGCCTGGCTAGATTTTGTTTGGGGATGTACAAAAAGCATGATCTGCTTGGGGAATGCCCATGTTTGTCGGAACTTCATGTTAGGCTGAGCCTCTCCTTGTTTGATTGTAATGATCATAATGATGGCTAGTAAATGTTATGGCACTAATTTCATCCTTATCTTGAGTTTAATCTTTGCACAAACCCCTTAGGAGAAGTCTTAGCACATTTTACATATGAGGAAATAAAGAGCCAGAGAGATTAGGTCATTTGATCAAGGTTACTCAGCTAACAAGTGGTGGAGCTGAGATTTGAACCTATAAAGCCTTGTTATTGACCACTGTCTTATATTGCCTCTCAAATCCAGCCTCCAAGGTCAACCCTGTTTCTGGTTTTTGTTTTTGGGCCAGAGTTACCGCCTGTTTGACATTTTACTGACACTTGAAATTCTGGTCTTAGCATGATAAAGTTTTGGAGGGAGAATGAATGAGCACAAGAGATGTTGAGGTGGAGCTGGGAATAGACTAGGAACAAAAGACTAAAATTCATTCCTCTACTCATTCCACAAATACTTGCTAAGACTCTAGAAATATTTCAGAGTAACTGTTTGTCTACCTCCACTTCAAGGGGTGCATCTACCTGACACCTTGCCTCAGTGAGTGACCATGAACATGTGAGTGGCCATGTATTACACCATAAACCAGCCCCCACACTGACACTCCTAATTAGCCCATCCTTGCCACCTGATATAGGTCAGTTAACCAATCCAGAGGTTGGCCAGGGGCTCTAACCTGGGCTTGCCTTGAAAAGATGAGTTTGGGAAAAAGGATTCTTTAGCCCTGAAGACCTGATCCAGGAATCACAGAAAGCTTTGGGGAAGAGAGAAAAACAGATTTGGGTGCTGGAATGGCCATTATGGATGGAATGACTGTATGTCCTAGTTTGCCCTGAAGAATCCCAATTTATCTCAGCATAATTGTGAATAGGGCCTCATTTCATTCTCATAAGTATCCTGACTTGGATGAAAAAAATTCAATCACCCTAATTACAGACCATAATGGGATGTGGAGTGAGAGAAGGAAAGGAGGAGAGAGAGAAGACCGGAGCCAGGCCTTGAAGAGCAAGATGGATCAGGCTGAGTGTTTTGATCTTTACACTGAATGCAGTGGGGATTTCAAGCATGAGAGGCAAAGATCAGATCTTTTGCTTTTAGAAAGGTCACTCTGATAAAGTGTAGGTGGCAGGTCAGGGATGGACTGAAGTTGAGGCAAGGAGATCAGCTGGGAGGTTGATTGAACAATCCAGATAAGAGACAGGGCAGCCCAAATTAAACCAGGTGACTATATCGATGAGAAAAGCAGAGATATGTTCAAAGAATATCCAGGAGGAAGATTTGAAAGTGTTTCTGATTAAACTGGGGGATGAGGAAGCAAAAGGTGTTAAGGAGAGCTCAAGCTTTTTGTTTGGGCAGTTAGTAAACAATGCCACCTTCTACCAACAGGTTGTTGCTGGTGGCAAGATGGTGGTGAGTGTCATTGTGAACATATTGGTTTTGAAGGCCATTGTATTAGTCAGGGTTCTCCAGAGAAAAAGAGCCAGTAGGATAGAAATATGATATAAGGTAGGTTTATAGAGGGATTTATTAGAGGAATTGGCTCATGCCATTATGGAGGCTGAGAAGTCTCATGATCTGTCATCTGTGAGCTGGAAAACCAGGAAAGCCAGTGGTATAATTCAGACTGAAATCAAAGGCCCAAGAACCAGAATCTCTGGTGTCCAGAGGAACAGACAATGGGTGCTCCAGCTCAAGACCAGAAGAGAGAGAATTCTTCCTTCCTCCAATTTTTTTTTTTTAAATTTTTTCCAGTTCAGGTTGTCTGTGGATTGGATGATGCCCACCCACATTCCTGAGGGTGGATCTTCTTTACTCATTCTACTGATTCAAATGCTAATCTCTTTTGGAAACGCCCTCTTAGACACACCCAGAAATAATACTTTACCAGCTATCTGGGCATTCCTTATTTCAGTCAAGTTGACACATCAAATTAACCGTTTCAGCCATCAAAGTGGCAACTAAATGATTAGGGCTTAATTAGGGAAACAATTCTGGGCTGGAGATGCAGAGTGGGGAGTGGCTGCCAGGCAGGTAGCTTCATTCATGGGGATGGAAGGATCACACAGAAAAGATGAGTAGGGTGAGAAGGAGGAGAGTGGGAGAGATGATAGGTGAGGTGACATTCCCAGCTGTCTCTACTCCATGTCGCATCCTAGCCACATTCCTTCTTGTCATTCTCCACCACAGCTGCAATCTGCTTGTGTCTCGCACCCTTGTAATCACCTATCCCTATCACAGTGCATTCACACAGCATGTGTTACTATACTTCTGGTACAGAATGATGAAAATATTTTAAAGACCCGTGATATTGGCCACAGAGAGATCAGTGGTGATCTTGGGAGAATATGTTTTTCATGGACTGTTGCAATGATACATAGTTTAGAGTTTGGGGGGGGGGGGATGGGGGCGGACAAACCAACCAGTAACTCAAACTGCAATCTGGGCTACTTTGGTTTCCTTTGATTTACCTTCTCTCTCGTCACCCATATTTATTACTTTGATTTTTTCTTGAAAGAAAGGGTAAAGAAACTTAGTCTTTTGGAAGAGGTCACTATAGAGCCGAGAAAAGCAGATACCTAGAGAATCAGAATGGCTGTTGACCTGTTTTAGTTTTCCCCTTAAATCTGATCCTCCCCACCCCACAAAAAAAAAAAAAACAACCCAATAATACCACATTGTAATAGAAAACCCTGTACTGTTTTTAATTCCATTTCTGCACTTAGGAAGGATACTATTCAGATAGCTCAGAAATAAGAGGAGGAACTTTGGAATTTGCAATCAAATCAACCACAAGCCAATATACAGCTCCACTATTTACTTACATAATGGCTTTGTAAACTTCATAGACTTTCAAAATCTCTGAATCTTGATTTACTCATCAGAAACCTGGGGCCAATAATGACTACCTTTCAGTTTGCACAGCTCATCTGTGGGTGGCAGAAACTGGAGCTCAAGGAGCTGAACTTGAACTGAACTTCAATGTTACATGCCCAAGTCCCTTGGCTACCGAGGGATGGAGCTGAGACTCCCACCCAGGTCTCACCACTTTTGACATTTTTTACTTTCTAGGGCACTCCACTGTCCAGCACCCAGATGACTTAGAGGTGCCCTCAATTCCTTTTTGGAATGAAGCAAGGCATAAACAAACAGAGGAATGTCCAGATCAAAAGTGTGCAGAGCCCCAACATTTTTGCCCTACTCCCCTGAGACCTTAGGAGATTTCCCTGTTATTATTGAGGTTTTTCATCTGTAAAAGTGGAAATGATTGCTGCACAGGCTAATTGTGAAGGTCAAAAGAGTTAAACTGATGTGTTCCCACAGTAGATGCTAACTAAATGGCAACTGAGGCTGATTATTGGGGCTTGGGGCTCCTTCGGATAACAAACTTTGTTGATAATGACAGTGACGGTGGTAGTGGTGGAGGGTGGAGGCAGCCATAGTAAGAACAGCATTAGCTAACGTTTGTAAAACCCAGAAACAACTCATTTAAAAAATCTCATTTAAATTCACAATTCTCTTAAACAGATGTCTTTATTTATTCTTATCTTACAGATTAAGATAGTAAGGCGAAAAGAAGGAGGATAAGTAACTTCCCCCGAACACTGTGCCTAGCAAGTGGATCAAGTTCAGGGCTCAGGGTATTAGTGAAGTTTCCACCTCCGGTGGATGAACCCCAGGGTTTGTCCTCATTCATTCCCTCTGCAGGGTCTGTGAGCTAAAAAGGAAATAGAAAGGCCTCTTGCAGGATGCAGCATGGCCCCTGAGTAGGCAGAGCCAGTTGGCTCCTTGGCTATAATTTCAGGAGCTGACCCTGGGCTTGCTTTTGAGGATAATGCTAGCAGCTGGAACAGAGAGAAGGTCATTGTCACAAAGTCATTGTCTAGTTCCCACAAGAAGATCCTGCCAACCTGGCTGAGGTCAGTGGGATGGAGAGGGAGAGCCATGGGCAGAGGGCTGGAGACACTCTCCCACAGAGTCAGGAGGAAGAGAGGCAGGGCAAGGAAACCTGCTGAGTGGAGCTTGCTCATCTCTGCGCTCCCAAGCTGCGTACAGAAGTCTGCTGTGGAGTCACCGTTCAGCAGCATTGCTGGGAGGAGGCTGGGAAGCATTCAGGCCTCATGAGCACAGTTCTGAGGTTCTGGGGTCTCTGATCTCGCTCTCTGCTTGTCTTGTCCTCTGCCCCCAAAGTAGGATTGGCATGTGTGTGTGTGTGTGTGTGTGTGTGTGTGTATGTGTGGTGCCCCTATACTTCAGAGGCCGACGAGATGAAGGACTTACCCTCACCAGGGACTCAGCCCCAGGACTGTCCGCTCATTCTTCCTGAAGCTGCTCTGGAGTCCTCTCCCCCAGATTGCTGGCAAAGCTGCTGAGCTTCTGATTCAGTGACATTTTACAGGATCACTGTGTTCTTTCTTCAGAGCCACACAAGATAGAACTGGGAACAGGAAGCCCACTGTCTCAGAGGACTGCATCAAGAACAGTGCTCCCCCAGCAACTGAAGACTGCAGGGTCTCAGAGCAGAGGGGGAGGGAGGAGGGAACCAGCACCCCTTGTGTTCCAGGCCTGGCATCAGATAGTCTCACAAGTAGTCTTTTCTTTAATCTTATCACTAATGCTAGAAAGTGGCCCAAACTATCCCAATTTACAGGTAGAGAAAACTGAGATTCAGGGACATGAAGTGAGTAAGGGCCGTTCAGTGAGTAAGTGGCCTAAAAGATCTTTAAAACCAGTCTTTTCTAATTCCCTATGATGACTCTTTATTTCATGTGGCCAATCTTTGCTACAAACCAGAATTTCTGAGACACATTACTGGATTATAAGGTAATGCCAAATGGTGTGAGCTTGGAAGGTATTACGTGTGCACGGTGGGCCATTGTACTTCATAGCCTACAGACTGAAGTCTAAGGTTTGTTCAGAAATTCTAATAGAAAGACAGACAAATACCAAGCTGAACTGGCCACCTCTATGCATTCACACACACCTCATGTATGCACACACACACACACACACCTACAAAGAATCTTGGAACTGAAAGAGAATCCCTAAATCATTTAATCTGAATCCCTGATATAGATTAAAGTTATAATCCAGAAAGTAAATATTTTTCTAGCCTGTGCTTGGAACTGTAGAGACTATATAGATTTTTACAAATGGAGAGATTGTCATAAGAGGTAGAAAAGTGAGGTTAACCTCAAAGATGCACAGGTTTATACCATAAGCATCCAGAATATGTGGTGGGTGTGGTCGTGGTGGAGAGGGTGAGGTGTTGGTAACAGTAGTGGTAGTAGTAGTGGCAGTGGTGATGGAGGTGGTGTTGGAGATGGAGATTATAATGACCTTAGTAGTGGGGAAGGTGATGGCCAGAATGGTAACAGTGGAGGTGGTAGTAGTGGTGGTGGTGGTAGTAGAAGGTGGTGGTGACAATGGCAGTAGAGGCAGTGAGAGGGTGGTAGAGGCAAGATTGGTGGAGGAGAGGGTGGTGGAAGTGGTGGCAGTGGTTGAAGATGAAAGTGGAGGTGGTGGGTAGGGTGGGGATAGTGGTGGTGGTTAGAGAGGGAGGGGGAGGTGATCCTAAGGAAGGAAGTGGGGATAAATTTAGAACTGGTGGTGGTAATGGTCTTGGAGGGAATGTTTCACTGTCTAAGGTTTGTGCAAGTTGGACTCCCTAACGCTGGAGGAGCCAATGCACACAGGGAAAGCCCCAGCATCCATATTGGTGGGCGGTAAGTTCTTCTCAGAACATCAAACACTTGCCCAAACTGCTCCAGGGTAGCTCATCCCTGAGAGGAGAACGAAAAACTCCATAGTTCTCTCCTGGCCCATCCAGGTCAGGGTGCTTCTTGGAATCTTGCCAGACACAGCCAATATCTTCCATTCCCAAATGGCCAAATCATAGGGCCCTGAGGCCTGGCAGAGTTTTCCAAGCCTCTGTGGAGATGCTTATGATGGAAACATATTCAGGTCCACACAAGCTTACACATTTTCTCTAATAGGCACATATGTGCTCACACACTTCATACGTTCGGACAAACTTACACATACACTCATGTGCACACACATACACACAAACATATATGCATACCACCCTTGTACAGAGTTTCTGCAAAAGCTCATGGTATTTTTCTTTAAAAGTCAGTAGAGAGAGGATGGAGAGTGGCTTAGTGTGCCGCATGTCCACCTCCACCATCCTGATCCAGGGTGGTTACAAGTGCTGGCAGCTCTGCCACTGACTCAGCTGCTGAGACATCACCAGAGAAGACAGGCAATATGTTGTTTGCCTCTGTGAAGTGAGAGTGTGCCAGATGAAGTCACAAAGAGTGGCCTTGATGCAGCCATGGTTGGACCCCCGGTTGACTCCAGGCTTACCTTCTTTTTAGTTCCAATGCCCTCTCACATGTCAGGAATGATATTTGGGGTGCTTGATGAAGGAAACTCCCATTCTGTGTTATCTATATTAACTGGTGTGACTCACCCGCTTCCTTGGCAGGCAGCTATGTGCAAGGCTGGTTTTGTGTAGCCTGCACCCATAATGACACCTGTTGTTTATTAGGCTCCACAATATTCCTTCTCCACTGCATGCATCCCTCCAGCCATCACCCCAAATGCTCCAAGAAATACCACCCAAACCATAGACTTATTAAAGGACCTGCCTTTAACAGAGTCCCTTATTTCCTACCAGGGTGGGGAGTAATAATCTCTAGGGCAAGGAGGAGGAAGAGCATGCAGATGTCATTCCTTCTTTGGTGTCTGGTTTGGGGAGGTGTTAAAAAAAAAAAAAAAAAACGTGCCTTTAATGAAGGGCCCGAGGACTGAGTGATACAGAGTGGAAACTCTTCAGTTTTTTTCTGGGCCAGAGCAGAGAAAGAGCCAGCCTAAGGCTCAGACAGCCTCATGGAATACAGGGCCCAACTCAGCATTTTCAGATCACACACAGAACTTCCAAAGGCCACAGGCCATGAGGACAGTCACCAGAAAGTGTTCACCTGCATGAGTGTGCACAGACAGTGGCATAATTTGGTTCCTGGCAGTTCTCCAGACTCAATTTTAAGGGCTTCTTTTATACCCTAGTTGTCTCCACTAGGACGGGATATTCCCATGGTACCTACAGCCCCTTGAAACTCTGGACAGTGACCAGAGATTTGCCATGCACAATACCAAGTCATCTGTGGACACAAGGCTTAGGCATCTACAGCTGCCTACCAGGTCCCTGCCACCCTGACTGGACCAGCCTATTTATTAGGAGACAAACCCCAATTCTAGCCAACTACAGAAACAAAGGCTAGTTTTAAGGAAATTGCCATTTTAAAAAAGTTATTCTAATTTGTCATACATTTAATTTCTTTTTTATTGTTTTTATCAATTCCTTTCATATTACACATATAGAGCACAATTTTTCAAGACACTGATTGTACACAAAGTATTTTCACGCCATTCGTGTCTTATGCATGTACTTAGGTCAATATGTCCAACTCATTCCACCATCATTCTTACCCCCTTGCCCCCTCCTTACCCCTACCTCCCCTTTTTCCTATCTAAAGTTCCTCCATTCCCCCCATGCTCCCTTCTCCAAGTGTCATTATGAGTCAAGATCCTTATATCAAAGAAAACATTCAGCCTTTGGTTATTTGGGATTGGCTTGCTTCAACTTCATTGATTTACTGGCAAATGCCATGATTTTATACTCTTTTAATGCTGACTAATGTTCCATTGTGTATATATACCAAAGTTTCCCTATCCATTCATCAACTGAAGGACATCTGGGTTATTTCCACAATTTAGCTATTGTGAATTGTGCTGCTATAAACATTGATGTGGCTGTGTTCCTGTAGTATGCTGTTTTTTAAGTCCTTTGGGTATAAACTGAGGAGTGGGATAGCTGGGTCAAATGGTGGTTCTATTCCAAGTTTTCCAAGGAATCTCCATACTGCTTTCCAGATTGGCTGCACCAATTTTCAGACCCACCAGCAACGCATGAGAGTGCTTTTTTCCCCACATCCTCGCCAACACTTGTTGTTGTTTGTATTCATGATAGCTGCCATTCTGACTGGAGTGAGATGAAATCTTAAAGCAGTTTTGATCTGCATTTCTTTAATTGCTAGAGATGTTGAAGATTTTTTCATATGTTTGTTGATTGATTGTATATCCTCTTCTGAGAAGTGTCTGTTCAGTTCCTTGGCCCATTTATTGACTGGGTTATTTGTTTTGTTTTGTTTTGGTGTAAGTAGCAACCCTGAGATGGCTTAACATCTCCAGTCCCCAAATCCCATGTGCTCACACCCTGTGACCTCTAGCAGTGACCAACAGGAGACTTGGGCTTCAGAGGTTTCGTGGCATGTGGTGAAGGATCCAGCCACTGCTGCTGGCAGGCCCACCTCTGCCCACTGACCCACCTCTCCCTTGAGTGCAAATGGGAACATGGAGATAATGCCACAAAACACTCTTGAGTCTCCAGTGCCTTGACACAGTGTCTTCTCCAACAGCTGCCACCCACCCTCTCCACACACCTCAGGGAGGGGCCTGATGCCTGCAAGAGGGATTCTTTGCGGCCAAAGCCATCAGTTCAAACAGACTTAAGGCAAGAGAGTCCCCATCTACACTGGCCCAAGGTATTTGAGTCCCATTGAGCCCTGGCTCAAGGGGCAGGGGTCTCTATTTACACTGAACAGAAGAGGGAGGTACCTCAGTCCAGGCCTTGGGCAGCATGATGGCTCTTGGACTCCTGCCCTTACCCTGAGGCCCCCCTCTTTTTTCTCTTCCTCCTCCTACTTTAAACATGTTTACTTTTTAAGTAAAACATTGAAACGTCAATCTTATCATTCAATTTGTGAGAGAGAAATTTATTAAGAAGAGCAGGGCAGGGGGAAGTGTCTGAAGGAAGAGTCTCTGATGTCTCTGGCAGGTGGGGGCAGAGGAGAGTCCTGGCGAATCCTGAGGTGCTCCTTGCTGGAATCTGCACAGAGAAGCCCGAGCCAGAGGGCGATCTCACTTCTGAAGCTGTTAGAGTCCGCTTCCTGACAGATGCTGGCACCATGAGGTCCGGATCTCCGAGCCCGGGGTCTTCTGGCTGTCCATGGGTCTGTCTCACGTGGGCATGTTCCCTGGAGCCACTCTGTTGTGGAACCTATGGAGTCTGTGGCCCACACCCCTCGGAGCCACTCTGTTGCGGAAGGCGGGCCCACGGAAGCACAGCAGGCAGTAACACAGTTGTTGCAGGCAGGTGGCCATCCGCCTGGTGACCCCCCTCCAGCCCCTGCTTCTCTCACCTGGCTGCCCTGTGGAGCCACCCTGGGAGGCCAGAGGGTCCTGCTGGGAGGCTGGCTTGGAAGGGGGTGTCTTCACGTGGAGAAGGTGGAGAGTACAGACAGACAAGCTGGCACATGCGGTGTCCTTCTGCGCGGAGGGCGTGGCTTTGTCAGGCGGCTGCTGCTCACAGGGCAAGGCAAGGGCAGGCTCACTGGGGCACTTGTTGGGGTGGACGCTAGAAGGATCCGCCCCAGGGACCTGGTGACGCCCAGCCATCCCATTATGCACAGCCTTGGCCCAGAGCGCACTGGCCGGCCCCTGGATTCTCTTGCTGGAGGAGGAGGTAGGTAGCCATGGCCCCATCGAATTGACTATTTGCCAGGGAGGACCAGGCTTTGTACAGGTTGTAACTCATGTCGAGCATCAAGGTCATGATGCTGGGGTCCAGCCCGCTTGGGGAGTGGCTGGCTGGGAGGGCTGGGAAGGCTGGGTGGAGTCGTCCTCGCCCTGGCTCAGCCACAGGTGCCCCATTACCTGCTCTAGGGTGGGCCTCTCCTTCTCTGGATGAGGCTGCGCCACTCCCTCAGACACATACCTGGGGATGTTGTACCTTGCCTTCAAGATCTGACGCTCCAACCCCTTATTGGTGAGCGCCCTGAATGGCCTTTTCCCTGTCAAAATAAAATAAAGAGTGATGCCCAGGTGTTATGCTAGATTCATGGGACCCCAATAGACCTCCAGGAGCCAAATCTGATTGAATCACACAGAGTCTTTATTGCAAGATCAAGCCTGGACTCACAACCAATCCCAACACAGCGGTCCCAGGGAGTGAGTCCTGGTCCTTTGTTCAGTGAGATTTTATAGGTTTTTGGCGGATACTCTATGTGTCACAACATCATACAGCAAATCATTCCATACTGAGGAAAATCAAACAACAACTCTTAACATTGATTAGCACATTCACTGGCGGGAACAAGTTGGGTAGGAGTGATTGGTAGTACAAGAGGGGGATTCCTTTGAACTGATTGGTTTAAACCACAAGGGGTGTATGTACTAAACTACATGGTTTCCCATCATGTTATCAACCACCATAAACTACTTGGGGGTCATCTATCATCCCAGGTATTTTCCCTGTCTCATGCTGATTGGAGGTTGGTAGGGGGGTTGCTATGGGTCCTCACCTAGCCTGAGTCAGGGACACCTGGAGCAGCAGATCTCTCCTGTTATTTACAGACGAACAACCCAGCAGGGTGGGTATGTGCTTAGGAGTGCTCTGTGGGTTTTTCCAAGGACAAGGGTCACACCCCCTTCCTTGGACAGGCTTTGCTCTGAGGTACAGGCTGGTTTCTCATAAATGGAGTCACATTAGTTTTTCATTCCCCCTTTTGTCTGGAAACTTGGGGACCAATAATGGTTCCCTCAGTTGGGGGTTTATATGGGCAGGCCTTACGTCTTGGTAAGAGTCTCCTTCTGGGTCTAGGGCTTGATTGTAGGTACGCAGAACCATCATCTGAACTGTGTTTACTCTGTCCTTGATGAAAGCCACTAGCTTGTTCACAAGTGGTCCTACTAACGTTGACACTAGAGTAAACAGTAACCTTCAGGGGACAGTCTTCAACTTCCCAGACTCACTCAAAATTGGCCTCCTGAATCGATTTACTTATCTACCCTATCTATTTCTGGCTTCATAATGAGAAACTAATGTGACCCCATTTGGTTTTAGAGCCCTGAGTCTTTGGTTTGAATCCTGGGACAAAGCTTGGCTATGTTGCCTTGGCCAAGTCATTTCCACTCTCTGAGGCTCAGTTTTTTCATCTGTCAGATATTTAAATTAATTCCTTCTCTGCAGGATCAGAAAACTCCTCAGCTTTTCTGCACAGGTCACCCTTCAAGATGATCTATGCCGAAAAGCTGAGGAGTTCATTTCACTGATGCTTTATGCTCCTACTGCCTCCAATTTTCCTTGTTCTTGCTACCTTTGGGGAAGTTTTCCCTACTGTGCAACCACAGGAACAATCCTGCCCCTGTGGGAGGCTCCCTGGCTCAGTGCCTGCAGCTCTACAAGGATGTTGACTTCAGGGCATCTCCTGGACATTTCTTCCACCCAAGGAGCTCTGGGGAGCCTTCTTGGTCTGTGGGGAGAAAATGAAGTTTGACATCAATTTCTCTGGATTTTGGAAACATCTGGTGATTGTGTGGAAAGAATCTGGGCCATGACATCTGAAAGAATGTGTCTTCTGCTACTGCCACCCCAGATGAGCAGTGGTGGGCAACTCATCTAACTCCCCTGGGCTTCAAGGACTTCTTTTTATTAAAGGACAACTGTGAAAAAGAAATGGCAAAACCCATAAGAGAGTGTCTGGCACACAGTAGGCACAGGAGGCATGTCTTCCTTTTTCCCCCTTTTTCATTTCATTTGAGATTCCAGAAAATATTAGGAATCAAATATAAAACTGCATAGAGATACGTGGTATCAATCAAGCCTACAGAATGGGATAGAGCACTAATCTCCAGGATATGTAAAGAACTCAAAAAAACTTAACACACACACACACACACACACACAAACACACACACACAAACAAACAAAACCAAATAACCCAATCAATAAATGGGCTACGGAGCTGAACAGACACTTCTCAGAAGAAGATATATGAAAATACCAACCTAGACGCTCTTCAATAGATGAATGGATAAAGAAACTGTGGCATATATACAAAATGGAATGTTACTCAGCCTTAAAGAAGAATGAAATATATGAAAAATGTTCAAAATCTGTAGCAGTTAGAGAAATGCAAATCAAAACTATTCGAAGACTTCATTTCACTCCAGTCAGATTGGCAGCTATCAAGACTACAAACAACAAAAGTGTTGGCGAGGATGTGGGGAAAAAGGCACACTCATACATTGCTGGTGGGACTGCAAATTAGTGCAGCCAATATGGAAAGCAGTATGGAGATTACTTAGAAAATTTGGATTGGAACCACCATTTCACCAGCTATCCCACTCCTTGGTCTGGCATAACACAGGCTCCAGACATCCGCCGGGGGACCCTTGCATTCCTTCCCCTGGATGATTTCAGGGGCACAGTATGGCAGAGTGCCCCTAAACCCATCCAGCTTCTGCCCAGGTGTGAAGCTGGTGCTCAGGCCAAAGTCGATGAGCTTGGGGTGGCGGGCCCTGGAATCCACACGAAGTTCTCAGGTTTCAAGTCGAGGTGCACCATGCCCTTCTGGTGGCAATATTGCACAACATGCATCATCTCTCTGAACAGCCTGCGGACCTTCACCTCCCTTATGCCACAAGTCAGGGGGATGTGACTCAGGAGCTCTCCTCCATGTGCACACTCCATGACGAGGTACATGTTGTCCATGGTCTCCATGACCTGGAAGAGCTGGATCACGCTTGGTGTTCCAGGACCTTCAATGAATCCCTTTCGCATAGCAGGGACTCGTCTTCCTCCTTCTTCCGCAGAACTTTCACAGCCACCTTGACCCCGGTGAGAAGATGGTGGGCTAGTACCACCTTCTCGAAGAACCCCTCCCCAATGGCCCTCAAGACCTGATAATGGTCTGTGAGGACCTTCTCGTAGCAGAAGCTGCACCACTGCGCCACTACACTACTCTCTCTACGCTCTCTGTGCATCCCTAAGCTGGAACACCAACAAAGGTTGCTAACTAAAAAAAAAAATAACAAACCCCAACAAAACACCAAAAACAACAACCAAAAAGCAAAACACAAAACAAACAAAAAACCCAAATTAAAAAAACCAACAGCAAACCACCACAAACACCAACCACAACCACCAACCACCAAATGTGCTAACTAGCTGGTAGTCCGACAGGTCACCACCAAGAACTTCCTGTACTTATGGACAAAAACCCACTCCCGGCCATTTTCTTATATACCCGGTGTGGGACATTCCCTGACAGTGGCTCCTTGTGAGGTCAGAGCAAGAAATGACCCAGTCACACCTGGGCATATCCCCCAGGGGTCTTCTTACTTGGGGCCTCTAGGACCTTTTTGACTTTCATGAGGAGAAGAAGAAAGAACCCCAGAAATTTTTTGTTTCCGTGGGTTATGAAGACTGATATTTACCTGTTTAGACATGAAAACCAGTATGATGCCTCAACGGTCTATTCATCTGGATCAGAGAACTCATAATAACTTTTAGCTTTTAAAGACCTCATCATATCTACACTCAAAAGTATTCAATTCCCCTTTCTTCCAACCCACAGTGATTAGGATCCAAGGGATGGGAGCGCTTCAGTCACATGGTGATGCTATAATAAAACACTCTGCTCCCTAAGATGCTCTAGAACTAGGCATTAACATCTATGGGGTTGAGAGGGAGGGAGCGTCCATCATCATTTCCCCACAAGGTTCTCATCACATTTCTCACTAGAATCTCCTGGAACACAGCAGGTTGTGGGTTGGTATGTTCAAAGTGATGAGAAATCAAATACAGAAGCCGACATCCTAGAACCAGCAAGTGTCCTTCCCATTGGGCGAAGAAATGGAGGCATTCCCATACTCCTGGGTCCCTTTTGGCTGCTGTTAACAAAACCCCTTAGACTAGATTATTAGCAATAGAAATCCACTTCCCACCACTCTGGAGACTGGCAAGTCCAAGATCGGGTGCCTTGTTGCTGTATCCTCACATGATGGGAGGGGCAGACATGCTGACCAATTCTCTCAAGTCCTGCTTTCTGTTTGTTTTGTTTTGTGTTTTGTGTTCTTTGGACATACTGGCCATTTAACCCAGGGCCTCAGGCATGTCAGGAAAGTGCTCTACAGATGAAGTACTTCCCTAGTCCCCCAACTTTCCTGGTTTTTTTTTATGTTATTGATTTTATTTTATTTATTGATTTTTTGGAAGACGGTGTCTCACTAATTTGTATCTACATTCCTCAGGTTGGGCTTCAACGTGTGTTCCTCCTGCCTCGGTGTCCTGAGATGAGAGCATTACAGCCTATTATGGTTCAGTTGTGAGGTGTCCCTGCACAGGCTCCTGTGCTAGTGCAGGAATATTCAGAGCTGAAAAAGTGGGATTGGGAGAGCTGTAACTTTATCAGTCCCTCCTACATAGAAAGGACTGGCTGATCACTGTAGGCAGGTGAGGCATGGCCGCAGGAGGTAGGTCACTGGGGCCATGCTCTGGGCCTGTGACGCCCTGTACTCCTACCCCACCCTCTTTCTGTCTCTGCCTCTTTGGTGCCCTCAGGTGAGCAGCTCTCCTCGGCTGGGCCCATCTTCCCTGATGGGCTGCCTCACCTTGGGCTCAGAACAATGGAGCTGGCCATGTGTGCTCTCAGACCTCTGACCCGTGATCCCCAGGTACACTTTTTCTCCTCTATGTTGTTCTTGTTGGATGTCTTGGCCACAGCAATGGAGAAGCTCATTAAAACACCGCCCTATGCCACTGCACCCAGCTTGACAAAAGTACGTGTGTGTGTGTGTGTGTGTGTGTGTGTTGGGGATGTGCTTGGAAGTGAACCAGGTTCTTGTGCATGCTGGAGAAGCACTCTTAAGGGACACATCCCATCCCATGGGTGGAGCCCGTGGCCTAACCGCCTCCTCCAGGCCCACCTCTCAATGCCATCATGTTGAGGTTGAAGGGTCAACAGGAATTTTGGATAGACACACACATTCCAACCACAGCACCAGACAGACAAGAGCCCAGGGAATTGGTCCCCACCAGATGTCCCCTGTCAGAGGGGGTCTTTCAGGTTGACCCGAAAGACACCAGATTTAAAACTCAGATCTCTATGAAGGCAGAAACATCTCTGGTAAAGCAAATTCATGACAATTAAAACTAGTGCCACTTTTGTTTTCTACAAGATGCAACAGATTCGTGTAGCAGAAAACGCCAACTGTGTTCTATGGTACTGAACACACAGTGTCTACACAGGTAACCACTGTGACATCAGCAGCTGAGGGTGTGGGATGGAGAGGCACAGCAGCAGCAGTCTCTACACTACTGAATTTGCCCTGCTGCAGATTCACACCAGGGTCATGTCCCTTTCTCATGTTAAATGGAACCACAAAGAAAGGGAGCTACAGAGAAATATCTAGAGGACAGACTCCAGTGAGTGGTGCAAATACTAAAGTGTTTCGCCACAAACATCAACTAAACAGGAGAGAAGATGGTCACAGGAAGCAGGCCACACTGAATCAAGAGTCCACCCTGCTCTCCTTGTAAGGACACAAGCCAGGCTAAAGCAAGAGCGTACCCTAGCCCCTTATGACCCCATCATAAGTAATTACATCATAATAATGCCACTTCAGAAAAAAAGACCTTATCCTTAGGTGTGGAGTTTTGAACCTATGCATCTCTATGGGGGATATGATTTATTCCATAACATACCCTGGTCCTACCTGTCTGAGAGTTCTTATCAATGGGGGTTGAATTTTGCTGTATCATTATTCTACATCAATCTATACCATCATATGTCTTCCTCAACTTGTCCATAAAGTGCCTTGTGTAGGGACATGTGTATCTACATTCACGATGGAATTGGGTCTGTAAATTTTGGTTTCTTTCATAGTTTTATTCTGGCACCGTCATTTCTGGTTTCATGGCCAGGTAATACCAGCTTCATGAAATACATTGTGAATTGTCCCCTCTGCTGCTTCTGTTTCCTGGAAATGTTCATATACAGCTTGTATTAACCCTTCTTCAAAGGTGTAGTAGAATTCTCAGTGATGTGGTCTACACCTGAAGACCTTTTTGGAGCTTTTCCTATTAGGAACTTCATTTCCCTGATGGTCACCCAACCACTCTAAATGTTCCTGTGTTAGCTCCTGCTTCTCCAGAAAACTTCTACTTCGTCTACATTGTACGGGTCTGTACAGTGTCATTGAAGTTAGTCTTTGTGTTTATTTTTTTCCTTGTGCTGGTTTTTGGTTTATTTTCATCACCTTTTTCTGTTTCTGAAAATGGTCGTTTAGTTATTTTTATTAAATTATTTATTTATTCTAATTTGTTATGCACAATGGCAGAAGGCAATTCATTTCACATTATACATATAGAACTCAATTTTTCAAGTCACTGATTGCACACAAAGTATTTTCACACCATTCGTGTTTTTATACATGTACTTAGGGTAATATGTCTAACTCATTCCACCATCAGTCCTACCCTCTTGCCCCCTACTTATTCCCTCCCTCCCCTTTGCCCTATCTAAAGTTCCTCCATTCCTCCCATGCTCCCTCCGCCTATCTCCATTATGAGTCAAGATCCTCATATCAAAGAAAACATTTGGCCTTTGGTTCTTTGGGATTGGCTTGCTTTACTTAGCATTATATTCTCCAACTTCATCGATTTACTGGCAAATGTCATGATTTTATTCTCTTCTAATGCTGACTAGTGTTCCATTGTGTATATATACCAAAGTTTCCCTATCCATTCATCTACTGAAGGGCATCTGGGTTGTTTCCAAAGTTTAGCTATTGTGAACTGTGCTGCTATAAACATTGATATGGCTGTGTCCCTGTAGAATGCTGTTTTTAAGTCCTTTGGGTATAAACCAAGGAGTGGCATAGCTGGGTCAAATGGTGGTTCTATTCCAAGTTTTCCAAGGAATCTCCATACTGCTTTCCAGATTGGCTGCACCAATTTTTAGTCCATATATGATTACATGACCAGTGTAATTCTGTGTCATGTACAATCAGAAGGATGAGAAGTTCTACTCCATATATGTATAATATATCAAAATACCTTCTACTGTCATGTATAACTAATAAGAACAAATAAAAAATATTTAAAAAGAGAAAGAGAGAGAGAGAGAAAGAGAGAGGGAGAGAGAGACTGGCTCTTGTGGCACTTACAGGCCTCAGGATGCTTCAAGTTGAGATGTGATTCCCTGAGTATACATCATCACATCTACACAGGACTCTGGTTGTAGCCAGAGGAGACTTCTCAGGGAACATGAGCCCACGAGGCAGTCCCTTGGGAAATGTTGGAGAGGTATGTGGCTCTCATTTGAGCCTTTGCCATCTCAAGAATGTGACTGCATCAAATGGGAAACTGTACCAGCTTGGGGGAGGGAAACAAGTCCAGGCACTGCCAGCATAGTAAACAGTTTGATCTCCCTTAATAAGGCCTTTCTGCCCAGGATGGACCAGAGCTGGCAGAATCTCCTGGGGCTACTACAGCCAGATGCCTTTCAATGGGCTTTTGCCATTGATCTTAATAAATAAGAGGTAAAAATGGGCATGATCAATTTTTAAAAAAATCCTGGACTGAAAGGCTTATGTTCAGAAAGCCTCAACCTTTCAAGATAGTTCAACCAATATTTACAGGGCATCTCCCATGAGCCAGTTGCTGTACTAGGCACTGGGATTACAGAGATGAGTTAAATGCACTTTCAATGCCCAGGCTCAGAGCTGGGGGAGAGACGTAAGGGTGCAGGCAGCTGCTGGCAGAGCAGCGTAATTAAGTGTGATAGTTCCAAGACAGGGGCATAAATAAGGTACCAATGGGTCACTAAGGACAGGTCAGTTCTCCTGAAGTAGGAGATCAGAAAATTTTTCAGAGGGGAAATGACCTGGATATCAATTCCATGAATATTTACTGACTGTCAACTGGTACTAAATTCTGTGCCAGAGGGCTGGGGATGTGGCTCAAGCGGTAGCGCGCTCGCCTGGCATGCGTGCGGCCCGGGTTCGATTCTCAGCACCACATACCAACAAAGATGTTGTGCCCGCCGAAAACTAAAAAATAAAGATTAAAAAAATTCTCTCTCTCTCTCTCTCTCTCTCTCTCTCTCTCTCTCTGTCTCTCACTCTCTCTTAAAAAAAAAAAAATTCTGTGCCAGAGGATTTCACAGGCATTATTTCATTTATGCTTCATAAAAACTCTGTGAAGTAGATATCCTTATCCTCATGATTTTCAAAGACGAGGACAGGTAATTCCAAAGGTCACATGGCTAGTAAATGAGGTTGGAACTTGGTAGAAGTACAGCTCAGTCTGGCCACCCAAGGAATGGAGGTCTCTCTTGCTCCTGTGCTCATGCGTCTGTTACACAAGTGGATGCTCACACCACTGCTCATCATTCTGGTGACAGAAAAATGCATGCAAGTGAAACCCACAACAGAGAAGCTAAGGTAAACCCTCCGCCCTCAAATCCCCACTTCCTTCCTTATTATTTTTCTCAGAGTTTTGTAGGCCTTAAACTTACCACCCTCCTCCCCCGCCCCCCAAAATTGTTTTTCTTTGTCCTGGGAAGCCACTGTGCTTCTCTGTTTCATCTTACTAGCCAAAGAGCCACTGCCAAGGAGGCCATACTAGTGCAGGCTGAGAACACCAGGAGAGAAGGGGAGGGAGGGTAAGAGGGAGTCCTGCCTCAACCTCCAGACTGAGAGCTAAGGCCAGGGAGAAGAGGCTAAGATGGAGGCAGAGACTTCAGCAAATGAGGAGGACCAGATATGGGAGAGTGAAAGACAGATCGCCCAGAGCCCCAGGAAGGATGAGCGAGAAGCACCACAGCCAGGCTCAGAAAGGACAAAGAAGGAGCGGACAGACAGCTGTCTTTCTCCCAAGATGATTTCCACCTATTCAGTGGATCCTGGTAACTACTGCCTTGATGCTGGTGTTCCTAGAGCTGAGGCCTTTTTGGGTCTACTCTGCTGGCCCTTTAAAAATGCAAACTCAATGCTAGTACAGTCTATGGGGAAGGGGGGTCAGTAAACCAGGTTATTCACTAAGCATCCGACTCTTCACCAGTGAAGGACGGAATGGGGACTGGTCAGTGTGATCCCTAGGGACCTGACTGACTCTGACATTCCAGGATTGCAGAGCCAGCTCAGCTTCCCTGGATTTGATTGGAGAGAACAGAGGCTAAGAGCCTGGGAACTTGGGCCAACTCTGCAGGCGCATGGGCAGGAGGGGCATATCTAAGACAGAATCAATAGACGCCTTGAGGCTGCAGTGACCAAACATGCTATTTAAGGAAGGCTATCTGAGTCTTGCCCTCTTC
Source organism: Spermophilus citellus (assembly GCF_964194105.1). Lineage (NCBI taxonomy): Eukaryota > Metazoa > Chordata > Mammalia > Rodentia > Sciuridae > Spermophilus > Spermophilus citellus. Next base: position 120,809,895 of record NC_138188.1, on the reverse strand, counting down.
CACATAGTTTTCCCAGAATTCTTTTGTCACCATATCACATTTCCTTTTTCACAAGTATATTCAGCTTTCACTGTGCAATTACCCAGAGACAGAAGAGGTCACTGTAGCCTGCAAGCCCTCAGTCCAGTGTAGTAGGCTAAATAAAGTCCCCCACCCACCCCCAAAAGATATCAGGTTCCTATCTCTGGAACCTGGAAAAGTTAGTTACCTTATTTGAAAAAAAAAGGGTCTTTGTGAATGTGATTAAATGAAGGATTCTGAAATGAGGAGATTATGCAGGAGGACCCTAAATGCAATCACAAATAATTAGGAGAGACAGCAGGTTTGACACACAGAGGGAAGCCATTTGAATATGCTGGCCTTGGACATTGGAGCGAGTGATGTAGCCACAAGTCAAGGAATGCCAACAGCCACTGGAAGCTGGAAGAGGCATGGAAGAACTTCTTCCCTGGAGCCTCCAGAGACAGTGTGGTCCTGTGGACACCTTGATTTCTGCACCACAGTGCTGATTTTGGACTTCTTGCCTTTACATTTGTGAGGGAAAGTGCTTGCATTTTCTATTTGTTCTTATTAGTTATATATGACAGTAGAATATATTTTGACATATTAATCATATATGGAATATAATTTCTCATTCTTCTGACTGTACATGATATAGAATCACATTGGTCATGTAGTCAAAATAGGCACAGAGGATAGTAATGTCCAATTCATTCTACTATCTTTCCTCTTCCCATCTCCTTCCCTTTCCTTCATGTCCCTTTGGCTAATACAAAGTACTTCTATTCTTCCCTATACTCTTCCCCCTTATTGTAAGTTTGCATCTCCATATCAGAGAAAGCATTCGGCCTTTGGGATTGGCATATTTCGCTTAGCATGATAATCTCCAGTTCCATCTGTTTATTGGCAAATGCCATAATTTCATTCTTCTTTATGGCTGAATAATATTCCATTCTGTATATAGACCACATTTTCTTTATCCATTCATTTTTGGCTGTCTCATGGTAGTATGTGATTTTAAGTCCTTTGGGTATAAACTGAGCAGTTGGATAACTGGGTCAAGATTCGGTTCCATTCCTAGTTTTTTGAGGAATCTCCATACTGCTTTCCAGAGTGGTTATATCAGTTTGCAGTCCCACCAGCAATGTATGAGTGTGCCTTTCCCCTACATCCTCACCAACATTTGTTGTTACTTGTATTCTTGATAATTTCCATTCTGACTGGAATGAGATAAAATCTCAGTGTAGTTTTAATTTGCATTTCTCTCTAAATGCTAGAGATACTACAGATATAGTAACAAAAATGGTATGATATGGGAACTAAAACAGACACATAGACCAATGGTACAGAATAGAAGACACAGAGACAAAACCACATAAATACAGTTATTTCATACTAGACAAAGGTGCCAAAAACATACATTGGAGAAAAGATAGCCTCTTCAACAAATGGTATTGGGAAAACTGGAAATCCATCTGTAGAAAAATGAAATTAAGCCCCTACATCTCACCCTGCACAAAACTCAAAGTGGATCAGGGACCTAGGCATTAGACCAGAGACCCTGCACCTAATAGAAGAAAAAAAAATAGGCCCAAATCTACATCATGTTGGCTTAGAATCTGACTTCCTTAACAAGACTCCTAAAGCACAAGAAGTAAAATCAAGAATCACCACAAGGGATGGATTCAAACTGAAAAGCTTCTTCACAGCAAAAGAAACAATCAAGAATGTAAAAAGAGAGACTCCAGAATGGGAGAAAATCTTTGCCACCTGCACCTCAGATAGACCATTAATTTCCAGTATACAAAGAACTCCTGTTCTTTTTAAGACACTGAGTTTGTGGTAATCTATTCGAGCTGTCATAGGAAGCTGATACACCCAGCCTCATCCTGCCCCCGATACCTACACATCTGCACCCATACCTGCGTATGCCACAGGCCTGCTGTTCCCTTGGAGTTAGCCTCAACTCTTTGGATGAGCAATAACCAAAAGCCATGAACCTGGAAGAAGGACGAGGACTTGAACTGAAGGTCCCATCTGTTACTATTTGTGAGCAGAGGACTTCACCTCTCCAAGCTGGTTTTCTCATTCGAAAAAATGGAAAGTGTAGTTCCTGACTAGCTCACGGCCGTCATGTTGGGACTACATTTTAAAATGGACTTACAGGCCGATTGACACCTTTAAAGCTTTGTGCCCATGTCAGGAATCAGTTGTTATTTTTATTAAATTCCTGGGCTCAGTCCTGAGCAGATTCCTACTGATATCAACATACAGTCCTTAGGAGATACAAATAAAATCAGGTCGGGAGAAACTTCTATGGATCTTGGTGACCCCAACCTTCTCCAATGTTAAACTCTAATTTTGTGAAACAGGAAGCAGTGGGACAAGGTGTGAATGACTTAAAGGAGGGTTTATGAGGTAATTCCTTCCCAGCTCCTAAAGTCACCAATATGCATCATCCACAGACTTAGAGAAGATCATGACTATCCTCAATGTGCTCATGACCTTAGCACCACCAAGGAGAGAAGATTTGGCATGAGTCTGATGGCTCATGAACACTGCTTTTTGCAAATGTTTAGTGAGTGAATGGAGGAATGGATGGATCTATGAATAAATGATCTAATTAATTAAAAGGAATGAGCCCTGAGCATAAAAAATGACCTCCAAATTACAACTTTCTCATAGTCCCCAATATTATCCTTGTTAATATGATTGAGTTTTAGCTTCAATTTCTCTGTCTCACAGTCTCTCCCTGGATGTCTATTCTGAGCTTAACAGGGAAAAATTCTTAGAAGCTCGCCATCAAAGAGCCATGTCTAATACTGATAGGTGCTGTTGGTGGTTCTCCTTGAAGCCATTGGTTACGTGTATGGAAAATCATGTGGATTACAGACACTTTTCGCACCTGGCCTTCCAGGTACAACAGCCAGTCCTCTCTGTCCTGGATTCTCTAAGACAGCCCATCTGTATCTCAGGAGCAGCAATCGCAACAGAATTAGGGTTTTCCAATTTCTGTCTACTAAGTCACACCTCTTCTTTCACCCAGGTTGCTGGGGGTCCCAGCATGGTTCTTCTGGGTTCCATTAGAGACTCCTGGGGGAGGGAGTCAAATACAAAGTTTCTATTGATCACATGGAGTTTTTGAGAAGCTTTTTTTTCTTCTGTTTTTGTTGTTAGAGTAGTATATTTTCATTTCATACAATTTGGAAAGTACATACAAGTATAAAGTATTGGAAAAATGTCATTGTAATTCTACCCTCTCAGCTGTTAACCTTCTGGTACATTTCTGGTCATTTTTCTATAATTTTCACATAATTGAGATCAAAGAGTATGTATGATTGAAACCTTGCACTCTCATTTTAACATTTAGCATAAACCATTTCTCATAGTATCAAAAATTCCCCATAGGGCTGAGGTTGTGGCTCAGTGGTGGAACATTTGAGGAGCACATGTGAGGCCCTGGATTTCATCCTCTGCGCCACATAAAAATAAATAAATAATGAAGGTATTGTGTCCATCTACAACTAAAAAAAATTTTTTTTAATTCTTCATAGACATCACTTTTCTGCAAGTTTCTTCAATATAGTTCCCTGCCACCCCCAGTACTGGGGATTGAACCCAGGGCCTCAGCATACTAGGCAAACATGTACCTCTGAACCACCAGCCCCCCAGCTGATTTTTGGGCATCACTTTTAATGGATACATAAATTCCTTAACCTAGTAGGGCTAATAATTCACAAATACAGTCCTCGCTTTGGCTTGCCCTTTGTCTTCCAGCTCAGTCTTGTTTTCTTTGTTCCCTGTACAACCCACTTGCAGAACCCAGCATCTCTTTGGGTTCTCTAAGAGGACTTAGTCCAACCCAAAGCACAATGAGCAATGTGGGCTCTTCCTGAAGGTTTCATAAGAAGACACAAGCCAGATTTACCTTGTATATCCTACACCAAGCTACTTTCAAAAACCCATCTCTTAACCACCTCTGATTTACATTAAGTCAGAAGCCCCCATGTAGCTAGAGTGCTGGCAGAAGTTTTTTGGTTTGCTTTTCTTAGTTCTTTCCTTCTTCCTAGGTAGCCTCACCCCATCATGTTTTTTTTTTTCCTCCTCTTATAAGAGTTCCACCTTCACAGACTTACACTCCTCCTGGGATTAAGGAAAATGAAGGGTCTCTAATCACTGAGACCACCCACTCTCCTTCGAAGGTAATTTAATGACAATCTGTTGATCCTTGAATAGCCCTCTGGGGAAAAATGTCCATCCATCCACCCCACTGAACTTATTTATCATCTTCAAAGTATTTCTTCCAGACACATAAGATGCTTTCCTAAGAGCAAATGACTTCTCAATTTCATTAAGCTAGTATATAATAAGATCTCCTTGATTTGCTTTTCATGGGATCAATTCTTTTTTATTAGCTCTGAATTGGAAAAACTTATACAAGAAGGAAATGGAATGCTGTTCATGCAACTATGGATCCTGTATATGTGAACTCCACAGTTACCCAAATGATTGCGTTCATTAATCCTAATTAAGGGGTATTTGATTAGGGGGAGGGAGAACAGAGATGTCTAAATAAAATAATTCTAATTCATAGATACTTGGTAAAAGGGAGTTGGACAGGTGAGGCAGCCTAACACCAAGGGTCAGAGGCTGTGTTTGACTTTCTAGGCTGCCCCCTACACCCTGTCCCTATGGGCCTGGAGGCCCCTCCTCAAGAGTCAAGCCTGCAATGCTGGGATTAGTTGTGCACAGCTTGTTTCTGGAAGACCACAGCAAATTGGAATGTGTCCTGCCACAACCATCTAATGGACTACGGAGAAAAGCCTGAAAGAAGGGGAGAGGGGCCCCACCAAGCATCCAGAGGAGGAAGGAGGCAGAGGTGCAGTGTTAACGCTAACAAGCAGAGAAGAAGGGTCCGGCCTGGAGAATCCTGAGGGGCTCCAATGACGGGAGAGGCAGGGTTTCCACAGAAGAATGCTCCTCCTCACAGAAGCAATGCCCCTGCTTTGGGTGCTGAGAGAAAGCACTGGCTCCTCACAGCTCTTTCTGAAACAGAAAAGGAACCAGCCTACTAGGAGTGGCACAGTTGAAAGAGCAGCACTGAGAAGTCCCCCTCCCTCGTGGGTGGCTGGGCTCAGAGTGTGGGAGAGGAACTGCCAAATGGAATGAGGAGGCTGGGAGGGTGGGAGCAGCAGCCTCCCCTTCTTAGAGTCGGGGGAATCCCTGGAGCCTGGAGTTACATTTGTCCCTGGTATCCATGGAGACGGGTCCAAGACCCGCCCACTACGCCACGGATCCAAATCCAAGGGTGCTTAAGTCCTTTATATAAGATGGTGTAGTATTGCATATAACCTTTGTACGTCCTGTACATGTAACCTACGTACAGTATACCTCCTGTATACTTTAAGCCATCTTTGGATTACTTACAGTAACTAATACAATCACATGGTATGTAAAATATCACAGAACAATACTTAACCTTATTGCATGTAATGCATCCTAATATTTCTATTCTATCCTATTTCATCTCTTAAAATGTGAGTCACAACTCACAGTCTAACAGTAGTTAATTTAGGGAATAATGACCAAAAATAAAAAGAAAAGAAAAAAAAGCACAAAAAAAACCAGTGTGTACATGGTGGGTACAGGTGTATTTTTTTCCTAATAGTGTTGATCTGCTTTGGTGGAATCCACAGATCCAGAACCCACAGATGTGAGATCTGACCATAGCACCCTACCCCAAGATGCACCCCCTGCCAAGACTCCTTGCCATTATCTTAGCCTCCTAAAATGAGGGGCTGGGGTGGGAAGTAGAGTTTCAGATTTTGCGTGTGCACACACACATGCAAAACAGAAAACACAACAAACAATGAAACACAAAAAAACAAAACACAACAACAACAACAACAAAACCCAAGATGTCCAGTTAAATTTGAATTTTAGATAACATAGACTTTCTTAGTGTATGTACCAAATATAGCATGACACCTCAAAGATGATGGAAAAAGTAGTGACCGCCCAAGTTTCCTGTCAATAGTAGAGAAAGAGGAAGTTAAAGAAATAGGGAATCTAGTTGTTGGAGAACCAGTAATTGTGTGTGCTTGTATATGTATGAGATAGAGAAAGAGATTAAACTGTCAGCACGGTCACTGGTTGTAGATGGATATTTGGGAAGCTAACAAGAAGTTAAAAATGATTTTTTAGAGAACTTTGTTCCACTGTAAACAGAAAACTCATCTGTCATTTATGTGAATTATCCCCATTTCTGTTTCTTCAGACACCACCACCTCTTCATTTTTTGTACTTACGCCATCAGGACTGTATTTCTGGGAGCCTCCGGGAGCCTCCCGACCCTCTCCAGCCTCCCCAGCCTCCCCTCCCCAGTCATGAAATCAGGCCTTTATTTGCAAACACTCTGATATCTGCTTGTCCCAGTCCCAGGTGGATCTTTGGCTCGTACAGGTGTCTGTCCGTTCCCCTGTCATCGGGAGCTACTCAGAAGCATTTTCCCCAAGTTCATTTCCACCCCATTCCAGGCCTCCCACCACGTCATCATCTCAGCTTCCTTATCGTTTAGAATTTGGTCTAGAAAATTTATCTACTTCCTTTATTCCCTAGCAGCTAAAATAGTCTGGAAGGGAAACCATTAGACAAATGACGTTCCAGCAGATCTGAATGGCACCAGTCCCCGTGTGACTGTATCCTCCCTGCGCCAGGTTTATGGTCTGCACCAGACACTCCTGCATTTCTTCCCTCTGCCCAGATTCTGCCAGGTCTGCTCTCCTCTTGAGTTACTCACTTACTTGTCTGCATGGTACCACGGTCACGAGCATTATAAACTTGCAGGTAGCCTTAAATCTTCTCAGCTCCCATCTCTTCTCTCACTTTTCGGTAATGGGTATGTTCTTTATGAAAGCCCTCATCCTTCACTTGGCCTAATTCAGCACTGAGGTCCATATTGCCGTGACCAGAAAGAAGCATTTTTCTTTTTTTTTTTCTTTTTTTTGAGCCGGGGGGTAACCAGGGATTGAACCCAGAGGTGATTAACCACTGAGCCACATCCCCAGCCCTTTTTTATATTTTATTTTATTAGAGACAGGTTCTCACCAAGTTGCTTACAACCTTGCTAAGTTGCTGAGGATAGCCTTGAACTTGCAATCCTCCTGCCTCAGCCTCCCAAACCATTGGGATTACAGGCAAGTGCCATGCTCAAAGAGGTTATAAGAGTAGATGGGCTGCCCCATGGGTAAGCTGTATATATTCTGTGGATACACATCTTAGACACCCATAATCAGTTATAGTGTTCCATGTTCCCTATGCTGGCACCTCAAATCCTCTTACTCATCTTGGTCTGACCAGTGTTCTTTCCTTTCTCTGCTTCTGGTGGTAACAACTTCCTCTTTTTCTGGGAACTGCCCTGCCAGGTCTTTCCTGGGATGGTCAATTGCAAAATCCTATCCTCTGACCACAGGGGAGGCTGAGCCACACAGGCGATTTCATCCTGTCTCTCTGTCATAGAGACACACTTATAGATGAACATGTGTAGCAATCTGGGTCCCAGTGCCTCTCTGGGAGCATCTGTTAGCCACTAGAGGGATGATACAGACCTGATCTGTGGGCAGCAATGCTCCCCTCTCCTCTTGCTGAATAAGAGCTCCATTCTTAAAGGAAAGTAGAGCTAAGGAGTAGGAGTGACAGAGACTTGAGTCTCCCCATCTAGTTATTTCTGAGGCCACCCAGCTCCTGGGGTACATTTTTTTTTTCTGTATCTGCTGCTGTGGTTTGAGTGTGCCCCCCAGCAAAACATGTTTTGGAAACTTAATCCACAATATAACAGTGTTGAAAAGAGGAGTCCGGTGTGAAGTGTTTAAGTCATGAGAGCTCCATTCACAGAAATGGATTAATGTCCATTATAAGTTTGATCGCTTGCCCTTCTGCCTTCCCCCACGGGATGACACAGCAAGAAGGCCCTTGCCAGATGTAGATCCATAGACCTTGGACTTCTCCAGCCTCTAGAACTATGAGGAAACAAACCTCTTTTCATTATAAATTACCCAATTGTGGTATTCTGTTATAGTAGTGGAAAACAGACCAAGGCAGCTGCTCAGCATCAAGTTTATTATTTGCAGGTTGAGAATCCTGACTCCCACACATTTGTATCCACTGTTCATGCTTAGCGAGTACTTACTATGTGCTGCCACATGTGTTCTCTCCCACAATTCTCAACACTAGTCTGAACATCCTTATTGTGCACAAAAAGAAAAAAAGTATTGAGGCTGAGAGTGCACAGGGAGCAACTAGTTCTGCTGGAATCAAAATGCACATCTTTGGACTCCAAAAACAATAGTCTTTTTCAAAAGTTTTTTTCAAGTTGTAATTCACAGAAAAAAAAATTCATATTATGGCCAAATAAACACATATTATTAAGATGAACTATATGAAATTGTAGATATTTGATTTTTTGACCTAAAAATGGCAATTCCATATAGTTCAATCTCTACAACAGAGACAAAGATGTCATGCAACAATACTTAGTCTTATTATGTGTAATTCACTCCAATATTTTAATCCTATCCTATTTCATCTTTTAAAGTGCTGGTGACAAGCCACGTGCAGTGGTGCATTCCTGTAATCCTAGAAGCTCAGGAGGCTACTTTTATTATTACGAGAGGATCACGAGTTCAAAGCCAGCCTTAGCCACTTAGTGAGGTCCTAAAGCAACTCAGTGAGACCCTGTTCTCCTGAGTATACCTGGGTCCTCACTTGCTCTGGTGGTGCCCTGGGGGCATGCTCCTCAGAGCCAGGGCAGTGCTGCACCCTCTCTCCTGCCCCCACCTCACATCACACACAATTCCCTGGGTTCCTTGGGGTGCCAACAGAGACTTGCAGAGGAACAACTTCTGTAGCCCCTCTTTCCCTAGAGCTTGAATTCGAATCCCCAGGCCAAGCAGGAGACAGGTATCCATCTCTGCTGTTCATCATCTCTGTCTCTCTCCACATCAAGGCCTTCATCCAAAACAGCCAAAGTCAAAAGTCCTCAGGCATTGAATTTTGGGGGAAAAACAAAACACTTTCATGAGCTGTCTATGAGTGATCCAGTTGTGCTTGGGAACATTTGGATGTCTTTGGGCTAAAGGTGGTATGCTTACTACAATATTATGTGCTATGAATCACTACTTTTACTATTGTAAATAACAACACCCCATCTGTGGTCTTCAATTTAATTGGAGTGACCCTGGTGATGGTCTCACTGCACTCCCATACCCCAGATATGACCCAGGAGGCAGTCCTAGACACCTCTGAGGAGAACACAGTCCTCAGGGCCTGCAACAGACGGGCTCTAGCTGAAATGCTGATGGAGGACATCAAGGTCCCAATATTCACTACAAGTGGATTTGAATTAAAATTAAAGGGAGGGGCTAGGAAGTCCAGAGAGCTTATTACCAGATGGTTTTTATGTAGGTCATGACTTCTTAAACCATAAGTCAGACCTCATTAGTGTGTTGTGAAATTGGCTTAGTGGGTTGTCACCAGCATTTTATTTTATTTATTTTTGGTACCAGAGATTGAACACAGGGGTGCTTAACCACTGAGGAGAACAGGTGCAGAAGTTGTGCACCTGTTCAGACTCAGATTGTGTGGTTGACTGTGGGGTATCCCCAGGATGTGAGAAATCCTAAGGGGCCCCTTTATAGGTGTCAATGCCCATCTTGAGTTGCAAGGCTAGCAGCCTGTGAGATAAAACTAGCAGCTGTTAATGATGTCTTATTTGCTGGTAGATCTAGGAAAACTCCGTTTACACTGAGTTTGGAGAGTACATTAACAAAATTCATTACCTATACATGTCTTTCAAAGCTCACAACAACTGTACCAGATGGGCAGGTAATGCACAGAATCTCTGTTTTTCAAGAAGTGAAGGTCATGGAAGAAGAGTGTTGGGCATTCAATAGCATGGCCAAGGTCATATGGCCAGAATACAGCAGAGCCAGGATTTAGACCCAAATCTTCAGACTGCTTGTTTCTGTTCTTTCCACCATGCAGGTTGTTCCCATGGCAACCTTATTAAACTGCCAAAACACAGTGGTGAGCAGGAGGTGAAGAAAATCAGGATGGGGAAAGGCAGGCACCAACCCCTCCACCCCTCTCCCACCTCATGGTCCTAGGTAGACGGTCATCTTACACTCTCCCTATTGACACCCCTGCTCAGTGCCCTGCAGTCCTTCTTCAAAAGGGACTTCAGGGCCAGGGACATGGCATGGTGATAGAGTGCTTGCTCAGCATACACAAAGCCGTGAGTTTGATCCTCAGCACTGCAAAACAAAAACCAAGACAATAGGGCTGGCAAAAGTTGGATACTCTGCATGTGCTTCCCTTGGGGGCTGGGAGGGTGGGCTGCAGGAATCTGCTTCAGTTGCTCACCCAACAATCAACTGAAGGTACTCTGACACCAGCATGGATGTCTCCTTTGTCCGGTGTCACCTTGAAAATAGTTGCTCTCAAATCTGGCTTTGATTAAACCAATTTCCTCTTGGTTATTGGAGAGAATAATGAAAAAAATCTTCCATGCATTGAGTACCTACTAAGTGTTAGGCTAGACTTGGCATTATCCTATTTGATTCTCACACTATCCCTACTAAGCCAGCCTGTCAGCCCGTTTTACACACGAAGAACTTTACTTGCCAACTATCACACAGATAATAACGAGCAAGGCCTAGATGAGGACCCGAGAGCTGAACTTCCCATCTGAATACCTTTCAACCACACCATATTGCTGGGTGGAAAATGCTTGGGGAATAAAGCAATGATCACCACTGAATAGATTTCCTACATATGAACTCCTGTCCCCATCTGTCATGCAGGAGATACACACTGAAAAGCTGAGGTGACTGTAAAAATGTGGTCTGATTTGTACCCAATGCCACCTGGGTGCTTTCTTAGCACCCCAGCCACCCTGGGCAGCCCCACAGGACAGCCCCGCAGGACAATCGCTGGGCATCAGAGCCTTCCCGGGTCTCTGCTTGAGGTAGTTTTGCTTCATTCCTGCTTGAGCTCATTAAAACTGTGGAATGGGGCCCTGGAAGCTAAGCAATGTCTGAAATGCTGAGTTGGAATAAGAATACTCTTGCATCAGAGGTAACTTGCAGATGATGCAGTCTTTCTAGAGGGAGGGGGACTGAGTACCCGTGAAGGTTTGCTCAAGGATCTCTCATGATATGGAAAGGATGTCTTCCTGGAAAAGCGGCCATATGGTGAGAGTCTTCAAATGAACCAGATTGTCTTATTGATTCTCATGATAAAAAATTATACTCAGTCAGTTCGTTATTGATGGACCAAGGGCCTGCTTCTGGTCAGGCAGAGCTTGGGATGGGCTGTGCACAAAGCATGCTGGCTTTTGCAAAATGGATTTTTTTTTTTTTTTTTTTTTTGCAGAATCTGAACTTGCACCACTTTTCTGACCTTGAGGGGTCTTCTCACTGCTGTCACCTCTCAGCCCTTCTCAGAACACAGAAAGTTCTCTCATCCCTGAGAATATCGACTCCACATTCAGAACTTCCGCAACCTCTCCTGAGAAATAATCATAATATCTCTAATTTAATGAAGTAAACTGATATGCTAGACTCTGTGCCAGATGGTTAATAGGTTTTGCCTCATTTCCTCCTCACCACAATTTCATTATGTCCATCTTATAGACAAGGAAACTGAGACTTGGAGACATTAACGTTAACCCTAGTTGATATGGAAGAGACACAGCTGCCAAAGTCAAGTCGGTTGGACTTCAAATCCCACCTTCACTGCTCTCTCTCAAGCACAGTGCGGGGTAGTCTGGTGGCCAGGGTGCCAACCAAGCCCAGAGGCCTTTTCCTGGTCTGGCTGCCCTGTCCAGTGGCCCCATCCTGTGCTAGACTCTCCTCCTCACTCTGCCCCAGCCACACAGATCTACTTTCTTTCTGTTCCCCAAACATCCTCTCCTGGTTTCGACCACTGTGCTTTCACTCTTGTGGCCTGCTCTGCCTGGAATCCAGGAACTTTTCAAGTTCTAGAGGTAGAAAGTCCTTTCCTTTAAGAATCTTCCATCTGGTGAGGGGAGGCCATGACAATTGGCATTGACGTTGATGAGCGTATTGACAATTACAATGCAGTCTACTAAATTCAGGAACAGAGATTGCTAAAGACACAACGGATACAGAGAAATGAACTAGCCACATGTGGGTATGTGGGTGTGGTGTATTTGTGTGTATGAGGTTTGTTTGGTGTGTGTAGGCGTGTAAGCACACGGATCCAGGAAGACACTCAGGAAAAACTTTGTGCAGAGCAAAGCTGAGCTAGTCTCAAAGGAAAAGATGAGTGTATGGAAGAAGGAGGGTCCCAACATTCCAGGCAGAGAAGACTGCTCTGATTGGCTAATTCCTCCCCCAGGGGTTCACGTGTTTAAGGCTTGGTTCCCAGACTATGGTGCTTTTGAGAGGTGGTGGAACCTTTAGGTCTCTACCTCTTAGTGGATAAAAGTTAGCTCATTGGGGGTATAATCTTGAAGGGAGATATTGGGGCCCTGGCCTCTCCCCTTCTTCTTTCTTCATTTCCTGGTTACCATGAAGTGAACAGTTTCCTCCACCATGTGCTCTTACCATGATGGATGGCATCACCACAGGCCAAAGGCAATGAAGCCAAGTGATCACCAACTAAAACCTCTGAAACCCTGAGTAAAACAAGCCTTTCCCACTTTTAAATTGATTTGTCTTGGGTATTTTGTTACAGAAACAGAAAACGAATCAACACAAAGACAAGGAGAAAAGCCCAATGATGAGAAATATGAGGTGGGAAACCTCTAGTTTCACATTACTGGAACGCAAAGTAGTAGGAGATGATACTGGAGAGGCAAACAAAAATCATATTATAGAAGAATTTAGGCTTGAGGCGACCAAATAATGTATTATCTAAGTCAGGATAATTTGAGGGCAAGAGAGACCATTAGCCAGCTAGTATCTCAAGATGGTCGTATTAACCTGGAATAGTCCTGGTTCACGGGGAAGCATAGTCAATTTCACCTAAAGGCCACACTAAGGAAACTGAACCTCATCCTATGTGCAATGGGGAGACATGACAAAGTCTCAATAGGGAGGTGGCAAAACTAGACTTACTTTTTTTGGAAGTCATCTGGACACCAATATGGAAGACACATTGGAGGAATGGATTGGACAGGCCAGCGGCTAGAAGACCACTTAGGAGGCTGTTATGATAGCACAAGATAGAGTGGGACTGGAATGGAGGTGGTGGTGGTAATGGGTAAAAAGAGAAGAAAAGGATTTATCAAAATGTGAAAAATATATGGAGGAGGCAAGATCTTTGAGATTTTATAATTGGAAGAGAGGAAGAATAAACAGCCTCACTTTCCTAATTAGTGAACTGGGTAGATGATACTGGAGAGGCACCATCCACAGTCATCTAGACCAGACTTTGTAGACATATACCATAGTTCTCCCTTATCTGTGGGAATCTATTCCAAGAATCCTAGAGAATACCTGAAACCACAGACAGTATTAAATCCTATGTCTACCATGTTTTTCCTACTAAGTACAGAACTTGTCTTTGCACTTAAAGAGAACATGACTTCTCTTTGGCACATCCAAATTGCTACTATTGCTACTTTTGTACTTTGGAACCATTGTCGAGTAAAATAAGAATTATCTGAACACAAGTACTGCAAAACCAAGGAAGTCAATTTGGCAACTGAGAAGACTACTAAGTGACTAATGGGTGAGTAGTACGTACAATATGGGTATCGTGGACAAAGGATGATTTTCACTCAGGGTGAAAAGGGGCCAAACACTGTGAGATTTCATCCCATTGCTCAGAATGGGGCACACTTGGAGATTTATGAATTATTTCTTTCTGAAATTTTCCACTTAATATTTTTGGACCACTGTTGACCACAGGTAACTAAAACCATGAAAAGCAAAACCACAAATTGGGGAAACTATTGTATTGAGTTGAGCTCTGGGCAGGCCGAGTTTGGGAAGTCTGTGAGATATGTGGGGGATTCCCAGTAGATTGTTTTGAGTCCAAAACATAGAGAAAGGGGTGGAGAACTACCTGAAGCTCATCAGAATATACAGGATACAAAAAAGGTTAAAAAAAAATCTTGCAGGAAGTATGTTCACTGAGAAGAATGGTGGGTGTAGTAGTAGACCTTTCATTACTATAATGAAATACCTGACACAAGCTACTTATGAAAAAAAAGAGAGAGAAGTTTATTTTGGATCATGTTCTGGAGGTTCAAGTCCAAGATTAGGCAGCCCTGTTGGTTTATGTTTCTGGCAAGGGCAGAACATTGCGGTAAAAGTATCTGTTGGAGGGAATACTCACATCTTGAGCTAGAAAGGAAGGACAGAGAGACACTTGGGTACCACCATCCACTTTGGGGGTATGCCTCCAATGACCTAAGGACCACCCACTAGTCCCCACTTTTTCTTTTCTTTTGCCGTCTCTTTCTTTCCCTCCTGTCCTTCTTCCTTTTCCTTTCTCTTTCCTTCCTTTTTATGGTACTGGGGATTAAATAGGGGTGTTCTACTACTGAGTCTGTGAGTCAGTATTAAAAATCTCCAGACCTTTTTATTTGTTTTGTTTTGAGACAGGGTCTCACTAAGTTGCTGAGGCTGGCCTTGAACTTGCAATCCTCCTACCTCAGCCTCCTGAGTAACTGGGATTACAGGTGTGTATCACTGCACTGCACCCAGATAGGCCCCATTTCTTGAAGGTCCACAGGACCTCTCAACACTATCACCCTGGGACCAAGCCTTCTTATATGGCCCTTCAGGGGACACCACCTGAATTTCAGCCATAGCAGTGGGCAAACACTATTTCCTATTCTCCTCTTGGCAATTTTCTTTCAAAAGATAAACTCTACTTCAATGACAGGATACTTAATTAACACTCAAATAACTTGTAAAAATTAATGAGCTTATGATTTCCCTTTGCAAAAAAATCAGCCTCGAGTTCTCTCCCTTCTTAATTATGTTATTATTTTTTTTTCACAAATCTAATTTATTTCTGTTAGTCATGTGTGGCATGGTTCAGTGCCTGTGGTTTGTAGAGGTCTCGTTCTCCAGGTCGCCAATGGTGAATGCTAACCGGGTTGCAGGAATGAAGCTGAGCCCGGGCATCAGTTTTTTTTTAGCTTTTTTTACTTGCCTCTTAAAAAAAAAAAAAAAGAAAGAAAGAAAGAAAAAAGTTCTGAATCTGTAATGGTTCACACAGTTTATAAAGTTTAAATATGTAAATATATGTATCAAAAAGTCTGTCTGCCATCCTTGGCCCACATCCACACAATTCCCATCTCTGCTTCAAGTAACCACAGTCATCAATGCTTGGGGGCGGGGGGTCTCTTCTAAAGTTTTCCTAGTATACATGAAAAAAATGCAAATGCACATTCCATTTTTTCCCTCCACATTTTTACACAAAAGTTTTAGAGTATAGTTTTACAATTCTGATTTTCTTGGGGATTTTTCCATTTCAGAACGTAGATTCAACTTGTATTTGGGGTAAAAAAAATGGGAGTTCATAACCCACTTGAATCAAATGTATGGAAGATGAAATGTCATGAGCTTTGTAATGTTTTGAACAACCAATAAAAAAATAAATAAAAAATTTAAAAAAAGAACATAGATTCATCATTCTCTTTAAACTACATTTTATTTAGCTAGTCCTCTACGGATGGACATTTGGGTCACTTCCATTTATTTGCTATTTACAAACAGCAATGCTGTTATAACCTGTAAATAACCTTATTCATGTGTCATTTTATGCTTGTATAATTAATAAGGTACATTCTTAGATGTTGAATTGCTGACTTTTATTATTTTATTTTGGTAAATATTGCCAAATTGTACTCCACAGTGGTTATACCAACTTCCATTTTCTACCATCAATGGATGAGAGTTATTCTTTCTTCAAAGACTTACCCAAAGAGTATCAGTTATCAACTGTGAAAAGATAGTATATTTTGGTAGTTTTCATTGACATTTCTTTTAGTTGGAGTAAAGCTGAGCATATTTTTATCGGTTCCTTTATGTAAAGTATATGTCGATAAATGCTATAGTCTGAATGTTTTTTTAAGGGAATAAGTCTGCAATCTTTCATTTATTTATTTTTATGTGGGTCTGGACATCAAACCCAGGGCCTTGAGCATGTCAGGCAATTGCTCCACCACTGAGCTGCATCCCAGCCCCTAGAGTCTGAATGTTGGTGTCCCTTCCTGCCTTTCACATACTGCAGCCTGATCACCAGTGATGGTATTAGGAGGTGGGGCCTTTGGAAGGAGTGGAGACCCCTTATGAATGGGATTGTGGAAGGGACCTCAGGGATTTCCTGCCTCCCTTCTGCAGTGTGAGGACGCCAGAGGGGGGGCACCATCTACAAACCAGAGGCCTTTACCAGATAAATCTTTCTGAATCTTGACTTTGAAGCTTCTAGAACTGTGAGGAATAAATTTAAGTAAATTCTGTTGTTGATGAGCTTCCCAGCCTGTGATACTTTGTTATAGTTGTCCAAATTGGCTAAGATGAGTATTTTGAGTATTTTGAGTATTTTCTATTGATTTTTTTAACTGATTTCTAGGAATACTAGAACTTTGTCTAGGATGCCTAGAAAGTAAACAAAAGTTATTATTTTACATTAAAAAAAGGGGGGGAGGAAAGTAGGTGTCACATATTGCCATTTATTTTTTTAAAAAAGGGGGGTATGAATATATCAGAGTGAACCAATCAAAACTCCCCGTATTTAAGTATTTGTGACTTAAAGAAATGACAATATCAGATGGTCCCACAATATAGTGGTAGTCTTAAAATTAAACTAAATTATCAATATGAATTCATTCTGCATTTAGTCACAGTAAAAGTCCACATTTCCTTAGTCCATTCAAAAGAACTAGAAACAACCACCATCTAGCAGCCTGTCAAGGAGACATGTACTTGAGGTCACCTTTCTCCCTGCTGTGTGGCTTTGGGCAAGATGCTCCTTCTCTCTGGGCCTAAGTTTCTTGGCTGTCAAATGAGAATAACACAAGTTCATGGTGTTATGGTTTAGATATGAGGTGTGCCCCAAAAGTTCATGTGTGAAACAATCCAAGAAATTTCCAGGTAAAGTGATTGAAATATGAAAACCTCAACCTAATCAGGACATTAATCTTCTAATAGGGATTAAGTGGGTGGTAACTGTAGGCAGGCAGGGTATGGATGGAGGAGGTGGGTCATTGGGGGCGTGCCCTTGTTGAGGAAGCCCCCCCAGCGCCCCCCCCGCGGGCCCCCCCCCCCCCCCCCGTCCCAGGTGCTTTCTTCTGCTACCCACTTCCACCCTGACGTGCTGCCTCACTTCAGGCCTAGAGGAATGGAGTCAACTCTCTGTGGACTGAGACCTCTGAAACTGTGAGCCCCAAATAAACATTTCCTTCGGGTCAAAGCGGTGGAAAAGCTGCCTGAAATAACAGATGAGCCGTGAGCACCAAATGAGATTCTGTAGGTGAAGTCAGAAGTCACGTGGGTCGCATCTCTAATGCCCAGATTGTGGTCCCTAAAGTACTTATCATGCAAAGGAACCAAGGTCCCTCTGAGAAATGACAGGTTACAGGTCTGCAGAAGGAGATATGCCAAAGCAGCCTGGGACGTCTTATCAGGCCAAGGTGGTGTCAAAAGGACTCGGAGCCAAACCGAAGAAACTCCCCCTGACAAAGTTAAACCAGTTTGAGCTTCAGATTTGTAGTCAGCGAGCGGAAGACCCGGGAGAGCCAGTGGCATAGCTCCAGCCCAACTGTAGGCCAGAGGACTGGCGCAAATCCAGCCCGAGGACAGGAGACCAATGTCCCAGTTGGAGACAGAAAGCAAAAAGGGGCGGACTCTGCCTTCCTCTGCCTTTCTGTTCCACCCAGGCCTCAATAGCTGGGGTGAGGCTGGGCCACACTGAGAAGGACAATTCATTGAGGCCATTGATTTGAATGCTAATCTCATCCAGAAACACCCCCATAGACACACTCAGAATGATTAATCTGGGCATCCCATGGCCTACTCAAGTTGGCATAAATTAACCATCACAAACTGTACTACCTGACACTGCTGAGGCAGCTACCATAACATAGTGATGAAGCACTTGGTCTCTGGAGTCAAGTAGACATGGCCATGGGGTCACATCTTCCCCTTCTGTGTGACCTTGGGCAAGCCACTTAACCTCTCTGGGCCTGTTTCTTAGCTGTGAAATGAGGATAACACTAAATGACATACTTTAGGTGAAGTTGGTAGTCAACAAGTGTTAACTGTCACCATTACTGGATGACCCCAGGGTCAGAGGATGACTCAGAGAAGCAAGCAGCAGGTCTTGAGAAAGCAGAGTTCATGTTCAGAGAATCTTCCTCTCTTTTTTTCATTTTTTTTTTTTAGTTGTAGATGGACCAATATCTTTATTTTTATTTATTTTTTTTTATGTGGTGCTGAGGATTTAACCCAGGGCCTTACACTAGCGAGGCAAGCGCTCTACCACCGAGCTACAACCCCAGCCCTAATCTTACTAGGACTACTAGAGTCAGCAGTCAACAGGCCCCTTTAAATCATGGCCATTCCTTGGATCCAGATCTTTCATTTCTGAAGCCCTTGACCCCCTCCAGGGTGGCATCCACCTGGGGTTGCAGTCTCTGAGTGAGAAGGGGTCTCCTAGCTGCTCTGGGAAAAGTTAACAAAAGTCCTCCATGCCCAGCTCTAGAGCAGGGTTCACCAGAGACAGGATGGGGAGAGGCCCAGCTGGGTCAGTGCATCTCCAAAGGAAGGCAGCTCCCTCCAGACAGACAAGTGAGCCTAGACTGGCAGTATGGTAGATGATGTCAAGAAAAAGAAACTAGTGCTGGACACAGTGGCACACACTTGGAATTCCAGAGACTTAGGAGGCTGAGATGGGAAGATTGCAAGTTCAAGGCCAGCCTCGCCACTTAGTGAGACTCCATGTCAAAATAAAAAATAAAAAGGGCCGTGGATGCAACTCAGTGGGAGATCAATTGCAAGTACTAGAAAGAGGGTGAAGGGGGAGAGAGAAGAAGGAGGAGGAGGAGGAGGAGGAGGAGGAGGAGGAAGAAGAAAACGGAAAGAAAGGAAGGATGGGAGGAAGTAACTCATTCTCCTGCCACTCCCTGGAAACCTAGGCCGCTCTTCTTCTCTCATTGAGTCAAAAACAAATAATCCCAGCAGCTCGGAAGGCTGAGGCAGGAGATCTCGAGTTCAAAGCCAGCCTCAATAACTATGATGTGCTAGATAATTCAGTGAGACCCGGTTTCTAAATAAAATCCAAAACAGGGCTGGGGACATGGCTCAGTGGGTGAAGTGCCCATGAGTTTCAAACCCTGGTACCAAAAATAAATTAATTAATTAAAAACGCTCAAAGCAAAAACAAACAAACAAAAAAGCAAATAACCAGGACTCCCACAGTCAAGATTGTACCATGCCTCAAGAATTCTGTAAGCTTCAGTGTGTTTGTGTACATGTGTATCTGAGCCCATGCCTGAAAGTTATTCCTGGAAATGGTCACTATGGTGATCTCTGGGTGGTGGTGTTGGGATGATTTTTTTTTATTATTATTCATAATGCACATAAATTATATTTATGCTCAGAGAAAAAAGCCACTTCCACTTTGGAAGAAATAAATACATCATCCATGTGTCCCCCCAGAATACTACCCTCTGTGGATGACCATTCAGCCTTACTGATGATGAAATCCATCTGTTGCCCTTCGACCTGCTGAGAGAGATCGGATTCCCAGCAATCTCTCACTCCTTCAGCTTCTAACTAGAAATTGGGATCCAAGACTTTGCCATTCTTAGTGGCCCTTTCTCTGAGTGAGATTACCAGATCTGTGTCCCGCACCCTGTGTCCATTTTGTTGAGATCTTGTGCTATGACCGATCACCTGTCACATGGAATCTCATCCCTGCCCATGCTGACCAGCCTCTCAGCTCCCTGAGGTTTGGTCCCAGGTAGATTTCAGTTCCATTTATTTCTGTCTGTTCTTTCCCCCAATTTTCAGGGTGATCCATCTCAAAATCGAGGTAACTTCTTTTATGTGAGTTAAAAGTGCACATGAATTTCTGGGTCTGGATTTAGGCACAAAGCCTCCAGTTAACCAGGATCCTCGGGCCAACCTATAATGGGTGATTTTCCATAACAATACGTGACCCGGAATGCAAATTCATTCATTTGTTGAAAGTTGCTCTGCTGGCAAGTGTCTGCAGCCTGGAGGGGCAGAGCTGGGGTCCTAATTGCTCAGTGGTCTGCATCCTAGAAAAGTCGCTGAGCTGTGGGAGACTGGGAGCTTGAAGCCACAACTGTCACGGACTAAGGCTCTCCATAAAACAGTGAGAAGGACCAGAAGCCTTTGCCCTCTGCCAGGGGATTACTCTGTGAAAAAGCACAAGCTTGGCTGCCCACCAAGACACAAGGTTCCCAAATAGAGCCTGAGTCCTGGAGGGAGAGGAGATCCAGCTAAAAATAGCTGTGACGTCCTCACATTGATCTTCTTTTTATTTTTTAATTTTAATTTTTTTTTGTCTTTTCAGTGAGTTCACCTAAAATAGCCTGACCAATAGATTTTTTTTTTCCCTTTAAGTGGAAAAAGAAAACAGAGAGGTCAAGAGCTGAAGTTAAGCTTCTAAGAAGCCTGAAGTTTCTGTCCAAACAGATGAGGTGTCCATCTGGGGAATGGCCGTGCCCACTTTCAGATGAAGGCTGCCTCCCTCAGGCCTGGGTGTTTTAGACTCCCTTGGGCCTGTGGGCATGTGTGTGGGAGGAGACTAGAGGCTGGAACGGCATCCAGGGTATTAAGAGGGTAGACTGGTCTCCAACTTGGGAGAAGCTATCAGGCTCCGAGACTCGGCCCTGAGCCCAGCATTTCAGGAAACTGAAGGACAGTTTGAAGACTTTGGGAAGCAGATTCCAGACTGTCCTACTCAGCCAGCAACCTTAGCAGGTCAGAGTCAGGATGTCCCATCACCACTAACAGACAGCACTTACACACTCGATTGGCTTTTACCTGAAGATAGGATCAGGTGAGGGAGAGGTCCCTGGAAACAATTTCTCTATCCTTATCTGAAGGAGAATGGACATCTCCTCCCTCCTTTCCTCCATCTCTGGTCCTGGATTTCACACTGAGATAGAACCACTACCCTGGAGACTCCTTTGAAAGGTGAATCCCAAGTCAGGGCTCAGAGCAAGGGTAAAAAGCCAATGCTGTTCCCTTAGAACCAAAACAATCACAGTAACAGCTTGGATCTGGGTCCCCATCCACCTGCTCTAATCATCTGTATGATTACCATCCCTTCAACACAGCATTGTGTATTTTGCTGAGTGACCATCTATGCTACCTACTTGATTTAACTGGAAAGGGATTACATGCATTAAGCAGATCTCATCTCTCTTCCTGTCTGGTCTGCCCACCCCCATGGCATGTTCTCTGCCTCCTCCACTCAAAGAAACTTGAGTGTCTAGTTTCTCAAAGCTATATAGACAGCAAATTTTAGAAAAGTCAAATCCAAGTCCCTGTCTCCTGGTCCAGTGCTCTTAGACTACCTTGCAAAAGTTTTAAGGTGGAGGCGGGGGCACTGCAAAGGGGGTGACCCTGGTGGAATTCAAAACAGACAGTGAAAAGAAGCATGGTTGACTCCTGAATGCTGTGTCTCCCTGCCTGCAATTAATTGTTGTTACCACTTGTTAGTACGTTCATACTTAGGCAAAAATCTCACTCCTCCGACAGGGTCATTGCTGGATGTTCCTCATGGTGTGGTCAGGACCCACTCAGATAATGTATGTTAAGGTATGATGCCTGGTATAAGGGTCAGCAATTTTATCTTTTTTATTGCTGATACTTTTATAAAGTTCAGGATCCAGAGCCTGGTATCCATCTGGCAGACTCAGAAGGTTGTTTTTTTCCAAAATATTGAGAATGAATTTGTGTCCAAAATTGATACTTTGGGTTAGAAGAGAGCTGTGCATTGGTCAAGGAACCATGGACTGTCTGAGCAGAGTGCGGGCTGGGTCTGGCAAAAGGAAATTTTCCCTCCCTCAGGCAGGTGGATCAAGGTTTCTTGTGAGCTCGATGGCCTAGCAGCTGCTCCTTGTCAGAATCCAAAGGTGAACAACACGGGGCTGAGTCTGACTCAGCCACCTTCACCACATATGAACAACACAGGGCTGAGTCTGACTCAGCCACCTTCACCACATATGTAAATGCCACCTGCCACCTACACAGGCACTCACTCATTCAACAAATGTTTTTGAGCTCCTGTAGGCTAGGAACTGCTCTGGCACACGGGGGCAATAGGAAATTACCCATTCTTGCCCTAGTGGATCTCCTTTCCAGCACCAGACAGAGCAAGTCCACCCCATCAATGGAGCTCGGAATGGGGCAGGGCTGGCATTTGCCCATTTGCCCTCTCACACCAAGCAGCCCTCCTTCTGGTGACCTGAAAGTTGTTTAGAGAACAAATTAACATAGTCTCTTCCTGAGGAGGAAATGCAGATGAAAACCCACCATCTCTGGCTGCTGGCCAAATCACCTCGCTCCAGTTTGGGCCCATGACAACCCCTGCAGCCTAGCACCATGGGGTGCACACTCTGTACCTGCCCCCAGCACTTCCTCATGCCCACATGCCCTGCTGTGGTCTCTTAGCTCTTTTTTCTCTGAACTCCTCCACCCCAACCTCTATATCATTAACACCTTCCCCCAACATCTCATACTGGGCCTCAGCTTCCCCTGGAACTCCATCCATGGCTCCTCCCTATATCCTGAGCCTGCAGGAACCTCAGCTCCCAGACTGAGTCGACTCTGGCCTTGGATGCCTGGCAGCTCTCCCCCAGTTCCCTTCCCTACTCCTGTAGCACCTCCCTCTCCCAGTCTCCAGAGTTCCTTTCCCACATGTGGCCTCGCTGACCTCCCTCTGTCTTCCTCCATGTGTCCCCAGCCAACTTTCTCTCCCCTGCAGGAGTTCTCTCTTCCTGTCTGGGCTGCCCACCCCCATGGCCTGTTCTCTGCCTCCTCCGCCTGCTGTAGGTGCTTGCAGCTCCTGGTCTGCATGATCCCGACCTCTCTGGAGCATCACTTTGTTTCTGGGTCCAGGATCCTTCCTAATTTTCAAATACATATTTTCTCCTTACACAAGAGTTTCTTTTTCAATATAAACAAACAAACAAACAAACAAAAACCAAAAAAAAAACCCCTATAAGTGTGCAGGTGTCAGTTTAAAGAGAAATATTAAGTAAATAATGATTAAAAAGGAAGGCAGATTTGTTAAGAATTGAGAAGATGGGACAAGATGAGGAAGTTGCGTATCAACCAAATCAGCCAGACCAGAGCCCTGGGTTGTCTGTTGAAGGTGGATATTCCTAGCGCCCACCAGATCTACCATGAGCTAATTTTAGTGTTTACTCAGAGAATACTTTTATTTGTCTAACATTGGATGTACCTTCTTCACCTATGAAGACAGATTCTGCTTAAGAATGGTTTTTATTTCCAAAGATAGCTTGTAATTAATTAAACTGGAATTCATTTTCCCAAACATTTACTAAATACTTGGCAATTAAATTTTAGATCAGTGCATAAAACACCATATCTTTTATAAAATAGTTGCCAAGAATCAAACTGGTAAAGTTACTGGGCCCCATGAATTCTACCTGTGGGCTCTGATGGCCACTCCAAGCTTGTTGGTAGCCTATGGAGAACTGGGGCTCAGAGGTGGCATTAGAGAAGCATTTGTCCAAATGTCTCGTCTGAGTATGAGTAACTTTCCTTGAGAACCTGGGGAAGGTTTATTAGAGATGTGCTTGTCTGGACCCTGCACCAACTTGCTCAGTTAGAACCTAGGGGAAGCGGACCTCAGACATATGTCATAGAATAAGGTCCTCAGGTAATTTTTATGCATCCTAGATTTTGAAGCCCCCAGAGCAGCTGAGTGGTGGGTATGGAAGTAAGCTTCTAGATTATGTTTGACAAAAGCCACAAAGCCACTGTAGTTTAAGTGTTAATAAAGTGCAAAGTTGATTCTCCTATAAACTCTACTGTCTTTCCCTCTTTGGGTATGTATCCTGCATGCTGCCTTTTGTAATTTTTTTTCCCTTCAAAATTGCCTTTGGGATTCAATGGAACTTAATTCAGTTCACTCTCATGTGTGTGTTGGGGATCTGAGAATATCTTATGGAGTTGAAGAATGTGTAAATCAACCATTATGAAGTATTTGGATGAAGGAAATCCTCAAAGGAAGGCATATCTGTTAAGGTAACATCGGCTCCAGTAAGAAACAAATAGATCAATGCAACAGTTTGGCATAATAGAAGTTTATTTCTCTCACATAACAGTTCAATATGGGGCCGGAGGCAGTGGGATTGGGAGGAATCTGTTCTATGTGATCATCTGTGAGCCAGACCCTCTGCCATCTCCAACATGTGCCCCTGAGGTTGCTCTGGAAATGAGGCATCCAGCCTGTGAGTGTGAAAAGAGTACAGAAGGGAGGTTTTCACAAGCCAAGTCTGAGGGTGGCCCCTACCACTTCCACTAACCTAATATTCCATTATCTAGTTACATTACCAACCTAACACCAAGCGAGGCTGAGAAATACTGTTTAGGTGAATGTACAGGTAAAAGAGGGAACAGTCTGTGGGGCACCTATTTGGCCTTTCCCCATAGACTATTACTTCAAATTTTGGGGAGAAATTTGAAGAGGCTTTCTGGATGTACTCACATGTTAGATAATGCAGGGATGATTAGATTATGACTGATACAATCTCATAGGTGAATTAATCCATTTGGTGTTTAATCCATTGATAATGAATGAGCTGATCTAATCAGATGGTGGGGTGAGGCCAGAGGATGTGAGTAACTGGGGGCACGTCCTTGGACTATATTTTATCACTGACCCCCCTCTGTTGCCCACTCCTCTTCCCAAATGCCATGAGCTGAACCTTTCCTTCACTGTGCCCTTCAGCCATGATTCCTATCTCATCTCAGACCCAGAGCAGTGGAGTTGGCCAACCGTGGACTCAGCCTTTTGAAATTATGATCCCAAGTAAACTTTCCCTTCTCTAAATTGTTCTTGTCATGTATTTTGGTCATAGCAAAGAAAAGAGGATTAACACATTAGTATATTCTGAGGGTCTGTCTGCCCTCTGAAGTTTAGTCAATTCCTAGAGACAGAAAATGATTTGTCTGAGATTATCCCTTGCAAATGCAAGCCAACCAACTCAGATTCTCCACGTCCAAACTCCTCCTTCATAGCATTCTCACACTCAGGCACTATCCACCTGTCCTGATCATCTGAGGCGAGGTATTAGATGATTAGAGATAGTCCCTTTATCCCAGAGCCCGCTGAAATTATTTACACTAGCTAACAAGATTTCCTTCCTTGCCTCACTTGTTGCTTCTTGTGGAAACCACAATAAAGGTTCTTGTCTCCTTCTCCTCCTGTATCCTGATTGACCTTAAGCTTCCTCATGTCCTGCACTCATGGCGCAACATGCCTCTCTCTCTTCTTGAGAACTGTGAGTAGCAAAGTCTCCTCTTAATGACAGTCATCTTCAGATCTGTTTACATTACTATAACTCAAAATTTCTATTAATGCACTACATTTTAAAATAATACCATTTGTTGTTTATTCTATGCCATGCAGGAGAATGACTGATTTAGACACATGGTCTCACTCAATCCTCATAACCACCCTTTGAGGAAGATTTAATCATACCCCTTTTTTACAGATGAGGAAACTTAGGCCTAGAGAAGTTAGGTCCCCTGCAAGCGTGTAAGTCCTGTCAGATTCCAAAACCCCACAACTTTAATCATTATACTCTATAACCATGTGTGGAGGGCCTACTAGGTGCCAAAATATGGCATAAGACAAAGGCAACCAAGTCCATAGCTAGGGGCTTTGGACCTTGAGGAAAACCCCTTCCTCATCCCCAGACCCTGGAGATGATCTTGGCCGCCTCCTCCTCACTGTGCTCTTGAACTTGCCAATTCTGGGGCCATATTGACAGACCCTGTGAACACCCTTCCCCTTCTCCTTGCCTCTCAGAGAAAACGGTAAATTATAAATAAACCACATTTATTCATGTATGAATTCTGAGCATCTAGCATAGTACTCAGAAATATTTTGCATACTATATAGCACCTAACAGGCTTTCAGAAAATATCAGCAGATAGGTGGGTGGATACTGTCACCATGCTCAGCAGGGAGTGTCCTCAGGGAGAAGAACCAGAGCTGGGGGACCGGGGACTTCTGGCAGTGAGAGAGCGCTCCATTTAGAGCACATTGGTGTGATATTATATTTCTTTTGAAATGCAACAGAAAATCCACTTCCTCCAGGAGGACTGCCAAGTGGTGTCCCAGAACAGGACAAGTTGTACCTTCATGGGAGGGAGACTGGGAATCGAGAGGGTGGAAATGCCATCGTTAATCCACCAAGCAGCAGGGGTAGGGCTCTTGGCTCCAACAGGCCTGGCTAGAAAAATAAAAGGCGCTGGAGTTGTGCACTTCCCCTGTCCCCCCCCCCCCCCCTCCTGTGAAGGACTAAGAAGGCAGCAGAAACCTTTCCAGTTCATTTACAAGCCTCTGGCTATTTTTAGTTCATTGATCCCTGGGGGGCCTTGCTGGGCTCAGGCTTTCAGGCCAAAGCTGGGGAAGGCTAAAGAATTCTTTTCACAGAGCAGGTACCCTGCTCCCCTTCAGCCTCCAGAGGCCTTATCACTTTTCTTGGAGCTGGAATAAGAAATGCAGTCAGGGGAAGGAGGGGATTGAAATGAGAAAGGGAACCATTAAAGAGGCAGTTGAGTGACCCAACAGGTCCAAGAGAACCATCCTCTGAATGCAAGTTGGAAAATGTGGATAGGGCCACTGACATGCCTGGGGGGGCTATCTCCACCAGCAATAGTAGCTGAGGTGCCCACTGCTGCTTCAGAAAACAGAGAACAAGGTGGACAACAAAGACGGATGGCCATCTAGAAGCCTTCTGATCATTCTTCCTTTCCCTGGTTCTTTGGCCAGTTCATTTATTTGTTTTTTTTGGGGGGGGGTGGGGGGTGGGTGGGTACTGGGGATTGAACTCAGGGGCACTCAACCACTGAGCCACATCCCCAGCCCTATTTTGTATTTTATTTAGAAACAGGGTCTCACTGAGTTGCTTAATGCCTTGCATTTCCTGAGGCTGGCTTTGAACTTGCAATCCTCCTGTCTCAGCCTCCCAAGCTGCTGGGATTCAGGTGTGTAACACCATGCCAGGCTATAATATATATATATATATATATATATATATACACACATATATATATATATATATATATTTAATTCAATTCAATTAATATATAATTATTAATATAATATATAATATTAATCCAATTCAATATGTATAAGTATATATTTAATTCAATACATATGATTTATTTAGTTTTTCTCTTTCCACAGTTATTATTGGTGCATTATAGTTGAACATGGTGACGGGATTTGTTGATTCATATTTGTATATGCACACTGGCCAGTTCATTTCTTATGATCATCAACTGTTCCTAAAAGTGAAGAGGGAGAAGGGTGGAGAAACTCAAATTAGGCTTTCTTCTCAATGCCTGTAATTTAAAGATGAATGTCAGTGGTGGAAGAGATGAAAACCACTGCTTGAAAAAGATCACCTGTGGCCCTTGGGAATTACTGATGGATTCGATTCTCCTTCCCTTCTATGTTTCTGATTGGCAGAGGTGATGGAAAACAGGCTCTTTTTTTGCTTATTACCTTTATAACCCTAGAAGTACAGGAAATTATGATCTGCCCCCACAAAGTGTAGGCTGCTTTATTTAAGACATTTTGTAATATTGCCTTTGTTCCAATGATTTCTAAGCAGAAAGGTGAGTCATGGTAGTAACTCAACACTGGTTGAGCTGATTTATGTCACCGAGAAGTCATGGGTAAATTGAATTTTTGTATATTTGTAAATTGGATCATATTTTCAATATCCCGGACAGCACAATAGGAGTTATGGGACTCCAGGTGTGAATCTTAGAAACCTCCTCTTACCTGGATCACTCGGCAGAGTCCAGCGCAGTGGCCCAGGGCATCCTTCTTGAGACAGGTATGATTCCTTGACCCTCACATTCACCCGTCTTGCCCCCCCAGGTCCCCAGCTTCCTCTGCTGTCCTCGCTGCCTCTACCAGACTTCCATCCTCTGGAGGGACCTACAATTTTACCTTGGTCCTCCTGACTCATTTCCTTCTTCCTAGATAGATCTGGGGGCTGTCTGATCCCACACACCGATGACTCCCACATTTCCATCTCCAGCTGGAGCTCTCCCTGAGTTCTAGTTGGACACACATCACTGCCTGATGCACATCTCCAGCTGCACGTCTGATGAGCATCTCAAACTCAACAGGGGCAAAACTGAACTATTGCTGTTTCTCCTTCCTGATACATCTCTGCCCTAGTGTCCCCCTCACTGCATGTGGCTTTGGCTACGGGTGGTCAAAGCCAAAATCCTCAAATCATTCTATTTCTCTTTCATCTTTGATCTTCACATCTAATTCATTCCTAATCTTGTTGATTCTGATCCAATATAAAATGAGGATCGGTTCACCTCTCAGCCCTTCTGCTGCACCCATCATACACTACTGTCACCTCTACTGAACCATCTCAGCCGCCTCTTCCCAGGTCCCTGCTTCCACTTGCCTCTCCAGTCCATCCTCCACAGAAGAGAGCAATCCTTTGGAGGTGTCAGACCCTATCGCTCCTCTGCTTCAAGCCCTTATGGAGAATAAAGGCCAGTTTCTTCATCTAGGTCTTCAAAAACTCTAAATCAAAGATGGACAAACTCTAGCCAATATGTTTCCTCCCTTGCTTGTTTTTGTAAATAAAATCTCACTTGAACACCCCACATCCATTTAGGTACAGATTGTCTGTGGCTCCTTCGGTGGCTCAGTAGGTCAGCATTGCATAGCTGCAGCAGACACTGAGCCTGAGCTAGTAACTTTCTGGCCCTTGGTGGAAACCATTTGCCAGCCCTATTCTCACCATCTGGCTCCTGCCTGACTCTCTGTCCAAAACCCCCTGTGTTCTAGTCACTGTCGGCTTCCTCTCCCCTCCCTGCCAAGTTCAGTCCTCCACCTGTCATCTTTGTCCTTGTAGTTCTTGCTTGTTTTGTCCTGTCCCCACACCTACACATGGCTGCTTCCTCATCACTGAGGTCACAGCTCAAATGTCATCTCCTCAGAGGGTCCCGTGGTAGGTAAAGCATCCCCATGCCAGTTATCTTCTACCAGAATATCTTGTTTTTCCTTCTTCATGGTATGGACCTGCCATCAAGGGGTGGGGTTATATACGTGACTGTGTCTTTAGCTACCTGCCATCAAGGGGTGGGGTTATATACGTGACTGTGTCTTTTGCTGCTGTGACTAAAGGACCTGACCAGCATAATTATAGAGGAGGAAAAGTTTATTTGAGGGCTCACAGTTTCAGAGGTCTCAGTCCATAGAAGGCCAGCTCCATTCCTTGGGGCTTGAGGTGAGGCTGAACATTATGGCAGGAAAGGGTGGCAGAGGAAAGCAGCTCACATCACGATGAAGGCAGATAGAGACACTCCTGTTGCCAGATACAAATATATACCCAAAGCTGCACCCCAATTCCCACCTCCTCCAGCCACACTCTACCACTTTAGTTAATCCCATTTCTTCACGGATTAACTCACTGATTAGGCTAAGGCTATCACCCAATCATTTCTCTTCCAAACTTTCTTGCACTGTCCAACGTGAGCTTTTGGGGGACACCACATCTAAACCATAACAACATCTATGATCATAAGTCTGAAATAATGAACTAATTATTTATCTTCCTCACTAAAATGTAAGACCCCTCAGAACAGAGACTGAGCTATTCACCTTTGTGTATCTAAGATATAGTCCTAGGCTTGGCATGTAGAAGGCAGCAAATATTTGTTGCCTGATCAAAACTTTGCAAAGCAAATTATTCTATATAGTATAACCAATCCTATCTTACTGCGCTATGATAGTTGAGGTGTTCATCTATCAAATTTTCTTGATGTGGTTTGTATCTATACATTTCCACTGCTGGCCAAATCTTTTCAAAATCCATGTGCTGTTGCTTTTGTTGTTTCATAATTAGTATCTACCTATTGTTGAGGTCTCTGCTCAGACTAAATACTTACAAGTCTTATCCTATTTTAATTCTTACAGCAGCCATGAGGGAGGTGTTGCCCTTTAGAGGTAAGGAAACTAGGGCACTTGCCCTGGGTTACACAGCTAAAAACTTCCAGAGCCAGAATTTTAATATATAGCTATGTGTCTCCAATCGCATGTTGTTACTGTTACCCCAAGTTGTGAGTCTCTTCAAAACTGTTTACCAATAGTCAACAAATCTTAATGTGTGGATGGATTAGTTGGAAACATCCTGTCAGTCTCCAGGGGAAATTCAGCTATTTCTACAACATCCACCAAAGGCCCGGGTGTCCCCATTCTCTTCAGATTCCATCCCAGTCACAGAGTTGACAGAGCAGAGCCTTATGAGAAGTGCAAAATCTCTCCCCACCTTGATATTAGTGACTAAATGGGGGTTGGTGGAGATGATCTACTTTTCAGAATTTCTTACAAAAGGCACGTGACCTTGGAAAGGATAGCACTTTATCATAGATAAACTGACAGCTGTCTGAGTGTGGTGCTGGGGAGAGGACCCTGACAGAGAGGTGAAAAAGAGAGATGTTGGAGACCTGGTGGCAAACTGTATCCACTCTGTCCATTCTCAGCAAGGTACTACAGTTAGAGATGGAAAAGGATGTTTTCCCTAAAATTAAGCAAATAAAAGTAGGTTTATAGCCAGGTGCCATGGCACATACCTGTAACCCAGTGGCTAGGAAGGCTGAGGCAGGAGGGTCTCAAGTTCAAAGCCAACCTCAGCAAAGATAAAGGGATGAGAAATTTGGTGAAACCTTGTCTCTAAATAAAATACAAAATAGGACTGGAGATGTGGCTCAGTGGTCGAGTGCCCCTGAGTTCAATCCCTAGTACACCCCTCCCTAAAAAAAAGGTAGGCTATAATGGGGTATGTATGGCATTTTCTAATTTTCTATATACATAGCAAGATCAGAAATCTCCACACCTGTTTACAATGCATAAATGTGAGTAGTGGCATTAAGAGTGAATTTTCTATTTTTACTTTTATGTATTTTCTGGATTTCCTTTTGTGAACTATTACATTCATAGAAACTATTACATTTTTAATAGTGTCTAAGCTTTGATCCTTGATCACTGGAAAGGAGATATTTCCCAGGACCTTCCTACCTATCACTTACCTCCCCATTGCAGAAATTCTGTAACTGGACTGTTCTGGTGGCTACCAAAGGGTCCCTGTCTTCAAAGCCCTCTTAGCTCCAATGTGTCCTGCACACAGCTTCAGTCTCTGGCCATGCACCTGCCCAAGCCAGCTCCTTAGCAGTTACTCTCCTGGGCCATAAGCCTAGCCACACTGTCTAGATGGGAAGTAAGGATTTCCAAAGGGCAGGTGTGGGGCCCCCAGAAGTGAGTTGTGGATCTAGAGGAGAACAGCCCTGGAACATTTAGTGACAGTGAATTTCCTTGGGTGGTTCCACATGCCCCAATCACCTTCCGCTCCTGGGTTTCTTTAATGATAGCCAAGGTAAGCCAGGGGCTGCCTAGGGAAAAGAACCTCTTCCCTCCCCCACCCCTTGCAGATGAGCCAGCCTCGGGGAGGCTGGATGACACTCAGGAAAACACGGAGGGGCATTTATCTCACTTATACATTTTTCTTCCATTAGCCTGAAAAACTTTCACTGGAAAAAGACAGTCTGCTTGGCGTGCAAGCTGCTTATCAAATCAGGCTGTAGCAGTCACATTAGTCTTCAGCAGTCGGGCCCATTTCAGAGGGTGCAGACGGAGGGGAGTCTGGAATGATGAAATGTCATTAAGTGGAAAAGAGACTGTTACAAAGTAGGCTGGGTCCACTTTGTCAAAGAATGTGGAAAACATTTGTATACATAAGAGTGGAACTCGGTGCCACAAGTGCTTCACGTGGCGATATTTAGTTGTTTGTACTTGTGGATATTCACATATACTTTTTAGTATTTTCAAATATTTGCTATAACCAGTGTGTATTATTTTATAAATATGTAAGGACAATTATGCTTTTTAAAATTAGCTGGCAGGGGATGGATCGTAAATGGGTGGAGGAATCTCAGGGAAATAGGAGAAAGCTCAGTGAAGCAGAGGAAGGGATGGAGGGGCAGGGAGGAGAAACAGGAAAAAGGAAGACGGTGGAATGGATCTGACCTGACTTTTCTACATACATATATGAATATAATACAGTGAATCTCACTGTTATGTGTATCCACAAGGCACAAATTTTTAAAAAATACCATAAATAAACAGCAGAAAGATCAGTAGAGTAGAGGAAAGGAAATAGGGGATGGAGGGGGAGGAGAGGGAAAGGGGAAGCACTGGGGACCGAATTAGAGAAAATTATATTCCATGTTTGTATAATTATGTCAATGAATCCTAATATTATATATAACTAGAATGAACTAATAAAAAAAAGTAATAAAAAGCGCCAAAACAGAAACTGTGATCTTCTGTCTTTGGTGGGTTCACTGTGTAATTTTCTTTCATGTTTGTTTAAAGTTTTTATCATTTAAAAACTATAATTCTGGCACTTTGACATAAAACATTTTTTAATGTCACGTGTATTCTTTCCTCACCCCTATATTAACATAAATTCTTCGTGTATTCACACAGCTTACTAGACAGGTGTGGGATAGCTGTGTGTTTACTATGCCATTCACCACCAGTAGCTTAGCAGGGCTCTCTTGGTAAAGGAAGCAAGGTATGTGGTGTGAAATTGTTTTAGGGTCTGGTATCCCCAAAGTGTATATATTTTTTGATGGTTTTTTGTTTTGTTGGTACCAGGCATTGAACCCAAGGGTGTTTAATCACTGAGCCACATCCCCAGTCCTTTTTGTATTTTAGTTAGAGACAGGGTCACACTGAGTTGCTTAGGGCCTTACTAAATTGCTGAGGCTGACTTTGAACTCAATCATCCTGCCTCAGTCTCCTGAGCCACTTAGATTACAGGCATGTGCCACTGTACCTGGATCAAAGTATATATGTTTTTAACAAATTATTTTACTTGGTAAAGAATAGGTTACTGGGCCTTAACCATAAATAACTCCTGGGTATTAATATTTTAACTGTCATTTTAATAACTGTAATCCTGAAATACAGTGAAGGTTCTCACCTGAGTCTGAAGAGAGATGATCAGTGGGGGCATGTAGGGGTATCCCCTCTATCTGATCTGATGTTCTTATTTTAATGATACCTAAATTAGTTTCAAAATATGGGAAACTAAAAAAAGGGAAAAATTCAACAAGCCTATTTTTAAAGCCAAGTTTATTGACTATAATTTCATGTAGAGTAAAATTCACCTTTCTACTATACAGTTCTATGATTTTTCATGAATTCATATAGTTATATAACTAAGACCACAATCAAGACATACCACAACAATTTATTCATCTACTGGTTGAAGTACATTTGAAGAATATTGTTTTCAGTTTTTGGCAATTATAGTTATATGCTCTATCACTGAGTAATGCCCCCAGCCCCTAGTTTCTGGCAATTATGAATGAAGCTATTATAAACGCCTTATTCATGTATTATCATAGTTTTTTTATGCTTAGGTGGTGGATTTCTGGATTAATGGTTAATACACATTTAACTCTATAAAAAACAGTGAAAAGGCTTTCAAAAGTAACTGTGCCATTTTGCATTTCCACCCAGAATGTTTGAGAGTTGCAGATGCTGAACATCTTTGCCAGCTTTTGTTGTTATTTTTCACTATTCTAATAGACTTGTACACCAGGCTCATGGCTATTCAAATATACTTCATTTGCATTTCCCTCATAACTAATGATGTTGACATGTTTTCATATACTTATTTCCCGTAAGCATATCTTCCTTGCTGAAGGATCTGCTAAAATCTGCCAATTTTTAAAATCATGTTTTTGGCCTTATTATTATTATCCAGAGAGTTCCTTATATGTTCTGGAACTAATGACTTTATCAGATATGTGTTTTGCAAATATTTTCTCCCATTTTGTGCTTGTCTTTTTGTTCTCTTAAAAGCATCTTTTGAAGAACAGATGTTTTCATTTTGAAAACATTCAATTTATCTTTTTTATGAATTATAATTTTTGATTTTATATCTACAAATCTTCTAACTTAAGGCCACAAAAGTTTTTCCCTAGAAGTTGTATTTTTTGGTGTTTTACATTTAGATCTATGATCCATTTTTACTTAATTTTTAATTATGATGCCAGGCATTGATCAAGTTTCTTTTTTTTTTTTTTTTCATTTGGAGATCTGATTGTCAGAACACTTTGAATAACCTGCACATATGTTTACTGGGCAGTTAAGTAAACATACAGTGGATTTCAATATGCTCACCTGTGTGTTTTTGATAATTCTTTCAATCATTCATTTACGCAAGTATCTGAAATACTTGAAAATGCTATTGATACCAAATGCTATGGTTTAGGTCTGGCTAAGTATCCAGCAAGGATCCATTGTGATTAAAGTCTTGGTACCCGTGGTGGTATATTTGGGAAGTGGTGGAACTTTGGGAAGTGGAGTCCAGTGGGAAGTCCTTAGGTCATGTAACCACTTGAGTTCTTGGTGAAAGTCTGACCATGCCCATCCTCTTTCTCTCTGCTCTTGTTCAAAATGTGACTGTTCCTACATGCACTTCCACCCTGATGCGTCACCCTCCATACTCTCACCAATGGAGCCTCTGATTCTGGACTTTGAACTTCCAAAGCTGTAAGCTAAATAAAACTTTTCTTCATAAGTTAGCTGACTCAAGTATATGATTGTAGGAATGCAAAGCTGACTGATAGACTAATTGAGAATGACCACTGTCTTAAGGTGTTTACCATGTTGTGTAGGAGACATAAAATGTCAACAGTAGCTGGGTGCAGTGTGCACGCCTATAATCCCAGCAGATCAGCGCTGAAACAGGCAGGAGAATTGCAAGTTCAAAGCCAGTTTCAGCAATTTAGTGAGGTCCTAAGAAACTTAATGAAACTCTGTCTTGAAATACAAAATAAAAAGGACTGGGGATATGGCTCAGTGGTTAAGTGCCCCTGGATTCAAACCCTAGTACCAAAAACAGAAACAAAAACAACACTTGTCAATAATATATAACCATAAAATGATTCAGAGAAAAACAATCTGCAAGTCATCTGCCCAAGCATAAAATATGAATCATTTTGTCATTCAGGTCAAGAGCCTACCAAAAGTATCAGGAAGAAGCAATGTAACGAGCTGAGAATGGAGATAACTGAGTAAAAACCCATCCCTTTGGACAACTACATGGTGAACACATTGGGGAAATGCCAACTCAGGAAAATTTAAATGGACATGTTGAAATGCTGGAAGGTTAGGGAGAACATTGACCTGAAAAAACTCATTTGGCAGCTTTAACAAAGTCGTATCAGTATTCTGGGACTCCATTTCCACATCTATCAAAAGGAGAGCTTGGACCAGGTACTCTATGTGTTCCTTTCAGGAAAAATAACACAAAACCGAAATTTTGATGCTATAGCACTGAAACAGTTACAATCACATTAGGTGGCTGGATTGATGCTAAACTGAAAGATCTAACTACTGAACCAATAGGCAAATATATCTGTGTGTGGTGATGGAATTAAAGAACATTTCTCATAAGTTAAGATTATGCCATATTATATACCACATTGTTTGAGAAGGAACATTCATGAGAAAATGAATCAGTGGACATTATTGATATTTTCAAAACCTTGTAAGAAGATCTGTGTAAAGTTTATTGCAGTATTTCACATTCATCAATGATTACTCATTTCCCCCATTATGTCCAGGGACCTGCTAAAAGACAGGAAGTAAAAGGTATTTTAAAAAGAAACATTTTTTCTGGATGATGAACTAGAAAGAGGGGAGCCAATTAAAGAATTGGCCTTCGTTAACATTTCGTGTCATGTGGAAAAGAATGAAACTGATATCAAACATCTTGATTTGGGAATGTCAGTCTAATGGGAACAATCTTGCAAAATTTTATGAAGCGAGGGGGTGATTAAGGTAAGCCAAATTATATTAATAAGGTGACAGGCATCCAAAGTTCCACTTAAGACAAAGAGCAGTGGTACAGTATTCAACAGGGATAGTAGCCTCCACATTCCAAAAAGCCTGTGGAGCCAAAAAGAGTAAAACATGTCTTGGCCATCAATTACCCCTATTAGGATGTGGGTTAATTCTGAGTGGAATTCAGCATGGATCAGAAACATTATTCTTTTATAAAAACCACGGGGGGCCTCCAGACTAGAAAACCACCAACAGAATCCTGATTGCCAAATGTTAAAGAAAACCCAATTGGGCAGAAGGATTTATGTCATTCTAGAAGTGTAATCATGTGATACCATATTTTTTTAATGACTTCATCTATAAATAAAAAAAGTTCAACAGATATGATTAGCAATAAAAGTATTAACATTCTGAAGAGAATAATGAATCTCATTACTCCAAGGAAAGATTAAGAATTATAATTTGAGAGGGCAGAGCTGGTGCTTAGAGACGGCAGGAGCTCTTTCGCCATGGCTGTCGGGTCGAACCCAACCAGGATGCCACTGTGTACGTGGGGGCCCTAGGTGAGAAGGTTCATGAACCACTTCTGTGGGAACTCTTTCTCCAGGCAGGGCCCGTGGTCAACACCCACATGCCAAAATATAGAGCCACTGGTCAGCACCAAGGTTATGGCTTTGTTGAATTCTTGAGTGAGGAAGATGCTGACTGTGCCATTAAGATCATGAACCTGATCAAACTCTATGGACAGCCAATATGTGTAAACAGGGCATCTGCTCACAACAAAAACCTGGATGTAGGGGCCAACATTTTCACTGGGAACCTGGACCCAGAGATTGATGAGAAGCTGCTTTATAATACTTTCAGCGCCTTTGGGGTCATCTTACAAATACCTAAAATTATGTGGGACCCTGATACAGGCAACTCCAAAGGTTAAGCCTTTATTAATTTTGCTTCGTTTGATGCTTCGGATGCAGCCATTGAGGCCATGAATGAGCAGTACCTCTGTAACCGCCTTATCACTATATCTTACTTGTTCAAGAAGAACTCTAAGGGGGACCGCCATGTCTCAGCAGCTGAATGACTTCTAGTAGCCCAGAACCCACTCTCCCAGGCTGACCGTCCTTATTAGCTATTCACAGATGCACCCCTTTCACTTCCACCCCCAATCCTGGGGTGCCATCATTGGGGTCTGGGCTTCCTCCACCAGGCATGCCTCCTCCTGTCTCCTTGCTACCTCCAGTGCCGCCTCCTGGAGCCCTCTCACCTCCGGCCACGCCCCCACCACCTATGCCTCCTGGGGCTGGAGGACATAGCCCTCCATCATCAGGAACCACAGGGGCTGGACATCCTGGTCATGGACATTCTCACCCTCACCTGTTCCCACCAGGTGGGATGCCCCATCCAGGAATGTCCCATATGCATCTGGCCTACATGGCCCTCATGGCTTAGGATACTCACATGCTAGACCTCCACGCTCTGGGGGGCAACCACCACCCCGACCACCACCTGGAATGCCTCATCCTGGACCTCCTCCAGTGGGCATGCCCCCATTGCCAGGACCTCCACTTGGATCTCCCATGGGTCACCCAGGTCCTATGCCTCCTCTTGGTTTGTGTGGGCCTCCTCCACTGATGCCACCTCATGGATACACTGGCCCTCACTATGGCTATCAATGGGGGCCCCCTTGCCATCCAGATGCCCCCACCTCCAGTTCCCTGTTGTGGCCCACTTTGGGGCCCTTTCCCTTGGTAAATTCTCATTCTTCTTCCTCCTGTTATATCCTTCTGATATCCTTTCCATTCCTTGGACCAATCAGAGTTGCTATAGCTCCTTGGGGCTAGGGCACTAATCCCTCTCAGTTCCCCGCCAATGCAATTGTTTTTAAAGGAGG
Source organism: Spermophilus citellus (assembly GCF_964194105.1). Lineage (NCBI taxonomy): Eukaryota > Metazoa > Chordata > Mammalia > Rodentia > Sciuridae > Spermophilus > Spermophilus citellus. The sequence goes on along the minus strand of NC_138188.1, from coordinate 120,771,824 downwards.
TTTTTCTTTTCTTTTTTAATTATTTATTATTTTTTTATTTTTTACATTGGTCCTTTGCAGATGCCCAGAGAAAATAAAACTATGTTGCTTGTTTAAAAAAAAATAATTATAATTTGAGCCAGGTGCATGCCTGTAATCTCAGCAGCTCAGGAGGAGGCTCAGGCAGAAGGATCACAAGTTCAAAGCCAGCCTCAGCAATGGTGAGGCACTAAGCAATTCAGTGAGACCCTGTCTCTAAATAAAATACAAAATAAGGCTGGGGATGTGACTCAGTGGTTGAGTGCCCCTGAATTCATTCTCCAGTAAAAAAAAAAAAAAAAAAAGAATTATAATTTGAACAATTTTCTATAAGAATTAACTAGTGAGCTATTGGGCTCCATCATCCATTGATTTCAAGGGATTGAATGTTTTCAGAATGACTTCATGGAAGGGCTGTTTGCCATCTTGGTCTCAGGAAACCAAGAGCCAAACAAATTTTCTTTCACATTCTATCAGATCATAAAAAGTAGTAGCTTTTATGTTGAGTTCTGAGAAAGTTCATCCTGTTGGAGCAGCTACAGTTCATCAAGTCTAAAATTTACATTTGGAGGAAACAGCTTTCTGCAGATTTACTTTTCTATGCCAACTTCCTAAGGAAATGAACAATCTGCTCCAAGATGGTGCCCTATCCTTGGCATCTTAGATGTCTTGTTCATTAGCAGACCATCCCTGTGGTAATTGTCCTCTGGACCCCAGTGAAATATTTAGATTGTTATAGCAAGCACCCAAGTGAATTCTCACAATCACACTCTGAATCCAAAATAACATTATTTCAGGCAATTAGCAATACAGGAAAAATTGAATGATGAGGCTACATGAACAACAGAAAACAGTTTGGTGGACTTGAAACTTGCATCAAAAGTAACTCAAGGCATACTTAGACTCTTGTGAAGTAATTGTGGTTAGTATAGTTACACTCACAATGAGTAGTCAAATATTAAATGTTAAAATAAGTTCTTTTTACAATCTTTTGAGGAATACTCTGATGGTCCCAAATGGGCATAAGGAATAGTTAATGGTGGAAATGACTCCAAAAGAAGGTGAACTCAAACCCAAGTCATAGTCTGTGGCTCTGTTTGGCTATAGTTGAACACACACCTGTCCTGAGAGCTATCTCTATATAATTTCTTTTTCTAAAAAATGAGGTTTCTGGGGCTGGGGATGTGGCTCATGTGGTAGCGCGCTCGCCTGGCATGTGTGCGGCCTGAGTTCGATCCTCAGCACCACATACAAAAAAATAAATAAATAAAGATGTTGTGTCCGCCGAAAACTAAAAAATAAATATTAGCAAAAAGAAGGAGGCTTACTTTAAAAAAATAAATAAATAAACAAAAATAAAAAATTAGGTTTTTTCATCATGGAACAGTGCACAGAGTACACATAAAAAACAGATCTGGTCTTATTATTCTGTTCTAAGTAATTTCTAAGTGATTCTAGCCCTCAGGAAAGAGAAGGAAAAGTCAGGGATATGGTGCAACCTGATACAATCTGAACTCAACTAAAGGAGACTCAAGGAGAGTTATTATAACCTTTAGGCCAACTGCACAGAGACCAGAATGGCTGCTCTGAAACTCTATGAAAGGAAAACTCATATAAGACTCTTATTCCATCCTAATCTGCATAAACCCAGCGAGCACACAGAGTAAATTGCTTTGATCCTACTCAAGAGATAGCTAATGAAAATGTTGAGCTTTATTCTTCAGCAGGGCAATGCACACAGGCAAAGTTGCCCCAATTGTTAAAAATATTAAAATATTTCTGTAACTCTTGAAAAAGAACTGCTGCCTGAACCACCTGGAGAGTTGCCAGCTCCTTTATTTTCCCAAGGTCCTCCACTGGGACCCCCCCAGACCTCCACGTGCTCCAGCTAGTACAGGGTGAATGCCCGATCCCCAAGGACCTTGCTGCCGCCTGCAGGTCCATTCTGACTGACAGGTGCCTGGAGAGCTGCAGTGATTATTAAATATTTCAATTATCCTATCTGTTCTTAAGCAATGCTCATAAGTGACTCTTTGGTGACTAAACCAAAGAGTTATTTTAAAAAATAATAATAATAAAAACAGTACAAGATGAAAAGGGAAATGCACAGCCATGCGTTTTTACACGACCCCTAGTTTTTTTATACTACTACCCCTAGTAGTTTTTATACTATTCCCTACCCCCAGCAATCTTGGGCTAGTCCCTTCCCAAGGTTGCCAGGACTAGCCCAAGGTTGCCAGGGGTAGGGAGTGAGGGGTTCTTAATTCTGCAGATCTGGGGCCTGCTATCGGAAGACGAATTTTTCTTGGTCTTGAGTGAGTGGCATAGCAATACCTAATCACCTCCTTTAGGAGAAGCTGAGAAGAACAGATCATAGCTGAGAAGCAATAGGAACCCCAGAGAAGAAAGGTCCCATGTAAATATGCAAGAGGATTAAAAATAGAGAAAGAGAAAAGTCATCCAAACCACAAATGTATTTTCAGATTGCCAAGGTCCTGAACTCCTGGGTCTTACGCACCTCCGTGTGAATGGCGCTCTTACCAAAATGAGAGGGAATTTAGCTCAGCTGAGGAACATATAAGGGAAGTTGAGGGAACAGTTCCAGATGGGGCAGTATAAAAACGCAGAAGGAACATTTCATTCCTTTAAAGAGTAAATACCACCAAAGGTCCCAGTTCAGCCCAGGCATGGGCGAGCTCTGAGCTTGCTGCACTTACAAAATGTGCCTTCAGGGGATGGCATGAAACTTGGCCATGCAGCAGGATTTCATTCATCTAGCCTGTGTTCGTAGTGTTTACAAACTTGGTCTCAGAACCAAAATATACAGTGGGAGGTCCTAGGCCAAAACTTAAAAGCAAATGACTTTTTGTGGCCATTTCTTCCATCCCCCTTTTCCATTTATCATAGCTCTCTATCCCCCTCCGTCTATCCCCCTCCGTCTATCCCCCTCCCGAGTGCATTTTGGCCAAGGGTATGAAGTTCATGTTCCATTCAGGACCTGGAGGAGTAAATCTCTCCCACTGGCTTTGGGCACATTCTGAGGGGGGAGAGAGGGCCCTATGGAGGTGGGGAGTCGGACGTGGTGGGGTTCCTCAGACAACAGACATGCCATCTTTCATCTTTTTGATTGCAGTTGTCCAAGTAACCAGGAGATTTGATTCTCATAGCTAAGCACCAGCACAGGGGACTTGATAGAGTTTGAGCTGAGGAGTGCCTTTCCTTCAGTCCACTGGGTGCCCTGCCATCACAGTAAGTGAGTTAAGCAAAGAGGCCCCCCCCCCCCCCGCAGAAGGGGAGCCACCAAAGCAGCAGGTACACCAGCAGGGAAGGGGACCATCAAGGACTATTTATCACTGACAAAAGAATTGCTGCCCCATGATGGTAATAAAAAGCAGACCAGTTTTATGTTGGCTCCTAAATTATTATTATTGATTTTTAAAGTCTCTACGGATGACATAGGTCTTTATTCAGTGTACCAGCAGGGAGCCACTCGACCCAATACCTGCTCACCCCATACCAGAGGGTATTTCTGAGCCCCCTCAGAGTTTTCCTGGGAGCTGAAGTCTGAGAAGTTTTTTCAGGGAAAAAAAAAATCTAATAATATCCAACTTAGGAACTGAGGCAGAGGTGGGGCCCGGAACATGGGTCTTCACGTTCTGTGAGGACACCCTTCGGCAGGACAGGACAGGAACAGGCTGCACCTTCTGCAGGACAGTCACACTCACTGTTCCTGGTGGCTGTGGCATCACAGGAGGCCCAGCCTATGTCCTCTTGTTGCTAGGGCGATTTAAAAATAGCTTCTGTGGCCAGGGAGGAGGGGGGCAGGGAAAGAAGAGAAGATGAGTGACTTTTTACAGAAAAACTACAGGCAATGAATCCTGCCTTGGTGCCATGAGGGGATCTTGTGTCTACTCTATTTTTTTTTTTGCCTGGAGGAAAAGCTTTATGTCCTGGGTCTGCTGTGGGCTCTTTCTGGGAAGGACCCAGCTGCCTCTGGAGAAGGCCTGTCACTTGTTGGGTCAGCAGGACGCGGGCAGGCCCTGGGTAGGAAGAGGAAACACCACTCAGCCTGCTCAGCTGGGACAGAGGAGGGGGCTTTGCAGGTCAGCTTTGCCAGCACCAGCACCGCAGTGGCCCCAGGAGAGGCTGCGGGCAGGGGAAGAGTCGGGGACCCTGCTGGGCTCACCAGCGACACCCTCTTCAGCTTTGTGCCTAGGGAATGGCCATTTTTGGTGTCCCTGTCAATCGGCTGGTGCTTTGCATAGGGCAATACCAGCCAGAGTCCCAGGCAGATGTCTCTCTAAATTTAGGACAATTTCCCAGTTCACTGTGAATGTTTGAAGCCAAGTGTCACAAAAAAGCTAACCAGCTGATTTTGAATATTACTTGGTAGGTGTCCCAGGAAGTGACCAAGGTACATTTCCCTCTTCATCTCTTCCTACTCCACTTTAGGAGACTGTATGTCACCATAACCTGGCTTTGGGAGAAATCAAGTAGCTCTTTTTTTTTTTTTTTTCCCCAAGAAAAGATTCAAGATTCTTGAATTAAACTGTGCCAGAAACTTCTTTGCTAAGCAGTTTCTGATTCCCTCAAAGAAACGATCAAATGAAATTGATAATTCATGTCATGGAATATTATAGACCATAGAAAAATCATCAAAGGATCATTAAAACATGCAAAAATATTTATAGTAAATTGAACAACAGGTCTCCAAAGAATATGTATGTAATCTCAATTTTTACAATTGTAAAACATATGTATATAAATATTATATCTTATTCAATATCAGATATGTAATTATATATATATACCATTATACATACATATATATATTTTGTATTTTATAGATATATGCATATATAAACAATCTGAAATTCTGTTTGTATTTTATGGATATATGTACGAATGTGTGTATACATATATGTATATGTACACAATTTTGTCTTCTGTATGCTTTTATTTATACTTCAAATTTCTACAAGGTGTGTTTTGTTTACCTAATAACATCTGAATGGGATTATTTTTTAAAAAAATCCATATTACCAAGGTGTTCTCCCTCAGGCATGTCCAAATGAAGGCAGAATAGTGGTCTAGTGACAGGATTGGTCTTATCCTGCCTTTAGAAACTCTCAGAGAGTGTAAAATCAAAGCAATGTTCCTTGGTGGCAGAGGGATGGTCGAGACGACCTCCTTAGGTCCTAAGGTCAAATCACTGCTTTAAATTTAACTTGCCCAAAAACCTTCCAGAAGGAACTATTTAGAACCTTCCTAACTGTCTAGTCATGTCATCAACCAAAATGCTCTTCCTCTCTTTCCTCCTCCGCTCTAGGCTGTAACTGATCCTTGTGGGCTCAGGAAAGGATGAGGCCCCAGGACCAGGGAGCCACCTAGAACCATCTAAGCACACGCACAGCCTTCCAGGGGCCTGGCACGTGGCCAGCTGGTGTGTGACAGGAGGATGGCCATTTGAGTGCCTCCCTCACTGCCTGAACTGTTCTCCAAGTCTCCACGGTGACTCACACCAGGCTGGCAGAATCTCACGTTGGGCAGGGCTAGCTCCCTTCTTTCTGCATCTGAACTTCCATTTCCTCTTTGGCTAAATGAGGAACTTCGACTTGATGAGCTCTAAGTTTCCTTCTGGCTCTGTGATTGACAGCAGTTGTTTGAACAGTTGCATCTCAAGTATTGGATGTGCCAAACCCCATTTGCCCCCTGAAATGTGCAAAGTCATGAGCTGCAAATCTAGGATTGAGGCTGCCAGAGTTTTGATGCTGGATGTCCCACAAAGACCCAGTTGTTAAAGAATTGATCCCAGGTTGGCAATTTGGGGAGGTGATGTAAATTTTAAGAGGTGGGGCCTTATGAAAGGGCCTTAGGGCATGCATTCATAGGAGACTGTGGGATTCCGGTTTTTTCCTCTCTCTTTTTGCTTCTGGTTCATCATGTAAGTGGTTCGCTCTGCTGCGCAGTGCTGCCATGATGTGCTATCCTTGTCAGAGGACCAAAGCAATGGGGCCACTTGATCTTGGGCTGGAATCTTCAAACCCATGAGCCAAAAACCTTTTATCTTTATAAGTTAATTGTCTTAGGTATTTCACTATAGTAACAGGAAGCCAACTTATACCCAGGCACGTGCTGGGGCCCAAGGACTGAATCTACTCCACAGAAATGTTTTGTTTGGTTCATAGTATTATAAGGGCACAGAATTTAAAAAGAAAAAGTAATGCATTTACAAATAGCTAAAGAATAGGTACATATTGAATAAAACCTATGTTTCTAGATTTTATTAGAAAATCATAAAAATCTGGCAGTGGATCTTTGTAGACTTAACCTGATGGATCTGAGAGGTGGACACTTCTTCTGGTATGGAGGTGTGGACTTTCCAAGTCTCCCCCAGTCCCCCTCATTCCCTACTGTCTCTTGGACTTGGAGACTGAATGGTATAGTTGCTGTTATCATTTTTTTTATGCCAAGTCTTTAGTCACTCATGCTCCTGTTTATCCCTTGCAAGCAGCTGAGTTTGCAATTTCTGATTCCTTGGGGGCAAAGATTGTCTTTGGATCCTCCACAAGGCTTTTCTTAGTAAGAACACGTGGAAATCCCAATGAATGTTTGCTTCTAGCTACCTAAAATGTAGGGTAGAAAGTCGACAACCTTTGTGTCTGGGGTTTCCCTGTATTCCTAGGTGAATCTCCCTCCTTTCCACAAAGCAGAAGGATTTTCTCTAAAGAGTAAGCCCCTGGTTAGCACAGGCTCTTGACTCATGCAGCCTGATTCCTGGCTTGTATTTCCTCGGACTGTGTGTAAGGAGGTTTAGCTTAGTCCAACTTCTCACTTAGAGGAGGACTTGGCAGATACTTCCATGCAAAGGGATTCCAGAATCCCCTCATATATCACTTTTGACATTCAGTTGAAAACACAAGAGCTGATTTCTCATGTGCCAGCCATCTGAAGACAGAATCTTCATCCTGTTTATCGACACTCTGGGTTTGGATGAGCTGCCAATAAATACAGAGATAGCAGCTTCTGGAGATGTGTTGGGGAGGAGGAAGTCAGCATTCCTATCTCCTCACCTCTGCTCTGAGCACTGTCTATTTGTCAAGTTACTGCTTTACTATCCCCACTCCCCCAGTGATTCTAGTTTTGGTTAAAGTGAAAACATGTTGTACTGTAAGACAGGTACTTCAAAGAGTAAGTCAAGAATAGCCAATTAGCTTAGGGTAAAGAAGTTGAGAAAAATAATATGCCTTTTATTTAGAAATAGGATAGGCATAAAACTTACCTTCCACACCAGGCTCTTTGGAAAGTGGGAGGAGGTGCTAATTGGGCAGGATTACAGGCATCAATTGGAACTGTCCCAGGAAAATTTTAAAAGTCAGATGTCATTATTTTTTAAAAGCTCATAATAATGATTTTCATTCATGGTAGGGTTGGGTGCTTCATGGAAAAAAAAATCTTGAGCCATTTATAGCAAAACTATTCCAGAGGGGAGAAAGAGGTTATAAGCTGTGTCAGTTAGCTTTCTGTTACTATAATCAAATGCCTGAAGTAATCAACTTAAAAGGGAGAAAGGTTTATTTTGACTCACATTTTCAGAGGTTTCAGTCCATGGGCACTTGGACCCAATGCTTTGGGCCTGTGGTGGCACAGTTCATCATGATGGGTGGAGTGTGTGACAGAGGAGGCCAATTCACCTCAGGACAGCCAGAAAGCAGAATGAGAGGAAGGGGCCAGGGTCCTAATAGCCCCTTCAAGGACACACCTGCATTGATTTAACTTTCTTTCACTATAGCCCACCTCCTAAAGGTTCTATTACCTCCCAATAGTACCATAGGCTGAGGACCAAGGTTTCCACACATGAACCTTTGGGAGACTTTTGAAGTACAGACTATTGCAATGGGAATAAGCTAATCACAGCTCATCTGAGAATTCCCAGCTATCCCTTTAGTTTTTACAATTCCTGTTTTTGCCAGCTGGGACCATAACATTGACTGTAAACACTTCCTACCTAAGAATTCAGCTGCTGCTGGGCATGGCGGTCCACACCTATAATCCCAGTGGCTCAGGAGTCCGAGACAGAAGGATCACAAGTTCAAGGCCAGCCTCAGCACTTCCGTAAGGCTCTACGGAACTTAGTGAGACCATGCCTCAAAATAAAACTAAAAAGGGCTGGGGATGTGGCTCAGTGGTTAAATGCCCCTGGGTTCAATCCCTGGTACCAAAAAAAGTATTCAGCTTCCACCTAAGTTCTAAATCTAATCAATTTCTGATTTCATTCTGCAGAAGACAAATCAAAGCAAATGACATGTCCTGAATAGAGTCACTGTTTCCTTATCTACCTGGAGCAGTACCGTCTGCGGCCAGAGTTCGATCCTTTTTCCACATGAGGTTACTTAGCCATTAGCAGCAACTTACCTGTCCTTACCTGGAGACTCCGCCCTACCCCCATGAAACGGCATCTGTCATTGCCTCAGTCTTGGTGGGCACCTCTTCTGGAGTTCAAGACCAAAATAGAGAGCTTAAACATGGCTTCACTGCAACAGTACATACAGACTTGCCAGCCTTCCACTCAAGATGTGGACTACCGCACATTCCTCCAGTCAGCGCCATGTGAATCCAGTTCTCCCCTCCACGGAGGCCCTCTTGCAACTCCACTCTTAAGGTTAATTTCTGTGTTGGTGGGGTTTTTATGTGAGTGGGAAGATTCCTTTTGGTAAGGGGAATGTACACTAAGATGCACAGGGTAGCCCACTTACTCCTAGCAGCCCACTTACTCTGGTTCCACATTTTGCTAAAACTGTGAATGCAGAACTAGAATACCTGAGAACAAGCGCTCAGGGCTGCATGGGTTACAAACTTCTCTGGATAGAGCTGACATAATATACTTCCTACAATAGGGAATTTGAGCTGGGTGCGGTGGCATGTGCCTGTAATCCCAACAGCTCAGGAAGCTGAAGCAGGAGGATCCCAAGTTCAAAGCTAGCCTCAGCAACTTAGTGAGACTGTCTCTAAATAAAATATGAAAAATGGCTGGGGATGTGGCTCAGTGGTTAAGAGCCCCGAGGTTCAATTCCCAGTACAAACACAACAACAGGGAATTTGACTGAGTCAGGTGGTTACCATCCAAATAGAGTGCTCCTTCTTTGGGAAGTGATTTGTGTCAACTCTTCCCACAGGTTTGGCTTTTCTTACATTTAGTCAACCCACAGGCTCATCATTTGGGGTGAGGTCATCAGAATTGTGCTACTCAGTTCACTTGGCAAGAGCCACAGCAGCTGATGCAGGAAGGGCTCTTGAGTCCCTTTTGCTAAAGGGCATCTGTGAGCCAGCTATGCAAGGAGACATCTTAATTTATGAATGAACTCCTTCAACTCTTTCAGTAGAGTTATTCTCCAGAGACATTTTTATGAGCTGTTACAGCTAAAGTCCTGATGGAGCTAATTATTCAAAATATTGACTCCAACTTTGAGGCAGTGTGGAGTTCAGTGAATCGATTTTCAATATCTCTGACTCTTACTGAGCAATTTATGGAGAGCAAACAGAGGCATCAGCTCTAACTTCCCCAAATGGCTTTTATAAGTGACTTATTAAAGCATCCCCCAAAGCCCTTTTATCTTTTAAAGATGCCAAACAAAATGATTGCTTGCTAATTAAGTGTTTAAAAATGTGGACTAGTATTTCCCAAGCTGGGCCCTATAGGAAACTACTTCTAAGAAATATTAATAATAATATTAATATAAATAATAATGTTTCAGAAAAATTCAGGGTACAAGAACTGGTACCCTGGGCAGAAGGTGCACAGAGGCCAGAAAAAGAGGTGTACAAATCCAGGATTGCCCAGAATGCAGTTTATTAGGAGTTTACAGACAGACACACATCCTGGGTGACAGCCAGACAAGAAGAGACCTGCACACTAAGGCAGGAGGAAGGGTTAATGTGCTAACATAGACAAAGATACGCTGCAGTCAGCTGAAGGTACCTGGGCTTTCTCAAAAGAGGAACAGTCTGTGACTGGCACAAAATGTTAGGCTTGTCCCCAGTTTCTTAGAGTGTCCATCAACAATCCTGAATGAGTGCATCAACCTTCAAAAGGGCAATGGAGGAACACCACAGCATCCTTGATAGCCCATATTCTGTGCCACATTTGTGCTTGCTTTGTAGGTTAAATACTGGGACCAGCTTCTCCAGAATTCTGGTGAGTCATTTTTCTTGGGGAAATTTACAAGAGAAACGAAATGGGAGGAACTACAGCCCCATGGCTGTAGATCATATAGAGGCTGCAACTGAGCCCGCTTGTCTCCTTCCCTGAGTACCATTCCAGAGCCCTTCATCACAGCTGGCCACTCTGTTGGTCTAGGTGGCTGGCCTCAGAGCTTTCTAGCTTTTTACCCTGAGAGACTGAGCCTTGGAGCCATGGCAGCTGTGCTTCTGTTTATCATCAAACTTGGATGTTGAGCATTTTCTCCCTGGCCCCCAAGGGGTAACCATACCCTACCCTCTCTTTATAATCAAACCAGATGGTGACTGCTTTCCTGCTCTGCTGTTGGCACCAGCAGGCAAAATGGCCCATCGACAGCCATTATTAAAAGCTTCATGGGAATCTTTCTGGGTCTCCTAGAGGAAGCATTTTCTCTCTGAAAATCAGAACCTCTAAACTCACAAAGGGCAGATTTACAGGGTTGGAAAACATAAGTTCTCCCCGTGGGTCTTAGGAGTGATGGTAAGTGGGGCAACTCCTCACCCTCTCCCTTGGCTTCTGAATTCATGTGTGTTATCTATTACAGGCCCAGTACCACGAGTGTCAGTTTGTATAGAGCAGTAGCTTTCAAAATGGGACTCGGGGCCCCTTTACACTCTAAAAATTTATCACAGCCCCTCCCTCCCAAGAAACTTTCTTTGTGTGGGTAATAACTCTTGATACTGCATTAAAAATTAAAACTGAGAAATATTAAAAAAAACACTTCTTTTAATTTGAAGTTGGCCGTGAGGAACACATTGCACATTAACAGAACATCTTAGCACAATTATTATGAAATTAGTTTCAATTTAAGGTTTATGAAACCTGAAGATAATGTTGGAACATTTCAGATTGTTCCAGAATATGAAGGAGCATAATAAAGGACCAGGCTTGTTAAGTGAAGTTTACTTGCCTTGGTTTATAATACCCGATTTCTAAGAGAAGGTATGAAATGTGCTAATGTTTTGGAAAAATCGTGTCTATTTTGATGAGATTGCTGCCTTGATTTACTGATTAATTCTTCACCTATAAGATGCAGGTTTTCTTCACTTTCTGTGTAATCTGCCTACATAGCAAAGATTCTTTAATGTTAACTTTGTTATAATCTTTATTATTCAAGAAAAAAAGTATCACAACTACGAAAGAACTTACAAGTTTTTACTACCATCTCACTTTATATGGTTTTTAAAATTGTGATTGCTGTTTTGATTAAATAGCCAAATATCATTTTTCAGGCACTCATAATCCCATCTTAATAAGATGTCTAAATCTCTTCTGACATCTGTTTGAATTTTGCCTCCTCAAAATCAGATCCAATTATAGAACTGTAAGGGGAGGAGGGAGCATGATTCAGGATATCTTTTATATAAAAATCCATTCTGAGATTTCCCAGAGGGCTCCTGTGAAATTGCAAAGATTTGTTCTTTCACCTTATAAAAAGAGAGGCGCTAGAAATAATTAGGGTTGTTTGATACATTACTATTGTGAAGTTTCATGGGAGAAGTTGTCAAATCAGAAGAGACAGTTAAATTTGGATAGGTAAAATATTTTAATATAGATTTCAGGTGTTACATAATTCGTGGGCAGTCCCTGGATATTTGTCAGTGTCCTTGCTTTCCACACATTTGAACTTCAGAGGAAACTTCACTAGCTACACTCGGCCGAGTTTTCCATATGTCAGAATCCTGATGACATTTTGCATGATGATATTAGACAACAGTGATATTAGTCTTAATTTCGGTTATTTAAAATGTTAACCTGGTCAGACTCTTAATTCTTTCACTTGAATCTAGTATGTTCTACACCGGGGATATACATCAGACTTATCCTATGGAGTCACATAAAAACAGACCTCTATGCCATATTTCTTGAATCTCTTTATACTCTGGGTGTATTCCTGATACATGCTTGCTGTAATCTTGGTATATTACTGCATTATGTCTCAGAATTATTATGTTACATCTCAAAGTTTTTCCTCTCTTAAAATTATGTTCATCCATTTTTATAAATCAGAACATTCACTGACTTCTCTGGAAATAGGCTTAATCACTACTCTTAGAGACATGTTGTCTAAAATCCTATCTTGGAATGGCTTTATCATCTTGTTATGCATGCCACAGGAACAATCAAACTCTAATTGTCAAGTTACATTGTTCTTATTAGGAACTCTCATCAGACCTTTATATTTAAAAATAATCAATAATAAATTAACCAGTTACTTATCATCCAACATAGTTTTATTTTGCTCTGATGCTTGTCTGCTATCAGCTACAGGCCTTCAACAACAACAACAAAAAAGCACCATCTCACTGCCCTCACAGAGAAGGACTACCCCAGGTACTTGGAACTATTGACTCTTCAAAGAATAGACTTTTGCATTTGCTGGTAAATGGATGGAACTGGAGAATATCACGCTGGGTGACATAAACCAGATGCAGGGAATCAAGGATTGAATGTTTTCTCTTATGTGTGAAAGCCAGAGGGAAATAAGGAATTTTCTTATGAAAATAGAAGGGAGAACAGTGGAGTAGAGGAAAGGGAATAAGGGGGAGGGAGGAGGGAGGAGAGATGGGAAATGGAGGAACAGTGGAATGAAATGAGCCAAACTATGTCACGTGCATGCGTGAATATATTACAGTTAACTCCACTTTTATATATAACTACAATAAAGCCAATTTAAAAATAAATCAATGAAAAAAATTTTTTTTCAAAAAGGAAAGAAAAAAAGAATCGACATTTAAATATAGGTCTCCGAGGCATGACTTGGGCAGCTTTTCGGCCTTACCAGTGTTTTAAGTCTGAACTTCCAGATGCGGTGTATCCAGTGTTAGCTGCACTCGACTGGATGAACTGAGAAGGAAAAGCTTACTGTAGTTATTGGTTTAGAATACTGTTAATGTTTGAATGTCCTCTTTTGCACATTTGAAGGCAAGCAAGCCCTTTCCTTTTCTCCTTAAACTTTGTGTAACCCACACACACACAGCCACCCCCCCCCCCCACATACACTACTTCCTTTTTCAGGTGAGAAACCAGCAACCAGAGAGAGAAAGGCATGTGTTCTAGATCATACCATCAATGCCAGAAGCAGGTGGCATCTTGGCTGGTCAGCACCTGAATTTTCCTACACAGTGCTACTCCAGTTCTTTTTTCTTTCTTTCTTTATATATATATATATATATATTTAGTTGTTGATGGAGCTTTATTTTATTCATTTATTTATATGTGGTGCTGAGAATTGAATCCAGTGCCTCACACAGGCAAGGCAAGTGCTCTATCACTGAGCCATAACCCTGACCCTCTTTCTTTCTTTCTCTTTTTAAAGAATAACTTGTGGGGTTTTTTTTTTTTTTTTTGTAATTTTTTAATTTGTTGATAGACCTTTATTTTATTTATTTATATGTGATGCTGAGAATCTAACCCAGTGCCTCACACATGGCAAGCAAGTGCACTACCATTGAGCCACAACCCCAGCTCTACTCCAGTTCTTTGAAAGCTCTGAAGGTTTTGGCCCCTCACACCTGTTCTCACAGTAGTAAGAATGAGGAATTTACCCACAGGGTAGACAAAATTTAAGTTACCTATTTGAAAACTGAGGTCTATCTTTGCTTATTTACCTGATTACTTGCAAAGTCATTGAAGCTGATCGATCACCAGAGTTTCATCCTTCTAAACTGAAAAAAAAAAAAAAGGCACCCACTTTACAAGTTGTTGTGAGCATTAATTTTAGAGCCACCATAGGGAAGGCCTGGCACTTTCTCTAGCAAAATATGCACTTGCCACTCCTCTTGCCTTAAAACATGCACACACCTCCCCTAAGGCCACTTAAGAAAGCACTTTCTATTATTCCTTCTGTCTCCTTCTGTAGACCTGTCATTCAGAATATCAGCTGTGTGTCCATTCACCAAATAGAGAAAGACAGCTGTAAGATAAATGGATGCCTTTGCACTCTACATACATGTCCTCGGGGACTATTCTAAGTTATGGTTCCCCACCTAATCCCCAGGCCATAGGAATTTGACTATTAAACAGAACTGACCTTTAAGCGTGCAAACTGGAAAAATCCAGAATTCTCACCCCAAAATGAATCCACATTGCCTTGTAAACCTAGACATCACCCCAAATTTTAAAGACTTGTGGCATGAGAGCAAAGGAGAGAGAACATTTTCAAAGACCTTAGGATTGTGGAGAGCTCTCAAGTAGACCCTGGCTCATTTCCTTTGTAGGTGTTTCATTATTGAGATTCAGCTTCTTCCTAACACCTTCCATTCATTCCTCCCCCATAAGGGAATCTTCAGGGAAAGGCACATCAGGAGGCCCAGTCTCCCAGCATCAGGCTACCACCTGGGGAGGGAGTCTTTTGCATAACTTTAGCAAAGGAATTTAGCATCAGTGTGGATTAAAAACACATCTACCTTCAGTCTAGGAATGCTTTAGACCCTAACAGCGCTGAAGGTGTTACCAAAAGCTCAGACCTTGTCCCCAACAATACAATAATGGGGACATGGTTTGAGAAAAAGGAATAAGAAGTTTTATTGCTTTTCTAGCAAAGGAAAAACACAGGCCACTCCTGTCCCAGAGACTGTGCTTCTGCCCATCAGTGGGAATAGGGTTTTTTTTTTTTTTTTTTTTTTTTAAAGAGGTGATCCAAAGGCTACATTCCAAGTGTCCTCTGTCCAGGAGCTGTAATTCACTTGGTAATTTGGGAGATAATCATTTGTTAGAACTTCTGGTACCATTTCCAAATCTGAATTACTTGGTTCCTGTGTGGGTGTGTGCTCAAGGACAGAGAACTCTGCTTAGGAGGAGGAAGAAATTAGGAAGGGGGAGAGACTACAGTGGAGGAGGGAGAGAGGAAGAGAAAGGGACATGTCCTTTTAAGTCGCAGTGGCAGAGCAGCAAGGGCTATATCCAAAGCATAAAGTGGACCACCGTTATCAAGGGTTTCAAAGTTAAGTCCACATATGCTTTGAAATGTCTCCCTTTGATGCAGCCTAATCTAGAGAGTGACTTATTCAGAGTGATTCTCTTCTCCTCCTTCTCTCTCTCTCTCTCTCTCTCTCTCTCTTTCTCTCTTTTTTTTTTTTTTTTTTTTTTGCTACTGGAGATTGAACCCAGAGGTGCTGTACTACTGAACTACATACCCAGCCCCTTTTCATTTTTTATTTTGATAACGGTTCTCACTAAGTTGCCCAGGTTGCTCAGAACTTGTGCTCCTCCGGTCTCAGCCTCCTGATTCACTGGGATTACAGCCATACACCACCATGCCAGCTCTGAGCAATTCACTTCTAATCAGTGAATGTGGTGGAAATGATGGAACGTGACCTTCAAGGATGTTAGAGAAGACACTGCTTCTGTTTTGCTTTCTCTTTTGGATCATGTACTCTTCAGGAAGCCAGCTACCATGTTATGGGGATATTCAAGCAGCCCTAGGGAGAGGCCCCTGTGGGGGAGACAACGAGGTCTCTTCCCCAGAGCCTTCCCAGTGACCCCTCTTAGAAGCAGATCCTCCAGCCCTAGTCAACTCAGAGGAAGGCTGCAGTTTCATGAGCCCCAATTGCCCCTAAATTCCTGACCCAGGAACATTGGGAGACAATAAAATTTTATCGTTTAAGCCACTAAATTATGTGGCATCTTATTTATCATAGGGATGCTAATTGTTTCCATAGCAATAGCAACAAAAGATAATGCGGATCAGTGTGAGCACCCGCTGACAGCCTGCTTCTTCAGAGGCCCCTGGGCTGACCTGCTGCCTGACACCTGCTACCAAGTTCTGCTCCATTGGGCCTGGGCTGGGCTTCCCTGTGTCTTCCAGGCTGGGTCAAGGTCTGCCGTGGGAAGCAGAGATGAACCTTCCCCTCTTCATGTGACTGCCCTGAAAGTGTGTGGAGTAAGTGACCATCCCCTCTCCACGCCCCCCACCCCTGGCCTGTTCTCTTCCGCTGGCTAAGTGGGTAGAGAGGGAAGGTGGCACATTTTGAATGACTTTGGAAAAGAGCTATAGTTTGTTTATAGAAAAAGCAACTGTACTTTTTTTAATTTGTTCTTTTTAGATATACATGACAGTAGACTGTATTTTGACATATACATACTGGAGTATAACTTCCCATTCTTGTGGTTGAACATGATGTGGAGTTTCACTGGTTGCATATTCTATATGAATGTAGGAAAGTTATGTCCAATTCATTCCACTGTCTTTCCCATTCCCATCCCCCTCCTTCCCTTCATTCCCCTTTGTCTAATCCACTGAACTTCTATTCTTGTTAACCTTCACATATCATAGAGAACATTTGGCCTTCCCACTCCTCAGTGTATACCCAAAGGATTTTAAATCAGCATACTACAGTGACATAGCCACATCAATGTTCATAGCAGCTCAATTCACAGTAGCCAAGCTATGGAACCAACCTAGGTGCCCTTCAACAGATGAATAGATAAAGAAAATGTGGTATATAGACACAGTGGAATATTATTCAGCCATAAAGAAGAATGGAATTATGGCATTTGCCAATAAATGGATGGAACTGAAAGTAACTGTTTTATTTCCTTTTCTATCTTCTCACAACACAGCGTCACCAAAAAGTACATTGTTCCCTCCCCTCATATACCAAGCACTTCTGTAACTCTCTGTAGACACCAACACAGTGTCCTACACCAGTTGAATTCAATTCTGAAGCTAATCAGAGTTAACACAGACCCCCCAGGATAAGAGCTCAGTCCCATAAGACTGCACCCATTTGAGACGCTGGTTGCAAGCAGTATGTCCCCAGGTTATGTTACCCACAACCTTTGTCTGACTTACTGCATTTCAGAGGTTCTCACAACTGCTCTTTGGGGTTCAATCACTAGCTAGAGTGGTTCACAGAACTCAGAGAAACACTTTACTTCCAATTACCTGTTGGAGGATGCAACTCAGGAAGTCAAGTGGAAGAGATGCATAAAGCGAGATTCAGGGCAAGGGGTGCAGAGCTTTCACGCCCTCTCCAGGTGTGCCACCCTCCCCACAGAGACACAAGTTCAGCAGCCTGGAAGCTCTCTGAACCCTGTCCTTCTGGGTTTGTATGGGGGCCTCATTTCTTAGTCATGATTGATTACAGCATTGGCCATTAGTGATTGACTCAACCTTTAGCCCCCCCTCCCTGCTTCCAGGAAATTATGAGGGTGGGGCTGGAAGTTCCAATTCTCTAATCACATGGTTGTTCTTCTGACAGCTGCCCCCATCCTCAGGCTATCCAGAAGCCCCGGGCCACCTGTCATCTCACTAACATCCTGAAGGCCACTTGTACCTGGCAGACTCCAAGGGTTTGTGTGCCAGGACGTGGATGGGGAAGACTGAGATCAAATATACATTTCTTGTTATATCATAGTATCATAGCCTACAATTAGGGCACAGTTCTTTATGCATCAGCCCAAGGGAGGCTAGATTCTGAGACCTTAAGAAATGGTCCTGAACTACTAGATAATAATAATAATAATAGCTCCAGCAATGATGATAATGAGCCCTACCATCATACTTAAACTGTGCCCCAGGTCCTGGTCAATGTGCTTCGTGTGCATCAAGTCATTTAATTCTCCCAAGTAGCTCACAATTATTTTCTCTTTTGACAGAACAGAAAACTGTAGTGCAAAAAGTTTACAATCTGCCCAAGGTCATACAGCCAGCAAGCTGCAGAGCAGGATTTAAAGCTGGGTGGCTTCAGAATCCATCCTTGTGATTATAACTCCATATTGCCTTTTCTCCTGATTCTAGATTATTCTAAAACTATACTGAAAGCTTTTATAGAAACAACATAGCAGTTGCTTTGTGTCAGGACCTGGGCTGAGTGCTTTCCATGCTCTCAAGTTAATGCCCACAGTCAATGAACTATTCATTTGACACTTATTTACCCAGCACAGACACTTTTTCTGATCTTTGTGGGGACACAGCAGTGACTCAGTGACTCAGGCTTGGCTTTTGCCCTCAAGAATTTTTCAGTCATAAATAACTATACTTTGAGGTAGACAGTAAGTAAGACTTGACTTCCCAGAGAGGAAGAGAGCAGTGTATGGTCTGAATGTCTGTGTCCTCCCAATATTCGTCTATTGAAATCCTAGCTCCCAAACGGTATTAGGAGGTGAGGCCGTTGGGAGGTGATTAGGTCATGGGGACAGAGCCCTCATGAATGGAATTAGTGTCCTTGTAAAATATGACCACGGGGCTTGTTTGCCCCTTCCACCATGTGAGAATGCAGCTTTTCCATCTATGAACCAGAAAATGGGCCCTCACCGACTCTGAACCTGCAGGTGCCTTCATCTTGGACTTTCCAGGCTCCAGAACTGTGAGAAATAAATTTCTGCTGTTTCCAAGTGTGAGAAATAGAAAGTTCCATTTTCAAAATATAGTAGTTAGCCTTAATTGGGATATAAAATTCAGTTGTTGCCATTTTCTTTCCCTTTCCTTTGCCCTCCCCAGGTTTAAAATTAGCCAAGCACAGAGATTGCAACCCTGAGCTCCTCCTGTCAGCGTAAGGGCAGTGCCGCATTACACAGAAAAACAGGTGGGCTGCCTGCCCAGGTGTGCTTGCTTGCAGGATTTTCTTTGGTAGCACGCCCTTGGGCAGAAGTCAAGTTTGCCTTGCTGAGCTACTTCCGAGCATGTGTTTGATCCCTCGTGGTACCCTGGTATTTCTAACAATCTATGACCCAGTTCCTGATGTTCTGTTGTAGCAGCCCAGATGAACCAAGATGGTGACATGCCCAAGGAGCTGGGGCATGGGTAGTCTCTGAGCAGGCTTCTTGAATAGGCAGCAGTGGAGCTGGTTCTCAAGGATGCGGTGGTTGGAAGGAAGAGGCAGGGTGAGGGCATCTTAGGAAGAGAGGCAGCCTGAGAGTTAAGATGAGAACAGAGAGCCTTCACGCTAACCAGAGGCAGAGCAAAGGGATAGAAAGGTGGGAACAACGTACTGGGATGTTTTCAGTCTTATTTCCACGCCTAGAAGTAGTTTTATAAGGAGCCATAGTCTTAAGGCTGCTGTCTGTGATTTCAGAGAATCAAAGGTAGAGCCTGTGAGGCCTTCATTGGTCAGGCCCTCAGAGTCCCCAGGACTCTCCTTTATCCTGGAGAGAAATATCGATATTAATAAACCCTCCTGCCTGATACAATTTCTTGCCATCACCCCCCACCCCCCAATCAGTTTCTATTTGGAGAATGAAACTGGCCACAAACAGAACTTGACACTTCTGACTGACCTGTTGAATAAACACACAGATGCTCAGGACAATCACTTCACACCCAATAAATGGTCACCAAGGCATCGACTGCATTGACTGCACCGTGGGAGATGTAAGAGCAGCTTTCCATGGGATTCCCTCTCCCCTGAGCCTCTCTGGCAGCAGGGAATATATTTGTGACCCTATCTGCTCCCCTATATCATGTGCTACGTACACTCAGGGCAAAGTCATGACTCTTGGTCCCCGGATGGGGGAAAGCGCTTTCTTAGAGATGGAACATGCTTTGATACCTGTTTTCTTTGAGATCTCAGGGAAAAGCAAAATTCAGATTTATGGGGCCTGAAGCTTGTATAATTTGGGGACTTTTTAAAAGAAGAATAATAGTAAATTGTGAATACAAGGTGAGCTTTGAAGGTCACTTTTTATTTAGAATGACTGACGAAATCACAACATGTTTCAAATCTTAAATGGCTAACAAATACCATAACTATTACAAAATCCAAAAAACTGATAGAATCTTTATTAGCTCCTTGACATATGAATTAAATATTTTTTCCTACTTTTTTAGGCTCATGCCTTTTAGATCACTGCTTCGAATTGTGGTAATTTTGTGCTAGACCTTCAAAGAGAAGATGAGTCAGTCTTTTCTCTAGCATGTTTGATCAAAATTATTTTCTTATCTATTGATAGTTTCAAAGTTTCTTTCAACTTCATATTTGTTGGAAATACCATGTAAATGTTTAGGATTGTTGTAAATTTGGGGAAAACTGCCCCCCCCCAAACTTCTTTCCTGAATGATTGCAAGACTTGAGAGCATATCACATTTTTTTTTTCTGAATTGAGAATTACTTATTGATTTATTAACTTCACTGTATCATGTACCATGAGTTGTAGGTTATTCTCATTGGTGCCAGTTTTCACGTTAAATGAGGAGAAAATGTGCATCTTTTTTCCAATGTGTTCATATCATTCACTTTTTCAATAACTGAATAATTAAACAATCCAAAAGTCTATTTGTTATTATTCCATGAAAAGTGATCTCTTCCTCTTACTGAATTACTGCTTTTCATATAATTAAATATTTCATGGTTATAACTCTATTCTTGATGTCAGAATAACTTCTTTTTATTCTTATTTTTTGATTCATTAAATTTTTTTTCTAAAACCTCTCTCAGTTCTTTAGTAAATGTACTTAAAGATGACCAAAAAAGTGCCCTTCATATTTCAAAATTAGGATTCTTCACTCTAATTTTTTATTGCAAAGTTCCCAAAGTGTCTTTCTTTCAAAAGGAATTAAATGACACATTGAGTTTTATGAACTTGCAAGTAAATACCCTACTTATTTGTATTTAAATTTCTCCTCTGAATCTTCAAAAGTATACAGTATTTAAAAGATGATTATATCCATGTGCCAAGGCTTGAGCAGACTTAGCAAGCATTAGCTACCTAATTACAGTGCTGGGTTATATGGGACATAGTCACATTGAAATGAAGCCTCTAGTCCTGGAAATTCTGGACAGAAATATTCCTCGAATTCATTTTGTTCCTATATCAGACAGCTAACAATAATTCATCTATTCAAGGAAGTGATTGTGATTTCAAAGCATATAATTATATCTCAATAAATATAAATTATTATGTCCCCCATTCAACTTCCCCTTAACCAAATACCCAAATATCCATAGGTATGACAACCTTTCCTGACACGGAAGAGAATGTGATGGAGAAGAAGTTATAATGGAAAGAGATAATGATCTTAGTCAAAGGCAACAAATAATGTTATTTTTAGGGAAGTATTCAAAAAGAGATGGAGGTAACTAAAGAACTCCCAATGACCAATATGGGATAATTTGTGCAATGAAAGTTACAATTATAACCTATAGAAATATCCATGAGTTCACAGTGATGTAAATAAAATAATCAATTAAATAAAGAAATGAATAAGAAGGGACAGGCTTTCTTTTAGAATTAATAAATTATTTTTCAATTAATAAATGTAGAAGGAAAGATGAATATAAAAAAGTAGTCACAATTTGGCAAATACCACAGTAATAATTATTCAGGGCAAGAATCCTTAATGGATGCTAAAATCAATCAGTAAATATAAGGATAAACAGTATATTTGTACAGTATCAAAGTAACAGCTCCATTAGATACTTGTTAATTACTTGGGGGGAAAATCAAACTTACAGAATAGAAACCTGGCAAACAACATCTTAACAAAGTGCTTAAAGTTAATAACTCTAGTAATATGCCATATGTCAATATAATACAAGGACATAACATCACTGTCATATCAGTGAAACATTTAGTAGTCCAGTGATTAGGAATATGCAGGACATCCACTAGAAATAATGGGCAAATTATCGTATCTCCGACCTTCTACCACTCTGAAAGAAGCCCAATGCCTCATAAGATTTTAGCTTCTGTAAGCAGTACTTAGTGATATTGCTCTATCCATTTACCAATTGTTAGTCAGCTTTCAGTTACTGTAACAAAATACCAGAGATAAACAAATTTAAAAGGATTAAGGTTTATTTTAGCTCAAAGTTTCAGACCATAATGATTGGTCTTGTTGTTTTGTTTCTATGGCACATGGTATACCATCGAGACTTATGGTGACTAAGAACAAAAAAGAGAGACAGAAAGGGGCCAGGATGTTCCACCAGTGACCCAACTCACTTCCATTAGTTCCTACTTCTCAAAGGTTTCATTCACTACCCTCCTAATAGTGTCATGGCCCAAGGACGAAGCCTTCAATAGTGAGCCTAGTGAACAGTTAAGATTCAAACTGTTAGCACCAGGTAACACAAAAGGCTATCAGCTATGAGGGATTGCAGGTCTAAGATGCAAGACAAGAAGCTCAGGTCAAATGATGAGAAGACCTACTGACATTAGAGCTATCTACCTGGAAAAAGAAAACATGTGAGGCTCAGAGCAAGCCCCAATAACAGAATCATAACTTAGACCCTCACATTCCAGAGCAAAGCTATGCTATTTGTAGAGGAAACTTATAAACCCTTTGAAAGCAGCTCCTTGTATGCACTTCCTCATAAAGATGGGGCATCTGACAAGTGACCATGTGGCCAAAGCTACCCATTTTGAGCTGAATGGTGTCCAACTTACCAAATCATAAGGTTGGCAGGTACAACAGCAACCTGTGATGAATGGAATCAGTGCGTGGGGGGTGGGCATGAGCAGGGCCAGAAGGTAACTGTGGTATCCACCACTGTTGTACCCATGTCTCTCCCTTAGATAAAACCTCTGGCCACTTGGGCGATGCCTTATGGCCAAACTGCTAGAGGAAGGAGAAGGCTGGGATTGGTTCAAGGAAGGTCTTGTTTAGGTTTGAGGCTGCTGGCCAAAAGTGGACTCCTCTTGGCACTACGGCTCCACTCAGTGGTCCTGGAAAACAATGGGCAAGGGGAAATCCTCTTGTCAGGCAGAGCACAGAGTCACTTACTTTGTGTGGAAGAGTGACCTCAGGGAGGAATATACCACTCAGGGTGGTGGGAATGACTTTGGGCTTCCGGGGATGGAAAGAGAAAAGATGGTAAGACTGAAAACCAGGGAAGAGCATAGAAGAGGCCTTTGTCCTGCAGGTCAGTGCCCATTGCAGAACATCTACTGGGGAAGAGGCACTTACTCTGTGAAGTTGGGGTGCCATCCTTCAGGATGCAGTTGACACCTATTCTTGTTTGGATATGGTTCATCCACAGGCCAGAGGCTTGGTTCCCAGGGTGGCAGAATGGAGGTGACAGAACCTTTAAGAGGCAAGGGGGGACTAGTGGTAGGTAATTAGGTTGGGGAGGCTCCACCTTCATGAATAGATCAATACTGTTTCTCAGGAGTGAGGCAGTTCTTGCTTGGAAGTGACGGACCCTGGTTGTCAGGAGGAAGTAGGGCTGCTGATTCACAAGGAACGCAGAGAAGAATAAGACAGATGCTCAGGTGGTCTTCTGAGAGTTTTGTTGGTATTCTCCTTCCTGTTGGTGATGACAAATTGTCAAGTTTGGCATCCAGGGCCTGACAGCATAGTGTTATGGTTTGGGTCTTTAATGTCCCCCTAAAAGCTCATGTGTTAGGCGATGCTGGAATGTTCAGAGGTGAGACGATCAGATTAGAAGAGCTGTAACCTCATCAGTGGATTGATCCATTTTCTAGATAATGGTTTAAAAAAACTACTAGAAGGTAACTTTAGGCATGTGGGGCTTACCCTTGGGGACTGTATCTTGTCCCTGGTTACTCACATGTGCTCATGTCTCTGTCTGCCTCTCTCTCTTCTTCCTGGCTACCATCAGTTGAGTACTTATCCTCTGCCAGGCCCTTCCACCATCATGTTCTAGTTCATCTCAGTCCCAGAGCATTGGAGCTGGATGACCATGGACTGAACCTTGGAAACTGTGAGCACAGAATAAACTTTTCCTCCTCTAAATTGTTCCTTTCAAGTATTTTGGTCCCAGCAATGCACAGCTGACTAGCACACACAAATGCACATAGTGACCAGAAGTTTTTGTGATGGTAATTTGGATTATCCCACTAGGTTAGACACTTGGACAGCAAAGTCAATAGAGGAATATAAGCTGGGTGTAGTGGCACATGCCTGTAATCCCAGTGGCTCAGGAGGCTGAGACAGGAGGATAGCATGTTTAAAGCCAGCCTCAGCAAAAGCGTGACGCTAAGCAACTCAGTGAGACCCTGTCTCTAAATAAAATTAAAAATAGGGCTAGGGATGTGGCTCAGTAGCCAAGTGCTCCTGAGTTCAATCCCTGCCACCACCCCCGCCCCATAGAGGAATATAAAATAAATAATTGTGGCCTTGAGGCCAGGTGAAGCCACTTGGATTATAGTGTAATCTTCCTCTGGTAAGTGATGAAAAGACCAACCAGAATCCCAGAAGAGCTGTTCCCAGATGCATTAAATTTACCATAAAAAGTTAGTATATTGGATTGGTGCAAGCTGTGGATGGGCGCTCTGGTGTGTCACCTGGATCTCTCCTGTTAGGACCAAGGCCCCCATTCCCTTAGCTACCATGAGTATCGACTGACAGCTGACTACTCATACCTGAGCCTGTCTACAAATTGACCTCCACTGAAGAGAGTTGTTTGACTCCCTTGCCTCGATTTGAAACAATTCCAGTTCCAGGGCTCCTTATAGAATCGGCCTCTGTTGTATCTGCCTTGCAGTTCAGCTCCTCCCTCTGTTCATTCCTGCTTCCTCATCCCTTCCAGGTGTTGTTCTCAATAAATGTTCCACACACACGCCCAAGGAAACTGACCCCAAGACTCTGGAATTTCCTACATGCTCTTGACATGAGAAGAGTTTTCCCCTGTACCCAGTGGTTCAACTCCTGCAGATGAAGGCAGATGAGCAGAGTTTCCACATGGACACATGGGAGGAGCAAGAAATAAACCTTGGTAGCTTGAAGTCACTGAGGTTTTATGGTTGTTTGTTACCATAGTATAATCTAACCCATCCTGGCTGATACCAAATGGATCCAATGATTCTGCCTTCAAGATTTTGTGCATTCTAGTCCAAGTTTAAAGGTGGCCAAGGCCAAATCTTAATATATGAAGCAAATGAAGGTCTGCACTCATGGATGATAAATTAGAATAAAACTAGAAAGAGTCAAATGGAGTCGAAGAGGCTTCGTGCCATTTCTTTGAAGCTTTCCCTGAGCCTGACCAGTTGTAGGATGGAACTTAGAGTTGCTTGGCATGGCTATAGGACAAATCTGGAACTTGGGGATGAATTACCAGTTAGCAGGTCATGGTTAGAATTGGTTGGCCAACATCCACATGGTTTCAGACCACAGCCAAGAGCTTCTTGTAGGCAATCCAGATGGGTCTGGACTCAAGAGGGAAATGAGTCATTGATGCCTGTATCTATGAGAAAAATAAAGATTAATAATTCAGTGTTGTATTCCTTGTCTGCTTCAGTGGGAGGCATGGATCCAAGATGAAGTCCTTGGCATTAGACACTGCATTCTTAGACGACAGCACTTTTAAAGCCCCTTCCAAGGGGCCATGATTTTTGCTAAAGAAATTTGACTAGACAGGAGGCTTTACATCATAGACCTGTCTGAACAGGTGGGTGGATACAGTTTGGTAAGCCTGTGAATGGGTTTATGGATACCCTTATTAGTGTCCTGCAATATCGCACAATATGATCTAACTCAGGGATGTTCTGGTGGTTATTGCTGAGGGAGATACCAGAGTCTCACCCATCAATATTTCATGAGAGTAAAGTCTTGGGAATTTTTTTAGTTGTAGACCTAATCAACCTAATAGCCAAGGGCAGTGCATCTGGATTCTTCACACCATTTTCTGCACAAATGTTGCCTGTTTATTATTTTTCAACTGCGCTTTGATATTTCACCATTTCTGCTGATTGCAGACAATATGGGCATTAATGATTGTGTAGATTTTACAACTTTAAGACCTGGTCTGTCAAATGCATGTCCCGGTGGTCATAGAGTGTTCCAAATCCAGAAATGAGGGTTTTTAGAAGTCTTTTGCTCATTACTAGTATGCCTGCTTTAGCACACCGATATATTTCTTCTCATCCTGAAGAGCCTCATAAATTACTAAAACATGTTGAAAGGAATAGCATTTTCTTTACCTGGATATATTTAGCTTGGATATTAATTACAAGTGGCCCCCAAGGAACAGAATAAACTGCATGCTTTTTCTTGACAGTTCTCTCTATGCTTCCTCCCAGCTGAGGGGCTGATAAATAGGTCGGCTCTTTTTATACTGTTTGTCTGACTAGAACATTTTGGAGCAGACCAGTCAGATCTCATGATTCCTAAAACCCCGGCTTTGTTGGCATGGATCTTGTCATGGGCTACATGAGTGAGGTAAGGAGTCAATTTTTTTTTCATGTCAAACAAGATATGGATGCAAAAGATATTCTGCTTCCAAAGAGTCTTGAGCACTAGTCCAAAATTGCTGTCTAATGAGATTGTTCAGTCAGTATAAAAAAAAAAAAAAAAGACAAAGTCTGAGAAGGGTCAGTGACCTTAGCTATGCTATTAGCCAAAGCAAATAGCTTTTTATGTGGTACTGAGTCACTAGAAATACTAATTCCTCCAGAAATTCCTCCATTGTCAGAAACTGCTCAAAGACACAATGAGAGTCAGGCTTTGAAAAGGGAAGTGTACCCAGCCCAGGTGTTCTGTCCCTGGGAGGCAAAGTTCCCTGCAACTTCCTGTGGGGAGATTATTCCTGTTTTGTTTTTTTTTTTTTTTTTCCCACTCTTAAACCAGTGACTGCCTAGCTAAAACCCTTCACAAAATAATAACCTGCTAAGGAAGTATTATATTGATGTTTTCATTATTTTTATTTAGAGCTGGAGATTGAATCCAGGGATGGTCTACCACTGAGCTACAATCCCAGCTCTTTTTATAAATTTTAATTTTTGAGACGAAGAATTGCCAAGTTACACAGGCTGGCCTTGAACTTGCATTTCTCCTGCCTCATCCTCCCAAGTAACTGGTATGTGCCACCATATTCGTTTTATCTCCATTTTATAGAAATAAGAAGTCACGGAGTCCAAGAGGCTAAATGTTTTTTTTTTTTTTTTTTTTTTAATCATGACCAACACTGGATTTGCCAAGTTCATCTGCCTTCAAAAGCCCTTGCATTACAATCTCACTGCTGTAGCCCCTCCCTTGAATGCAAAATGTCCCTATTTTGCAGTACTAGCCCAAGCAAGAGACTCTTGCTGAGCAACCCATGCGTCTAGGGATTACTGCTACAAAAAAGAGAGAGATTTTATTCATCCGTTTTTGTTCATTTATTCTTCACATCATTCCATTAACAAACATTTAAGGAGCTGATACCATGATCCATACAGAGTTAGGTGTTAAAATAAAGAAGTAAACAAAACAGATGGTACCCTAAGGAACTGAGACACTAGGCAAGTAAACGCACAAATAAATAAATAATTACAAACTGTGATAGGTGATTTTTTTTTCCCTGCAAGTGTATTACCATCTCTAGTAGCAGTATTGGAAAAGTAGTTTTGCTTGCGTGGTTTGTGAATAGGAACTGAAAGAAGCTCTGTGCAGCACTGTTGGAAAGAAACAGAATGCAGGGGCTAAGGTGCAGCTTAGGGGTTAGAGCACTTGCCTAGCATGCATGAGGCCCTTAGTTCAATCCCCAGCACTGAAGAAGAATATATAATACAAACCACAAGTACCAATTTTCTAGTAGCCACATTAGAAGAAGTAAAACCAGATGAAGTTAATAATAAAATTTATTCAACCAAACATATCCAAAATATAATTTCAATATGCACCTCACTCTCTATGTGATATTTTACATCCTTTTTTTTTCACACTGTCTTCAAAATCCAGTGTATACTTTAAGCTTACAGCACATCTCAGCTTAAACTAGTTTCCTTTCATATGCTCAGTAGCCACACGTTGGCAATGGCTGGTGTCCTGCTCAGCGCGCCTTGAGTGAAAACCGCACAGCTCTTGCCTGCAAGTTGTAGTTTATAAACATGAGCTTATTCACCCCATCACAGAGTCTCATTTAATGGAGGGGAGGAGGTGTGGAAAGGGGGATGGCCTAGGGATCGGTATATGTTACAGCTTCCCGGGTGATTCTAACGTACAATGAGGACTGAGAACCATTGCTCTAAGCAGTGGCGGTTTTGCACCCAAAGTCTTCAAAATCTGCAAGGTGGCAAGCCTGAAGCTTCTGCAGCCCAACCCATTTGATGACCTGTCAAGCCCCTCCCTGCAAGTTCAGCTCTGGACCCAGGGGCTGGGCCAGTGACTGACCTCAGTCTGGGAAGCTGATTGAGTTCAAGGGCAGCCATCATCATGGCCCTGCATCCACACCTGGGCTGTTGATCTCACCTTGAACTTGTGGTCCTGACTCTTGACAAATCTTTGGGTTCTGCTCTCACTGTTGGATTGTGCCCTGGGTGTATGGCTCTATTGCTTCTCTTCTGGAAAACTGTGCAGTGTCTCCAGTCTTGGACCTTCATTGTTTTTATTAGTTGTCTTTCCTATCCCCTGCTGCCCTATCCTTTTGCCTCCTCTGAGAACACCTATTGTGGGACCCCACCCTCTCTTTCATCTTTTGGGACACCTACCACCTCTTACCAACAAGTCCTCCCGATGATGCAAACTCACTTCCCCTCTTAACCCTCCTTGCTGGGCCTCTGTCTTCTACATTTCCCTCCCACATTTCCCCAGCACCTGGTCCACCTTCTCTCCCCTTCTGATTAGCCCTCCCCTACCCAGTCCACAAGAACACAAGCTTCTTCTGCATCCTCTCAAGTGGACTCATCTTTATATCTAGGCACTTTCGCCTGCCCAGGAAACATGAATCTCTGATTGTTTCTATTTTTATTCTTCCCCTTTTAAATTTACCTTTTATTTGAATTCCTTTATTTAGTCTTGTGTCCAGTTGCTTTTCCTACTCAAGGCCTGCCATCCCCAAGAACAGAACAGAAAGCCCCAAAAGTAGTGGAGCAAGCATGTCCCCCACCAACCACAAGAAGTGTTTGCTCCTGGGCTGACTCAAGCCTGTCGTTTCAGGGACACACAATAGGGCTAGAAAGCCAGCAGAGGAAACTCTAGAAAATGTGATTTCAATCAAGCTCACACTTTTCCCTCCGTCTCTTGTGTTTGGGGTTCATGCAAGTTTGTTTTTTTTCCAGAAGTCTTGAGGATTATTGCCATCAGCCTTGCAGTCCTGTTATAAGGATTCAGAACCCGTGGCTGAAAAGTTAACATTTTCTTTGTCATTTTGCATAAGCTTACAGCTGGTATCCCCAGAGTCAAACTTGTCAGATAAATAAAAATTAAGGCTGTGAGGCTGTTATCTAAACCAACCACAATCCTATTCCCAACAGAGTTTCAGGGAAAGAGAGAGATGAAAAAAAAAAAAGAATAATTTCTAAATCAGTTCCCCCCACACACAGCGGCTGGGAATTAGGAGGTTCTTCTATGTGAGGGCAGGAAAAAAGACACCCTTCCCCCATGCTGAATTCCCACTGCCCCAGGCCACAGGTATAATTTCTAGGAGAGTGGACCGTGCTAGCCCTCTCCTTGGTCCTCTCCTAGAACTATTGAACCATAAATTGGCCTGGCCATTAGGCAATTGTTGCTTATCTCCACATCATTCAGTTCTGTCCCATACTCTGAAATGCTAGAGTTTAGCAGCTTGTGAAGTCTTGGTGGATGAATGGATGGATGCATGCATACTGGCTGGCTGGGAAACAGATGAAAGGATGGGGGCCTGTCACACTGATCATGAATAGAATTTGTTTCTGTCATGTATACACTGAGATCATACCTTGAAACAGTCATTGATTTTTTTTTATCCCTGATAATATATTTTCATTTCTTGCCTTTTTCACCCTTAAAGGGTAGGAGGTAATATTAGTATCTTCTTCATAGGCATGTCAGGAGGATTACATGAGGTAATTTGGGGAAAGCTATTTGGCCAGTGCATTGACCCAGAGGAAATAATCAGTACATGGCAGATATTGTTACTCTTTTCTACATTTTACATTAGTAACTTGCTTAAGGTTACTGCAGCTAAAAAGTAGCAAAACCTGGATCTGTCTTTCCCCATTGGAAAATAGCTTCTGGCTTGGAATTCTCCAGAACCTCACTCTTCCTGCTTAGAGAAAGAGCAGCATCACTGAGACTTCCTCACATCAGTGTAGACCAGTCTTCCCATTTCCTCAAGTTGGTTACACTGGAATGGAAGGAAAAGGTGTGTGTGTGTGTGTTGTTTTCTTCAACGCGCGTGCATGCATTGAAGAAAATGTATAAAAAGGGTCAGCTGTGCCATCTGGAAAACCATGATATGTAAGAGCACTCAGGGGTAATGTACTGAAAAGTCTTATTAGAACAGAAGCTCTCAGTATCCATTTTAGAAACACAAGCACTTGGCCCTCCCTAATGGTCCCCAGACAGGAGAAGAATGAAAAACCAGGTGGGTACAGAGGAGGAGGCTGACAATCTCCCTCTGCTCCTTTCTCCCAGATTCTTTAAATAAACAGCAATTCTGTGCAAATGGAGGGCTCTCCTTGTCTCCCTCCACCTCTCTCCTGGCTCCAAAGGTTGTCTTGAATGTCAAGAATGGTACAAAAAGAAATGGACCGTATTAGAATCTGGCTCTGCCAGGCACTAGCTGAGTCTTTTGGGCAAGTGAATCCTCCCTTCTGAGCCTCTGAGCTGAAGAAGAAGGAAAGGAAATGGTTGGTCTCTGAGAGGTAGGGTTATGGGATTTGGGTGAAAAGGTGCTGAGAAAATCAGTCTTTTCGGCAGAGGCACAGTCTGTAACTCCTCCATTATTTCTCCGCCTTACCTTAAGACGGCCTCCAGCGGCCTTCACAGTCTGAGACCCTGAAAGAGAACAGAGCCTGAGAACAGAGTGCTGCTCAGTGGCTGTACAGATGGAAACAGCTTGATGAGAACCACTTCCCCCTCCTCCCTGTGGGCAACCCGATGCTGATCACAAATAGTAAAAGGTCAACCTGGGCAAAAAGGTGACCTGTCAAATAGGCAGCCTCCGTGCATGGTCAAGGCTCAGATTTCTTCTTTTAAAAGTACATGGTACCACCCCCTAGAGGGCTGTTGTGGAAAGCAGAATAGCCACTGCATTTTCTCTGTAAGAGTTCACCTGCTTTTAGCCCCTTTATCAAATATAAGATAGTTGTAACTTTGTGGATTAGTGTCTGTGTCCTCTATGGAGGAAGGATAGCATCTTCAACAAATGGTGTTGGGAAAACTGGAAATCCATATGCAACAAAATGAAACTGAATCCCTTTCTCTTGCCATGCTCAAAAGTTAACTCAAAATGGATCAAGGAGCTTGATATCAAATCAGAGACTCTGCGTCTGATAGAAGAAAAAGTTGGCTCCAATCTACATATTGTGGGGTCAGGCTCCAAATTCCTTAATAGGACACCCATAGCACAAGAGTTAATAACAAGAATCAACAAATGGGACTTACTCAAACTAAAAAGTTTTTTCTCAGCAAGAGAAACAATAAGAGAGGTAAATAGGGAGCCTACATCCTGGGAACAAATTTTTACTCCTCACACTTCAGATAGAGCCCTAATATCCAGAGTATACAAAGAACTCAAAAAATTAGACAATAAGATAACAAATAACCCAATCAACAAATGGGCCAAGGACCTGAACAGACACTTCTCAGAGGAGGATATACAATCAATCAACAAGTACATGAAAAAATGCTCACCATCTCTAGCAGTCAGAGAAATGCAAATCAAAACCACCCTAAAATATCATCTCACTCCAGTAAGATTGGCAGCCACTATGAAGTCAAACAACAACAAGTGCTGGCGAGGATGTGGAGAAAAGGGTACACTTGTACACTGCTGGTGGGACTGCAAATTGGTGCGGCCAATTTGGAAAGCAGTTTGGAGATTCCTGGGAAAGCTGGGAATGGAACCACCATTTGACCCTGCTATTGCCCTTCTCGGACTATTCCCTGAAGACCTTAAAAGAGCATGCTACAGGGATACTGCCACATCGATGTTCATAGCAGCACAATTCACAATAGCTAGACTGTGGAACCAACCCAGATGCCCTTCAATAGATGAATGGATAAAAAAATGTGGCATCTATACACAATGGAGTACTACGCAGCAATAAAAATGACAAAATCATAGAATTTGGAGGGAAATGGATGGCACTAGAGCAGATTACGCTTAGTGAAGCTAGCCAATCCCTAAAAAACAAATACCAAATGTCTTCTTTGATATAATGAGAGCAACTGTGAACAGAGCAGGGAGGAAGAGCAGGAAGAAAAGATTAACATCAAACAGAGACATGAGATGGGAGGGAAAGGGAGAGAAAAGGGAAATTGCAATGGAAATGAAGGGAGACCCTCATTGCTATACAAAATTACATATAAGAGGTTGTGAGGGGAATGGGAAAATAAACAAGGAGAGAAATGAATTACAGTAGATGGGGTAGAGAGAGAAGATGGGAGGGGAGGGGAGGGGGGATAGTAGGGGATAGGAAAGGTAGCAGAATACAACAATTACTAATAGGGCATTATGTAAAATTGTGGATGTGTAACCGACGTGATTCTGCAATCTGCATTTGGGGTAAAATTGGGGGTTCATAACCCACTTCAATCTAATGTATGAAATATGATATGTCAAGAGCTTTGTAATGTTGTGAACAACCAATAAAAAAAATAAAAATAAAATATGTGACATAGTTATAGAGTAAAATGGTAAAATTAATAAACATATTTAGGTGTGTAATTCTTTCTCTGAGCATACATGATAAAAAATTATAATGTTATATCACCTGTAACTGCTTATGAAAACGAATGATGTTCTGGGAGTAGAGGGTGATGGGACTCACTGTAATTTAGTGAAAGAAAAGAAAATGGAATAGAAAATCACACACATGCACATTAAAAAAAAAAAGAGTTCACCTGTCACACCCGTAACGGCTGTTTTTCTAGTGCTAAGCAACAATAGTGACAACAAACCATGACCCAACAAAAGCTTGCATCTGCAATCACACTTAATCTGAAAAAAAAAAAAATGTTTAAACTCTATTTCAGAAACAGTCTTCAGTCTTTAAGCACAGTATTCAAAACACTGTTTCTCTTGTGTAATATGCGATACATACGTGAAGTAGCTTAAGGCCTGCAGTTTGGGTAAGGTCCATTTATTGTGGGTATGTCACAAAGAGTCTTGCAGAGTAACAAATAGAGCAGTCAGGTGGCAGAGAACCCATGTGCCACTTAAAGGACAGCCTGTATGTGGAAATCCAGCTTTGGGAAGTGACAAAGTAAGTGTATTTTGTAAGGTTTTTCTCAGGATTTCTTTTGATGAAGACTTACAATGTATTCTGGTTTATTAAAAGCCGATCTGTTTACACACACAGTGTTTATAAAGGCAAGGGAGATGTCCAGTTGACTTGTGGAATCATGTTTCCTGGAAATCTTAGGAGTCTATTTCCTAAGAGATTGTCCCACTAAGTCACGATGGCAACCAGTATAGCCGAGAAGAGGTGTGCAGCTTATGAATAGAATGTGAGAAAGGATCAAGACATATTTTGTCACCCAGCGTCAAAGGTAATGGAGGATGTTGGAGATGGGCTAGGACAGCTTAGGCAGGCTTATGTAACAACAGAGGTAAAGCCTAGAGAGGGGTCAGGGGCTGGGAACCAGATAGGCAGTTAAAAACCACAGAATCCATGGAAGTCAAAGGATAAAGATGTGGCTCTGAGGTCAGCAACCAAAAAGGGGGCTCAGGAGTCCTGAGAAATCAGGCAAGCAGAAACCATTGTGGCAGGTGATGTGAACACTGGAAGGGACATCAGCTCCAGCCAAAGCACCTCAGGACAGTATGAGATCCCACCTCAGAGGTATGAGATCACCTGTCTGGAAGGTGGACCCATAGATCAGGCTGAAAACACAACTCATCCATGATGGTTTATATTTGGAAGAGGCATCACATAACATCTAAAATCACAAGAAATTAAATCTCCCTCCCTGTCTACATATAGTTCCAGGAGGTAACCTTTCTGTAACTCTTGTCATTGGAGTGAGGGACATAGCTAACTTGTCAGGGATCCAGTAAAAGAGAGAAGACACTGTACCCAGAGCTGCATCTTCTGTGTGTTATTGCACTAAAGGGAGTTTTCAGCCAAGGGGAATGAAATCCCAAGGACCTCAGCATTGACTGGCTTTTTTTCTTCCTACTGCTGAAAAGCTACAAGTTTGCTCAATGCTGCCCCAACTTGGAGAGGACCTGGGTGGCTTCCAACGAGGAACAGGAGATAGCAGCAGTCTCTTCTTCCTGCCCTTTGATTTTGGGATGCTGAAAGCAAGCAGGGAAGCATGAAGAGAGTGGCCCACAGCAAACTCTGCTCTCTTCACCGCTTCCCCCAGAACTGTGCCTGAGGACAGGCATCCTGGACAGAATGCTTGCTTAATGGAGGGAGGAGGCATTGTGCATCTATGGGTTAAGGAACGGGAGAGAGAGGAAGAGGAAATTAGCAGAGGCAAAGGACCACAGACAAGTCAAATCAGTGCAAATATTTTGTTCTTCTGTAGCACCTCCTGCAAGACCATTTTTATCAGGGATCAGGATGAAGACAGAGGAAGCATACTGACCAACTCTGAGATGACAAAGAGCTAGCTGTAAACGAAAGCTAATGCACTGGAGAGCAGAATTTGGGTTTTGAATAATGAGATGGGTAAAACTGGATCTTAATCTCCTGATAAAAGTAAAAGTCTTCCCTAGGATCCCAAAGTACTGTAATACCTGTAGAATGAGAGACACGAGGCTTGAACGCAAGACAGGAGGGTGAAAATCTCAGACAGGGATGGGGGTGTGGCCTTATAAAATAGGTAAAAAGGAGCCGTTCAGCCCATTTGCTGTTCTGCTCTTCTGTCCTGTAAGAACAAAGACGTCCTTTGTATCCTTTCTACCTTGTGAGGATGCAGTGGGGAGGCCTTCACCAGACATCAAATGCCAGCCCCTTGATCTTGGACTTGCTAGCCTCTAGAATGATAAGAAATATTACAAATTACCTAGTTTCAGCTTTTTTGTTGTAGAGACACAAATGGAATAAGAAGGATTGGTTTTCTGGGGCAGGGGCCATAACTGCTGTGGCCAACACTTCTGCTTCTGCTACTATCGGTACTGTCATTGTCTTCTCTCTTGGCCTGGGTCTTGCCCCGGGCTGCCAGGCCAACTGCTTAGTACACAGGTTTCCCACTGCCATTGTGGACCCGTGTGTATCACAAACCTCTCCTCCATTGTCCCATCAGATTTCTTTCACAAAGCACAAGGTCTGTGGCTGTGGCTCAGGGGTAGAGAGTTTGCCTAGCATGTGTGAGGCACTGGGTTCCATCCTGAGCACCACATCGAAAATGAATAAATTAATTAAACTTAAAAAGTCTGTAAGAATTTTGACAGGCACAGCAGGGCATTAAACCAAGCACAGAGCCCCCCCATACACACCCCGACCCCCAAGAGTGGGCCTATGTGACTGCTCGGGTAAAACACCCATGAAAACAGCCCTGCTTCTGTGACAGGGTCAGGCATGAGTCAGGAGTCCCATGTTGGAGGTAAACATGTCTGAGCACATGTGTCTGAGTACAGTAGTGGAATGGGCCTCTGCATTTATTTGCTCCTGTTGTTCCTATTAAAAAGCACAAGCAAACTTGTGCCACAGAAGGGAGAGGGTTTGGAGAGCAAGATGAGTCAGTTCCTAGACCCTGGCTCAGCCCCAGGGACAGGCAGTTGACTGAGTCCTTTGCAGAGTGAGGTTGCAGGCAGAAGCTGAAGGAACTGTTTTCTCGGGACCCTGTGAGATGTGGAGAACTCCACAAAGATGTTTGGGGGCTCAGGTGATTACATGGTTGAGCTCCCCATGGCTCTGGACTCCCAGGCACTCTGGAAAAGACCCAGCTGCTTTGGTCCCTCAGGGCTACAGCTCTGTGGGCTCCAGTATAGCTCTTGGCTGAAGATACCAGCAGCAGTAGGTATGGCAGCTTCCTGACCTGAGGGGCTTCCTGCCTTGCAGTGAAGGGGCCACATAAGAGAGAAGCAAGACCTGATGGAGCTCAAGGTAGTAGATAAAGAACTATTTGTGAGCTGGTAGGGGGCATGTTCAAAGAGGTAAGAGTTGGTAAATATGGTTTGGAATCATTAATGGTACTCTGATTATACATAAGAGGCCTCAGCATGTTAGAGATGGTCTTGAGTATTTAAAGGTCCATGAACCTGCTCTATGAAGATCAGCAATGTGCAGGAGACATCTTGTCAACCATATGTGAAAAAGAAACATTCTGTTAAAGCTGTCCAGGGCAGGCACAGGCTGCCTTGAATCTGTTTCAACAGAGATTGTGTGGCTTTGGGCCAAGAACCTGGGGTAGAAAATGCAGGAAGGTGTTGGATGAGGAGAGGAGAAGGGAGTATTTTCCAAGTGCTGCTACAGGACCACCTGTATCCGCATTTTGTGAAGAGGGTATTGAAAGGCAAACTTGTTATCTTCACAGATGGGAATTCTAATTCTGTAGGTCTAACTATGTGTTGGAAATTTGCATCCTTAATACATGCCCTGACATTGTTTATGTGCACTGAAGTTTGAAAACCACTGTACCAAGGTCCTTGCTGCTCTATGTCTTGATGACTCTACATCCCAACATTGTTCTCTCCACCCTTGAAAGAATTCCAATTCCAATTCCAGAGAGAATTCAGGTCCCCTCTGCTTGAACATTGAGTATTATGAAAATGGGTAGGAGATGGAGTAAGTCTTCTACTAAATGTTTTAGCATTATTAAATTTTATTTTCCCTGAAAATACTATAAAGATTTTTTAGAACCAAGCTTTGCAATCTAAACTACTCCAAGCACTAAAAGGCACAGGCACAAAGAATCTCTGCTTGATCAGAACTTTATGAGGCTCCTCTGAGCCCATCTCTGCTAGGCTCAATGTTGGGTTTCCATGTTTGTCCTTGCTAAGCATCCTACCCTTCATATACCTATGGCGATAGTCTTCAATGAAGTTTTTCTTACTGTTTTAACTAATGTCATTGTGTTAGTTAGCTTTCTGTTATTGTAATAAAATACCTGAGACATTCAACTTAAAAAGAGAAAAGGCTTATTTTGTCTCAGAGTTTCAGAGACAAAATTGATTGGTTGTCTCCATTGTTTTTGGGCCTGTGATAAGATAGCACATCGTGGTGGGAAGCATGTGATAGTAACCTTCAAATATGCTCACCTTATGGAGGCCAGGAAATGAAGAGAAAGAGAAGAAGGGACTGGAGTCTACAATCTCCCTTGAGGGCACATCCCCAATGATCTAAGCCTTCCCACTAGGACCCACTTCCTATATGCTCCATCGCCTCTTAAAAGTGACAAGCTAGGAACAAAGCCTTTACTTAACACTTGGGCCTTTGAGGCACATTTAAGATCCAAACTATAGCAGTCATAACAATTCACTTTTAAAATTATAGTGTCATTATTCAAACAGGGTCAGACTCATCACAGGACCCCTGCACCTCTCACCTGGGATCCTGGGTGCAAAGTTTAAAGGCTT
The DNA here is from genome assembly GCF_964194105.1 of Spermophilus citellus. Taxonomy (NCBI): domain Eukaryota; kingdom Metazoa; phylum Chordata; class Mammalia; order Rodentia; family Sciuridae; genus Spermophilus; species Spermophilus citellus. The sequence continues at coordinate 120,734,288 of NC_138188.1, read as the reverse complement.
TCTCGGGGGTGCAGTGGTGAGTCTGACTCCTGACCCAGATGGATGAGGAATGGTAAGAACAGTTTTCATTTGTAAGATTCTGAGTATATTCTAGAAACTGGGTTAGAACCCTGAGCTTCTTCGTTTGTAAGAAACTAGAATAAAGTCCAGCGTTTCTGTCTATGGAACAGAGTCTGTGCTAGAGTCCCGGACTCCTTGTTCACAAGGCAGCATCACCTAAGAACTAGGAGTTTCTCAGGGTCCCCTTGTCAAAACAGACAAACAAACAAACAAACAAACAAACAAAAACCCACAAGAAAACCAACCCGCTATCTGCTATGCTGCTTCAGCATTATTTCTAATTTCTTTCTTGTTCATATGATTTTACCAAACATAATTGGGAATTCAGTGGCTTCCACAAAGTGACATCTCTAAGACCTTTCCTTTCCCCTCGCTTCCGTTCCTCCTCTCTCCTTTTGCCATACCCCCCCTGCAAGCCCCCACCTCTTCTGGTCATTATCTTATTGTTTGCACTTGTCAGAATTTTCCCTTCCCACTGTGGCCCCTCTACTCCCTCCACTCAAACTCTATGCCCCTGCCCCCCACCATTGGGAGCTCTCAAGGGACTCAGGGCCCCCCAAAGCAACTAACTTAAAAAAATACTAAAGGTCTTCTCCATAAATGTTAAAGAATATTAGTGATTGTGTTGTATAGGTAATCTTGACTTGTTTCATCTGCCAAAACACAATTTGGATTTGAAAAAAAAATACACATACACAGTGGAACAAAGGTTAGAGTCAACTATTTTATATAAGCCAGTGAGTTTTATATATAACTGTTTACCTCATGACTAAAAATTTAGAATAGAAGCTAGAAAGTCTTGATTTGCATTTGTCTGTATGCTTATATATGTACATATGTAAGATGTGTGTTGTATTTTCCTACTTCTGGATGGTATACACAAATTGATTTATAAGATCTTGTGAAGGAGCTGTATTTTGATTGGCTTAGAAATAAAGTGCTTATATCAATCACATAGTTCTAGAACTCTTGTATGTATAAGACGTAACTCAAATATTTTTTTTCCCAAGTTCATGTGACTTCAGGAAATCCTTGGCAAATAAGACTGGTTTAATATTGTTAGTTTATTAAACAGTCATGTCTTCTGAGTTACTTACTGGATATGAGATGGAACAGAAGTATTAAGAATGGGATTTTTAACAATAATTTTGTTTTTATCATATCTGCCTAAAAACATTTTGTAAAAATTTATGTTAACTCGAAACCTTAGAATTATGCTACTAACTAGTAAGTATTTATTAAATATCTAGAACATCTCTAAGTAAGATAAATTACTGAAAATTCATTGCTAAGCATAAGTTTAAGAATTTAAATACTTTTGATTTCTTTTTTGAGGTGAGGGGGTACTGGGGATTGAACTCAGGAGCTCTCAACCACTGAGCCACATCCCCAGCCCTATTTTTTTGAATTTTATTTAGAGACAGAATCTACCTGAATTTTTAGCACCTAGCTTTTTGCTGGGTCATCCTCCTGTCTCAGCCTCTCTAGGATTACAGGACTGTGCCACTGCACCCGCTGACTTCTTATTTTTATATGATTTATAGAGGTTAAATATTTGGGCCTATTAATAAACATATGCTTTTTGTCACATTTCCTCCTATGAGGAAGCATATAGCTATAAAAACTGTGAGATGGCCTATTTATAAAATTTGTTAGTCTGCTATGAAATGCTGATATGTGACAGACAATTCATAATCCTCTGCTTACTAGGTTTCTCTGTTAAAAAAGTTTCCAATGCTTAAGAATTATTATCAACATATGTAAATAAATTTGCTAGAAATAAGGGTGAAGGGATATGACTTTGCAAAGTAGAAAAGCATAAAGGATATGTTTTGGTTAAGGAAAAAGGAGAATCGTTTTGTTTTAAGATAAAATTAATGACTGGTTGTCCCAGAAATGAGAAAGAGGAAATATAGAACAAAACATAATGAATATAAAAAACTTTAAAAGGAATCTTAAAAGAGGGCCCTTATCTTGTGTGGTCTAAGCTGGCTAAGATTGGATGGATTCATTATAAGATTTTAAAAACTGAACTTTATTGAAAGAGTTAAGGTTTTTTGTTTTGTTTTTGTTTTGTGTCTGTTTTCCAATTGTGTTACCTTTGGCTTTAGTCACCTTTATGTCACTGTGATCAAAAGACCTGAAAGAGAATAACTTAGAGGAGAAAAAGTTTATGTTGGCTCACAGTTTCAGAGGTTCGGTTATGCAGTTATGACTGCATAACTCTGGGCCCAAGATGAGGCAGAATATCGTGGCAGATGGAGGGAAGCAGCCCATGATATGGCAACCATGAAGCAGAAAGAGAGCTATGTTCAACAAGAACAAAATGCAAACCTCAAATGCACATCTCCTAGTTACCTACCTCCTCCTGTCACACCCTGCCTGCCTACAGATACTTTCCAGTTAGTGCACATCAGAGGACTAACCCACTGATTAGGTCACAGCTTGTAATATAATCATTTCACATCTGAAAATTCTTGCATTGACTCACACATGAATTTTTGAGTTTTGGAGGGACATCTCATATCTAAACAACAATACCTCATATGTTACTTTCAAATTCTTTTATTGTCACTATGGTTAAATTGATAGTTGGGACCTAGAATCCTATTTAGTTAAGTGTTCAAACCTTTTGATATTTTTGACAAAGTTGCCTTCCTCAAAAATCACATCCTAAATGAAATCTTAATCTTGAGATAAACTTTTAAGATTTCCCACAGGATTTCTGTAAAATCTCAAAGGATTTGTTCTTTCACCTTATAGAAAAAGGAATGTTAAAAAAAATAGATTGATTTGGTATGTTGAATTGCATGAAAAACATTGTCACAAAAAAAGATGCTTTACTTTCTTTATGTCGTGTTTATATGGATGTCATTAATGTAAATATTTCAGAAATTACATGAAGTTCATAGAAATTTGCTATTGCTCTTGCTGTCCATGTATTATACTGCCATATCAATAATAGTTTTATCACTTTAATATTTGCATGATTTTAATGTTATACATGTACAGAAGTTGGGTACGTGTGATATATTCCTTCCTCCAGATATCACAGAAACAACCAAATCTCCTGCGATTATATCAGATCTTCAGCCACGTCATTCACAGATTGCTTTTGTTTTACTCTGATTCTTCTCTGAAAGTGTTTGCAGCCAGCTGGTCTCAGAGTGTTTCATCTTCAACAAAAAGGATTGTCTCAGGGATCCATGGAATGGACCCCGTGTCGAGTACTCTGGGGTGTGGGCTTTTGCTAAGATAGCTTAATAACTTTCAGTTTACAGCACTGGACTAAGCAAGGATTTCTAGAACTCTGGTGGAGAATCTGATGGATTCATAAAACTCTAACCTAAGTGTTGTGGACTGACTACTTCTATCCACCCAATTCGTGTGTGTTGAAACCTAATCCCCAGTGTGGCTGTATTAGAGATGGGGCCTCTAGAAAAAGTAAGTTGAAAGGGTCATAAGGGTGAGGAACTGATGCAATCGGATTAATGTTCTTATTAAAAAAAGAAAGAAAGAAAGAAAGAAACACCAAAGAGATCATGCTCATTCTTTCTCTCTCCCAGAATTTGCATCAAGAGGTCATGTGAGCATGCGATGAGAAGGCAGTCATCTGCAACCCAAGAGGATGGCCCTTACCAGATTCCAGTTCTGCTAGCACCTTGATTTTGGATTTCCAACCTCAGGAAAATGTAAGAAAATAAATTTTTGTTACCCTAGCCACCGGCCTGTGGTATTAGGTAGACGAATACAACTGAGATCAAGAAAAACAAAGTGAATTATGTGAAACTGCACGAACTAATGAAGAATGGATTATGACTTTTGTTTGAAATATTGCTGCTGGGTTTTAGAACCCTTTCCTTTTTCTCTTAAGCTATCTATAGTTCACAATAACTAATAGATCATACTTTTGTAAGCAAAAGTGAAGCATTTATCTATTCTCCCTGCCAGATCCTGTTACCAAGTTCTGGCCCTCAACTGGGTCCTTTTATCCTCTTGGAATCATGGAACTAATGATACAGCACCAAATGGGCAGTGGAGGAAGGTGTATTCTTGACCGAAGAAAATGAGAAGTAGGGAGACAGGCTCACAAATCAGCTTCTTAATCTGTGGAGTAATAGATAGAGGATAAAAGAAATGAGGGGCAGGGATAGGTTAATAAAGAGCAGGAATATTCATGTATTCTGTGGGTAGACATTTTCTAGGTTTGGGGGTATTGTCACATTCCTCAGCAAACTACCTGTTAACTACAGGAGAAATGCAGGCCTGAAACAATGTCAACAAGAGACTCCCAAGTTACCCTGACAGGGAGATTTTTGTGACCCTTTTTAGAGAGCAGATCTCAAAACTCAGGGACATAAGGATAATTTCTCCTAACCATAAAATCTGTAAGAATTTATAGTAAAGAATTCAATTAGAACTAGTCAGCATGAGCCAAAGTGACCTAGAGTTGTCATGGCAGTGGGGACTTGAAAGTCTGATGTCATCTTGCTATCAGTCAAAAGTCAAGAGGTAGACCTGGATGGGACTTTCTGGAAACTTCTCTAGGATCCCCAATAAAACTGGAGAGCAGGAGAGGCATACTGTCCTCTTCTCTCTGAAAGGACCCAATCTTCCCCTTGAGAGCATCCCCTATACCCTTTCCTATCCCTTCCAATAAACTCATGCCCCTTACTCTGAGTGACCTGTTCGAAATCTTTCTGACATGATCGCAAGAATTGGGATTTGAAGGGGGGGAGTCTTTGTGATGCCTCAGTTTCCCAAAAGGCCCAACCCTGTGACAATGTCACCTCTTTGCTCCTTTTATGGTTCTTTCTGTTTGTTGTCATGGTGTTTGTCAACCCTCATGGCACGGAGCGGGGGGGGGGGTGTCCTTTTTGTGTGCACATGGGATTATAATGGAGTTAGAGGTTGTCTGGAGGGCACTCTGGCAGCCATCTTAGATCCAACCAGTTTTGTGTAGCTCACCTGAAAAGGGACTTTTGGTCTTTAGGTATCCCATCCTCAAAAATAAACAAGATTAGGGCTGGGTAGAAATTTAGGTAGATAATATAGGCTGCATGCTAGGTTACAATCCCTCCAGAGTTTGTAAACTCATTTTGAGTATGCATATTTTCATGGCAATATGATTATTTGCATAATTTCATAAGAATCTGTTTTCCCTGTAACAGGACATAATTGGAAACATTAGTTATACAACCAGGGCTTTCACCACAATGCCATATTGGAGTGATGCATAGCATCTGATATGACCAGAGATATTAAGGAGCTAAAGTTGGCTTTATGTAACTCACAAAGCCATTTTGGAAAAATTGGCTTGGCACCTGGCTTATAAGGTTCCTTGCCTTATAAGGTTCCTTAAAGATGGAGGTCACTTCCTGTTAGGACCAGGGAATGAAATATTCGGGAGATCTCAAGAGGAGAGGAATTCATAAAAATGTCTAGGTACAACGGGTGAGGTCTGATGGCAAGTTCTTGGGTTTCCTCCCTAGTTTCAAGAAGACTTTTGAAAGTCTAATCTGAGATTATTTAGGAAGACAAAGAAAGCAAACTGAATTTATAAGGTCTATGTGGTCAATTACTATTCTTGCCACAGTTTCCTAAATAATCAGAACAAATCTAATGAGACCATATTTATTTTATGAACAAGAATAATCTTATTTTGATTATTTTTAATCAAAAAGAGGGTCAACTATAGAGAGAATTTTGTGTTTCAATGGAAAATGATAGCATGCGCTTGTGGGTTATTAGATTCTGGTCCTGATCATTGTCTCAGAGCTTGTTATCTATCTGTAACTGGACTGGATCCTGCCACCATACACATTGTGTCAATCCTTCATTCATGTTTCATGCTCTGCTCCAGGATATAACCACGACTGTGACACTGCCGTCACTAACGACATCAACACTGCAAACCAAGAAATCCATTGAATTGCCACTGCCACCCTGAAGCTCAACATCTAGAAATCTTCTTCACTGGCTGCCCCCAGGCTCAGAAACTGTCTACTCCAACAATTAATCTCTGCCTTTCTTTTTATTTTCATATAAATTCCTCTCATTAAGGCCTGGCTAATTGTACAATCTAGCAAATATTCTCTCCTACTAAGACTTGACAGATGATTCAGCTGGTCCTTAGGGGACAAAAGGCAGTTGAACATTAACAAATCATATTGTTCAGAGGAAAGATGGATGACCCTTCTTTCCTTGAACAAGATTGACAAAAACTCTCTCCTTGAGCAAAACTCAGTGAGGCTCCCTGAGCATTCTCAAACTGGGGCTTCATTGTCATTCTTGCTGAGTTCAGATTTTGCAAGTCTTATCAGATCAGTTTAGAAATAATCCCCACTCTGTTTCTGGACCTGAGATAGAAATTTGGGGATATATAAAAGGAAAGATGACCAAGACTTAAGAGAAGTACTCATGAACAACTGGAATGCAGGAAACACCCATGAACCACTGACCTGCGCAAAACCCGTGAACTGCTACAAGTCCTAAGCAGTGCACCCTGCACCCTTGGCCAGTGCAAAAGTAAAATTAGGCAATGTGCAAGCACAAAGAAAACTGGTGCGAAATTGTATAACTCCGCCCTAGGTCCAGCCTCAGTCCAGCCCCTAGTAACTTTGCCTCTATAAATATTAACACTCCACACCAAAGGGTTGCTGTTTGTCCCTCTGGAGATGGCCCACATTCTCCCTTGAATGTACCTTTGCTTTCTTAAATAAATCTTTATCTGTATCTTTGGTGCATGCTGACATTCTTTCCTATCACCTAAGTCAAGAACCCTGCTTTCCCTGAGGAAAACTGGGAACTTTGGAAACTGACTCCTCAGATTTCTGGTGACAGGCCCAACAGGTTGAGCTGAAGGGTCAGTACCTACCCCAAGCCTCTGGATACCCCAGAGCATCAGGTCATTGAATGAGACTTAGCCCCGCCCCCTGGAGCCTGTTCCTCTCTTGAAGCTCTCTCACCTGCCAGGAGCAAGGATGGGGTGAATGAAATCAGGTTAATACAGGTCAAAATGCTGTGCCTTCTTCTTGGAATTAAATTTCCTCCAGTTCTGTGGTTCCCTATTTGCTAGGTGAGGAAGAGGAACAGTGGAGAGCCCTGGGACTCCTTGTTCCCAGACTTTGAGGTAACTGGCTATGGGACCTGCAGGCAGGCCCTTGGGCCAGAGGATTGGGATAAGTGACTTCAGTCTCTTTAAACTCCAGTGATGTTTTGGTCTTCAAGATAAAAGATGACTTTTAAATGGCTAGGTGGCTGTCCCCGGGGCATTGTCATGCCTCTTCCTCTCCAGCCTCATCAAACTTTGCACCATTTGTTGTTCTGCAGACCTGGTCCCCGGTGCTCTCCAACTGGGACCTCAAAGGGTGTGAACCCACCTCTTTTAAGGTGCGAAGTTTCCAAAACAGGGAAGTAGTTATTAGATTTGTTTTCTTTTTCTCTCTGCACTTTGTTCAAAAATCCTCTTTTCCTTTTTTCCCCCTTCCTGACAATATTTCAGAGATTCTATTTGCAATTTGATGGATTAGCTTCCAACTGGAATGGTTCTACAAGCCTGGATTATTTTCCACTTTCCGGGAATAGGAGCCACCCCTTAGGCATCATCTCTGATGTGCCTGGTCCTCTTTCCCTCCCTCTCCCTCCAGGACCTCCTCCCCCCAGGTGGTCATGTGCATTCATAACCTCCTTTAGCTCTTGTGCCTACTTTGCGAAGCAAGTAGATGAGCACTATTTTATATGTGGAAACATGGAAGAAGACTCAGTATGACTGGCACATGCCCAGAGTTCCCTGATTCTGGTTTGTGGTCGGGTATGGGGTTGGACAGGGTTGGGTTGTTTCTAAAGTCTATGTCCTGAAGCCTGGGATGCTTGAACACCTATGGGCGAAGCACTAGGAGGCAAATTCCATGAAAGCTGGAATCTTTGCCTAGTTCACTGCTCAGTGCTGAGCACCTAGAGAAATGCCCATCATGTAGTAGACAATAAGCATTTGCCAAATGAATGAATGGCAAGCGAAGGTCAAGGCCAATGGTTCTCCACCTAGATTGCATATTAGAATTACTTGGGGATATTTTTAAATGTTGAGGCCTGGGCTTTATGCCTAAAAATTCTGATTTAATTGATCTGAGTTGAGACCCAGGAATTGATATTTTTAAAAAGTTTTGCAGGTGATTCCAATGTACACTCTGAGGCAGCATTTTTTTTTTTTTATCCCTAGGCATAAAACAATAAGGCAAGTTATTAACCTCTCTCTTGCCTCCTACCTTTAAGCAGCTCCTTCTCTCTTCCCTCTAATCCTTCACTTCTGTCAACCAAAGAAGAGATTTTGAATTGAAAGCTTCCTGAGGTTGTAGTGTACTTTTAATTGGGAAACATTTAGAAACTGGATTATTTATCCAGATTTTCCTAAGTCACACAAGAGAACACTACTAACCACCGTGCTGAACTGATTCCTAAATTGTCCCCATTTTGCATCTGAAATCTGCATTTTCAAAGCTTTTGAGGGCAAGGTTGCCCTACCCCATGGTCTAGAGAAACTGGAGGTTTCCCTGAAAAGTAAGTAGACGAATTAACATGGGTGACAAGGAACTTTCTGGGAGAAAGGAAATTATATGATGGTTTTAGTTTTAAAAAGATGACGGACCACAAGTGTTCATTTCTTTGACCTGTAAAAATTTGCCCAAATGATAGTAATGGAATAAATATGGACATAAGGACAAGAGAACAGGAGAGCAACAGCAGACACGACATTTAAATTAATTTTTGGAAGATGAACACTCAGAGTGCTCACTGACTTAACAGAGAGGAGCAAATACTGAGATAAAGGTCTGTCATAGAAAATTCTGGCATGAACTAAATACACAGAATTCCTGAGAGGCTTGGGATTCAGAGGCTCTGCTGAGAAGGGATTAAGCTCTGCTCTAAAAATGAGAACCACTGGTTAAAAGTCTGCATGTAGTGTTTTGGGATTCAGGTCCCCTCCCCATCCTACATAATCAGGAAACTGATATTTGGGTCTATCCCTGTGAAAATGCTGGTGCAGGAGTTGAAAATCCTAAAGAAAAGTCAATCTGTTGACAGTTCTATGCACAAACTCCAGAGCTTCCCAGTGGTCTTTTAGCACTTCACTCTTAAAATGAATAAATAGCCAATAATATGACATATAAGGAAAGTTTCTAACATAGGAGAGATAAGCTATCAAAAAAATCAGAGGAAAGGGATAATACATAGAACATAAGAAATTATATTGTCTCATAAAACAAGAACACAGAATTATGAAAGAGAACCATTCACAGAATAAGAAAAATCTCCTGAAAAAACTAAATAGTATTGATGTTGGAAAATCTAATTGATTAGAATAAGTCAGGGACGATGGAGCAGTTGGGGATAAAATCATAATAGATTGCAGAAAAGCAGGCAAATGTAAAACAGAGAAATCACAAACTCTTGGAAAAACCAAGGGTCCCTTCACAAGAAATGAAACGAATAATTGTTGCTTGATTCAACAGTGAAAAACATTTGTATAGACAAAGTGAAATATGGAGTGTCAATTTAACCAGACATCATATGATATAGCTATGTTTGGGAGCTGCAGGAGGAAAATGAGAAGGAGAGTTGGTATATGGAAGTTATATCCTCATCTATCATGAGAGGAAGTTAATGAAAAAATAGTTAAAGATGATAGGTTAAGAATTAAAGAAGAATTAGAGATAAATACTGAAAGAATTAGTTTAAAGACGTGGGGTAGTTGGTTGCCTATAGGAAACAGGACTGGAGAAAAAGAAGGTAGAAAGAGTAGGCAGGGGACTAGTGTTTTCATTATGGGCTTTGTAGGATTATTTGTAGGATTATTTGGTTACTTTGATGAAAAAAATTTATTATTGATACAAAAAAAAAAAAAACTGTTAAGAATTGAGACAGACTTGCTTGAAATCCATGGACAAAAGATAATGTAAGCTTCCTAAGCTTCCAAGCAAGCATTCAAAAAGTGTCAGCAAGTACTATTATTATAACAGTGAGCAAAGAAGCCAGAAAACTTTGCAAGATTATTGCCTGTCTATGACGGGCCTTTGTCTCCAACTGGCAGGGTTTCTCATGTGTCAGCTGCAATATTTATATTTGGGTTGAAAGTTGGGCATTATGGCTCAGCTGAAGTCAAGAAGAACCCTTAACTTTGAGGGGGAAAAAAGTAACTTTGCACTAAAGAAACTTGTCAGACTTCACCTTAGCTAAGTGATTAAGGCTAATGTCCCCAGGTGATAACATGTGGCTAGGCTTTAATTGACTTCAAATTAGAAGGTGAGGGAGCAGATACATGATTAGAGGAGAAAAAAGGGAAAATCTTTGAATAGACTATTTGCAAAATACAAAGTGACAATCTAGGCACAGTGATGCATATCTATAATCCTACCTACTTAGGAGGTTGAGGCAGGAGGATTGCAAGTTGGAGGCCAGCCTGGGCAATTTATCAAGACCCTGTCTCAGAAAGCAAAAAAAAAAAAAAAAAAAGATGAAAGTATTCCGAGAACCCTAATAATCAAGAAAATGTAACACTCAAATGTATCACTTTAGCTCTACCAAAATGGCAAAAGGTAGAAGAGAATGAAGACAGTTACTGGTCCTAGGAATATTGGAGTGAAGCACCCCCCAGACACTGTCTTTCACTGAGTAGAAATGTGATGGTAACCCTTTTAAAAATCAACCTTGTCCTAGCTTTTAAAATGAAAAATCTACATCCTGTTCCACTCATGAGCCCCACTGATGAAAGCAAGAGCCATGGGCATTTAATGGCATTCATGGCAAGTAGTCAACCAAACCCACGATTTAAATCCAAACAAAAGGAAAAAAAAAATCACCAGGAACTAAGTTAACAAAAGGAGTTAGATCTGTAGCAAAAAAAAAAAAAAAAAACTTGGAGAAATTTCAAGTATAAACTTCTTTATACTTTTCCTGCCTTCCTGACTTCTAGACAGGGGTTGATATAAGGTAGTTACCAGGGGTTACCTGGAATAGGAAGGGAGGTCACTATAGATGAACAGGTATGCAGAAGGTGTGATAGCAAAAGATACATTAAAAATATTTATGTCAGGGCTGGGGTTGTAGCTCAGTGATAGAGTGCTTGCCTCACAGGTGGAAAGCACTGGGTTCGATCCTCAGCACCATAAAAAAATAAAATCAAGGTATTGTGTCCATCTACAACTAAAAAAAAATATTTATGTCAAACATATATGTTTGTACAAAATTTACCTATATGAAAAATTTTTTCAAGTGATTAATGGGACCATCTCAGGGTGGTTGGATTTTAAGTGGGTTTTAAAAGTTCTTTCTTATACTTTTATACAGTGTTCAAATTATCCAAAAAAGTATATGTTAATGACATAAACTGAAAAAGCAATAAAACTCTTTTCACAGTAAAGAGGTGGGGAACTTGTCAAAGATCCATCTATCATCCTTAAAGCTACCTGATGATTTCTTTCACACAAAACTAGAACCAGCATGTCCCAGGACAGTCTTTTATTTTACAATGTGATAAAGGAGGTAGTGTGTTTACTTTATGTATTCTAATGCCCCCTCTGTCTTGCTCTGAGATTTTCTTGGTGTTAGAAGTTGTTAAATAAGTACATATGCTCCATTTCTGACCCTGAAATCCTTTCCCAGGTGTGGTTACTGTCTGCTACATCAGATAGTAAATCTGCTATTTCTCCATTACAGACCAGAAAACAAGGACTGAGAGAAGTTAAATCCTACCCGGCAAACATGATTGACAGCTCTACCAGAAAAACTACTGGGACCTTCTTAGTCTCCCAGGCCAATTTTTTCATCTTACTTCCATGCACAGCCACCCTCCACCTTCCTCTAGAGTGGAGCAGGCTGCAGGCTCAGGCTGCAGGGCCAGGCCCCTCCAGAGAATGCCCCTTGATTCGAGAACCACTATTGTTCCCTTCCCACTGGACCATGGAGAATAAACACAGGCCAGTCAGCAACTTTCAAGAGTGATGATGCGGGCTACTTTGGGGCTGCAGTCATCGCAGTCATCGCTGCAGCTTGGCTATGCTCTCTGTGAGCCGTTTTATCCAAAGCTCCCTGCCACCAAAACCTCCACAGTAGAAAGCCATCTGGAGAAGAGCCAGGCAGAGGCCTTGACACTGGTGTTCTCAGCCCAGGGAGGGATGCTCCAGAGGCCAGCACAACAGCAGAGCATGACGATCTCCACAGCTGCTGCCCTCGGGGCTCATCCTGACACCCACTTAAAAAACAACAACAACGGGTGTTCATAATAATAAAACTGAGTCATTAAACATAGAGCCACTGGCTCTTAGAATCATTAGCTTTGATTTTCTTTTTTAAAAATCAATAACCAGAATTTCTGTCTCTCAAACAGTTACCATTTCTTGTGTCGAAGATTTCAAAATCCTTTCCACTAGTGATTATGGGACATTAGGCCTGCTTTCTCCTATGGGCTGGAACAGCGTTTCCCTTAACCAGCCTCTCCCTCCAGCCTCTGCTAACCGCCATTGTGCTCTGAGGGCAGGGACCATGGAATCCTGGGATCTTGGCATTGGAAGTTATCTCAGAGGTCATCTGGTCCTGTTTGCCTGTTTGTCTTCTGAGGAAGCTGAGAGCATCGATGGGGTGGCCAGGACACCTATGAATGTGTCCTGGCCAACGTAGCCAACGTGAGAGGCCTTTTAGTGGCTTCTAACTTCTGAAAGAGCCCACGAGGCATGAGGCATGGAAACACCCGCTCCTGGCCATTCCCTTCCCTGCTGCTCCCTGGGAGCCTCTAGTATTTGTGGACTGTCTTGACACTTCGTCCTCCATCTGAGAAGGTTGGAGGAGGAAGAGAAGGCTCTGGAAACTCTTCCAAATGCCTTCACCACTACTCCCAAGGAGGTCTTCAGACCATCCCTAAGAGAAATTAGAGAAAAATGGACAATTATTTGTCTCTGCTACAGAGCTATGGACTATTTTAGTTGGTATCTGTGCCCCCTCACATTTTTTGGCTTTTATATCTAAAACAAATAAATAAAAACAGCCTGTTGGTCCTCTCCTTCCACCCATCCATTGCAGACTCTGGCCACACCCTGTGCGCATTAGCAAATAACATCGCCCACTCAACTCCCCATTTCATTCTTAAGGAAAATATTTATATTATGCCACCGAAAGGGTTTCCATGGCAATGACGACTGTTAACACTGTTGCCTTAGCAACCACTTGAGTCCATCTTGAAATCCCCTTCACAGACATAAAAGGAAAATTTGTCAAAAGTGTGATTCCACTGGTAGGGAAGCCCTGAAAGACGTTTCCTCACCCCCCAGTTCTCCCTCCAGCTCCCTCTCCTCTCCCCTCTGAGGTATCCCCTTCTGTACGCTCACTCAGGAACTTTCTATGCCTCCTACTCTTCCAAGTGCTTGCCCTTGCCCTTTGCCTATTGCTCAGACTGGAATCCTCTGTGGAGATGCTGCCCTGAGCTCTGCAAAGGGTTAAGGATTGGCATGCAAAGCCATGCCAAAGATAACAGGAGGCAGAATAAATACACACATTATCCTTTTTATAGAACCCTGCTGCTCACCCCTGGAGACTGGGTGCACTTTCTCTCTCTCTCTCTCTCTCTCTCTCTCTCTCTCTCAGCTCAAAAGCAGCTCTGAGGGGAGAATTTTACAGGAGAGACCAGGCTGCCCTGAGATATAGTTCCTAGTTGTGGCATGGTGGCAAATCACCTCTCTCCAGCCTCAGTTTCCTAACATAAAATAAAGGGGTTGGGTGGAGGATCCTTCTGACTCTTAACACTCTAGGAATTTTTATGACTCAAGAATGTATCAAGTTAGGCATGGTGTTGCACTCCTGTAATCACAGCAACTCAGAAGGCTGAGGCAAAAGGCTTGCAAGTTTGAGGCCAGCCACAGCAACTTAGTGAGGACCTGTCTCAAGATAAGAAAGAAAAAGGACTGGGGATGTAGGTCAGTGGTACAGCAACCCTGGGTTTAATCCCCAGCCCCCCCCCCCAAAAAAAAGAACAGAAAAGAAAAGAAATTATCATGATCCTTTTCCAAAGGCAACAGAGAGTTCTCTTAGCATGCCTGCCCCGAACTCGCACGGGACATTGGGACAAAGTCCTGGAGTGAAGAGAGCCTGCCATGGCTGCCTGAGCATGAGCCTTTTCAGCCCTGACATGCAGTGTGTACCCGTGTGGAAAGTCTCACATCATCAATGTCATTATTAGTACTGTAAACACTAGACTTCAGGGCCACTCTAACTCAAAATCTTCTCTTGTTGAAGATGCTCTAGCAGGCTGGTTAAATAAATAAACGAACCCTTTCTGGGAAACATCAACTTTTCTCCCAAAGGAAATTTCTTTAGTACAATTCATGCCCATCTCTGGAGTTTTCCCTGCCTCTTTCCTTTATTGAAAAGCAGCTTGGGGGGCTGGGGTTGTAGCTCAGCGGTAGAGCGCTCACCTAGCATGTGCAAGGCCCTGGGTTCGATCCTTAGCACCCCATAAAAATAAATAAATAAATAAATAAAAAAGAAAAGCAGCTTGAAAAGCTCGAAATGCTGACCTGCTTTCTTTCACTCTTCCTCTCCTTTCTAATGGACAGGGAGGAAGCTTTATTAAGAGAGGAAGAGAGTCCTTTAAATCATTTTTATCACGTTATTAGGAGGTTAAAGAGTCACTTTACCAGTTTGGTATGGAGTCCAGGAGAAATGCAGTGGATAATGGGAGAAAAGGAAAGAAAAAGAGGAAAAGCAAAAGCAAAGTTCAGAGGGAAGCCAAAATACCTCACCAAATCCCTTCTTGTATAATGTCTACAAATGTCACATCAGACGTACTCAGACTTTTGATCTAACTGAAAAGCAGTTCAGAGTTGGGCTTTAGAGTGAGACAGAGCTAAGTTCAGCGCCTGGGTCTGACACACAACATCCTTGTGCTGTGAAAGCTTACTTGACCTCTTTTAGCCTCAATCTCTTTATCTGGAAAACAGGAGAAGCAATATCTACACAATAGGGCTATTTGATGGCTAGTTTCATGGATCAACGCAGCGGCTCAGTTATAGTACTCATGTGTTAAACCAAACACTAATCTAGATGTTGCTATGAAGGTATTTGATTGAAAAGGTTAATATCTATAATCATATAACTTTGAGTCAAGGAGGTGATCCTTAAAAGTGTGTGGGAGGCTTTTTCAATAAGAAGGCCTTAAAGCAAAAACTGAGGTTTACCAGAGAAGAAATTCTGCTTGAAGACCGTAACATTAATTCCTGCCTTTACTGCCAGCCTGCCCTGTCAATTTTGGACCTCTAGCCCTCATAATCCCATACGGCAATTCCTTAACATCTCTCTTTCTCTCTCTCAACATTATAATACGTATTTTGTATTATAAACACTCCATCCATCCATCCATCCATCCATCCATCCATCCATCCATCCATCCTGTTTCTTTGGAACATTTGGGCATTGGGATAACATACAGTATTAGACATGTTTGCTGGGCCAGCTCGACTACAGCCTGTGTGAAGGGGAACTGATCTGATCCTGGGCCTGCTGATTGAGAGACCACAATTTGCCCCAACATTCCCTCTTGCCTGTTGGCCAGGGCTGATTGGACTAGGCAGAGTAAGACCCCCAACCTAAAAGCAACCAGTCATGGCCTGGCCTGGTCCGATCCAAAAGGATGAGCCAGACCAATTAGTTTACTTTTCTTAGGAAACAGATTAGGAACTAAAGAAAGAATTCACCAGTTGGTAGAGGACAGGTAAGGTCAATAGTGGAACAACTGAAAAGGCACATCACAGCAGTCTTGGAATAAGACTTGTCGTATCCAGCCCACGTAGCATTCTGTGACTTGGAAATCTGTTAAAAATCTTTAAAACTCTGGAGATTTTGCATACAACCCTAGCTCTTTGGCATCTTTTAAAAAGCTCTGCGTGCTGTAACTTGGTGTCTATGTGGCTGGAATCAGCTGATGCTGGGTGCTGTTGCAGGGACCATGTGTTTTCCATCCACCAGCCTCCACCACATGCTCTTGTTACGCTCCACCTGTTCAGCTTCACACTCTCATTACCTGCCCAATGCATGTCGGCACTGTTGCAGCCTCTATGAGTGTTGATGTTGCAATCCTAAATCAGAGGGAAGATTCCTTGACTGGCTTCTCAGAAACTAGAGTTGCCTTGCATCCAAGCCAGAATTATGAAAGCCAACCTTAACATGGTTCCTACTTCTAGATTTCCTTGAGGTTTCCCTTAATCTTCTGCATGGAGCTTTATAAAAACAAAAAATCCTCTTTGCTGAGCTAGGGTGAATGGGTTTTTATTCTGTCCAATAGAAAAACCCTGTGGATATAAGGATCAGGACACCCTCCTTCTTTTCCAAATCTTTCTGAGGTTGCGGTTTGTACAATGGTCTGCCATTCGAGGACTCCAGGGAACAATGACTGATGTTTGGGAGGGTCACTCTCAGGGACTGGCTGAGCACCAGGAACCAGGGTCCAGTCCATTTTTGCCAGAGGACATATAGGGATGAGAACTGCAGCAGGCTGGTTTATGAGCCAACAGAATGACCAATACCAAAATAACTCCCATAGGTACCTGCCTGAGGATTCCCTTGCTAGGTGTATGCAAGGTATAGATTGGTCCTTTAGATACCTGGGGAATTCAAAGACAGTGTCTAGGAGGATTTGGGGGAAGCTAATTCAATCAAGCAATCAGAAAGGGCTTTAGCAATGTCTTTGGAGACCCCTCCAGCTGGGAAGGGATCCAAGATTACTAGATGTAGGTTTTGGGACTTAAGTATCTCTGCATAAACACTATTTATCAACCATGGATGGAAGCATGTAATGTATTAACCATTGGTACCATGGAACCTGTGACTGCAGGGCTTTAAGGTAGAATAATAATTAATGAGGTAGTCATTAAGGATATTGGGGACTCAACACCCATTGGCTATGAGTGCAGCATTGGTACCTTACTGGGTTAATGGTGGCACAGGATGTTTCTTTGGTATACACAGGGATCTCTAGGAGTCCTTCTTTGGTGAGGACTTTGGTTCAGAGATGTGTGTGAGCTCCAGGGGATTACAGTTTGTTATCACTGACTCCCAGGTACCTGGACATGAGCTACCCATCTCAGTGAACAGTGAGGTCTTTATCTTACATTCTAGACACAGGCTGGTGGTATTATGTGGATCAGGGCATCAGCAAAATGGTAGAATAGGACTTTCCAGCACTTGTCCCCCCTGCAGAAACATCAATTTGAGCAACTATCCAAGCATGAAAAAGACCTTCACAAGAGCTAAGGAAACCAGAAAAGAGATTACAGCACCTGGGTATAGCACAGAAATAAGAGACGATGCATTGAAGAGGGGAATTAGAATAGTTTTGCATTACCTGGCCCTCCCTTAAACCTAGGAGACACAGAACAGAGAGATAGCATCTGTGTGGCTGCAGGAGAGGTCAATGAGCATCTGATATTGCCCTGATTCCAACAACTAGCTGCCCCCACATAAAGCCCAGCACTGGGAAAGCTCCCCCAGTCCTAGAATCCAAGTCAGTGCTCACAGACTGAGCCTTGAGGCCCACCAAGTGCCAGACAAGATCCTGTAGATGCAGGCTCTAGGCATCTACTAGAAGGACTCCAAGCCAGCCCCACTGGCAGACTGAACTCAGAGCCAGATAAATCCTTCAATTCCCTTCTCACATTGCCTCACGTTGAGCTAATGCTTTCAGGAAGCCACCCCTATCTTTCCCACAATCACCTCTAACTAATTACTTTCTTCCATGTTCTTTCACACAATATACCCCCAAATGTAGTGACTATTTTAAAATCAGAATGGCCCCTGTGTGTGTCTCTGAAGCCAACCCAGTTCTGAGGAAGGCTGGTTTCCTCCCTCCCCGTCCACACCTCTCACTGACGTCCCCCACACCCCCTCCCTCTTGCCAGCTCCAACAGCACATTTCATTTCTGCTGGGTGGATATTTCTGCTGGTCTACGGGGCTGTGTCAAGTGAGAAGGTAAAGTTAGGAGACACTGCTTGAAGTCAGCTGGTCAAAACAAGTATGGGATCTCCCAGGTGAATACCTTTTCTTCCCTTTCTGCCTATGGCCCCTGCCTGAGTCAGTCCCTAACCAAAATAAACTACCCCAAGTCCTGCTCAAGCCTCCAAATCAATGTCTCTGATAGTAAATCCCTAGGAAGCACATATGTGTACCCCATCCTGTACAAGTGGGTAGAAGACACCAACTAACTAACACACATCTATCGTCAATTAGTCTTAGAGCTGTCAAATGAGAGGGCCTTCCTGCCATCTTTTCATTATACTGGGAAAAAATGAGCCCAGGGTGGGGACAGGTCTTATTTCTACAGAGTTCCAGATATTATCAGAGCCAGACCTGCAACCCAGTGCTTGGGTAGTTTACCCCCAACCTCTGCCCTTCCATCATGAAAACACTTAGAGCGCAGAGGGACAACCTTCAGGTTTTCAGACAGGTGACTTAGGAAGTGAAGTGGGCTGAGCAGAGACAGTGTTGCCCACAGTACAGACCCCTCCAAAGGTCTCCCTTGTGCTTCAATTTTGTGTACCTCACCCCGCCTACTCAAAGTGGGACCAGGGGCAGGTGGACAAAGTCAAGCAGTGGTGTCCTTTGCTCTGCCTAGTTAAACACTCGATTCAATTGAATGTTGTTCAACTTCGTTTGCCTGGCTTAGCAAGGGGGCCCAATTTTAATGGGCCTAAGAATTGCCTGGGAGGTAAAATGTGGATTCCTCAACCCTCTTTGAAGATTCTGAGCTGAAACCTGCTGTGACTCCCCCACAGCTCAGGGAAAGTCATTGAGGAAAGGACAGAGTACTCGGCTTTGAATCAGGAGCTGGCTAAGGGAACCAAGCTGTGTGACTTGGGCAAATCCCTTAATTTCCCCCAGGTGTTTACATAAGGAGGTTAGATGGGGTAACCCTAGAGGCCTTTCAGTTCTGACCTCTCAGGACTGTGTCATTTTTTGAGTCCCACATACTCAGACCACTTGGCTGCTGCTTGGCTGAGCAGACAGACACAGAATGCCTGGGCCATTGGCTTTTTTATTTTCCACCTGCAAAGGGTTCTTGGGCCTCTTCTTCCTTCCAGCAGATGAACCTGGAAATAAATCTCTAGCTGAGTCAGAACATGCTAACTGAAGCCTTTCCAACATGTGGAAATGCTGAGAACAGAGCCCAACCAAAGGGTCTATGGCTGGGTGGGTTGGGCCTTCAAATTCTGTTTTAATTCTCCCCTCTCTCTTTGACATGCCTTACCTTGGAGGATGCTCATTTACACACCTGGGAGTGGATTGGCTCATAGATTCCAAACATACAAACCCTTAAGGGGTGATCAAAGAAAGGATCCTGAGGGAGTCCAGTGTGGGCTGGCAGGTGGGAGACTTCTCCCTTTGAGTCTCCACATTCCATGGAAGGGAGAGAGTCTTTAGAGTCAGGCTTGAATTCCAGTCTTATGCCAAGTGGCTTAATTTCTCTCAGCCTTTTGTTTCCTTGTCTGAAAAAACAAAGTGGGAAGGACCCAGCTCACCTGTAGATCTGCAGTGAGAATTAAATCTGATTATGTACAGGAGAGAGCCTGGCCCTTAGAAGGGGCTCTGTAACCCTCACCCTTCCGTTTTCTGCCTTCGGCTCTCCTCTAGCCCCCACCTCTGCTTGGGGGAAGTGTCTTTGCCCAAACTTTCCAGTCTTAGGAATCATCTAGATAGAACAGGGGTGGGGGATGGACTCATTTTCTGTCTTTAGTGTTATTGAAAAATATTCAAAAGAACCATTTCCACCAAAAGTAACTCTGGGGAAACAAAAGGAAATGAACAAAGCCAGTATAAATCCATAAAATGAAATGCAGATTATAGCTCCCACAAGAGCCTCTATGCCTCCCACAGTTTCCTGGGACAATGGGACCGATTGGAGCTGGGGGCCTGTCCCCAGCTGAAGATTGAAGCCCTGTCCCTCCTGTGGGGCCTCCTCTGCCTCTGGACTCTTTTCTCAGCCTGAGGAGGGTGGGAGGCACAAAGAGCATCCAACTTGTTCGGGTGGGCCTTGCAGCTCCTTTGTGGCTCCTGCCCAAGGCACAGTCACTCCTGCCCACATCCCCACCCTGCTGGTGGCCCTGACAAAGGATGAAATGACAGCCCTTTCCGTGCAGAGCTACGCAAGGCTGCACAAAGCCTGTCACGACTCCAGGCTCAGGGGAGACTCCCTCCCACTCAGGTGGGTGTTAGACAAACATCAGGAGTAAACAGCTAGCACCTCTGCTTTTCTGCCTCTGGGCTGGGTCTTGTGGTATGGGCTGTTGGGGCTACTGAAGGACAGAGATCAAGAGCAGCAGGAACCAACCCTGGCATCCCACAGCTCACAGCTCATAATCACGCCCAGTCCTGGGTGAGGTGGGACCTTTGAGGGCAGGCCCTTGCATTGCTGCCACCTCAAGGGCAGAGCTGGTCAAAACATAGACTTGACCTGAGCTTGGGATAACCAAAAGTGAGCCCTGACCCACAGGTCACCAGGACTGAAGGAAGAATGAGATACTCAGTTTCCAAAAACTTCTAGGCTGGATAAGCAGGAGTAATGTCATAATGCAGGCTGCCTTTGCTGGCACAGTCTGAGGCCTGGAAAGGGAGGCCAGGATCAGCTCAGGGATTTGGAAAACTTTCCAACTGTTTTTATCAGGGAGAAAGAAGCTCTGGGGGCACCTGGTTTACATATGTCTATCTGTGGAAGCAGAATAGGTCATAATTAGGGGATGTTATAGGGTAGAACTAGAGTCAGAGAGCAGAACTTACAGCAGGCATTTCCATCACTCAGAATGGCTAGCCAAGGAGCAAGCACTGTGCTAAGGTCTTCAGAGAGATGATCATCTGATTGGTGTGTGAGAAGGTGATGCAAGTAGGATATGTTGGTGGGCATTCACGGGAGCAGGCCCATGGTGCACGAGTAGTCTGAACATGTGTGTGTATACTTCCCAGTCAAAATGAAAATCACCAGTTCTCAACTTTTACAGCCCTTCCTGATGGCTCTGGGTCTCCGCTTCTATATATCTGTTTATGGTCAAGGACTGATTATCAATGCTCTGCCTGGCTCTCCCCAAATAAGATCCGGCGTGCCATCCAGCATGCTAACGGACCACAAGGAGTGCATGGTGCCCCGTGGTGGAGGCATGGGCTGACTCCACCAGAAGGAAGGGATGGTGGATCCTTACCCCGTGGTATACTTCCCCGATAGGACTTCCCTTTTTGTGTCAGGCTCTGGTCCAGTGGGTCCAGTTGCTTATCCAACTGACCCCCCTCCCTTGTGGATGTGTGTTATTCACAGTGTCCCTTCAGGGAAACCTAATAATATATAAATAGAAAGAATCCACAAAAGTGATGGCTCCAGATGACCAATGCTAGCCACTCCCTATGGACCAACATTGCTTTTCTTTGACTCTTGGCTGGAGCTTGCCCTCTTTCTTATACCCTAGAAATTATCTCTGAACTTAACTCTCCAGAACTGTCATGTATTTCCATAAATCCCAAACAAGAACATCTCTTATCAGGATGTACTGTAGACTAGACATCTTGGAAACACAATAACTAACAGGGAGACCTAAATATCTCTTGCACTTAGGGCTCTATACCCTCATCTTATTTATTCTCACTAGAGTACTTTTCCAGGGTATCTTGCTATGTCACTTTGGATCAAACAACTGAAGCAGGATGTCAACTTTGAATTTGAACCTTTAAGGCACCTCTATCTGTTTGGACCTTTTCTTTGTTGCACTGGAAATTATCGTCTAGTTTTCCCCAGGATGGGATGAAAAAAAAATAAATCTTCCGATCCCCTCCAGGGAGGAGAGATGACTATATTCTCTGAATACCAACTTTCCTTGTCTTCAAAGAAGGAGGTTCCTAGTTTTTCTTTTATTTTTCTTTTTAAATTATGAATTATTTGAGCTCCAGGGTTTTGTGGGAGGAACATTTTCTTTGGCTATCCAGCATTCTTTTCCTGCTTAAAAACAGCCCAGTTTCCTTTTAGAGATCTCTCTCTCTCCCACCCCCCTGTTGTGTGTAGACCCATGTGTGGCAGATGGGTATATCTTTTCCTCAAATATAGAAACTGGGTGGTTCCTGGAGACTCCCTTCCCTGAATCCTCCTTTGTCACTATGGTACTGCCAGGGAAGTGGGCATGTGATATAAGCCTAACCAATCACACTCTGCCCTGGGATATTAAAGGTTGAGCCCAATAACGCAGGATGCCAAATTGGAAGGAGCAAGACCTGACTGTCTGTTCCCTCCTACCCTGGCTCCCAACTGTTTCCAAGCTCTCACAGACCTTGAAGCTCTTCCATGAGCTCTCTGATAACTTCTAATACATTTCCTTTTTTCCTTAGATCCCATTTTAGGACTTGGCCAAAACCAAGGATGACCCCCTTCCCTGGCTTATTTTGATTTTTTTTTTTATAAATAAACAATAAGAAAGAAAACCATCAGGGGACCAAGAAGCCAAAGAACTTTTCTGTTGCTTCCTCTATTCTCCCTCAAAACATTGCTACTTGGTGGTGGGCTGAGAGAAGACAGCTTGATGCACCACATTCAAGCCAGTGCTGAGACACCAGCTCAGACAGCTCACCACTCACTCCCATCATTCCCATGAGTGGTACCTTTATAGCACCTGGTGGCCTCCGCCTTTCCCCTGGGCAGCTCTGAGATGAGGGGGAGTTTCGCTCCAATTGCCAACAAACCACATGCTGGGCCGCGCTGTGGCTCATTGCTCTGCTCTCATTCAGCCTCATCTAGGAGAGAGCTCCTAGAGGGCACCCAGACAATAGGAGGAGTAGGAAGAGCCTGGCCCCCAGCTGAGCCTTGTGCTCAGGCTCAGCTAACCTCTCTGGAGCAGAGACAGTGGGAGCAGGGCACTGCTAACTGCTAACAGCTGAGAGCACAAGCAGGCGGTGGGGGCCATGGGCCTCACCATGACCAGCCAAACATGACCTGAGATTTTCAATGACTCAAGAGTCAAAGGGGAGATGAGACTCCCAATAAGCTCATTGGATCTAGAGATTAATTTCAAGATCAGTTCTGCCCCTCACTGAGGTCCCTTGACACCAGAAGGCAGAGGGAAATCAGAACTGAAGGAAGAGAAGATCCAGGTGAAGGGAAAGAGGGGAGTAGACAGTGATCTGAAGCTCTGTTACATCCAAGAAGGACTGGAATTGTTTTTGCACCTGAGGACACAACTGAAACCAGTGTGCAACAGTCCAGGGCAATAGATTTGCATCCGAGTAGGAAAAGTCCTTACACAGCAGTGTAGCAGTGAAGGGCTCCCTGTGGGAGCTGATAGGAGCCCAGCCTCAGGAGGCAGCCACCAGGCTAATAGTCCAGCTCTCTCACCTAACAGTTAGTTGTGTGACCTCGACAAGTCAGTGGTCCCCTCTGTTCTCACTTGACAGGGAAAGAAATAACAGTACCATCTTCCCGGGGTATTTGGAAGGGCTCATGAGTTAATATTAGTAAAGGCCTTGAACAGTGCCTGATGTATGTAGGAGCTGGACATCAGCTGAGCTTACGCTTGGGAGGCAGTGAGCACCTCTTTGCTGAAGGGTGTCACACGTGAAGAGACCATTCCTGCCGTGGATCAGGGAGAGAACACAGGCTCTGTGGCAGAAGGTTCTGGCTTCCCATCACAGAGCTGCCACAGTGATTTTTAGTGAGCCACAAACTTCCCAGTTCTCCATGTTCACATCTACAATGAGGCTGCTCTCTGTCCCTCCACAGAACTATCATAAGAATTAATCATGTGTACAGATGGCTATTATGTTATTTGTACTCGTTTCGTGCTTTTGAAATTGGAAAAGATAATCATATAAGACATTTCCAGACTGATCACCTCTGTGTGGCCTCATGGCACATCAGGGATCAGGGAGGATGTGACGACCGCTCTCTGCCCTCCTCCCCGTGTGCCCCCGCGGCTCCCCGGATACCAGAGCTAGTCCTCTGCAGACTTCTGGCTGGTCTCTTTGTCCTTTCAGAGTGAGTGCCAGCTCCTTTCAGGCTGCTTTGTGTGACTCACCCTTATTTGCAATTAACTGTGATGTTCTGCTGGAGGCTTCCATTATGGATGACGAACGGGGAGAGCCACTTTGGCCTAAATGGGGTCTGCAAGCTGGATATCTGACCTCAAGGTTTACTCTCAAAGAGACAGAAGATAAGCCTCCAGGCAGTTCATGGCAGACCTGCCTCAGTCCCCCTGCCCAGTTTTGGGTCCTCACAGCAGATTCAGTCCTGAGGGCCAAGCCTGCACATTCACACCCTCTCACTGGCACCTGTCTGGACGGCAGGAGCCAGGAAGCTAGGCTGGTGAGGGAGGCTGGCAAGGACCGATGCTCTGTTTCTTCTCTTGGAGTCAGCCCTCCATTTAATTCAGGATTCTTTAATTGAACACCTACTCTGTGCCAGGCACACTAGGGGATAAATGTGGATTCAAAGCCATCATTAATCCTTAGAAGCTTCCAGTTTGAAAGGAAATGAAGGCAGATCCATGAGTAGTTCTGAGCCTCCACCATGCCAAGGAGTGACTGCTATGGAAATACCGAGAGGAGATTTTTTCCAACCAAAGAGGGCTCGAGAAAGGCTTAGTACACTGGTCGTTTGATGAGCACCTACTATGTGCAGGATGTTCCCCTTAACTCACATAATCCAGAGACCTCTGTGAGGTGTAAGATTACTATGGCCCCTACTTGACAGATGAAGGAACAGTGGTTCTGAAAGGTTAAATAACTCACCCACCCACGGCCAGAAGGAGGCAGAAGTGGGACAAGATTCCCAGTCCAAAAATATGTGCCTTTTCCATGAAGCCAGGCTGCCTGCTTCTTACAGATGAAGTTTTCCTGGTCCTGACAGAACACTGATATTTTATCAAGCAGCTCAGGCATGGAGGGATTTTTCTCTGCTTCTACTTCCAGACAGGTACAAACTGCCTGCTCCAAGACAGAGCAAATATCCTCCCCTCTTCTTCCCACAGGGGGCTGATGAAGCCTGATAGCAGGCTGGAGAGGGGCCACCCATTCTAGTCCCTCCCTCAGCCTACTCCTGAGTTCAACCCTAAACAGTAACCTGGCTGTCAATCCAAATAGCACTTCCATCCACTGAAATCAGCAACTCAGATTAATTTAGCACCTGATGGAAGCCATTACTCAGTTATGCACCATTAATAATCCACTCAACTCTCTAACTAGCTGAGCACAAACACATCCCTCATGTCACCTCAAGGCCTCTAAGGAGGAATGATGGCTCAAGGCAAGTTTGTTCTCAGTCAAAGAATTTTAGACTATCGGTCCTGGAAGAGGATCAAGTACTTTGAGAGAATTCAGTTTAAACATCTCTTTTTAAAGTTTCCATACTGGGTTCAGAGAAGGGAAGGGGCAGGTCTGGGGACTTCAAGAAAGGACATCAAAGAGACTTTGTATTTTCCAAGTTCCACTCCTATAGGGAAAGGCAGAAGAAAGATTTGCTGAGCAGATCTTCTGCAAATATCTGCCCCAGATGTCGCGCTATCTCCTTGGAGTCCTGCACCTCAAGTTCAGATGAGAAACTTGATGATCGGATGAGTCAGGGAGGTGACTGAGTCACACAAGAAGAAGCATAGCCAAGGAGGAAACACACACCCGCCTGTCTCCAAAATCCTATAATAGAATGGGAGGAGGCAGGCAGGTTCCCTCTGCCTTTTTTGAGGCTTGCAAAAATGGGGTTGGGTTTGGTATGGATCCTGGAGGTCTAGGACCTTCAGCTCAGAGGGGCCCAGCACTGGATCTTTCCACACAGGGAAGTCTGAGCTGCCTGAAGGCATGAATGACCAGCCTGCGCAGGCTTGAAGTGACACACAGAAGGCTGGGGAGAATGTCCTTACATCTCCAACCTTGTTCCTGGATGACTCACGCAGCCCACGGAACAAAACTGATGTCTTCTTCAGCACCAGCAAATTGTATTTCTTCCTTAAAAAAAAAAAAAAACAGAAAGAAAGAAAAATAAACAATCAGCCTGCAGAAGGCTCTGGTGTTATTCTGTGGTCATGGAGCCATCCTGTGGCCACTTCACTGGACAGGCTGAAACCTGCCACATCAGGACCCAGGTCTCCCAGAGCAGTTTCTCAGTCTTATGCTCGGCTCTGACCAGACCCTCTGCTCCTACCAGGGACATTTTGTCACACCCTTATCTCCTCTGAACTCATGTTCCCTATGTGATCAAGTACTCTGGAAGCTTCCCTCACTTTCCTCATGCCGTCCCTCTTCCCTGCAAGAAAGTCACTCATCTCTCAGTCTTCCACTCTAGGGACTCTGCTCTGTGGGCCCTCTGTGCCCCCTCCTGCACTCCAGGAGCACTGCCCCCTCCTGGCTTTGAGCCCCCACACTCTCCAAGTATACACTACTCACAATAATAAAAACTAGCTAACATTTACTTTGTTTATTTCAATCCTGGGGGTTGAACCCAGGAGCGCTCTACCCTTGAGCAACACCCCCAGTCCTTTTTATTATGTTGAGACAGTATCTTGCTAAGTTTCCCAGGCAGGCCTCAAACATGCAATCCTCCTGCCATAGCCTCCTGAGTTGCTAGGATTACAGGCCTGTGCCACCATGGCCGGCTACCAGCCAACATTTATATGGTAGGCTAGGTACCAAGTAGTATTCTAAGGTATGTGTACATATGTATGCATACACACATTCATTTAGGTTTCACAATCCTAGGAGACAGGTATTATAATTATTTCTGTTTACAGAGAGGAAAAATAAGACATGGGGTAAGTTATTTGCTTGAGATCACTCAACCAGGTGGTGGCAGAGCCAGGATCTGGGTTTCTTCAGTCTGTCATCCTAAACCTCACGACCCTCCAGCTCCAGCACACCTCATTTGACCTGTCTATCTCTCAGGCTGCACCTCTGTTCTGTCCTCTGCTTGAGGAGAGGGCTTATGTCCTATTCCTCCAGGCGTCTCTGTGTTTGCCTTAGTGCCCAGACCACAGGAGGGGCTCAGCATGTGCTAGCTGAATACATGCCACTAGGTCTGACCACCGTGAGTGCCACAGCCACTTCACATGGCTCCCACACATTGCCATGACTCCTGTGTTTGCAGTTCACCTGTGACAAATCACTAGCCCTGTTCTCAGTGCCGAGGATGGAACCTCGCTGGTGCTGCTCCCAGCACTGCCCTGTCTGGGGTTCAGTGCTTCATCCTGTGGTGCACAAGGAGTACAGCAAGTATAGGCAAGCATTCATCTACTCATGCTTCTATTCCTTTGTCCTTCAAAGGCACTAGTTCTGCACAATAACACACATGTATGGTGGATGCCACAAATCAGGCACTGTTCTAGGTGCTGAAAACACAGTGGTGGACAAGAAGAAGTTCCCACTGTGATGGCAATGACATCAGGTGGGGATCAGACAGTTGACAAATAACAGCTTGGGTGCCAAGTGACTGTGAGCCCATGAAGAAGAGAGCGGGAAGGGTAACAAGCAGGGGGAGGTCAGGGAGGGAGTCTGAGAACATGCAATAGCAGAGACCTGAGGAAGACAAGGGGAGACATGGGCTACTACCTGGGGAAGGGGTGCTCCAGGAAGAGGAAGCACAACAGCAAGGCTCTGTGGTGAGCCCATGTGCAGACGGACAGAAAGAACAAGGAGCCACTGACTCACGAGCAGAGAATGAGAGCATTAATGGTGGCACGTCATGGAGCTCCTCGTGAGGCAGAGTGAGGATTTGAAGTTCTATTCCGAATGTGTTGAGAACGCCTAATGAGGCTGGTGCGTGGGGCTGGTGCCATCTAACCTGTGTTTGGAAAACTTGAGCCTGTGGGTTTATGATGACGATGTCTCTCAGTTTCCAAGATCAATAGCAATGTTTTGGTGATGTTCTATAAATACTCCTTTCTGTGACCACTGCCTTCTCTACTCTCCTGTCTTCAAAGCTCACATTGTTTCTCTCATGGACTTTAACTGGCTTCAACCAGAACTTACAGGCTAATAAGAGACACAACCAAACAATTGTACTCTTGATGATATAAGCTTTTCTAGGGCCAGAGGAGGGGACCTTGTGAGTGCAGAAATGGGGCTGCTCGGCCAGACATGAGAGTCAGGACATGACACCTGAAGGATGAGCAGGAGTTGGCCTGGAAAGGAGAGTGTTCTGGGCAGGGGAACCACCCAAACGGACAGAGAAATCGCAGTGCCCCTGCAACCTGTGTCCTTGATTCCCTCACCCATTTGTCCTTCAGTACCCACCTCACTAGCTCCAACACTAGCCAGGCTGGGAAAATCCTCTTCTGCTGCTAAACATGGCTACAGAAATTTGTCACTTCCAGTTCCAACATGAATTCACACTCTAGTCCCAGCTGGACCTTGGGCCACTCAGCACTCCTCCTTTCTTTGATAATTAACTGCCTGCCTCATCCCCAAAAGCACTCTCTCCACACTTCTACTTCCTTCCTGCTGACCTCACTCACTGAGGGTGCTGACCTCATCTGGCAGTACAAAGCTCCACCTCCTCCCATACCTCCTAGAAGGCCTGCCTCTTCAACTGCTTCCTTCCTTCACTGCTCTCAGAAAAGGATGTGATCCTTCTACTGGGGGAAGATAAGCCCCTCGGAAGAAATTAAGCATTTATCTTGCTTTGCCTGGATTGTATCACACAGTAACCAAATAGAAGATAAGGGAAAATTCTTTTTTATGGAAGAATTCTTGCTAAAAAACGAGAATGGGATGAAGAGTTAGAAACTCATTTTTTTTTTTTCAGTTCCATTTGGGTTAGATGAAAATCCTCAGTAGAAGATACAATCATATTGAATGTTGGTAGGGAACTTTATGCGGATAGATGACGTGGCCAGTACCTTATCTAGATAACTTTAGTACCTAAACTTGATGCTGTTATCAAAGTCACTGAAAATGGGACAACCGACATTAGGGACCTCCTGATGAGGTGAAATATACACCGCATGGCATGCCATCAGCATCGGAATCACCTAAGGGAGGATTCACATCGTTGATGTCTGGGATCCGCCCCTACTGATCATACTTTAAAAGGCCTGGAGTGTAACCTGGGTGTAGAGATAGTTTAAAGGTGTCCCCAGCTGATGGTCATGAGTGGCCAAGGTTGCAATCATTGCCACATGGGACACAAAGCACCGCTGTGATTTGTACTTGACCATCCCAAAGCTGGTCCTGATCAGGACTTTCAAGTTGATCTCTAGCTAAAGGAATTTCAAAGCATAGACAAACAAGTTAAGTGACACTGTGGGGAAGAAACCAGGCAAATCCAGAATGTGATTGTTTTTCTGCCTAGCCACTAATCCATTTCGTTTTTCCAATAATCCAATGGAAAAAGAGAATAGGGACAGTTCCAGATTAAGGGATTTCAACAGGTAAGAACCCAATGCAGTATTTTGGGTCTCGGATTAAATCATTTTTACACAACTAGAGAAACTTGATTATGAACTAGAAATTAATTGCTACCAAAGGGGTCATTATTATTTATCAGGTGTGTAATGCCACTGTGGTTATGTAAGCAATGATTTCAAAATCATATTTTTTAGATGTAAAAGGGTGAAATGAAGCTGGAGGTGGTGGCGCACACCTGTAATCCCAGCGGCTCGGGGCTGAGGCAGGAGGATGGTGAGTTCAAAGCCAGCCTCAGCAAAAGCAAGGTGCTAAGCAACTCAGTGAGACCCTGTCTCTAAATAAAATACAAAACAGGGCTGGGGATGTGGTTCAGTGGTGGAGTGCCCCTGAGTTCAATCCCAAGTACCTGCCTCCCAAAAAAGGGCAAATGATAGGAGAGCTGGGATTTGTTTTTAAATACTTTAGCAATAACAATAATAAAAAATGGATGAAGTAAGTGTTAACAAAATATTATGATTTATTAAATCTGAGTGATGGGTGGGTGGATGAACATTCATTATATGAGTCTCTCTACTTTATCTTTTAAATTTTTATAATATATTTTTGAAAAACCCTTTGTTTTCCTAGTATCAGTTATTAATTATTACTATTTGTTTCATTTCCTCTGTTGCTGCATCCAGCATCATGGTAATCAGCAGTAGTGGCAGGAACTAAAGCTGAGTGCCATGATTCCCACTATAGTCCAGAAGGGTGGGTGTTGTTATCTGCACTGCACAGATGGAAGAACTGAAGTTCAGCAAGATTAAGTCACTAGTTCAAAGGTGCACAGCCAGTAGGAGCAATCAGAAATAGAAGAAATATGGACAGAAAAGTCCCTGGTTTAATCACAGTGTTCTACTGCTGTCTTCCCTCTTTCCCTTGCTCATCTCTCTCATTCTCCACCTTCTCTTCCCTCTTCAGGCCCCCTTCAACCCTTCGGTGGCATGGTCATTTCCTTCTTCTATGCCCAGCACTTTCAGAGACTGTCATGCAGTCACTTCTTGGTCTCTTGCACTATGATTTCTTCTACCTCAAGTTCACAGAAGACTTCATGAAAAAAAACCTGGAGGATGTTCTCAGTCTCACTTAACCTCCTTGCACTGCACAGCACATGCCTGCTCTTTCCTTCTTAGGGACTTCTGTCTCATTGACCTGTCAACCATGGGATTCTCCGGATCCTACCCTGACTCGTCCGCTCACTCCTCCAGACTTAATGTAGCCTTTTCCCAATGTACTAACTACAATAATCTTCATTATCTATATAAATTGTCCTCAAAGTGTGGCCCAAGGACCAGCATCACAGCCTCAGGCCAGCAGAATCAGACTCTCAATGTCAGATAACTTTGTTTTTAATGAACACTCTAGGAAATTCTTATGTCCAGAGAGAAACCATGCTTTTTTGATGGCCCATCCCTTCTAAGGCCTCTTCCTGCCATCCATGAGCTCATGAATCTGAACGTGGCTGCTTTATTGCAGCCTCAGGCTTCTCCCCTGAGTACCCCACCTCTGGCCTCATTGCCAGTCTCATGTTCTACTCATGCTGCCCTCTCTGCTGCCTCCTGTTAATTTTGTTTCTGAGCCATTATTGTGTCTATCCTCTCTCCTTGTCCCACCCAGTCCCATCGCCCTGCCCTCCATGGAATCCTCAGCTCTCTCACCTTGCCTGTTGTATATGTTTTCTCATTCAATTTTTTTTTTTTTTTTTTGGCACTGGGGATTGAACCCAGGGCCGTATGCATGCAAGCCAAGCACTCTGAGCTATGTCCCCAGCCCTATTGTTGTATATGTTTTCTGAGCTATGTCCCCAGCCCTGATGTATATGTTTTCTGAGAGGTATCTCGACTCCCATCCACCAAGTCATCCTCTACACTCCTGCATATGTGCTCAGAACAAAGTACTGATCTAATTGTGTGGATTTTTTCAGCCTTGCAACAAGCAGTGATTCCCTAAGGCCTATAAAAGAAAATCCCCATTTCTCCAAGGCCTGATCACCACCTACCTTTCTGGTCTTATTTTCCATTTCGATCTAAAAGATCAAAACTAAAGCTGCTCTTTATTTTGGATATACATCCATGCTTTGCTCATAACATCTTCCCCCCTACCCCCATCTTGGATGTGGAAATCCCGTCCATCTGGGGAAGCATGGTTCCAAAGAACCTGCCCACAAAACCACGTTTCCTGATCTTTATGCCTTCATGTAATCTCCTTCCAGTCAAATCTGGGAAGACCAATAGAATGCAGCAGAAGAGACATTGCATACCTCCCCAGGGTAGATCATAAAAAACCTTGCAGTTTTCCTCTTGGCCTCTCAGAATGCATATTCTAGAGAAGACACTTATCATGCAAGGAGCCATTTGACTATCCTGAGTTTTCCATGCTGTGAGGAAGCCCAACTAAACAAGTGAAGAGGCCACCTAGAGAGAGATACCTTACGAGCCGAAACTGTTCAAACCACCCTAGATGAGGTGCCAGACACGTGAGTAACAAAACCATTTGGAGGTCCAGCCCATCTGACTTTCAGATGACTCCAGCCACAGCTGCAACCTGACTGCAGCTCCTTGGAAGATTCCAAGTAAGAACTACCAACTGACCCAAAGGACTCTGAGATAGTATAATAAATTGTTTAAGCCACTAAGTTTTGAGTCATCTGTTACCCAGTAATTGATTTCTGGAACAACTTCTAAGTACAGGACAAATTCTCCTTCCACAGTAAGGAGATTCCCAAGTGCTGGGGTAAAATGAATTGTTCTCTCCCGTGTGCTTCACAGTCCCTGTTGCCTATCAAGGGGCCCCAGCACAGTCTACCTCACAACACGCTTAGGAAGGACAAGGATTTTTTTTTTTTTTAAATTGTGTCTATGTGGCTCTGGTATCAGTCACTGTTCATGGTACAGAACACATGCTCAGATAATGTCTGCTGAATTGAATTGATTTCCTTTTCTTCTTCAGTCCCTTAAGGCAGATAGGTAGGCTCAAGAAGATCCAGACACAGAGAATGAAAGGTACCCCACAACACATGGTATTGGCCAGTGAAGTTCACAATACCTTTATTTTTATGTGGTGCTGAGGATCGAACCCAGCACCCTGCGCATGCCAGGTGAGCTCACTACCACTTGAGCCACATCCCCAGCCTGGCCAGTGAAGTTGAATGTGCCAAATCAACCTTGGCAAAGCCTACCAAACCTGGAGGGAGGAGAACTAGAGGCAGTGTTAAAAGCTCATTTGGTGAAGAGAGATAAAAGAGGGTAGAAATGAGCATCACTCCCTGTTCACTAACAACAGACAGACATTTGTGAACCTGGTGCCTTTGGTGCTGAGAGCATACCTTTCTGATTCCCTGGATTCTCCTACAGGCTGTGGGAAGAAAGTCTCCAGCCCATGGGAAGAATCCAGGCTTGTCCACTACAGGCTTGGCCGAGACCCATGCTGCAAATACTTGCTGTACCAGACAATGCCAAAACAGTTCTCTTCATTATTATAAAATTTTAATCAGAAAGCCACCACAAGTTCTTCTGGTGGGCCAGGAATAAATCTTCTATTCACTGTGTGCCCATTTATAACGTACCCCCCAATCCCCCTCAGCTCCCCTCCATTCCCTTCCTACTAACAACCCTCCCATTATTTTTAATATTCTTCCAAGTAATTTAAAGTATGTTCTATGCAAATTGCAGCTGTCATACTAGGCAGATGATAAAAAAAAATCTCTACTCTGTTGTAGGACATGATTCTAAGTCATCTGCCTCTATCTTCTATGTGAGCATCTTTCTAAGAAACTGGCCCTTTAGATCAAGATACATATCAGGATCCTATAAAGCTTTGAAAAAAAAAAATCTACTCCTGCGTTCCCTCCGAGTACAACTAAGTCAGAATCTCAGTGTGCTAGGTCTGAATATCAACATTTTTTAAAAAGCTCTTGAGGTGATTTCAATGTGCACCAGAGATGAGATGTTTGTGTTCTGCAGAACACAAACATCCAGTAATGTGGGGGGTTCAGGCAAACCCAATTTCCTGTCCTGTCCTGTTTCTTATTCTGGCTGCAAATTATCTTTTTGCAAAATATAGTCTGTCCTGACAGGACAAGAGGGACATCAGACAGACAGGAAACTGTCGCGGAGGGAGTCTTGACTAAATTCAGACCTGGTCACATTTCATGTTTCAATTTTGTCATTCAACATTGAATTACTGTTCAACAATGGAACATGGTGTTTTGTGACAGCTCTGAAGACTGAAGCTTGAAAAAATATCATGCTATTAAATGTGAAAACAGGATTTTCTCTCATCTATGGTTAAAGCTGTGTAAATATATACATTTTTTAAAAGCCTAAAAATGAAAGCAAAAAATGATCACAATTAGGGTATTGGATGATTGTTTAATTTTCTTTCAAAACTCCATTTGTGTCTATCATCATACTTTTAAAATTGGGGGGGGAAAAAGTCCAAATACTTGAATTTGTAGGAAGACTGACTTTCACCCTGACCAGGAGCTAGACGGGTTTCCAGGCCTCAGTTTCCTGGTCTGCAGCTTGGAGCAGAAGAGTCGTAATGTCTCCTGCAGCACCATACCGATTCTAGGCTCCCAGGGTGTTGTTTCTAGGTGACAAGTTAAGCAAATGTTGTTCAATATGCTTCGTTTAGCGAAAAGTCAGGGCCAGGCCTGCTCTGGAGGAGCTGTCTCACCTTCTCACCTCCCAGGCACACCCGGCCTACAGCTCTGCCCTCGCCTCCGCCCACATCGTGCCTTACAGCTTGCCAACTTCCCTCCGTGGTCCCCAGTCGCCCACTCAGAACTGCAGTCCTTCTTCCGGACCGCCCCTGCACGATGAGCAGTTTGCCAGTTAATATACATCAAGCTGCCACCTTCAAACAGCTCGGAAAGCCCCATCTGTTCTCAGTAGCATTCTCGCTAGAGCGACCCCCCACCACCCACTCCGCTGGCAGCACACACACAGGCCGTACAAACAGGGTCCTCCCCTATGCTGGGCAGCAAGGCTGGGCAGGGCTTAGCTTGGGGGAACAAGAGGCAGAAATAGCGGTCACCTGGCTGAACTAAGGGCTCCATGCTGTGCCTAATAGGACCTCTTTCTCAATATTGGTGCTCTCCTGGGTCAGGGTCTATTCTGAGTCCCCCTCTCCTGGAGAGATCTGAGTGCTGACAGCCAAACAACCCTGGATATCAGCACCAGGTTGTAGAAAAACTTGTTCAGTGTGAATTTGGGCTCCTTGCTTTTGGCTCCCACCCATTGATCCTATGTGTTAGGAGTAATAATCTCATTCTTTGTTCTCAGCAACCCTGAATGGTAGGTGCTTTTATTATAACCATGTTTTTGGATAAGGTAATTGAAGTCTAGACAAAATAGTTTCCTTAAAATATACTAAGCTGTATATCCATGGAGCAGAAGAGTCGTATTCTGAATTCAGAAGGCTTGGATAAGGATTCTGGCTCTGCCACTTTTACACATTTGTAACTTTGGGTGAATTAATCTCTCTGAGCATCGGCTTGCTCTTCTATTAATTGGAGAGAATGATTCCTATTTATCGGGATGGGTGCATACGAAATAAATGACATAATCTACATAAAATGCCTACCGAAGTATTTAGTAGAGAATGTGTGCTCAGCAAATACAAACTGTCCTGGATGTGAATCCAGATCCTTCTTCCAGCTGCTCAGAAGTGACTTTCTATAAGTGAATTCATCTGGGTGCATCCCTCACATGGGGCTCTTGAGTGCTAGGCTCCAAATGCCACCATGTGTATTCACAGGAGCCCAGGCTTGAAGAAAAGGAAGACTCTAACACAGGCACTGAATGCAGATTATTTTAAAGTTCACCAACTCCACAGTGTTCAACTGCATTATCCCCTTTTATATTACTAGAAACTTGGCTCCCCCTAACCAAGTGACAAAGTGAGATGGTGGAAATGAATGAAATATAAGGGGAAACCATATAAGATCACCCATCTAGGGGCACACTCCAAAGGGGAGTGGAATAGTTTCAAGATCCCTTAAAACAAGGAGGCTTACATCCCAGCTCCTTCTGCCCCATATAATCAGTTCCTTGCTCCAGTCAAAGATGGAGGATTTTTTTTTTGCATAGCAAATACAAAGACACTTAGTACATAAATAAAATAAAACCTGACTACCCAGTTGTCCATTCTGCCTTTGAGATGGGGATAATTTAGAGGCTGAATAAGCTTTATCCCTGCCCCGACATTCAGGTTGGAATAGGTGGCAACAGTGGCCACTTAGAGCATTCCAAACTTTGTGAGCAATATGCAGACTTGCTCGGCCCAAATATAGAGAATCACCTAGTAAGTGCTGAAGTGTGTGTGTGGGGGTGTACATGTGTGTGTGTGATGTTAGTGACTTTAGAATCCAGCGTACAAGTACACAAATTGAGGAGGATGACATCCCCATGGAAGGGACCCCAGAGATATGCTCTCCCATTGTATCCTTCACCAGGCCACCACTTGGAGAATCCAGAGAAAAGGTAAATTTCTGTCTTTGTCATTCAGCACTGCTGCTCCCACAGTTTGTGGCCACCTGGGCAATGGAATGGTAAGCTCACCTCCACATGTGCAGCTCTGAGGAAACCAGCTCGAGGGCAGGAGTCTCTTTCTGGTACAACCGGGCCTGAATAGAGCCTTAGCAGAATCCACTGCCTCGCTTTGAGGAGTGAGATCAATCATTCCCTTTACAGAGCACCCCTGCCAAGCTAATCTGCTCTGCTCTTGGATATAAAGATGGCAAACCTGGAGTGTTTCCTTTACATAAATAAATAAGGATCCCATAAATAGCCCAGCCTGCTTGCTTTGAACACTGGAGCAACAGGCTTTCATCCTGACAGCCCCTTGACATCCTGTCAACCTCATGGGAAGTCATTTCTGCCTATTCACAATGTTGATTGCTTTTTCTAACACCTTTGGAAATGACAGACACTTTTAGAAAAGGAAAGGCCCTTTCATTTAATTTGAGCCAATTCCTGTTACAAAAACATTCTTCTATTTCCAGCAGTATTCCCAAGTGTCCGATTTCAGTGCTTGCCTGAAAAAGTAGGGAGTATATGAGACAGAATTAATATCTATATTTTAATGGCAAGGAATTTTACAGTGAAACATCTCATTTAAATTTTATATCAACTTAATGTAGAAGACAGAATTACTCCATCTTATAGAAACTGGGACTCAGCTATGCAGGTGGGAAGCAAGGATTCCCACCAGCTTTGTCTCTTAGACAAGCTCCGTCTTACCTTTCTACTTCCCCACATTTGGGTAACACTTGCCGTGTAGGAAGCAAGGAACTGGTGTAAACTGGCTCGTTTAATTCCTACAACTTCGAAATCTAGGAATTATTTCAAATTCCCATTTTACAGAGGGGAAACTGAGGCTCGGAGATAGGAATACAGAGTCAGTGTGACAGAAGAGAGAGGCTGGGAGGGGGTTAGGAGGGAGAGGACTTGTCTGGGAGCAGAGGGACCTGGGTCTCACTACTGGGTTTCTCCTGGATGGGCTTTGTGATCAGTTTGCATGCTCTCCAGCCAGCAGTTCCATCATCTGTAAAGTAGGACGAGGGGCTAGATAGTCTCAATGCCCAGCAGTTCAAATAATGTATGATCTTATCCAGCCTCTTGGTGTTCCCTGTAATCAGATTAGAACTGTAGTGGCAAGGAGAAGCCAACAGTGACTTGTGCACACAACAGGCTCTGGTGGGGTATTTGCATTTGTTCCTGTGTTGAAGTTCACACCTCTCAGTTTCTACAGTTACAATTTCTTTTTTTTTTTTTACATATTCGTTCCTTTTTTTTTATTGTTGGTCGTTCAAAACATTACATAGTTCTTAATATATCATATTTCACAGTTTGATTCAAGTGGGTTATGAACTCCCATTTTTACCCCGTATACAGATTGCTGTATCACATCAGTTACACTTCCATTGATTTACATATTGCCATTCTAGTGTCTGATGTATTCTGCTGTCTATCCTATTCTCTATTATCCCCCTTCCCCTCCCCTCACCTCCCCTCCCCTTTTCTCTCTCTACCCCCTCTACTGTAAATCATTTCTTCCACTTGTATTATTCTTCTCTTACCCCTCCTTTCCTCTTATATGTAATTTTGTATAACCCTGAGGATCACCTTCCATTTCCATGCGATTTCCCTTCTCACTCCCTTTCCCTGTGCCATTAACATTCCCATTGGAAATGGAAATGCCAAATTGCTAATAGCACCCTGGGGGTTTTGCTCCTCATGGTATCATCTGCCTTCCTGAGTTTTTGAAAAACTCATATTTAAGCTCATTAAAATATCAACCTTTTTTGCTTAAAAACAGGGAGCTCTAGGCCAGTGTCTACACAAAGGCAGAAAATGAAATTGTACCAGAAATAAGCTGGCCCACGTGAGTACTGACTCCACCGAGTGGCTGGGAACATCTGAAGGACCAGATCTGCCCCGTGCTGATGGGAGCTTTGCTGGTGGGAGGTGCTAGCAGCAATGGCAGGCTAGTGCTGAATTAAAGCAGCAGCTGGGGCCAGATGTGGGTGGGGGCGCATGATCCCCATCTGTGATACAAAACTGGAGGGAGAGGCAATGGAATCCTGAACATAAGGCCGCTGGTGGAGAATGAGCTGGCCAGGCTTGAATGTGGGCTCTGTCACTGAGATTCCTGTGACCTTGGGGCAAGTGCTTCATCTTTCTGAGCTTTAATTTCCTCACCTTTAAGGTGGATGTCCTGGATTGCATTCCCCTAAAAGCTCTTCCAAAGAAGGATTTGATTGTGAGGACGGCATTTGGGAGGTGACTCTGGGATGAGCTGGGGCAAGGAAGGAAACCAGTGAGTCTGTCATTAAGATGATTACCAGTATGTGCAGCAGGGCCTCAGTCCTGGGGGGAATCTCATGGAGACGGTGTAGAGCATGCCTCAGTGTTGTCCCACTGAGGGGTGAAGATGATGTATCCTCTAGCTCTCACCACTGTGGTTTGGGGATATCCCAGGGACATTAGCATCCCAACACGTTCATCCTCCTGCATGTGCCAGCTGAAAATTGCTACAAGGACTGAATGGGTTTAAGGGTGTAGAGAAAATGATGCTCAATAGGTGAGTGCTTGACTATTCTAATTTAAGATGAGGAAGTTGAGGGCCAGAAAGATTAAGTAACACAGCTAGTAAGTGGTAAAACCAGAATTTGAATCTGGGTGGTTCAGCATGGATAATCATAACAGGCTGCCTGTCAAAATAAATAAATAAATAAAACAAGATACAACGACTCTCATCCATGACACAGGTTCACTGACATGTCACCTCCTGGGGATGCTGTTTGTGTCCCATGACTTCTCACAGACTGTCTTCCATTGCTCTGGTGAAATTGTTCCAGTCCAAACCTGACCTTCATCCTGTGAGCCCAGAAAATGTCCATTGTCAGCACAAGGAAGATGAGCCCATTCAAGTCAGTAATTTACGAATAATAATTATGCTAGGGAATCAGAGCCCCTTTAAAATTAGAATCAAATTCCTGATATCTTCTGTTCTGCCTCTGGACTTTCCTCCCACTAACTAGATAGAGGCAGGATGGGGAGGGGTGCTGCCCCCTGACCCAGGCAGGCACCAGGGAAACTGAGACTGTCCTGTGTTTCTGACTAGCACAACCTAGCTAAATTTATTATATGTATATTCCTGCCTTTTGTCTCACAAAAAGATCTCTGCTTCCTCAAGGCCAGCTTTGAATAAACCTATTTTATTCACCAACCTTTGTTTCCTGAATTTTAGTGGAGCTGAGGCTGAGTGGTACAACTTTTGTTCCCACTAACATAAGAACAGAGACCTTGAGCAACAGCAGTCATGTTACTTTGAAGTGTAATCAGAATCAGCGGGGTGGTGGAGCAGCGTGTGCTCAGAATGAGGGACTAGAAGACTCCCACACTGACAGCAGGACATGGGATCCAGCCACAGTGGTGTGACTCCTGCTTGTTCCTGCCACAGGACAGTGAAATTAGAAGGTAGTGACCAAGGCTTCCTCCTCCAGGGACAGAATTTAGACACATTCACCCACTCACCCACATTTGTCCCCAAGACTCATCTTTCCTTGGATTCCATAGCTGACCAATGTTTCTTCATATAAGCAACTTTTTGCTTTCAGTGAGGATACAGTAAAATTGGGAGGATGGGGAGCCTGTCTCCCTAAGATGCCTTGGGGAATCTCTGGTGCTTGATAAGGATCTTAAGTTCAAGACAACTCTTCTTTCTCTTCTTAGCCCATCTGTACTAACACTATACAATACTGACCCATATGAGGTGCGTGATAACTGCTCATTTAGCAATGAATATCTACCCTGTGATATATAGACAGTCCTTGATCTCCAGGAATTCAGAGTCTACAGAAGAAGAGAGATGTGTGTAGATAATTAGACTCTGCACTCAGCAAGGACTGAGTGGAGGAGCATGGAAGACAGGCATGTGATCAGGGAAGTCCCTGAGAACACAGCTGAGTTGTTACAGTGGATAAGGAGAAGACTCACAGGCAAAAAGGTAGAGAGGGTTATTCCCAGCAGGCAACAGCATGACCCCCTTGAAGAATCCTCAGTGGATTGGGGGTGGGTGAGGGGTTTGGGGGTGATGAGCTTCTGTGCCAGTTAGAACTGCAGGTGCCTTGCACTGGGCTGGGGCTTGCCCAGGCCCTTTCCTGGAGCTATGCTGCAGCACTCCCCCTCAGCTCGATGCCTGTGTGCACACAGGCACCGCTGTGTACTGTGGTACTGTCATGGTGTGCCACCGCCCAGGGAGTTGGGATTTGATTCATAACCTAGAGGATTAGAAGGGTTTAAGTGAAGGAGGTAACAATGCTAGCCGAGTTTCAGAAAGACTGCTCTGACAGCAGTGAGGTGGATGGAGTGGTGAGGAGTCATGGAATAGGCTTGGAGGCCTGAAGCAGAGGCACAGGCAGGGAGGTGAAGGACAGAGGCTGGCTTTGGGAAGTCTCTGAGGGTAGATTGACTGTGATGAGGACCAAGAACCAACGTCAGAAAATCCTGGGATCTTAGAGTTAGAACAAGAGGAAACTGAGCAAACGCTGGCCCCTGGTCCGTCTTTTCCTCATTGTGTAGGAAGTGGGGGAAATAGAGGCCCGGCCATGTGATGGCAGGGGGTGGGGCTTGA
This sequence comes from Spermophilus citellus, assembly GCF_964194105.1. Lineage (NCBI taxonomy): Eukaryota > Metazoa > Chordata > Mammalia > Rodentia > Sciuridae > Spermophilus > Spermophilus citellus. The sequence continues at coordinate 120,693,655 of NC_138188.1, read as the reverse complement.
GGGAAAGGGGGAGGAAACAGCTGCTGTGGGGAGTGGGCACAGGCGTTGCCTGGGGACACCGCAGGCACTGCCAAGCACGGGTTGTTTCCTCCTGCCCTGGCAGCTGCCATCATTCAGGGAACCAGATGGAAAAATGAGGGAATTCTTCCAGCATAGAAGCCAGGCAGGTACTTCTAGATACAGATTTTATTCCTCCCATCTAGCAGAGGGTCACTGGTGCCTGATGGAGTAATTTGCTCACAGGAATGTGAGAAGAAACTCGAGGTCCTGTACCTTTACAACCAGGGTGTGGCCTCCCTTCCATTTGCAGACCTGAAGGCAGAATACAAATGGAGGATCATATACCCGAAGTCTAAATATTTAGAAACTATAAATTAACCCAATCCCAGGATCACTTTGTAACCCAGAGACTGGAGGAGCTGAGCTCTCCCAGGGCCAGCCCTGCCACCTGCGGGTGCTCAGCCATGCTGGGCCAGGATGGGACAGAAGCTGGCCTGGGACCAAGGACTTCAATTGACCTCTGAACCCAGGAATTGAGATACTTAGGAAGTCAAGGCAGGCAGGCATCTCGCTCCATGCATTATTTCACTGATTCAGGATTTTCAGGCAGTTCTAAGCACTTCTCAAAATGACATCAGCTAATGAGAGAAGAGAAAGAGCATAGTGAGTTATATTGGGGAAAGTGACCTGGCTGCACACCTACTTTGGATGACTTGAAGGAACTATAAACAAAACCAGGCCTTCTGGAAACAACCCCATGTTCTTCAGTGAGCAGTGAAACCAAATGGATTATGTCCACAGTGTAAATACTTAATTATTCAGTAACAAAAAATATTGATAAATACAATATAGATGTATCTCAAAAGCATTATGTTAAATAAAAGAAGCCAGGCACAGAAAGCTATAGACTGCCTGATTCCACTGACATGACAGTCGGGAATAGGCAAATCATAGAGAGAGGAGATAGATCTGTGGATCCAGAGCAGGACGTGTGTGTGTGTGTGTGTGTGTGTGTGTGTGTGTGTGTGTATACAGGGTTGGGTGAGGGAGAGAAAGGAATTTGATTTAGTGATAACAGTGTTCTATAACTTGATTATGTTGGTGTTTACCCAACTACACACATTTGTCAAAAGTCATCAAACAGTTAAAAAATAACAAATTTTATAGTTTGCCAATGATACCATCATAAAGCTAACTTCCCAAATAAGAAAAGCAATCAGTTTATCAGATTCTCTTAGTAAGGTTGCCTAAGCAGAGGTAGTGACATTCTCCCTTCCTACAACCCCAATTTGAACATGTAAATCCACATCCCTAGTCTAGGGGCCATTTCAGCCCAAGGTCCCCCTGTGGGAGAGTGGAATATCCTACCCTAAATAGTTTCCTTGGCATATTTTAAATTGGTTATTCAGAGAAATTACAGACCTCTGTAGACCTGAGAATGGCTCTGAAATGTAGTGTTTTGTTTTTTTTTTTTGTAAAGAAATATACATCTCTCTACATTAGCAGAGGAAATAGCAAATGCAGATGGAGGCTTTCCTCTTCTGGTATCTCCCCCTTTCTGCCTAGGGATAAAGCTTTCCACAGGAAGAGAGATGGGTGTGAGGCGGTCCGACACCTGAGCCAGATAGAGATTTCTGCAGGAGGCTCTTACCTGAGAGACTTCATCTGTGTAAGAAAACCCTTGCTCACTCTGCACACCTTCCACAAATCTTCCATACACTGCACCACCTAGCATGGCCCCAGAAGCCCAAGCCCCCCATGCCTTTAAGACAGATATATATCCTTCTTTGAGTCTAGTCTTCCAAGATCTTAGACATGTACTAGAATTTCAATGTTCTTTTTCTTGTTATCTGTCTATTGGGAGTTTATTTCCCAGACTAAAATCATCAAATCTTCAAAGGGAAAAGAGTAAATTTGAACTTCCATATACTGTCTCCTATAACTCCTCTACACTCAATTATTTATCAAACCAACAAGAGAAAGAGACAGACAGAAAAACAGAGATAGAGGAAGAGACAGATATTTAGACAGGAAAGACAAAATGTTTTATATTATGATTTGGGGATACATAGATTCCTTGCAAGTGTGGGCCTCAATCAAGGAACAGCTCCTCTTTCCGGGGCCTAAGGACAATATGAAAAAGTCACAGAGTGGGAGAATCTGCCTTAATAAGTCTGGGTGGGATGTCAACTTCTAACACTCTATAGATTTTGCTCTTGCTTACATAATTCTTTGAAAACAGACTCTGAACTTTGAGTTTTTATTTGAAATTGTGTGTAATTTTTTTTTTCTTTTTACATCATGTTAGGCAATTTTTCTACCATTGAATTACATCCCCAGCCCTTTTGAAAAAAATTTATTTTGAGACAGTGTCTCACTGTGTTGTCCAGACTGGTCAAATTTGTAGTCTTCCTTCCTCAGCCTCCCTAGTAGCTGAGATTAGAGGCATGTGCCACCTAGTCCAGATAATTGTGCATTTTTTTTTAAAAAAAAGTCCCATAGGTAGTCATTTTAAAGTGAATGTAATAGTGGCTACTCCTTGGGAGTTGTCCCTTGCTGAGTTACTTCCCTCCCTTTGCCTGGCATTCTGACTTCTAAAGCAAAGATGCACCTAAATGATCAGGATGTTAACTGCTAAATAATTGTTCTTTCTTTAGACTTACAAAACACAGAACACCCCTTCCTAATTCTTTAAGCCTGTATATTAACTAACAAAAGTACATAAATTACTGTGAGGTTCAACTTTCAGAAAAGTAATATTTTTGTCCATGAAATTATAGGAATTAGTGCCAGGAGGTCAGGGTCAATTGCAGTATTCTAGCCAGGGAAGGGGTGAGGTTGGGGTGCGGAGGAGATATGCCCCTGATGAGCAAGACCCCACCGAGCACATATTCTTCCAGCCCATTGTCCCCTGTACCTCCTTTCCCCATATACAATCCCTTTCATACTTGAGTCCTTTAAGACTTTCTTTTGGGGGGCACAATAGCAACCCCATTTTCAAAGGTGTGGGCCCTTGTGTATACCTGAGATTCTTCCCACCAACTTTCTTCTTCTGAGCACTGGATTTTGAGGTGCAAACAGACAGACTTGGGTTTCATAACATGAATATTTTTTCCCCTAGATTATTTGTTTAGCAAATTTGGAAATTTTTCACGAATTAGATTTGCCAAAAAGGGGAATGAATCTGAAAGATAAGCTGTTGAGCCTCCAAGAGATCTGCCATGTGTCTTTTATTATGTCAGGACCCAACTGGAAACCAGAAAAATGTAGGACAGAAGGGTAGGAGATCATACAAACACTGGACAAGTGCATTTCCATTTGTCTTCCCAGTGCATGCTCAGACACACATTCTTCTGCCTCCAAGTTCAGGGCTTTAGTTCCCACTTGTATATCACTAACATTTTTTTTTTAATCATAGTGGCCAATTGCAAGTGTGTTTTATATGTATGGTAAAAATGAGGGGAATGATTTTCTTAAAATTGTCATATTTCAGGGAAACTTTTGGCATGCATAGCTTTTATGTCAAAGGGTTGCTCTTGACTATGAGAGACCTAGAAAGTCTATAATTTCCCCTAAAGCCACATAGCCTTTCTGTATCTCAGTCTATTCCTGTGCAAAATGGGAATAATAATAACTATCTTCTTTTTTCACATAACCATGGTGAGACTCGAATGAGGCATCACATGTGCACCCATAGCCGCTGCTGGATGGCTGTAAGACACAGTGAATGGGGCAGGAAGATGAGACTCCCTCACAACTGCAAGGATTCCTGGCCTTTACAGAAGTCCCCGGAAGCTATCAGTGGGGTGGTTTACAGTCAACCTGCAGGCAGCTCTCCTGGCCACTCTTCTTCCTTCACCCGCCTCCTGCTCGCAGGAACAGGGTCAGAAGCTCTATCTTTCTGTCTAGCATTCTGAGCCCTGGAGCACTGGCCTGAGCAGGGTCACCAGTTCACTATGAGCTCAGGCGAACCATCCCGTGTGCACTGAGAACCGCGGAGGTCAGCACCACTGCCAGGACACACCATTGTTCTGGTTGAATGGTTCAGCACACAGGCTAATGCGGCCTGTTCGGGGTGGGAGGGTGTGGACAATAGGAACAAATCCCTGCCCGCTGTGCTCTGCTTGCAAGAGGGGAAGCGCTGGCAGGATTTCCCCTGAAAGCTAATCAATTCCAGAACCACTCAACCAGAGTGCTGAGTCCCCATGGTTGCTGACTCACAAAGGGACACACTGGTGTTGAAAAATGGAACCAACATGGAAGGGAAGTGAGATTGATTTGCTGAGATAAGAGAAGACCAAAGGGGCAGCACAGGCCCTGGCAGAAATTGAATGAGGAAAATTGACCTCCCCTTTCTGTGCAAGCAGCTAATCCCCTTACCTGCCCAGTGTGTTTTGGCCTCCCCTCCACTCCCAGCCTCCATCCCTTCTTCTGCTCTCTAGGAGGGCTCTCAGAAAGTCAGTCATAGACACCTAAATCATTGCTCATTAAAGCTGGGAGGCACTGGAGATACTGCCAGCACACTGATTCCCAGTCCTCATCACCTCTTCCTTCAGGGATTTCATATTTGGAAGCTTCCTTTTTCAGCACTTGCTCATTCACTGGGCTAAGAATTTTCCCCTTATTATTTCATCTAATGCCAACAAAACTTCTGGGAAGCATCCATCATTATCTCCATTTTACATATTTAAATAAAACTAAGAATAAGAGAAGTGTGTTTGGCCCCAAACCTACCACAAAAAGTGGGTGATCAGCTAGAATTCAACCTAATTCCGTGTGATTTTGAGGCCCCACATGCTGCTATATAACAAGAAATGGCTCATGCTCCCAGCAATTGCACTCATAGGTGATACCCAAGAGAAAAGAAAATATATGTTCACATAAAAACTTATGCACAAATGTTTATGACAGCATTATTCATACTAGCCAAAGGGTAAAAACAGCCCTAATGCCAATCACTGATGAACAGATAAACTGGAATTTTTTCTTCCAGTGGAATATTACTTGGCCATAAAAAGGCAAAAAGCAATGATACATGCCACATGCCACAACATAGAAGAAACTTGAAAACATTTTGCTAAGTGAAAGAAGCCAGTCACAAAGAGCATATACTGTATGATTTCATTTACATAAAATGTCTAGAAGAAGCAAATACATAGACACAGAAACTACATCAGTAGTTGCTCAGAACCTGGGAGATAAGGCAGTGATCCCTAAAAGATATGTAGTTGCTTATTGTAGTGATGAAAATGTTCTAAAGTCTTCTGTAGTGAGGTTGTGCATAACAGTGAATATACTAAAAGCCACTGAGTTGTGCACTTTAAACAGGTAGATTGTATGGCATATGAATTATATCTTAATAAAGTCATTTTAAAATAGCTATGACTGATAAGAGACTCTAGGTTCTGTCTCCTGAATGTTGGGAGACAGAAGTTGCATGGTTCAGTGGAAAGAACAAGAGCTTTGGAACCTTGGTCAAATTGTTTAGGCTTTTGGAGTCCTAGTCCCTTGTCTATAAACTGTAGTGAGAGAGCCCTATCATCAAGTTTTTATGATGTTTAGGAAGGTCCCTGGCCCCTCCAGTTCTGAAACTGGCAATTTTGAAGTTTGAGGCTTGAGTAAAGAAGTAAAAGGGTGACAGAGTTCCCTTGCATTAGAGTTATCTCCACGAGTGACCCTTCTCTCCTGCTTGGGTCAGAAGCTGGTCAGCCAAAGACTGGAAGGAGAGTTAGAGATTAGCTGTGGGTCCCCAGATAAGAGGGACAGATGGAAGGTAGAAAACAAGGGGGATTTGTCTGAACTCAAACAACCTGCTGACCACAAACTGTTAGAATCTAGAACCAGGCTTATGGGAGAGCTGTGAGCCTGGCTTCTGCTACAAGTAAAATGTGGCTCCTTTTCAAGGGAGTGGGATGGGCTTAGATCATCCTGATGTATTTTTTCCCCGACTATGAAGTATCTGCCAAAAATGCAGCAATGCTTCTCTGAAAACAACTGGGGGATGGTAAAAAGGTAGAAAAAGGCTAAACAAGTAAAAAATAAATAAAATAAAGCAACAAACAAATCTTAACTTGATAATGGTGGTACTTTCGTACTAGGAAATAGTAACCACGATGGTGAAGTCCAGTTGATCATGTCATACATTGCAAATTTGCAAATTCACTAGGTTGGAACGAGTTCTGCCTTCCTGTTTTAGCTCAAACTGTGTGACAAGTGTGCCTAAACAAGTGTGTCTGTTTAGTGCCATGTCCTCTACACTGTTTTGCTTTTTGTTGATTTCTGTTTAAATGGCCCCCAAGTGTACTGCTGATCTGCTGTCTAGTGTTTCTAAGCATAAGAAATTAGGTGCCCCTTAACAGAGACTGTATATGTGTCAGATTATGTTCCTTCAGCTATATATTATAGGGCTTTGGCCATGAGTTCCATGTTAATGAATCAGCAATAGGTATCATTGAATGTCTTTAAATAGCATACCTGAAAAGTTCATGTTGCGCAGTTGGCAAAAATGTGACCAGAGGCTTGCAGAAGCCTTACATTTCTTCTAGAAGCAACAATTTGGTATTTGCTATTCAGTGTTTGTGGTGTCTTTATAATTACTGAGAATAACAGGAATTGACTGTACATGCTATGTAATTTTCATACATTATCTCATTTTAATGCCCACAGGAGGGTGTCATCTTGTTTTACTGATGAGGAAAGTAGGGTTATCCATGTGTCACTTAGAGCTAGCACGTGGAAACGACAGGAGTTAGATCCATTTTTAACTCCCAGAGGAGGAAGGGAGCTCTCCAGCTTTTGAATGGGAATGCCAATTTTTAGGAAAAGATAATGGATCCTCATTAGGATTGGTAGAAGGCCCAAGGAGAGCTGATCTTAGCCAAGAGCAGTATATACCTGATAAAGGAGGAGGAAATAACTGAACATGACCCTCCAGGTGTAGTGGGCACTGGTCAGATGATAGCTAAGACAGTGGAAAGACTTCAGTTGGCAAAGAAGTGATTCACCCGAGTGGGAGGAATATTGGAGCCACCATATCAGGAAAGAAACAATGGAAAGGACAGTCAGCCTAGAAAGGACAGCATGGAGGAAAGCAGGAGAGATCTTTCAATATCTAAAGAGCTATCTTGTGGATGAAGAACTAAATGGAAAGCAGAACTAGATAGCAGGCCAGTAATTACAGGGGCAGATGTTGGCTCAATGTAAGAACATTTTGTGATATTCAGAACTTTCTTACAAGTCAAAATTAGAAATCAGTGGTCCATAGGCCATATTCAGCTGCAGACATTGGCTTGCAGTGTTTTGTTTTTAAAAATTATTTAAATGCCATTTGTGGGGAATGGGCTTTCTTGTCCATAGCCTGCTGCACCCTGTGCTTCTGACCCATGTGGTGTCCAATGTTAACTTGTCTTGCTCTTGAAGCATTGTTGCCAGATTTAGTGAATACAAATATAGGATACAGTTACTATTGAATTTCAGGCAAGTGACAATTTCTTAGTATGAATACGTCCTATGCAAATCCTGGGATAAACATTTATATTCCAATATTTGGTATTTATTAATACTGCCCTGTATTTATCTGAAAGCTCTATCCTGGAGACTTTAAATGGGAGCCCTTGATGTTGTATTTTGAGTAAGCAGTCTCCATATTTAGGAACCGTTCAGGGCTTCAGAGGAATGCTTGCAATGATACAAGGCTGAACTTGTTTAAGTATCCTGGCCCTATTTTCTTGACATCTGCCATTTCAGAATAATAAAACAATACAAGGTAGGAGTTAACTCAGAATAGTAACCTAGGTGCTGTTCTGGGTGTGGTTGACAGGTGGGATGACAGCTTCTTACTCTAACAGCATTATGTTCTACCAAAAGAGCTGGGATTGATTAACAGAGAAGAACATACAGTATTTTTTACCTCTAATATCAACTGCTAGTAAAATTCTTATGAAGTAAAAGTCCCCTGGCATGTCTGCAGCTGGGAGAATGATGGCAATCTCTTTTTGAATCAGGGCATGAACCAAGTGGCACATAACACCCCAGAATGATAATTCTGTTTTCATCTGTCAAAAGCCATCTTTTACTTCTCTGAGACTGTGGTTAGTCATCCTGACACTTGTTTTCCTGTCCTGCTGCCAGAATTGCTTTTCTGGCTGTTTTGAACAGACTGTGACCAACTCCCTGGGAACATGGCAAGAGTTGATATGAGAGAAGACTGACACTAGCTCCCTATACCAGAGCCTCAGTTTCTTTGATGGAAAAGGAGTGGCAGGATCTCGGAGGTCACTTCCAGAAATTGTGCCTCTAAAAATGTGTCAGTAGTCTTAGGTCATCAGCTAGGTTTTCAGTATCCTATCTGGCCTCCAGAGAATTTAAGTTATTTAGTGGGACTCAAAACAGCATTTGGTTTGCCTCTGTTATTTTGGAGGCAGGTTAACTTTGTGGTAGGATGATAAGGTCTAGAGCTGATGGTTGCAGTCAGCTCACCAGCCAGAGCTCTTTGTAGCTCAGCTAATAGCTTTTCTTTTTTTTTGCCTCAATTCATCGTGTCTCCCTTACTTTCTACCCACTTCTCTTGAAAGTCCTCCACTTAAAACACACGAAACAATAAAAAGCAGGGGAAGATAATAAAATGAATAAAACTATCTGAGGTAGGAGAGCTATGCAGTATACACTAAAGTATATACAAAAGGAGTTTGACAACTCTCATTTATCCTTTTGGTGCAAAGATCTAGAAGACATGGGCTTCACCCTCTCTTTTAAAGATAGCTACATTTAGCATATCCCCAGGTTCACTAGAATAGACCCTAATACTCCTAGTGATCCTGTTTCCTTCATCATTCTCCTCTTCATCAAGATTAAATAGATAGAACCTCAGGGGTTACTCAAAGTAGGCAAAACTCCATGAAACTCCATTTCAACTATTGTAGCAGAGGAACAAATTGTTCAACATGTTCTTTCTTCTCACGGAAAACCAAAGTTAGGGCTGAGAAGTTACTGATGTTGAGAATCTCTGAATCTTAAACAAGGGGCTTCGGGTGATTTATGGCTCCACTATTTGCCAGTAATCACCCTGCTTTTATGGATTGCTCTATTAGGTATCCTGTCTCCTCAACTGGACCTTCTGAGGGACTCTGTTCTTTTCACTTTTTAAAATTTTAAGGGTCTCATACTTACTGTATGCACTCTGATCTTTAGCCATTAAGTGCTGAATGAATGAATAGGAAATAAAGAGAAAAACAAAACAATGGCATTAGAAACAAATATCCTGGACAAAATCCTAGCTCTTGCGTTTTACCAGCTGGTGAACTTGGACAAGTTTTTAATATGTTTTTTAATTTCTTCAAGTCTCGGTTTCTTTATTAATAGAATGCAGATAAACCACTTCTTTTACTGGATGGGTTGTGAGGAATGGGATAATAATCCCAGCTATTATTATTGCACTTGTTGAATTAATGCAAAACACAAGCAAAAAGAGCCACTACATAGCAGTATGATTTTCTAACTTTTAATGCAGTCTCATTTTGTTTGACACAAAGATCTAAACTGGTGATCTGATGGATGAGTTGCTTTGGTTGACCGCCCACTGTGGCAGGGCACTACAATGCTAGTTCCTAAAAGCATTTAAGAGGCATTATAGTCAGCAGTGGGATGCATGCCAATTGTTTTTATTTATGATGCCTATTATGACCACGAGGGCCAGCCAGTATTTGGCCCTCAGGAAGAAACCTATGGCCCCATCCACGTCATTACTCCATAATGCGGCGGAATGACTGGACAGCAGGAGAAGCTGCACCCCAATCGATGGGCTTCCGGTACTCCTTCTTGTCCAGGAGGTACTGTCTGCCACGGTAGTTGGGTAGCTCATAGAAAACCCAGACACCTTCCAGCACTTTACAGGAGTGGATCTCTCTCATGTGAAACTGCTCCATGATGGAAGGGCAGTCTTCAGTGGTTTCATACATCTGACCATTAAAATCCCCTTTCTCAAAGATCTGAATCTTATACTGGCCTCCACTAGACTGAAATAAAAAAAAAAAAAGAAAGAAATGAATAGCCATTGTTATGGAAATCATCAGCACGTTAGGAACTCAGAGAACAGCCTGTTTCAGAACCTAAATCCTCAGAACTCCCACCCTCCCTGAAGAAATGACTGAAACAGTTGACTTTTAATAAGAAAACATTTCTCCAAATACTCAAGAGGTAGTAAGTAATGGAAGTCATAAGTGTAATTCAGTTTTATGATGAACTGATATCTAAGATTTATTTAAGATTCAGCAGCCAAGAGAAGCCAGCTGCCCATGGAAAGGTAGGAAGACTTTAAGGAAGAAGAAAATGGAGGAGAGGGAGAAAGTGAGCAAAAGCCACTCACCAGATGAATAGCTCTGCAGGAGCCCAGGCGGTCATTGAGGCCCATCCAACGCTGGTATTCAGGGTACTCTCCCTGAGGTAAGATGTACATGTGCCCAGCAAAGTTAGGTCTTTCATACACAGCCCAGGTGCCTCCTTCCACTCTGATTGAGTTGCAGCGACTTAGGTATGCGTGGAAATCTGCACAGTCGCAATCACAGTCATAGTGGCGGCCTTGAAAATTTTTGTCTTCATAAAAAGTAATCTGAAGTACAGGACAAATAAATAGAAGAACTGAGGAGTTGGGTGGCTTTATTCATAGATAAAATAAAAATTAAAAAATCTTGCCCACTTTAAAAATTCCTTTCTTCTCAACTCAGAAGAGACAGTATATGTAGTTCTACTTTACCTCACAACATTTGGTTTCTGGCAAAGAATCTTAGTTGTCAACAATAGGAAGAAGTACTTTCTGAACACTTAAAAATGAAGCAAAAGACAAAAGAGCTCTAACATAAACCAGCAGTTTCACACTCAAGTTCATTGCTTCTTCATGTTCCCACAGCTTTCTGTACCTATAACATTATATTGTAAACTGTCCGTTTCTATGTCTATCCTCCCACCCGACTCCTTCTAGATTTCATCCAAGGGCAAGAACCAAGGCTTACTTAAGCTATGGGCTCCCTGAACCTAGCACTTGCCAAGCATTCAAAAAATGTTTGATAAATATGACTAAGTTCCACATACAGAGATTCATGGTAGGTGATATGGAAGATGTACACAGAAACATAGATTAATAAAAACATAGATTAACTTTCAAGAGCTTCTTTTAAAAGACTATAGAGCAAACATTATAAAATATACTACATTATATGTTCTACATTAGTTTCTTGCCAATGTGGTAGCTGTAAAGTAACGAAATGACAAGGCAAGAGTATTCTTCGCTTCAAAGTCTTACCAAATTTCTTCCACAGCGTCTGGGGTAAGTCTCTCATAGCACTAAAAAACATGCAACCCTTGGAAACCAGAAATAGGAAGGCTCAGTTCTAGGGCAGCTTTTCCACCACCAACATACATTAGTGCAAACATCTCTCTGGGCTTCAGCTTTCCATTTGTCAAATAATATGACTAGAGAGACTGGAAGTCCTGGCTATAAAACAACTCAGCATAGTTCTGGCTGAAATAGAAGACAGCTCCCAAGAACACTTAGGAATTTATCAAGTAATTTCTGAAAAACTCTATAAAAAACAAAAATGGACTGTTGTTTTTTTTCCTTTTTGCTTAATAATTAATTCCAAATCTAAGATCAATATTAGGTTAGAATTTGGATTGAACGCACAAGTGTCATGATTTGAGTGGCTAATTTCTTGGAATTATGCTGCCACCTTGTGGCTAATTTTCTTTAATGAACCCAAAGGAGTACTTTCAGATAAACAGGGCCAGGTAGTCTTGAGTTCTTGAGCAGAGGATTGAAACTAGATGTTTTCCAGAAGCAAAGGAAGAGAGATATGCCTGTTCAGCAGAATAAAGGAGGGGAATAACATGGCTTATTGTAGGGACAATAAGTAGTTAACTCTAGTGCATAGTGAATACATGGTTAAGAATCAGGGGGAAATGCCAGAGAAATGATACAAGAGCCAAGCTAGAATCAATACCCTTGAAACTCATGTGGAAGCTGAACATTAGTGGTTTGTGCCTGGAAATAGATGGTTGCTAGGGGCCAGGGGTGGAGGTGCAGAGATGATGAGGACCAAGTGCAATGCAACTACAATGGGAAAACAATCAAAAGAAATTTAGGATTTGGTGAGCTATTAGGTGCAGAGAATGAATGAGAGGGAAAAAAAAATGACTTGCAAAGGGCATAAAATATCCTTTTTTACCTGGGGTGTTTCTTTCTAGATAGAAACATACCAACATACCCACCTTCTACTTTAATCTTTCCCTACCTTTCCCATTTTTCTCAACTCCTGTAAATCCTGTTCTCTAAAAACTTCCTTTTCCCCTTCTCACCTACTAGAAGAATCATCTCCTTTCTCTTCTCACCCAATTTTTGTTTTTCTGCTCCTTTCTTCATTTTAGCATAGCAGACTAGAGATCGATGGTACCTGAGTTCATGGATGAAAAGAAAAAAATTCCAGCACCACTACTTACCAGTTCAGGAACCTGGGACAGGGCATTGAACCTTTTCCTAAACATCTTCATTTGCAAAACGAGGTAACAATTTATACTGCAGAGGGGTGTTCTGAGGGCCCAAAAGGATGTCTGAGGGCCCAAAGCACTTGGTTTAATACTTGATTCCTAATTGCCAATAAGCTTTTGCTACAGTTGTTACAAAGAAGGGACTTGCCTAAGGTCACTAGCCAGTTACAAGACAGCTGCAACAAGTTCAGTAATGCACGGTTCATTTTATTTTCCTCTACTGTCTCCCTGCTTGCACAGCCAGCTCTGTTCAACAAGGCAATGCTACCCTTTGATGCTGAACAGAACTGATCCTGAGCCTGTGAGGCTTTTCCTACTACCTGTGGAGAGATCTTTAGGAAATCAAATAACTTCTCAAGGAATGGATAGGTTCTAAACTCCCTAATCCATAAACTCAATTCACTTTGTTTTGGACTAACTATTTACCCAAACAGATGCTTTGTAAGGGATATGGTAATGGGAATAAAATTATCATCTATTTTACCTTTTTTCTCATACTTACTGTCCTGTGCACATTTGTCTGATACTAATACCTGAGAAGTAGAAATATACATGATGTTCTATAAGGTCACCATGCTGTTCATCATCCTAACTGACCAGTCAACTGTCCCAAGGCCAAAAGTACTCATCATATTGTCACAGAATCAATACTGTGGTCCAGGACCAAGGTCTTCAGAGCCAGAGCATGTTAATACCTGGCTATATTCAATTTCTAGTTGTAAAAGAAACATGAAATTTACTTGTTCTACTGTTAGCTGAGGTTTTGACTGTTGGGCAAAAAGTTTTATAGAAAACTAAGAGATGTGCAGAAAAATTTCCTAAAAAGTACTACAAAGTTGCACTGGGGATGTGGCTCAAGCTGTAGCGTGCTTGCCTGGCATGCATGCGGCCCGGGTTCAATTCTCAGCACCACATACAAACAAAAATGTTGTGTCCACCGAAAACTAAAAAAATAAAATAAAAATAAAAATTCTCTCTCTCTCTCTCTCTCAAAAAAAAAAAAAAAGTACCACAAAGTTTCTATCATTTTCAAAATTTCTGTTGAAAAGCAGCTTACCAATCCAACACAAAAGGAAAAATGTCTTTAGTATCTGAGAGAGAAAACATGCTTAATATAATCTGTTCTTTTTGCTGAGGCCATAATTCCTTGAATAAACTGCTGGCAAGAGAGTGGGAAAGAGAGAAGCAATGAAAAATAGTAAGAAATTATTTACTATCTCCCTTGGACTAGCAAGCAAAAGTTATTTTAATAAATGAACAACCCAGCTATAAGAAATAAGAGATCATATTATTACTACTCTGGAAATTTTTGAAATTCCAGAAAGTGGGGGGTGTTTTCATCTGTTTAGGATGGTTATGTAACAGCCATGGTCCGTGGAAATCTCTCTAAGGACTTCAAATTCTTTGTTAGTAGGATGTGCATGGCACATTTTCAAGAACCTCAGAGCACTAAAGACTTCTGTTTTTCCCCAAACCTTCGGACGATAAGCATTGATTTTTAGCTCTATTTGCCAAATGGCAAAAAAAGAAAAAAAAAAGGACACTAACCAGTTATGGATCAAGTACTTCCTGATGATACACTGGGAAGTATACAATATTGCCTCTGTAGTTCTCTTGCCAAAAATGTTGTCTGAATCCACACATGAGGAAATAATCAGACAAATCAAGATGCAGGACTTTTTCTATAAGACACATGGCTTAGATTTGAAGTGTTAATGTCTCAAAACCAACAACAAACGTAGAGGGACTGTTATAGATTGAATAGGTTAAAGAAAGAAAAGAGGAGACACGACAAACCAAATATGACCTCAAACGCAATATATGACCTCTGTATCCAATGTCACACATTTCTGGTGGCAATGGGGGGAATTTGAACAAGGTCTGAATATTATACACACACACACACACACACATATACACACACATATAGCATTATATGCAGAAATATATGTATAAATATAATACAAGGTATATTTATGATGAATCTTGGGGACATGATGATGTTTACACAGGGATAGCCTTTGGTTTTAGGAGATATAGAAGGCAAAAGATACTTTAAGGCGAAAGGATAAAGAAGTTTGCTCCTTATTTTCAAATGGCTTAATTAAACAAGAACGATAAAATGTGATAAAATGTTAATTGGAGAATTCAAGGGAAGGACACACAAGTATTCACTGAACATTTCTTGTTCTTTCAAATTCAATAAATTTGAAAAATTTTCAAGCAAAATGTTGAAGGAAAAAATCAGGTATGAGACAATGGCTTTGCCTTAGACTCATTAGTGAGTAGAAGAACTAAAGAGAATGTCATTCCCAAAATGTTGCCTAAGAGATCACTTCCTAGCCCAGCAACTGTGAACCAAATATTTTAAAAGCAGTTTTCCTAATGTAAGTGAACATTTTATTTGGTGAAAGGGTGAGAATAACTGCTTGAATGAAGGAAATACCAAAGATTATTTCACCTGACTGGCCCACCCACCTTGGGCTTTTGGAACATTAAGAGTTGAGGCTAAATTTAATAAAACAAATTTTAATTGACTGTTTCCTACGCCACATAATTCTCATTAGCATGTTCTGTTTCTGTGGCGCCTCACAGAATTTAGTTGCTGGAAGGCAGAAATCATGATATTTACATGTTATTTATCTGTACAGTATTCACACAGCAATATATACACACACACACACACACATAGATAAACCCTTAAGAAAGTATTTGGTAATTCTGTTAGAGTAGAAAAATATAATAAGCTTTTCTTAATTTTCTCTCCCAGTACTAGTCCTTTAACCATTCTTATACTCACCTCTAGGCAAAAAAGCAAAAGCTCTTCTCCACGTTCCTTTCAATGTCTCATTACGTTTAAAGTGGGTAGGCTAAAAATCAGTATGACTTTTTTACTTACCTTGGTTCCAGTTTTAGACATTTTTAGTGCATAGGTTGATTTCCCCAGTGCTGAAAGAAACCCAGGAAAGCTACAGAGAGTTAGAAGCCCAGAGACATTTATACTGGGCTGGTTTCAAATCAAACATCTGCTTAGTCATGAGAATAGGTTCCAAAAATTGAGTCAGTCATTTAGAGTCTATTGATGGTTTCTAGAAAAACAACTGGGATTATAAAATAAAGGAAAGCTTCAGTACCCCCTTTAATGCTTACCCAGCCCTGCTGCATTATAGACTTTGCTGAGTCAAGACACCAAAACCAAGCCAAAGTTTTAAATATTAAAAACAAAAAAGTCTCTCTTCCCTGGACAATTTACTTTTTTCAGCAAGCAACCTCTTTGAAATTCTTTTCTTTTTTTCCTCAACAAAGCTTGTAGAAGGCTGAGTCTAAACACCACTCTCTATTTTTGGATAAAAATGACACATTTTTGAAGGCAATGAAACTTACATGACAACTAAAAGCAATGCATGGCCTTGTGTTTGGAAATCAGTCACTACAAAGAACATTCTTGGGGCATTTATAAAAATTTTAATATGATCTGATATTAGAAATTCTATCGTACCAATATTTAACTTTTTAAATTGTTGGTATGATTAGGTAAAAAATTCATGCTGATATATTTGGGAGTGAAGGTCTAAGATGTCTATAACCTACTCACAAATGAAGCCAGTAAAACAATACTGTGTAGAGGGTGGTCAAGTGAATGTGGCAAAATGTTAACAATTTGTGAACCTACACAGCATATATGGGAGATCATGGACCTGTTCTTGCAATTGTTCTTTAACTTTGAAACACAAATTGGAAAGAGTTCTAATTCATAAGAAGCATGATACACTATACAGAAAGACAGGAAGCTACTGTGGAATGCTGGAACTTGCCACCTGCTAGTTAGTCTTTGCCTACGAGATCATTTTTGAACCTGTTCAGAGAACATTCTTTTGGCCCTGAACACATCTCTGACTTTAGGCTGAGAGTACATCTTATGTAAACTCAAATAAATAATGTATCATCCCTTCTCCATTTAAATTTTTCTGATCTAGAATATATCTTCTCAAAAGTCCAACTTCCCCATCTTTCTACTAACAAAGTTGTACAATGAATATTTTTGTAATGGGATACCCATAAGATATATTATGATCAAATTAAAAAAAATAAAAAATGCTTAATATAAAAACTACTGAGAAACAAAATTAAGTTATATGCTTAGTTTTCTGAATTTTATAAATTATAAGGAAATATCTGATTAATATCATTAATGTCATTAACAAACAATTTCCCAAACACCCTTTATTATTCCAATATTTATTTATTTGATAATGCTCTGCTTGCTTGAATTTCATCTTAAAACAAAAACTCTGAAAACTTCAATTAGAATTAACAACATTGTAAAGGTTAATTTTCACATCACAAATAAAAGTAGCCCTTTTTAAATACAATTACTAATTGAATTGCCAGTGAGCATATGAAATATGAATAATTCATTTTATCAACTGAAAATTGTTTTCTTTTTTCTTGAGAAACAAAGCTTATCCAATCAACTGTAAATTGTACTTCCATATGTCACAGAATGATAATGAAAACCTTTTCTAAAATCAAAAGTAAAGCCTTGGAGCTGGGGATATAACTCAGAAGAGTGCTTGCCTAGCACAAAGCCATGGGTTCAATCCCCAGCACCACACACACAAAAATAAAGCTTTATCTTTTTAACAAAAGGAGAAAATTACTTTTTAGCTTGTTTATTGAAAATTTGAAGCAGAAAATAAAAAATAAAGATTTTTACACAAGTTCATTAAGTTTCATACTTTAAGGACTAAAATATCTTTGTACAAAACTATTTCTGTTTTATTTATACACCAACCAATCATACTTTTATTCCAATTATTTTTTAAAAGCAATAGCAACCATCTTTTAAATAGTTACAAAGAACTATAAAAAATCTCTTAACTCTAGAAAGGATCAAACCCTTTCATCATACAAATTAAAAAATGAAATCACTTGCGAATCTATGATCACTTAAATATTCACACACATACACACACACACAAAATGGGACTGCCTTCATTAACATGTTGGCATCACAAACATGAGTCTTCTAATGCTCTATAAACAATATGCTTACATGAAAGTCAGAAGTTTAGCTAAGATTCAGCCTAAATAGTAATAATGGAAGTCAAGGAAAGGTCTTAAATAAAGGGCCAAAAAAAAAAAAAATCCTCAAAGTCTCTTAAGCAGCAATGAAGCTATCCCAATTTTGTATTAAGATGGGAACCATTCTTCATTCATCCTTATGTTTCCAGGGCCCTGAAGATAACAAAAGAAAAATTCATATTAATTATTTTTTATTGCCTTCATGCAAATAAGAAAACCCTTATTTACAAAATCACATAAATTATGGAGATCAGATAATTTAGAGTGATAAAACAGAGTTTATAAGGTTAACCATATTCCTTTTTTGTGTCACATTAATTCATAATATCTCCTATGTGTAATTCTACAAAAACCTGGCAGATCATGAGATAGGTTTAAGCTAAAATTTTTACCCTGTTATAGTTTCAATTTCTTTTGCAAAATCTCCTAATTCTTAATCTCAGCATTATTAACTAAAAATATGAAGACTTTTTCTTTAAAAATGTAATATGCAACTTAAAAATGTAAATACCACATAAAGTAAATAACAAAGTATATCTTTCATAGCTTTGAAAAATTGCCATTCCTTAAAAAATTAAGTATAATATATCCTTGCAATTCCTTTCCTAGGTATATGCCCATGTGATATCAGACCAGAAACTAGGTAACTCCTAGAAAACATAGGGTCAATACTCCAACATATAGGTATAGGCATCAACTTTCTCAATAGGACCTCTAAAGGTCAGGAAATAATGACCAGAGATAATAAATGGGATGGCATCAAAGCTTCTGAACAGCAAAGGGAACAATTAAGAATGTAGACAACTTATAGAATGAGAGAAAACCTTTGCTAGCTCTTCTTCTAATAAGAGGATTAATATCCAGAATATATACAAAAACTCATATTTAATACTGAAAAGCTAAAAAAAACCCACTAAAAAACAATAACCCAATTAATAAATGGACAAATGAATAAGCAGCATAACAGACACTTCTCAAAAGAGAAAATTCAGGGCTGGAGTACTAGCTAAGATTCAGCCTAAATAGTAATAATTGAGTATGAATGGAAGTCAAGGAAAGGACTTTACTTTAAGACCTTTCCTTAGTGGTAGAGCACTTGCCTTGCAAGTGTGAGGCACTGGGTCCAATCCTAGCACCACATAAAAACAAACAAAAGGCATTGAGTCCATATTCAACTAAAAAGAATTTTTTTTTAAATACAAATGGCCAACAAATATATGAAATAATGTTCAACATCATTAGCAATTAGGGAAATGCATATCAACACTACCCTGAGATTTCATTTCACTTCAGTCAGAATGGCAACCATCAAGAATACAAACAATAAAAAATGCTGGAGAGGATATAGAGTAAAAGGAACATTCTTACACTGTTGGTGGGATTGTAAATTAGTACAATGGAGGTTCCTTCCTCAAAAGACTAGGAATGGGCCAGGCATGGTAGTGCACACCTGTAATTCTAGTGCTTAGGAGGCTCAGGCAAGTTCAAAGCCAGCCTCTTCAAATTTGCAAGACCCTAAGCAACTTAGCAGGACACCCTGTTTCAAAATTAAAAAAAAAAAAAAAAAAAAAAAAAAGGCTGGAATGTGGCTCAGGTGGCTAAAAAACAAAACCCAGTACTAAAAAACAAAATAAAACCAAAAAACAAAGACCAAAGAAAGACAAACAATGGAACCACCACATAATCCAGCTATACTACTCCTGAAGAATTAAAGTCATCATGCTCTAGTGATATATGCATACCATATATAGCAGCACAATTGTTTATAGCAGCACAATTCACAATAGCCAAACTATGGAACTTACATGTCCATCAATGGATGGATAAGGAAAAATACACACAATGAAGTTTTATTTGGCCATAAAGAAGAATGAGATCGTCATTTGCAGGAAAATGAATAGAACTTCAGAACATTATGTTAAGTGAAATAAGCCAAATATAGAAGGCCACATGTTTTATCTCATGTGGAAGCTTAGAAAAGAAAAGAGAAAAGATAGTTGAGGATGGAATCTCATGAAAATCAAAGGGAGATCAGTAGAGGAAAAGGACCAAGGGATAGGAGGTGGGGAGGAAAAGAGAAATACTGGAGAATGATATTGACAAAATTATATTGTTATATTGTGTGCATGCATGAATATGTAACAACAAATCCCTCCATTACTTACAACTGTAGTGCACAAATAAAGATATATAGAAATAAACATGTCTCTACAAATACTTACATACGGATGTACATGACAGCATTATTCACAAAAATACCAATAACCCAAATGTTCATCAACTGATGAATGGATAAACAAAGTGGTAGATCCACACAATGAAATAACATCCATCCATAAAAAGGAACAAAGTTTTAATACATGCTACAACATGGATGGGCCTTGAAAACATTATGCTAAGTAAAAGAAGACAGACATATTATGAGATTCCACTTTTATGAAATGTCCAGAATAGACAAAGTAGATGACTAATTGCCAGGGGAATAACAATAGATATACAGGGTTGGAGGAATGGGGAGTGACTGCAAATGTGTCTGGGCTTATTTTAGAGGTTATGAAAATATTTTGAATTTCTAAATGGTGAATTCAGCACAAAATTGTGAATATACCAAAAGCCACTAAATTCATTATTTTAAAACAGTGAATTTTTTATGTAAATTACATCTCAATAAGAAAAGTTTTTCCTATCCCAGACACCCAGTCTTATTCCTGAAAAAAACAAATACTGTTTATGACTTCTTCCTTTCAGAAAAATTCTAGGCACATAAAAAGCATATGTATGATAATCCCACTCTATTTTCAAACACAGGAGACATTTTAATTTTCTCCCTGAGTTTAGAGATCATTCAGTATCCACATAAATATATTTCATTCTTTTTCAAGATGCATTCATACTACAGATGAATCAGTCAATGGGCATCAGCTCTCTTCTGAGAAACATTTGGGCTATTTCCAGGTTACAGCTATTTCAAACAATGCTGCAATGAATATATTTCTAAAAAAGACCTTTATAGCCTAACAATATTCAGTTATGGGAGGAATAAATTCAAGACATCTACTGTACAACACTGTAACTACTGTATTGTTGAGAATGCTAAAGGGTAGATTCTCTAAGTTTTCTCACTATAAAAGTAACAACTTATGTGAGGCAATATATATGTTAATTAGATTTATTTAGCAATTCCAATGTGTATTTATTCCAAAACATCGTATTTTACAAGGTAAATACAATTTTCTCGATTTAAAAAAATACATAAAATAAAAATTTAGCAGAGCTTTACACACACACAACACATATATATTAGTATTCCAAGAAGTGAAATCACCAAATCAAAGAATATTTGTAATTTTTATTTTGATTTTTGTCAAACGGTCAAGCAAAGACCCAAGACTCAAAAAGTTTCAAACTTTGGCAGTGGGTTTCTGGTTTTCTTTTTTTGGCATTAAAAAAAAAAATTGGTTCTAATTAGTCCAATTTTCAAGATTTACACATGGTAAAGTCTATGTAAATATTCCAAAATCTGAAATGTGTCTGGTCCTAAACATTTCAGAATAAGGGATATTTAACCTATATACTACATTTATTTTTAAATGAGTATCCTTGTCACTGTATTTTTCTATGAGCCACCTGTTCATGCCCTTTGTCTGTTTTCCTTATTGTTAGCCTTTAAAAATACTTTAGAGTAACGAAGTAAACTAATAACTTCCAGCAAATTTGTCTGTAACCATGTTCTCTTCTGTCATCTATAATATTCTAGTGTTCAGTAATCAAACTTTCATATGGATTATTACCTCTCAGGTGTCATTAACAAAGACTGACTAATTTATTAATTGATTTGTGGGAGAGAGGTGAGAAAGCAGAGAGAAGAAAGGAGAGAATCAAACTTAAAACTATATATGAATGAAAGTAGAATCTTTGGACAGTGTAAATTGTGCCAAGTAATTGTGCCAAGCAAAAAAGACAAAATTGTTTATTTGCCTAAAATTCTAAAGGTTCCACCTTAATATTTTGGTTTTTCTCAATATAAAATATTGCAAATATGTAAAGGTCTATGTTGCTGTTGGGAGTGCTGGGGAAAAATTTGGCAAGGGTTAGTAACATAATATTTTGTGTATTTTTTGTATACTTGAAAGATTTCCCGCAAATGAATTTGTTTTAAGCAGCCTGCATTATAAATGCCTACCAGTAACTGGATGTAGGACCTTATCCTGCTGCTTGTTTGGAGCCTGCTGCAGGGGGTACAAGGCTGTCCAGCTGTTGGCGATGTCCTGTATTAATCAACCACTCATAAAACTTATTCTCCACAAGTACCTGGAACTGCTTCCTTTGATCCCTAAAATTGTAATTGAGAGCAAAAATAATGTTAGAACACTAATTCACATAATTTTACTCCAAGTGATAGCAATTTTAATGGGAGCATGTTAAATGAATATCTCAAGCTATCTCACTCTGTTCACAGTACATCAGATCACCATCACTAGTTGAGGGGATTGGTCAGATACAATTTCATCTTTGTCATGACTTATTCCCTATCAGATATTCATTAAGGGCCAAGTTAATGCTGGGCAGTGTTTCAACTGATGCGAACAAACCTATAAATAAAAGGGAAGAGGTAAGTCCTGTTTGGGCAGGCTGATGGTGAATGACTCCAGAGGGCACCATGCACATTGTGATCTGTATGATCTATGTCTTACAGACTGTATATTCTAGTAGAGAAGACAGATAAGAAGCAAAATAAATGTTAACATAACTGAAGTACTGGTAATTTCTACCCTAATAGTAGGAAGGAAATAATCTCAAAATGAAAGACAGTATTTTACATTGAGTAAATTGAGCTCTTTAAAAAAACACTGTACTTTTTTTTTTTACATTTTACCATTAGGAAAAACTTTGATAAAAACAGGCATTGAGTGCCTCAGAGACAAATAGAGCAAAGAAAGAGAACAGAGAGTACTGGGAATACTATTTTTCAAAAAGGACAGAAGAGGCCTCTTGAAGATGATACTGGAACAGAGGTCTGAATGAAGTTATGGAAGAAGCACAATGATTACCTGGAAAGGATTGCCAGGCAGAAGAAACAGAAATGACAAAGGCTCTAAAGTAAGACCAAATTTAACATGTTCAAGATAAGAGAAGCCGGGAGGCAGCTTAACACTATCAGTTAGGCCATCGGCTAAGATCTGGCCTAGCTGTGATGTTTTTCTGTTGATCTCAAAACAATTCCACAGAACACCAACAGAAGACAAGGCCACCTGGGATGATGAAAGACCAAACAAGTACAAGAATACTCCATAATCATATCTCAGTTCAGAGGAAAATATAAACGTTGTGATCCAAACCACAAAAAATACCAAACACCACCCTTTCCTTGGGTAGTTTTGACTGCTGCTTCTTTATAATTAAACTCAGTTCTACTTAATTGTTCCCCCACCTAGAGATAAAAATTATTAAGCTATCGATCACAGAAATACTTTCACTTTCAGATGGCATCTAATTCCTATTTCCTAGAACTCTCTTCCCCCAAATCGCCTAACACAAACCAAAATCCAATCATAAGTTCTTTTTAATACCTTCTTACTGAGATGACAGTTTTCTTCCTCCTTGGACTGTTTCTACAAGCCATCCTAGATCTACATACACATTTGTTTCTGCTGGTCTTTGGCAAGAGAGCAATAACTAAATAATAGCAAGAAGACTTTCATAAGGTGAGAGGGAGTGAAGGAGGCAAAGAATGGCAGAAAATGAGGCACAGAGGGTACAGACTTCAGACTGTATTCCAAGTAGAGTGGGTTATACATAATATATACAATAATTACAGCTGTCTAATACAATAAGCATATAATAAAAAATAAAATATTTAGGGTAATTTCTACCCTACTAGTGGGAAGGAAATAATCCCAAAATAGTATATTAAAAAAGATAGTATTTTACATTGAGTAAATTAAAAACATTGTACTTATTTTTTACATTTTACCATTAGGAAAAACTTTGATAAAAACAGGCATTAGTCTGTGGATCAGCATTAGGTAGACACACCACAGACTAAATAAGTCTGTGGTGTGGTGGAGCCAGAGAAATCTGTATTTTTAACACTCCTTAGAGAATTTTGATATATATCCAAATTTGAGAACCATTAGCATAACAACTAAAACTAATCCATTTAAGTATTCAATTATGTGGCATATTTTACATTTCTTTAATTCATATAAATATCTGTCAACTAAACTTACCTTAAAAAAAAAAGGAGTCTAACACTTGAACATCTGTTCCTTCCCATCCCAACAATGTTTAAAATACTGACCTGAAATGCAAGTCTTAGCAAAAGGCACATTATATTTACTAATTACTTTAGTTCAGCTATAAGTAGGTGCAGATTAATTTTTCCCACATGAGGTTTCAAAGAAAATACAATTACTCCTAGAAAACACTTACTTTGTTAAACGAGCCTCCTTCACAGTTTTTTGCCAGATCTGTATTTTCTGTTCTCTTTGACTCAGTGCTTTCTGATAAGCAGATGGAAGACCCCCAGGTATCTCTGTTGTGTCCCCTTCCATTTCGAAGGGAATAATAAATATATAGAATTCAGAAGGTGGTAAGAGCTGGAACACACTTGTGTCGCTGTTCTCTCTACATACAACCATTGGATTATTCCAATAATTAGGCACCGTAGCAAGGCCTGTCCTGGCCATATGGTCCTCTAGCATTGGATAGTGGGTATGAAAAGGGGCAAAAGTTACTCTCTGGTTCCCAGAGAGAATAAGTGGGCGCGTAGGGGTCAAAATGTGAAAGATGCAACCTGTTGTTGAGGAGATGGACAAACGATGGCAAACAGCAATGACTTTTACGTTGTCACAACTGTGGAGATGAAGAGCAGTCTC
The DNA here is from genome assembly GCF_964194105.1 of Spermophilus citellus. NCBI lineage: Eukaryota > Metazoa > Chordata > Mammalia > Rodentia > Sciuridae > Spermophilus > Spermophilus citellus. The sequence continues at coordinate 120,669,155 of NC_138188.1, read as the reverse complement.
TATGGGGCCCAAGACAAAGGTGCTATTCCTGCACTTCTCAATTGTTACAGATCTGAAAAAATAAAGAAATGAGGTAAATTCCTCTGAATAAGATATAAAAGTTGCCTAAAATAATAGTATCTGAAGAAAAAAAAATCTATCCTAGTCCAAAGAACATGGCAAATGTCAGAACACTAAGATTGTGCTTACCGTAAAGGAGAGAGAAGATATATAAAAGATTCATTGCAGCGATGAATCTTGACATGCGCCCCCACCAGAGTATCTGAGCTCTTGGCCAATGTCTGCTTGTAAACCTGGCTCATCACTACCATGCGATGCATTCTAGGGGCCATGTGAGTATTACAAGCAATCTTAGCTCTTTTGGTCGTACCTTCAACTATTTAAGAAAACAAATAAATGAGACAGTTTCAAACCAAGGGGAAAAAAACAACTATATGAGGTTAGACTAGGCTATATCCTAAGATACATGTGGGAGAAAAAATATAAGAGCTGGGCATTGGCTAAAGAGGTATTTGCTATATTAATCTCTATTCTTTTCTGTGTATTTGTAATCTTTCATAATTTGTTACCAAAAATTTAAAACCTATAAACCACTCAAAAAATGCCAAAAGATTTAAAACTTTTTTCATGTCTACCTTTCAAGTTATGCCCCTAAAGTCACATAGTTAGAAAGTGGCAGAGTTGACCCCACTCAAATATCTCCTGCAATATGTCTTTATCATCCCAACCATAATCTCTCTAAGTTGTCCTAATATTAATTCTAATTTATTCCTAATATTAATTTTAATTTACTAAACAGTAACATTCCATGAATTCTAAATGAGTTCATGTCTCCCAAGACCATTACTACCTGAGAGCACATGTTCCCTTATACACAGTGTCTTGCACAAACTGACACAAAACATCTGTGCAGGTTGCCCTCCTAACATAATTCCAACACTATGTGACTGGGTTCTCAGACTGTATTTTTCTGTGAGTCATCAGGACACCCTGTAAATAACACTGGCCAAATGTGAAAAAGTTAGATAAATACATCATTCTTCTTTTAAAAAATCAATTAATAATTTTCAGTTATATATCTGACATATACATAATAGATGGTTAGTGCAGAAAAATAAAAGTAAAGGAAAATAAGAATAATTGGTAATCCAATTATCACTGTTAACATTTTAGTAAAATCTTACGAGTTGGATATTTTTTCTTTTTTTTCCTACTAGTGCCTAATCTAAGAAGGTTCAAAAAGTTGCTTAAACTTGTCTGGAACATCAAGAATTATGTATTATCTTCTATATATTTATGGGAGCTATTCACATTTGAAAGTTTCTGACCTCATACTAGAGCAGTAGCTTGGTTGAATATAGTAGTATTCTTGGATTACAATCATTTTGCTCCAGATTCTGTAGATGGTGTTCAGCCATTTTCTATTAAGAGTTATAAAAATCTGGGTTGGAGTTGCAGCTCAGTGGCAGAATGCTTGCCTAACCTTTGTGAGGCACTTGGGTTCGATTCTCAGTACCACATAAAAATAAATTATAAAAAAACAAAGGTACTGTGTATATTTACAACTAAAAGATATTTTTTTAAAAAGTTATAAAAATCTGATGCAAAACTGTTATATATATATTTTTTAACATTGGCATGGAAGCTTTTTTTTTGGGGGGGGGGTTACTGAGGACTAAACCCAGGGGCTCTTTACCTTGAGCTACATTCCCAGTCCTTTTTTTTTTTAAAGTTGTTCATGGACCTTTATTTTATTAATTTATTTATATGTGGTGCAGAGAATCGAACCCAGTGCTTCATAGATGCTAGGCAAGCACTCTATCATTGAGCTATAACCCCAGCCCCTCAGCCCTTTTTATTTCTAATTTTGAGGCAGGGTCTTGCTAAGTAGTTGATCCTTCTGCCTCAGCCTACCAAGTCTCTGGGATTACAGGCGTATGCTACCACACATTGGTTAGAAGCTATATTTGTTGTTACTTTGAAATTAGAGATTGAGGAAATATATTCTAGAGCATTTTTTTTTTCATTTATTTTGCCTGCACTTGCCTATAGAGATGTATGTTCGGTGTCTCTTCTCTTAAAACTTATACATGGTCCCAGGAGTCATTCAACACCTGAACCTATTCATTTACCATTGCTGCACTATCAGGAATAGACACCTGATGCAAACAACGCCAGATTCTCTCTACTAAAACTTAAATTTCCAATTTAGAAACATTGACTGTGCTTGGTTCTATGTAGTTCAAACACATCTCATTTCTACACCAACTCTGAGGTGATTACTGTTACTATTTGGTTATTTTAGGATGACCAAAATCTGCTGTTGTTAGAAAATAAAAAAAGTCTGAAGCAAATGAGCATACAAGAGTGACAGGAAGACAGAATTGGAGAAAAGCATAACAAAAAGAGGACTAACTACATTTGGAGTTTCTGTTAACTAACCAAACGAGCCTTGACTAATAAACCAGCTGAGATTTCTACTCTCTTGAGGGAGAAAGCCGTGTACAAAAGATAGATATTCCCCCTTTCTCTTTTATAGTAGCAGTATTTTTTATTTTTAGATCCTCTGCAAAAAAGATGCTGATCATTAATACATTAGAAAACTAGGTTCCTTAACTTGTAATTCAAAATCAACTGAAATATTTCAAAAGTACCTTGGTGAGCCCAAGCCAATTTTTTTCCTGACTTGAGGCAAGCAGATGTACCAAATGGATTCCCAGTTAAGCAAGCTTTCAACCAGGCTTCCAGCTTGTAGAAAGAGAAAGTCTTGGAGATCTTTGAAAAGCCACTCTCTGCATGCAGTGGTTGCCACAGTGCAAGTTCATGAAGTGGATAGATCTTCCTGGCTGTACTCACTGTGCCTTCAATAAGAAAGCTGAGTGCCACAACAGCTTCTCGAGAGACGAGACTACTATGAGTTGAATGAAATGATGCAGTAAGTTGTTCTGGATCTAAAAGCAGCTCAAGGAGATCTGACAGATGATCAGAGACAAAAGCTTGGTGACTATAATCATTCCAGTTCTAAAAAAAAAAAAAAAAAAAAATTAAAACCAAAAACTTAAAAGAAGCATTTTTAATAGAACTATGAGATTCTATTAAGATCTAAAGTTTTTATATTTTAGTTATTTTACATTCATATTCATAGTTTGCCTTATTCCTCCCACCCCTAAAATGGCTATACATAGCAACTTTTTTGCCTGTATATGTCAAATATAAATAGATTCTCCCTTTACATTAACTAATTCAAAAGCAATACAAGATGCTGGGCATGATGGTACCTTCTTGTAATCCTCAGCTACTCGGGAGGCTGAGGCAGGAAGATTATGACTTTGAGGCCAATCTGACAACTTAGCAAGACCCTATCTCAAAATAAAATAAAAAGGGCTGGGGATGTAGCTTAGTGATAGAATGCCTAGCATGCTCAAGCACCTGGGTTCAATCCCCATCACTGCAAAACAAACAAAAAACAAAAGCAATACAAGTTGAATATCCCTTATATCAAATGCTGAGATGAGATGTATTTAATTCAGACCTGGGATTTCTTTTTAATTTTGGAAAATGTGTTTATATATAAAATGAGACATCTTGGGGATGGTACCAAAAAATTAATTTATACACATAGCCTGAAGGTAATTTTATATAATAGTTTTAGTATGCCTGCATTCTGACTGTCATCTGTCTCTTGAAATCAGGCATGAAATATTCTATTTGTGGTATAAAATTGTTGCTCAAAAAGTTTCAAATTTTGGAGTATTTTGAATTTCTAATTTTCAGTAAGGGATGCTCAACCTATAATAATAAATAGCTCTTAGTATGTAGTAAGCATTAAGTTTTATATATACTTTAACATATTAAATTCTAATAATAATACTAAAATAGACACTATTATCACAGCTATTTCACAGATGAAGAAACGGAGCTACAGAAAGGTTAAGATATTCTCCCAAAGTCACAGAGCTAGTAAGTACTTTTAAAGTTTCAGGTTAAATATATAAATAGTCACCAAGGACATCCAGTCAATGAAGCACTGGGTTTCTTAACTGACTTTCTCTAATAGTGTATGAAATTTCAAATTTTATACTGGGTGAAATGATCATACTAGATCTAAGAGAAATTGCAACTTTGGGAATAAGCTTTGAATTAGCAGATATCCCAGTGATTTGGCTTATTCATTTGACGGGTATTTTTTGAGCATCTCTTAATTGGCTTGAGCAATATTAAATGATAAATATGTAAACTGAATAATCTCAAGAGTCTGTGTGGTAAGAAGACAATTTAAATAAATAATAACTGCACAGTGAGATAAGACCTATATTAGTGATCTCTAAAAATATCCTGTGAGCTTGAGAGAAACAAATAACTCTACCTGGGGAAAAAAATCAAGGTGGAGGACTGGGGTTGTGGCTCAGTGGTAGAGTGTTGGCCTAGCACACCTGAGGCATTGGGTTTGATCCCCAGCACCATATTAAAAAAAAAACAAAAACTAAATAAACAAAATAAAGGTATTGTATTCATCTACAACTAAAATTTTTAAAAAAATCAAGGTGGAGCATTGCTTCAAAGATTCTTGAATGATGCTGGTGGTCAGGCAAACAGATAAGAAAAAAAAAGGCATTCTAGGCATAGGTAACAGTATGTGAAAAGTGAAAATACCACTTTGTTCAGAAAACTGGAAGTTCTGGGTGAAATATAGAAAGCACGGGGAAAAGTAGCAGCTGGAATCATAGAGAGCAATCGTGAAAGGCCTTATACAAATTATTAAAACATCAGGATTTTATTTTATGTGCCAGGGACTTTCCAATTATTTTCTAAATAACTATACTTGTTTTTCTTTTAAGTAAATTCTCATATGGATCACAAAGAAAAAAAAATCAAAGCACAGCTATCCTCAGTTTCAACCTGATTCCTTCTTTTTGCTGCATTCCTCTCCCCCAAAGTATGCCCTGAGGTGGTTCTAAGGAGTACAAGAAAACAATGATAAAGAGAATTCACTGATGGGAGTGCAGACAGGAGATGAACATAATGCACCTGCATTTTTACAAAGTCTAGTATGGCAGACTAAAAGTAGGGTGACCAGATAGAACCTAATGACATAAAATAGGCAAAAAGGAAAAAAGTCAGAGCTGGGTGGGGTGGTGCATGCATGTAAACCCAGTGACTCAGGAAGCAGAGGCAGGAGGATTGCAAGTTCAAAGCCTCAGCAACTTAGACCTTCTTGAAATAAAAAATAAAAAGGGCTAGAGATGTGGCTCAGTGATTAAGGGCCCCAGAGTTTAATCCCTGGTACCAAAAGAAAGAAAGAAAGAAAAAAGTCAGATAAAGGGAAGAAAAGGAACCTATTTTGAGGCAGAATTAGTTAAGACCTGACAACTAATTAGACAAGGGTTAGGGGAAAGAGCCAGTATGGGTAGACCAGTGGTAACTTCTACTAGAAGTTATAGGGAACTGTAACTATGTAGTTAACTATTTAGCTCTATAGTTATATAGAATAGTGAGAAAAAGTTAACTCCAGTAAAGATAGGTTGTATTGAAGGGACATATGGTTGTCTCCCCAATAGACACAGGCTGCATCAGAACAGGAACTGGAAATCCACTTCTCTTTCAGAGGCCAATGAGCCTCTGCTTATCTGTTCCATTCTCTCCTATTTCTCTCATGAGAAGCATCCTGTACTTCACTGATTATTTTAATTTCTAATTCTCATAACTTCTCAAAAGTTCATGAGTATGGTGGCTATTCTAATGGATTTCAATGCCTCATGAGTTTTTAGCTCAAACATATATCACTAACTGGTAACTTCTTCAGTCCCTAAGGCAACTGATAGCCCAAGTCATCATTTTAAATCAGACCATTTCAAATGAGCTACTCTACTCAAGTGTCCCCGGTCTAATCAGTTGTTGGAGAGATCAGGTTATAATAGCACAAACCAGAGTTGCCACTGCCTAGTGCTTACTATGCAACAAGTCTCATGGTAATATATCACTGATTCTTGGCCAATCAGAAATAGGCACTACTACTCCCATTTAAAAAGGAAAAGCCAAGACAAGTTAACTGATCTGCCTAAAACCATACTATTATTTATTGGTAGAGCCAGATCTGAATGCAGGCTACCTTGGCTCAAAACACCATCTCCTAAGAGTACCCATTTTGTAGGAACTACATGGACAGAGAGCATAGTGACTGGTATCGCTAATGCATCTGGATTTGGGCAGTATAATTTTTTTTTTTTTTTTTTTGGTACCAAGGATTTAACTCAGGGTCACTCACCACTGAGCCACATCCTCATCCCTATTGTGTATTTTATTTAGAGACAGGATCTCACTGAGTTGCTTAGTGCCTCACCATTGCTGAGGCCGGCTTTGAACTTGTGATCTTCCTGTCTCAGCCTCCTAGGTAGTTAGGATTATTATGGGTGTGTGCCACTGTGCCCAGCATGGACAGTCTAAATTTAAGGTATAGCTTGGCCGTTTATGTGAATATCAGGCAAGAGCTCTAGCATGGAGACGAACTTGGACATCACTGAGTTATATAGAGTAGAGGGAACAATTATACTGAATGAAGTAGGAAGAGAAAATTGCCTCAGGCAGAATACTGACAAGTAAGGGCCAACGGGAGAGAAACCTATGAAGACAAGAGAGAAGGAAGAGTATGATATGTCAAGATCATTGTATTGTCTTGAGCAACCATTAAAAAAAAAAAAGTAGAACCAATAAAGTATAGTATCATGGAATATAAGAAAAGGCAGACTTATTAAAAAGAAGATTATAAAGTGCCAGATATTAAAGGTTTTTTTTAAGTTTCAGAACATTTTTAAAGAATCTACACATGATATTAATACTTACTATTTACATTTTACTTAAGTGTTTTAAAATACTGCCACAATAAAACAAGTAAAATCCTTTCTGTTTTTTTTTTTTTTTTTTACAAAAATGAAGAAAAAAGATATTTTCTAAAACTCACAATGTGAGGCAGTTACTATTTAGATTGTTTTGGTTATAAAATTACTTAGGCATGACTAAACAATAAGATAGTTTTAGAGATTTTTTTCAGTATATTTCAATAAACTTTATAAATACTACATCTTCTTATTTATCCTTAGTCAAATAAATGGATTCAATCTCATTAACAATTGTAAAAATGGGAATTCTAATGTAATATAGTGAAAAATTTGCCCCTAAATCATGAGATTTTTATACCAGTGAAGGAACTAAAACCATTTTGATTAAGACTACACATATTGATTTTATAACTAGGATTATAAAAAGTAGAAAGCAAAAAAATAAAACAAACCATCAAATCACTAGCCTATACAGCCCAACATAATTTTTAATGGTGAACCATCTTTTTTCAGAAATTGTCCAATTCAATGAAAGAGACCAAGAAAAACAACAGTACCTTATTATGACAATTGGATTTTTCTGTCAGGTCGGGAGACTGAGATCTGCTTCTGGGACTAGGCCACTCTTCTCCAATCAAAGATGTCCTCAGGGAAACCTTATTTAACTGTTGTATGTATAAAAACAGCAGAAACTGTAGAGTGTCCACTGAAAGCTATTCAAGAGGAAAATAAGGATGAACACATGACTTAAATCAACATTAAATCAATCATTAATCTACAACTAAGTAGATACAATAAACTTAAGTTCAAAAAACAGTTTGCTGATCCTAAAAAATACTTCAGAAACACTGCTAGGATTTCATATGCATTCTCTGATAACCAGTTGCAGGAGTGTCTACAATGGATCTCAAGTCACTTTGTAAAAAATCATAGAAATTTTTTCCCAAAATGAAAAGTAAAGGATGAAGAATATACTTAAGTACATTATTACAGAAGTTTAATCTTATAGTTAAAAAAAACACCTTAATTTGAATAAGTAAATGAAAAAAAAGGGGGAAAAAAAAGAAAATTTGGTCAAAATACAAAGGTTCAACATAAGGTTCACAGACTTACCAAAAAAGTTTAGGATATCTGTGTAATAACTGAAACTGTATGTAATTTCTTGGTGTATGTGCATTTTGTGAGGGGAGTAGGCCTCAGGTTTTCATAAAGTACTTAAGAAATATAAAGAAAAAATAATGTTACTGGTCTGATAGCTATACAATGTCATTTCTTATTTGAGAAAGGGTGTAGTTTGAAGCTCACAATTTGAAGTTCACAATTACCCTTAAGTACCCATCCCCATCTCCCACATAAGAAAGGCAAAAAAGTGAAGTGATACATCTGAGTCTACAGTTATATTCACCCTCATTTCCAAGGTGGCTAAAAATTGCTATCTGAGGAATTAAAAAATACAGACACTTAAAAATACAGATCCTCAGGATCACCCAGATCTATTCAACCAATGGTCAATGTGGGATCCCATGAAAGCATGTATTTAGTAATTTTTTACTCTATAAACTCTTTAAGATAACTGAAGTTTCACATGCAATTGTAAGATCTAATATAGAGAGATCCCATGTAAATTTAACCCAGTTTATAACCTTGCAAAACTACAATACAATGCCACAACTATGACGTTAACGTTAACATTAAAGTAGTCAGGAGAGAGAATATTTCCATCAACAAAGGGAGCTCTCTTATTGCCCTTTTATAGCAATACCCACTTCCCTGCCACCCTCATCCCTTCCTTAATCCCTGGTAACCTCTCATCTAACCTCCATCTCTATAAATTCTGTTATTTCAAGAATGTTACCCCCCCACACACACACACAAAAAAACCAAACCATTACATAAATGGAATTACAGAGTATATAACCTTTTGATACTGGCTTTTTCACTCAAGGTAATTCCTTGATTTTATAATACTTCCATTTAATACTTTTTGTTATTTTATTATATTCTTTATATGGTCTACCCATTAAACTATAAAATTCTTGCTTTATCCATTTTTAAAGCACTAGTAACTAGCATAGAATATGCTACATAATAAACACTCAAAAAATTTGTAACTTCTTGAAGGTCTTACTTCATCTCTATATCTGTAGCATCTACTTCTGTACCTAGCACATAGTAGGCCCTCAATATTTCATTGATGAATAACTGCAATGCCTCATCCCTCCTGGTTGCATGATAAACTTTTCAATTTCCAAAAGCTTTAGCTTTTCTATGTGGCAGAGACTGGCTAAATGTTAACTCCTTTTTCTCCTCTTTGAAGGGCACACTGCGTCCCTTGCAGTTAGATATGGTATAACTGAATTACAGTCAATAAACGTGGGTGAATTTACAGTTATATCTGCTATTTTCAAGCCTGACCCATAAAATTCTCCAAAGAAATTGAAGCAAAAGATGACTCTGAGGGCCTAATAGACACAGTTGTGGCAAACTGTATCACTATTTGCAATTGTTCACCTCCCCATCTTTCAAGAAGCTAATACAGCCATACTCATTGCCATGAGATTTCCCATATTTCCTGTGAGATAGTTTACCTTCCTACCTCATTGACTTTATGCATGTGACAGAGCTTTAGCCAATGGAATAATATTAGGTTGTTTTATATTACATCTGAATATAAGTCTTTTTTTTTAGTTGTAATAGACACAATATCTTTCATTTATTTATTTATTTATGTATGTATGTATGTATGTATGTATGTATGTATGTATGTATGTATGTCTACATGGTGCTGAGGACCGAACCTCAGGTCTTGCCGTGCTAGGCAAGCGCTCTACCACTGAGCTACAACCCAAGCCCTGAATATAAGTAAGAGGCATCATGAGAGCCCAGAAATAAATCCATACACATATGGTAAACTAACTTTTGACAAATGTGACAAGAATGCAAAACAGGGAAAAGATAGTCTCTCCTACAAAAGATATTAGGAAAACTAGATATCCATTTGCAAAAAAAGAAAAAGAAAGAAAGAACTGGGTCCACAGCTTAGACCACACACAATCAACTCAAAATGGATTAAGGAATTAAATGCAACAACTAAATTAGTAAAAACTTCTAGAAGAAAAACAGGAAAATTTCCTTGATATTGGTCTTGGTATGATTTTTTTGATACGATACCAAACCAATGGTTACTGTTCTAAGCCACTAAAATGCTGTGATTATTTGTTACTGTAATTGACATACTTACTTTGTAAAGTCTTTCCTTATCACCAGGCAACAAAAGCAAAAATAAACAAGTGGGATTAAATCAAACTAAAAATCTGCACAGAAAAGAAAGACATCGACAAAATGAAAAGGAAAACCTGTGCAAATCCTATATATCTGATAAAAGTTAGTTTCAAATATATATAACAGACTCATACAACTCCAAGGCAAAAAAAAAAAAAAAAAAAATCAAATAGCCCAGTGAAAATTAAGCAAAGGACCAGAAAAGTAATTTCTCCAAAGACATCAAAAAGCTCACAGGTATTTGAAAGGTGTTCAACATCACTGATCATTAGGGAAATGCAAATCAAAACCATAAGGAGATATCACCTCACAAAAGTGAAAGATTAACAATCATTGGCAGGGATGTAAAGAAAAGGTAACCACTCTGGTACTGTTGGCAGGAATGTAGATTGATACAGCAATTATGGAATACAGGATGGAAGTTCCTTGAAAATTAAAAACAGAACTACTATATGATCAATCTCACTTTTGGCTACTTAACCAAAGAAACTGAAATCAAATCAAAACTCTCATGTTCACTGTATCATTACTGACAATGGCCAAGATACAGAAACAATTTAAATGCCAATCGACAGATAAATGGATAAAGAAAATGTGTGTGTAAGTATATCCATAGATAAAAAAGGAAAAAAAAAAGGAAATTTCTGCCATTTTCAACAACATGGATAAACCAGAAGGACATTATGCAAAGTGAAATAAGCCAGATGCTGAAAAACAAAACTATATAACCTCCTTGTATGTTGTATTAGTCTACTTTCTGTTTCTATAACAAATTCTATAAAGCAGATTACTTTATAGCAAAAAGAGGTTTCTTTAGTTCTAAAGGTACATAATTCTAGTGGTACAAGGTTAGAAGGGCTGCAATGGGTGATGGTTTTCTTACTACAACCCAAGGAGGTCCAGGGCATCACATGGCAAGAGAAACAGTGAGTGTGTTTATGTGTGTCTGTATCTGTGTGCTCTCTCCCTGTCTTCTTAGATAGCCATCAGTATTCAATCATGGGTGGGCTACCTAATGACCTTATCTAGTCCTAATCACTTTCCAAAGGCCCCATCTCCTACACCACAGCCAACAGGTTAAAGTTCTACCCTCTCTATTCCTCATAATGGGGAATAAATGTGAACAAAGGAAGCCTTATGGGACACTCAACTCATCCAAATTGCAGCATACATGGAATCTAAACTAGTCAAGCTCAAAGAAGTAGAGTAGAATGCTAACTGTAAAATGCTGGACAGAATGAGAAATGGAGAGTAATGATCAAAGGCTACAAAGTTTCAGTTATGCAAGATATTTAGTCTTAAGAGACAAGGCATAGTGCTTATAGCTAACAATACTGTATTGTACAGGTAAAATTTTTTCTAAAAGGGTATATAAACATAAATATTCTTAAAACACACAAATCGTAATGATGATAATAATAATAAACAGAGGTAGGGGAAATTTGGGGAGGTGACAGATGTTAGTCTATAGCTTTACCCCTTGACAATGGTAATGGTTTCATAATATATATACTTATCCCCAAACTCATAAAATTGTCTTCAAAACAAGGGGGAAAAAAGCACCATGATTTCCTTCTGCTTTATCACTCCTCCCTTCTGTTACAAGAATAGGCATGACCTATAAGAAGCTGTTTCTTCAGCTTGGATTCCCAAATGAGAGGACACATAAAGTCAATCACATCCTGGAAGAAAGATATAGCTAAAGTGCAGCCTACATCTTAAATAGGAAAAAAGTAAACCTTTGTTACTAAAATTTCATTGTTTTTTCTTTTCCTGCAGAAAAGCTGATTAATATGAATAGTGACTCAAAAGTACAGAAACATGGGTCCCTAAATCCCTGCTTGGACAACGACAGTCCTGAGATTCATCCAACCAGATGCACCTGTACTGGACTTTGGGATGAATGAAAAACAAACTGATATTGTTCTAAGCCACTGAAATGCTGTGGCTGTTACTATAATTAATCTACTATGATTAACATACTTTATGAAATCTTTTCTTATCACCAGGATGAATTTTTCTGTATTCCATTTTTGTACTTTATGAATAATTATTTTAAGTTTTTATTTATTTTAATTAGTTATACATGACAGTAGAATGCACATTGACACATCATACATAAATGGGGTATAATTTCTCATTCTTCTGGTTGTACATGATGTACAATCACACCGGGTAGTCATATATATATACACAGGGTTATAACGTCTGAATCATTCTACTATCCTTCTTACTACTCCCATACCTCCCTCTCCTCCCATTATTTCCCACTATCTACTACTTCCCTAGCACCCCTCCCCATTATGAATTAGCATCCACATATCGGAGAGAACATTCAGCCTTTGGTTTGGGGGGATTGGTTTATTCCATTTAGTATGATATTCTCCAGCTCCATCCATTTGTTGGCAAAGTCATTCTTCCATTATTGTGCATGTGTGTGTGTGTGTCTACACACACATATATATGTGCATATATATATATATATATATATTCCATTGTGTGTGTATATATATATTACAATGTGTATATATATTCCATTGTGTATATATACCACATTTTCCTTATCTGTTCATCTGCTGAAGACACCTAGGATGTTTCCACAGTTTAGCTATTGTGAGTTGAGCTGCTATAAATATTGATGTGGCTGTGTCACTATAGTACGTTGATTTTAAATCCTCTGGATATAAATCAAGCAGGGGGATAGCTGGGTCAAATAGTGGTTGCATTCCAAATTTTCTGAGGAATCTCCATATTGCTTTATGAATAATTATTTTAAACATCAGCTACCCCTACTAATTTATGAGTTCCATGAGGGCAGAGATGCTGTCTGTTATGATTTGTATGTGGTTTGTCTCCCAAGGGTTGGTGTGCTGGAAGCATGGTCCGGTGATGTTAAGAGTGGGGCCTAGTGGGATGATATTAGGTCTTGCTAGGGGCATTGCCCTCAGAAAAGATTAAGGTCCTTGCTGTTCTAACTAGTTGTTATAAAAAAGCAAGATTGGCTTCCATCCTCCCTTTAGGCTTCCAGTGTCCCCCTGTGATCTTTCCCTCTTGCACTGCTTCCACCATGATGCCATCTGCCATGTGACACAGGAGATCCCTGCCAGAGCCAGCACTATAGTGTCTATATTCTCAGTGTGAGCTAGCTAGGTATGATAGTGCGCACACCTGTAATCCCAGCAGTTTAGGAGAGTGAGGCAGGAGGACTGCAAGTTCAAACCCAGCTTCAGTAACTTGGCAAGGCCCAAAGCAACTTAGCAAGATGCTGTCTCTAAATAAAATATTTTTTAAAAAATGGGGATATGGCTCAGGGTTAATTGCTTCTGGGCTCAATCCCTGGTACCAAAAAAAAAAAAAAAAAAAAAAAAAAAAAAAAAAAAAAAAGAGAGAGCGCTAAAGAAATCTTTTTTAATTTACCCAGCCTTAAATATTTGGTTATTGTAACAGGAAATGTACTAACACAAATTGGTACCAAGAGTACGGTTGTGTGTAATGATTATCTGAAAATGTGGAAATGACTTTTAAAGTGGGTAATGGGCAGAAACTGGAAGAGTTTGGAGAAAGAGGTTATAAAATGCCTATAATGGTATAAATGGAGTATTACAGGTAGTTCTGGTGAGAGCTCAGATGACTCAGGACTAGGGAAGAGCTAGAACATCTTAGCAACTGGATAAGTAGTTGTAACCAGATTCAAATGAGGAATATTCCAATAGAAATTGAAGTAAACATTACCTTTGTCACACCATTACAAAGAACTTGCCTGAACTGTGTCCATACTAGAGCTTTATAGAAGTCTGAGTTTAAAAAAGATGAACTGGAATGTCTGGCAGAGGAAATCTCTAAATAACCAAGCATTTGAGCCGGTGCTTGGTTATTTTTAACTACATATAGTAGGATTTAGGAGCAATGGAATGTATAATTTAAAGAGAAGTAGAAGGCAGGGGCTGTAGCTCAGGGGTAGAATGTTTGCCTACCACGTGTGAGGCACTGGGTTCGATTCTTAGCACCACATAAAAAAAATAAATAAAGTTATGTCCATCTACAATTAAAAAATTTTTTTAAATTAAAAAAATTTAAAAAACAATAAAGGGAGGTAAACCAACTTTGAAAAAAATCACAGCTTGGCCAGTAAAGGAGTACGTCCTAGCAATCTCTTGTTAAAGACATGAGCATGAGTGGATAAAACAAGGCCAAATGCTGTGCATCAGGACAATAAGGAAGAGTCCTGAAAGGTATCTCAGAAATCTGTGTGGTTGCCTCTTCCCTCTCAGACCCAGAGGCCTAAAAGGGAAGAACTGTTTCAAGGAGAGCTCCAGGTGCTCTACCTAGGCTTACTGCCCAGGGCCCACTCAGGATTCTGCTCCCTGCTTTTCAGAGAAGTGATCCAGTTATGGTTCTAGCAGGTTGAGGTGCAGCTCATGACACCATTCCAAAGGAATGGCAGACCTTGGTGTGCAAATGGTGCCAATTCTGAAGATGTGCATAACTTGAGAGCTATGAAGTTATTGCAGTTTTTGCCAAAATTTCAAAGCTAAGCCTGGAAGGCCAGGCAGAGAGTTCTGCCCAAAACTATGAAGTAACCAGCATGCAATGCCAGTCCGATAGAGCTGCAATCATGAAATTTCAAACTGAGAGCTGAGGGTGGATTGAGTCCAGCAAAGCCAGAGGACCAGGGCTGCCTTGGAAGCCTAAACTCAGCTTGCAAAGGATGCAGGACCTGAAGTTTTAAGATTTAATGTCTGTTCTGCCAGGTTCTGGAAGGCTTTGGGACAGTTACTACGCTCTATTTGTCTATTTATTTAGAAATGAGAATGTGTACGTACCCTGGGCTTTCCACCACTGTATATTGGAAGTAGATAACTTATTTTAATTTTTCAGGTTCAAAGCTGAAAAAAGATTGCCTTGAGTCTCAAATGAGACTTTGGACTTTTGAATTGATGTTGGATCTAGTTAAGACTTTGGGACTATTTGGATGGAACAATTATGTTTTGTATGTGAGGACAACATGAGTTATAGGGCATGAGGGGCAGAATGCTATGGTTTGTCCTCTCTGAAAACTCAAATTTAATTGGAAAATTAAATATCTCCAAATTTAATCCCCATTATGAGGAATTAAAAAGGTAGAAACATAACTTATGGTGTTTAGAAATAGGATCTTTGGAAAGTGATTAAAAACAGATAAGGTCATCAGGGTGGAGCTCCCATGATTGTACTGATGGCTTTATAAAAGGGAGAAAGACTAGCATACACACATACTTGTGATGCCTGGCACTGCCTCAGACTATGTCCACAAGAAGACCATCACATTATATGGCACCTTGACTCTGAACCTCCAAAACTATAAGTATAAATAAGATTTTCACCTTATTAACAACAGGGAAGGAGTGAACACGCTGTCCAAACCATCTTTGAATCACAACACATAGTAGATGTTCATTTAAAGTCAGGCACCTCTGACTACAACATATCAGTGTTTCATAATAAAGTCAATGAAAATATTTCCTAGTTTTAATTTCAAGATTAAATTAAAATTAAACTTTGGGAGCAGGCAAAGGATTTGTAAAGACAGACTAATCATTGCCAAACTGGAACTGCTAAAACTCAAATGGTAGAATCACAACAGTGATTAACTTAAAAACTCAAACTATACTGCTAGTACAAAAAAGTTACAATGGTTTATTTTCCAAAGTTATTAAACACTTATACACATTGATCCATACCTGATTTCTCTGCTTTTCAACTTCATCTTCAGTCATGCAGTTGGAGAGAATCTCAGACCATTCCAGGCGTTTCTCAGGTGTCCTCACCGAAAGACTATCAAATACTTCAAAGTAAAGCCATGCCAGATCCTTAGCCAACTGCAGTTTTCCACATGCAATGTGCCTCCATGTAGACCAGTAGAGCCGTGGGTAAGCTCCCTCTGTGGCCCGGATTCGCACATAGGTGGCTATCTTCCTGAGATAATGAAGACTGAACTTGGATGGAGGAGGGACCTGCAAGGCACCCACTATAAAGGGTTCTGCTTTTACCCAGAGGAGAACTCCTGACTGATCCATATTACCGCTAAGAACATCTGGATGAAAAGGCTTCTTTGCATACCTAGGAAACAAAGTTTCTTCACGAACTGACTTGAAACATATCTCATTTATACATTTTCCCTGGAAGGTAACCCCTCCCCTGTTTTTCAAAGTACCACATCATCAGTTTTAAAAGCAGCTACATACAGTTCATCAACCAAAAGCAGAAGAGATTTTTTATTAGATCCCATTATAATCTTTTTGAGGAATAAAATTCAATAAAACAAAATTATCTTATTTGAATTATCAGAAATTTGTTTCAGAAGAGTGTGTAAAGGGATAAAATCTGGGTTGGATCCCGCTCTGGGCAGGAAGAAAAGAAGGAAAAAGAGAGAAAAATCATCCTATCATGGAAAGCTATGCTCTACTCCGGCGGGGAACATTGTTAGAAACAAGAATAAAATTTCACAGAGTTAAATCACTTACACATAGAGGACAGTTGGTTAACATTTAGACATGTTAGCTGAACACACAAACTCAATTTGAAACACTAATATGAGGAGCTAACAAGAATGCTCATGTAAACATAGGCTATAAGATAGATCAAGAGATAGTAAAGCACCTTTATTCTCTACAATGAACCTGCTCTGGCGTATTCTATTGTGCTCAGTTGAGTTGTAGTATTTTTAGACTTTGTTGTTTATTTACATAACTATGATGGATAATTTTATGGAATATGTATAAAACATTTAAAACACAAGGAGGGAATCATCCACATTACCACCACTCAACGGCAACTAGTCAATATTTTATTATACTTCCTCCTTATCTTTTTTCTATAGACTAGATGTTGTTTTTCATAGTTGTGATAATATATATAATTCTGTATTAAAATACCACAAATATATTCCCATTTACTTTTAGAAACTTACTAGGCTTAAGAGTTTTCATGAAGCCGGGTCTAGGGGCACACGCCTGTAATTCTAGTAATTTGGGAGGCTAATGCAGGAAGATCACAAGTTAGAGGCCAGCTTCAGCAACTTAGTAAAGCTCTAAGCAACTTAGTAAGATCCTGTCTCAAAATAAAAACTAAAAAATGTTGGGGATGTAACTCATTGTTGATGCTGGGCGATGAACTGATGGGGGCTCATGTACATTTTTGCCTTTGTGTATATTAAAAATGTTATAAAAAGTTAAAATGTTTTCATTATTATAATACCCTGATTATCATATTTCTGCATATTTTCTGCATTATGAATTATTTCCCAGAGATTTTCAGATGTATAATTGTGAAATGAAGTAACATATTGCTATGCCTCCTGACATAACACTCCTATTGTTTTCAAAATTAACTATTAAAACTGTACCATCATTTGACCAATGGAACCCACTTCACTGAGCATTCCTCAGCATTAACATCATTTAGAAAAAAACTTTCCTTATATGACTGATACAAAATGTTTCACTGTTATTTTGCGTTTTATTCTAGAAAGTTGTGCTGCTTTTGGAAACCATTAAAAAAAATTGATATGGAGTGCTTACTATGTGCCAGATAGCATGCTAAGTATTTTGCCTATTTCACCTCCTTTCACCTTCACAACCACCTAGTGATACACGAGTTCCTTCATTTTCAGTTGAGAAACCTGAAGTTTGGAGAAGGGACTTACCAAGGGTCATACACTTAGTTCTCACAGTCCTGGATTAGAAATCAGGTCTGACTAAAGAACTGTGCAGCTACAAACATACTTTGGGAACCCAGAATGGGAGAATCTCTGGGAAAGGAGTGGGTCCAGAACAGTAGGAAAAGTCTTAAGACATTAAGCCATTTAAGCAACAGGTGAAGGAACATAGGGGTGTGAACTGAAAAGGGTGTGGGAGGGTAAATGGCGGCTGGGTTCGATATGGGAATGGATTGGCGTTGTTCTAAGCACAGCTAAAGGATGAAAAGTACATTAGGCAGATCTTAGTTCTCTCCAAAGTGAAAACAGGCTTCTCGTGAGGTACTGAGCTGTTTCAGAAGTGTGCAATCAAAGCCAGATCCTGAAGACGAACCCTTTATTCTAACCCCGAGATTCGACAGGGCTATATTCGCAACCATCAAAATTGGAGCTCTTTCCCTTGAGACGCGCTGGGATAAAGGTTTTCCGGTCGAGAAACAGCCGTGGGCCCAAGGCGCTCGTACAGAGGCTTCGCCACCATCTCCGCAGAGGTCCGGAGTAGGATGTGGCGTGGGCCGCTCGGGCGCAACCACCCTATTTGGTAACAAGATATTCAGCTGACGGCTCAGGAGTGGACCTGAGACCCAGCGAGCTCTAAGGCAGCCTTCCCAGTCTAAGCCCGTGGCCCAAGCGGCCCAGCCTCCAGTTCAACCTCCCTAGCGCCAGCCCGCCCTCCCCAGTGACAGTCCGTCAGCAGTTACCTGCCAAAGCAGGAACCGGTCCACCGCACCTCTCCGCGCGCCCTGCCCGCCCTTCACCCTCCGCGGCGCGTTATATCCGCCGTGCGCATCGCGCAAGCGCAAGACCTCGCACCACTGAGAACCCGCGGACCTTGTTGCTAGAGTGGCAACTGCTTCTCCCGCGTCTAAGACAAACTTAATTTCTTATGAGGGTACTCAGAATCCCAGGAATCCACGATCCAAGAACCCAAGCTAGACCCCTTGCTTTCTGGTTTCGCGCATTTCTACCCAGAGAAGTAATAAAGTTTTCCATTGCTCCATAGAATTCTGATCAGCAAATAGCTGTTCTTAAGGTAGCCCGGTTTGATGGGGGGGGGGGGGCGGGGGGGAGGATAATGCAAGTTTACATTTGTGGGTCGCTTACTACTGGTTGGGCACTAGGTAAAACACATTAATTGTATTATCCCAGTCTTCTCAAGAGCATTTGTAAGCTAAGCACATTTGTTTCACTGACTAGGGCATAAAAAGGTGAAAGCAACACACCCCCAAGGTCACACAGCAAGAAATGGGACAAGATTCAAATCCAGGTCCTCTGAATTGGGAGCCATCCCCTTCTACCACCTCGGGCTCCTCAGCGTTAGCACCTTAACTCTCATGTCAGCTTCCCTGCCATGTTATAGTCTTCAGGAAACGTTTTTGGATTCCACCAAGAAGATACCACTCAATTTATGCTACCATTTCATGAATTCTGAACATTTTTGCTTTTCATTTATCGCCTATGTAGGTGTAAGAAAGTCAAAGTAGATCACAAAATACAATAGTTCCTCTTTTAGGTGACCTCTCTCCCTTACTAGATATCTTCCTGAAAGGGACTCCAGGTAGCATCATCTACTAGGTTCAGCGATTTGGTACTAATTGGTGCTGAGTTTTCTTTCTTTTTCTTCCTTCCTCCCCTGTGGTTCTGAGGATCAAACTCAGGGGCTCCCATATGCACAAAGCACTCTGCCAGTGAGCTATATCCCTTCCCCAACCTATGCCTCAATTTTCTGCACCAGCAATTAGTGTTTGTTGAGCACCACTGTGTGTCTGGCACAGTGTTAGGAATGAACAAAACGGGCAAGTCCCTTGCTTTCTTGGGGTGTATCATTTAATAGGGAAAATCGACAACAAATACTTAAAATAGTGATTTCAGATAACAATAAATACTGAAAACGGAATGGAGAGGACCAGGGAAGGCTTCTTTGCAGTCAGTGCTGAATTTGAGCTGAGGCCTGGAGAATAAGAAACTAGCTACATGAAGATCGCAAAGCAAGTTTTACTCAAATATATTTGATTACTACTTCCCAGGCACAGTTTGTGCAGTTCTGTACAGGCTGTGAACAGAAGTCCAGATTCATGCTCTCATGAGACTGGCATTTCTGTTTGCATGAGTGCAAAAGCAGGGATGGAAAAAATAAAACATGGTGGTGTAAAAAAGGGACTCAGTAGGGCTAATTTTGATTGATTGAGTTGATGACAGTTAGGATATCCAGGTTTAAAAAAAAAAAAAGAGTACCTATGTTAGGCCCTGGGGGAGGGAAGTATTTCAGGCAAAGGTTAATAATAGCTAGGGCAAAGGCCTCAGGAAAGATCTTGATGTATTGAGGGAAGGGGGCGTTTTTCTGGATCAAGGTAAGGTGTATGGTAGGTGAGGGTATGGCCCATATAATAAGCCTTTTTTTTTTTCTGAAGGCTTTTTGAATTAGCATAGAGTTGGCTTTTTAGTTTCAGTGCAAATTAAAGACCATTAGAGATTTTTTAAAAAGAAAGTAACATGACTGAACATTAAAAAAAAATCTTGGAGTATATTAAAATACTGTATTAAGACGTTAACTGTGGAGACAGATCAGTTAGTTAGGAGGCCTTTCCCAGATAAGAGGATATGTCGTGGCCGAAAGGTGGTAATGACTATGTAGTAAACAGATTAAAGATATAGTTGAGAGGCAAAGATTTGGCTGGGTTATACAGGAAAGGAATCAAGTAAGACTTAAGAGTTTTGTCCTAAACAACAAGGTGGTGCATTTACTGCGATGAACAAAACTAGGGAAGACAGAGAATCAATGAGTTCTACTCGTAACTGTAATAGTTTTTATTCATTGCGTGCTTAATATGCGCTACTGTGCATAACTTAGATTGTTTCCCCACTAAAAATTCACAACACTGCCAGTTAGTGCTTTAATTTTTTTTTTTTAAGAAACAGGCTCGGACTTGGAGGGTGGGGAAGGTCTCACCGCTTTGAAGTGCTGGAAACCAAGTCTGAACTCGGCTTCAGTCGGTCAGTCTCCACGGTCGCTTTTCTGTAAGCAAGCGGACCTCTTTTTCTACGAAACCGAGATACTGCTTACCGGGTTGCCAGGATACCGTAAAGGGAGACCTCCCAAGAGAGGCGTCCCAAGTTGCGTTGGCGCGAAGTAACAGCCCCGCCCCCTTCAGCCACGGTCCCTCAGTGCCGGCATCTAGTGAAATTTCAATGTATTTCAATGGGAAATTTCAAGACTTCCAAGCTAAAACCTCCTTCTCCCAATTGGTCGGTTCTGGTAGAAAAGTCTCGCGATTGGTGAAAAATCCAGGGAGTCGATAAGAAAGATTTAGGGTATCTCGGTGCCTTCACTTGGCGCCAATCCCTGCCTTTTACGTAGTTTTCTTCGACTCGCGGGAGCCGGGCCTGAGCGGCTTCTCGTGGCGTCGCGATCCTTTGACGTTTCCTCTTCCAATTGGCCAGGAACTGCGGCTGCAGTTCTGAAGCCTAACTGGCTACCCGCACCGCCTCGGAGGTGAAGTGTACTCTGCTGATTGGCTCCGAGGTGCCGGCCGCGTGTGATGTCCCGGGCAGCGATTGGCCCTCGCTTGCTGGGGGCTTCTCTCACCGGGACTTGGGACTCCCGGGAAGTGGACTGGCAGAGGCGGGGGGCAAGCTAGTTGCTTGCGGACCAAGTAGGAGACTCCCGGCGTGAGGCGGCCTCACAAGGCCGGGAGCGCTGGTGAGACGACGCGGCGGCTGCGGAGGCTGTGAGGAGTGTGTGGGACCGGGGCCGGCACTGAGGAACCATGGCCCCGCAGAACCTGGGCACCTTTTGCCTGTTGCTGCTGTACCTCATCGGGGCCGTGATCGCCGGGTGAGGAAGAGGCGGGCACGGCGGGCATGGGGCCCGAGAGTCAGCTTTGCTGGGGAGGAGGCCGGGTGGGCATTGGGGAGGGAGAAGCGGCATGGCCACACTGAGGGAACGGAGAGGGATATCCTTGTGGTACGGCAATGAGGCGGAAGAATGGGTAGGATAGTGTGGGCCAGGCTTTTGGGATACGAGGGGAGCCTAGCGTGTCACCAGTGAGAGGACCTTAGATCCAGAGGCCCTGTAGGGCTTTGCCTAGAAGAGTGGGAATTGAATACAGTGCCAAATACAGCAGCTGAGGTTTGAGGGGAGTTTCAGGGGAGGAAAGTGGTTGCGAGCGGAAGCAGTGTCACGCAGAGCTGGGGAGGAATAGGACTCCTGATTAATTGAAGATAGTGACAGCGCGATGTTGAGATTGAGGCGATGGACACGCCTTCGGTCAAAGAGGTGTGTTATTGTACCTGAGTTGAAGCAGAACATGGTGCAATGCTGAGTCCGGGCAAGCCATTGAAGAGCTGACATTAAAGTGGGTGTGCTGTGACACCAGTCAGAGTGAGGATCTGAGGTAGGGAAGCAAACCTGGGACTGAAGAAAATTGAATTGGGAAGCAGCCAGACCTTTTAGAGAGCTCTTGAACTTCCCAGCTTCTTTACTGAGACAAGGCTGTCGTGCCTCACTGTCTCTCTCCATGGTACCATCTTGAGAATTCAAATGGTGTGAGTGAGAAGAACAGTTCGCCAACAGATAGTAAGCTGGGGTTTTAGCCACTCTATTTATGAATTATGTAACCTTGAAAGAAATTTAGATATTCTCATCTGTAACATGAAAGTAGTATTGTGCCATCCTTATGCAGATAGACTCTTAAGGATCCAGTCAGCCCTTTAACATTCATGATCCTATACTCCTGGTAACCCAAGATATAGTACACCAGGCTCTTATTTTATTTAATTTATTTTTTTGTATTTATTTTTTAGTTTTAGGTGGATACAATATATTTTATGTGATGCTGAGGATTGAACCCAGTGCCTCACCCGTGCTAGGCGAGCACTCTACCACTTGAGCCACAACCCCAGCCCATATTTTACAATGCAAAAAATAGTAGGTCTCATTTTCCAACAATTTATAGGTTTTTCTGAATGGGGAAGGTACTACCTAGCATAGTTTTAAAATTTAAGAATTTCTTACACAAGTTTTTTTACCCTTTGCATGTAAGTTTAAGCTTTGTTGTCATTTTTTCTTGTGAAACATCTTAAATTTCTAAAAATTTAACTTCTCCTAGATAATGCTTTATTGGTTTTTTAACTATACTTTTCTTTGTAATATTTACACATAAAGCTACAAGTACTCTAGAGTGTTTAATAAAATGCTAATATTAAATATTTTAAATCTTGTAGGTATAAACTTAAATAAGTCATAAAATAGTCTCTTAGTGTAATGTTGATGCTGAGCTAAGCTAGCCATTTTCTCCCTACATTTTTCTGAGCTGTTCCCATTTTTACATGAAAACTACTGAAAATGAGTATAAGTTTCATATTTTTCTCTTTCAGCAAAAAATACTATATCCAGATGGGTTTTATTTTGTCTTTAGAGTTGCAATTTGGGCTTTGACTTAACCTTTATTTTAACCTCTAAATTTCACTTCAGTCACTTTCTCTTTAACATTTGTAAGTGTTTCTATTAGGACATTTATGTCACATTATCTTTTTAAATAAAGAAAACCATCCTTTGAGATTGATATTTGACCTTTGGAAACAGTCAGTAGTCATCTGGAACCAGAAAGGGAAAAGGGGGAGAGTTAAATTGCATTTTATGGTGTTATTGCCCAGAAATGACATGTGACCATAAAATAAGAAAATAGTTTCCTGAAGGAAGATAGTTGTAAAGAAGGTTACAGCCAGGTGTGGTGGCACATGCCTACAATTCCAGTGACTTGGGAGGCTGAAGCAGGAGGATCACAAGTTCCAGGCCAGCCTCAGCAACTTGCTAAAGCCCTAGTCAACTTATCAAGACCCTGTCTCAGAAAATGCTAAGAGCTAAGAATGTGAATCAGTGTTTTAGCGCTCCTGAGTTCAATAACCAGCATAAGTCTGTGTGTGTATATGTGTGTTTTATTCCCATTTTCTAATAAAAAATGAAGGTATATGTGAAACATGCACGCACACCTTTATTTTTTTGTATTTTTTTATTTCATTTTGTATGTCTTTGATTAGACACAGACCTAAATGAAAAGGGGTAAAAAACCTTTCACTTTTAAAAATGTAATATATAAATCTTTTTAATGATGTATTTTCTCTGTTCCTTCCCAGGCGAGATTTCTATAAGATCCTGGGGGTACCTCGAAGTGCCTCTATAAAGGATATTAAGAAGGCCTACAGGAAACTAGCCCTGCAGCTTCATCCTGACCGGAACCCTGATGATCCCCAAGCCCAGGAGAAATTCCAGGATCTGGGTGCTGCTTATGAGGTGAGTCAAGAAAAAAGATAAGTATAAACAAAAGCTATGGATATAGAAAAGGCCATATAACACAGAGAAACGCTTCATTTAGGTTACTTCTATTTAGAAACATATAGATAAAAGTAAAAATAATACTTGGTGCTATGCTGTACTAGATATTACATTCTTATTAGTAGATGTCAT